>NC_060140.1:104003834-104635709 GCF_021461385.2 Schistocerca piceifrons | reverse complement strand
TAATAGTATATATATTTGAATTACAAAAAACTAATAATAAAAAAAAATTGCATGGCGCGAGATTCGATCCGGCGACCTTCGGATTACGAACCCGAGCGCTTACCGTTGCGCCACGACGCTGTAGAAAACTATTAATCGTAGAGAGTATTTCACCGCAACGGCTTCTTTTAACTGTCGATTTTCTCGACAACGGCTGAGAAGTGCATCTTGGTGCTTTGCCACATTACACGTCTGGCCATGAGCTTTTATTATGCGCAGTATGAATCCAATCTGAATTTCACAATTGGCGGCCTCCCCTTGTTAGTCGGTAAATACAGGTGCTGTTAATCCTATCTGTAGATGACGGTGGATTTGTCATCCGATGATGTCCCGTACGTGCACGACTGGAAACACGTCTAGTGATCAAACAGACCAAGGCAACATGTTGAGACACTGTAGAGCACGCTGGGTTACAACAGCGGTGTGTGGGCGAGCGTTATCCTGTTGGGAAAAAAAAAAACCTAAATGCTGTTCGTGAATGGCAGCACGACAGGCCGAATCACGAGATAGACGCACAAATTTGCTGTCAGGGTGCATGCGATAACCACGAGAGTGTTTCTGATGTCATACGAAATCGTACCCCAGATCCAGGTACAGGTCCACGGCGTCTAGCACGCAGGCATGTTGGTTGCAGGCTCTCAACTGACCTCCTCCGAATCAACTGACAGCCAACAACTTCCACCCTGCCCTCCAATGAGCTCTCGCTTGACACCACTAAAGTCGCAAATGGTGGAGGCTGGGGGTCACTTGAATGCACGCTACAGGACGTCTGTCTCGGAGTTGTCCTGGAAGTAACCGATTTGTAACAGTTCGTTGCGTCACTGTGGTGTCATCTGCTGCCCCACACTGCCTTTACACATGCAGTACGATGCGCAAGAACCATAAGCCGAACACGATGGTCTGCCCTCCGGAGCCCGGCCTTCTTGCGACTGCACACTCCCGTGTTCACCGCTTCCAGCCGTCATGTACAGTGGGTACATCCCTACCAAGTGTTTCTGCAGTATCGCAGAAGGAACATCCATCTGCCCGCAGCCCTATTACGAGACCTCGTTCAAAGTCAGTGAGATGCTGATAACGAGGTTTTGTCGCCTTAAAGACATTTTTAACTGACATCAAGTCACCACACCCAATCCCAAAGGTAACTAACGCTCACGGCCGTGTGGATGTGTGTGTTCCTTGAATCAAACCAGATCCTTATCCTCATGGTAGTGGTACTTCAAAATGGTTCAAATGGCTCTGAGCACTATGGGACTCAACTACTCAGGTCATCAGTCCCCTAGAACTTAGAACTACTTAAACCTAACTAATCTAAGGACATCACACACATCCATGGCCGAGGCAGGATTCGAACCTGCGACCGCAGCGGTCACGCGGTTCCAAACTGAAGCGCTTAGAACCGCACGGCCACACCGGCCGGCCGGTAGCGGTACTAGTGCCACTCTTATGCAACTGGAGCGATATTTAAGAGACAACATCTTTCAGATGTAGAACACGCCTACTAATTTTCGTTCGTGTCGCACAACTCCTTCATGGTGTCGCAATTCTTTTCCGTCAGTGTATAATGCTAATTGACCGAAGGCTTCCGATCGGCGCTGGTTCCGCCAGCTGGGGATCACAAAAATTTTATACCGTGAGGAGCAAATAAAGTCGATTTTTTAATTGTAAAACAAATGTACAGTAGCAGCAGCAGACAATAAGATACAGATTCAGTCTTATTTCCAATTTTTTAGAATATTTATACAATTTGTAATTTATTTACTAGGATGAAACGTTTAGCTTGGCTCTGAGCACTCAGGTCACCAGTCCCCTAGAACTTAGAACTACTTAAACCTAACTAACCTAAGGACATCACACACATGCCCGAGGCAGGATTCGAACCTGCGACCGTAGCGGTCTCGCGGTTCCAGACTGTAGCGCCTAGAACCGCTCGGCCACTCCGGCCGGAAAACGTTTAGCTTGTCCGCAATACTTTTCATTAACGTAGAGCGTTCAAGTCTTTTTCAATAACGCTTCATTTTCATTAAAGCTATTAATAAAATTATATGGAATTTGCTAAATCTGTATAGAAAATATTGCAGAAAGAGAATGAAACGACCGGGACAACCGATTGATACAAACCTCTGACGGTTACATCAGTTGTATGAATGTTTTCACCCAGTCTGCGGGTTTGAGTGGTTTTACTGTCCGCCTCTGTAGCGTAGCGGTAGCGTTACTGACTACCCCGCAGGGGGCCCGGGTTCGATTCATACAGTGCGCAATAGGCTGCATGATGTGCAACTTCACTCCAGATGTCCATGGCGAGGCCCATCTTTGCAACCGCGACACCATGCACCGCGGTATAGATGGGCCCAACAACATGCCGAATGTACCGCTCAGGACTGGCATCACGTTCTCTTCACCAATGAGTGTCGCATATGCCATCCACTACACAATCGTCGGAGACATGGTTGGAGGCAACCCGATCAGGCTGAACACCTTAGACACACTGTCCAGCGAGTGCAGCAAGGAGGAGGTACCGTGCTGTTTTGGGGTGGCGTTATGTGGGGCCGACATATGCCGCTAGTGATCATGGAAGGCGCCGTATGATACCTAATGCCATCCTCCGAGCTATTCAAATGCCTGGGATGGGTTGAAAATGGCTGCTTATGGACGACGTGACCCACCGACCACTCTGAGGAGTGGGACAATCCGGACCAACAGTGTATGCATCAATGCAACAGAACGTGCTACTGGGTGTTAGAGTTAGAGGCACCAGTGAGTACAGCAATCTGGACCACCACCTCTGAAGGTATCGCTGTATGGTGGTACACCTTGCAATGTCTAGTTTTCATGAGCAATAAAAAGGGCGGAAGTTATGTTTATGTTGTTCTCTGTTCCAATTTTCTGCACTGGTGCCGCCGTGGTGGCCGAGCGGTTCTAGGCGCTCAGTCCGGCACCACGCGACTGCTACGGTCGCAGTTTCGAATACTGCCTCGCGCATGGTTGTGTGTGACGTCCTTAGGTTAGTTACGTTTAAGTAGACTGATGACCACAGATGTTAAGTCCCATAGTGCTGAGAGCCATCTGAGCCATCTGCACAGGTTCCGCAACTCTCGGAACCGAGGTGATGTTTTTGATGTGTGTAGTTCCTTCCCTTCCCTTCCCTTCCCTTTGTCCCCCCTCCATCTTCAGTTTACATAAAGCCGAGGATCGTGTCACTGGATTGTGGCATATGGTCGACGTCACTATTATGCCTACACCTATCATCGTCGAATGCTGACAGCAACGGCCCCATTCTGCGTCAAACGCGGCCGCAAGTGGTGCATTTCTGCTGACCTCGAGGCGGGGCGAGTACTGCTCGAGGAGACGGTAGGGCAGCTGAGGAGAACAAAGCACTCCGGCCGGCGGGCGAGTGTGTGTACGCACGCACGCTGGCGCGCGCGGGGGCCGCGGTTAATCCGCTGACGCGCAGCGCCGCGCCGTTACGGCGCCTTGGCGCCCGGCGCTGCGGAATGGGTCGTTTGTCGCAAAAGAAAGGAGGTTCCGCGGCAGCAAAAGCCGGCCGACCCTCGAAATAAAGGGTAATGAGATGGCGAGGGCCGATAGATGGCCTCAAAGGCAAGCGGATTCCGCCCTAACAAAGGCTATTACCGCCGGCTTATTCGGCAGCCGAGTCAGCAGCGCGCCCGCGTGGGCGTCTCAAAAGGCGCGCCGGATAAGCGGCTCATTACCGCTACTGACGATTCCACCGCCTGCACACCTGTTGAAAATAAAGTCGTCCAAGCGAGCGTCTCGCGCACCTATTTATAAAAGCCGCCGCTTCGATTTCGTACCTGCCGGGCGGACAAAAGAGTCGACGCCGGCTACACCGACATCGCACTCGTAATGTAACGAGCACCGCGGCCTTCGCCACCGAAATAAAAGCGAACAGCATTCTCCGGGAGACTTTAAAGTACTCCACAGTCGGCGCTGACAACATCCGAGTGCCACTACGGGCACTCTTCTTTCTCGAATTCGCAAAGTACATTTAAACATGCAAATCATTACGGAACGAAATCGACTGTGACGTTATGAAGGCAGCCACCCAGTGTAACGTATCAGTTCCTGGGCGCACCCGTCGGCCAACTGTGGTCGCCAGCGAAGCAGTTCGCCTAATCCTGCTTATGGGTGGTTGGCTGGACCGGTCGTTCCGTTTTCCTAACTTCGAGAGAGTTAGAAACACATTAACAGCAGGTAGTAACGGCATTAGCACATAATGGCCAGAATCAGGAACCGGAAATCGAACCTGGGCCCTCCACAGAGTAGCCAGACACACTGACCACTGAGCTACGGATAAAGGTCATCGATGAATATAATTAGAGAGATCCGCTTCTATTGTGCTAATACTTATTTAAACCTCGACCAGTTTCAAGATTTTAAAATCTCATTTTCCGGCGTACAAAATTATAGTATTTGGTAATACGTAACAAGTCGTCAGGACACAGAGTGCAACAGTTCCAATCACAGCAGAAACAGTTGGCAGCTCGGCAGCTGCAAGGTAGGAACGCAAGCAGTACTGTCAGTAGCAACGTGACCGTTTTTTTATAATAAATAAGCACCGCCTGGATTCCAGAATGAGATTTTCACTCTGCAGCGGACTGTGCGCTGATATGAAACTTCCGTGACCCGAACTCCGGACCTTTGCCTTTCGCAGGCAAGTGCTCTACCAAGTTTGGAAGGTAGGAGACGAGGTACTGGCAGAAGTAAAGCTGTGAGGACGGGGCGTGAGTCGTGCTGGGGTGGTTCAGTTGGTAGACCACTTGCCCACGAAAGGCAAAGGTCCCGAGTTCGAGTCTCGGTCTGGCACACAGTTTTAATCTGCCAGGAAGTTTCACCGTCCGGATTGTTTCGGAGTAACGAAAGGCGCTGGTACGACGATCGAGAACGGAAGACGAGACAGGGCTATGAGACGACGTCAGCCAATAGTATGCTGGCAAGGACGACACCACGATAGGAGCGGCATCTATGCGAAGAGAATATAAGCCTGCGCCTCCTAGCCGAAGCCGGAATGGAAGACTGGCCGTCATACACTCCTGGAAATGGAAAAAAGAACACATTGACACCGGTGTGTCAGACCCACCATACTTGCTCCGGACACTGCGAGAGGGCTGTACAAGCAATGATCACACGCACGGCACAGCGGACACACCAGGAACCGCGGTGTTGGCCGTCGAATGGCGCTAGCTGCGCAGCATTTGTGCACCGCCGCCGTCAGTGTCAGCCAGTTTGCCGTGGCATACGGAGCTCCATCGCAGTCTTTAACACTGGTAGCATGCCGCGACAGCGTGGACGTGAACCGTATGTGCAGTTGACGGACTTTGAGCGAGGGCGTATAGTGGGCATGCGGGAGGCCGGGTAGACGTACCGCCGAATTGCTCAACACGTGGGGCGTGAGGTCTCCACAGTACATCGATGTTGTCGCCAATGGTCGGCGGAAGGTGCACGTGCCCGTCGACCTGGGACCGGACCGCAGCGACGCACGGATGCACGCCAAGACCGTAGGATCCTACGCGGTGCCGTAGGGGACCGCACCGCCACTTCCCAGCAAATTAGGGACACTGTTGCTCCTGGGGTATCGGCGAGGACCATTCGCAACCGTCTCCATGAAGCTGGGCTACGGTCCCGCACACCGTTAGGCCATCTTCCGCTCACGCCCCAACATCGTGCAGCCCGCCTCCAGTGGTGTCGCGACAGGCGTGAATGGAGGGACGAATGGAGACGTGTCGTCTTCAGCGATGAGAGTCGCTTCTGCCTTGGTGCCAATGATGGTCGTATGCGTGTTTGGCGCCGTGCAGGTGAGTGCCACAATCAGGACTGCATACGACCGAGGCACACAGGGCCAACACCCGGCATCATGGTGTGGGGAGCGATCTCCTACACTGGCCGTACACCACTGGTGATCGTCGAGGGGACACTGAATAGTGCACGGTACATCCAAACCGTCATCGAACCCATCGTTCTACCATTCCTAGACCGGCAAGGGAACTTGCTGTTCCAACAGGACAATGCACGTCCGCATGTATCCCGTGCCACCCAACGTGCTCTAGAAGGTGTAAGTCAACTACCCTGGCCAACAAGATCTCCGGATCTGTCCCCCATTGAGCATGTTTGGGACTGGATGAAGCGTCGTCTCACGCGGTCTGCACGTCCAGCACGAACGTTGCTCCAACTGAGGCGCCAGGTGGAAATGGCATGGCAAGCCGTTCCACAGGACTACATCCAGCATCTCTACGATCGTCTCCATGGGAGAATAGCAGCCTGCATTGTTGCGAAAGGTGGGTATACACTGTACTAGTGCTGACATTGTGCATGCTCTGTTGCCTGTGTCTATGTGCCTGTGGTTCTGTCAGTGTGATCATGTGATGTATCTGACCCCAGGAATGTGTCAATAAAGTTTCCCCTTCCTGGGACAATGAATTCACGGTGTTCTTATTTCAATTTCCAGGAGTGTACAAACGCTGCAGGAATGACTTACGAACTGAATTGCTTTGCTTGCACTGAAATTGTATATACCGAAGGAGATTCATTATTTGCATGTCGCCATTTGCTTGCGATACCCCTATGAGAATACGCAAAGCTAAGTACTGTCAGTTTAACTTACTGCAATAAACTCCATTAATACCATTTGCTTGACTTGTTGTTTAATTAAAACGTGTTGTTCTGGAGTGTTTTTAATACTGTAGCCAACTTTTAACCTGTGCGTGTGACTTCACTGTCTTTTTTGTGTTCTACGAATTGCCAACTGTGTTCTTTTTTAACTTTCTGTCGACTGTTTTTAATTGTCCCTCCGTCAACGTCTCCATGTCAGTATTTTTATCTCCATTATCTCCCCTACTCTGTTTTATGTCCCCCTTTTTTCTCGCCTTATATGTAGCATTTTAGTCTTGGATTCGTTGTCCTGTCACTCGGCTGAAGAGCGGCGGATTGTGCCGCTGACAACCCTCCCCTGCCCATTATCGGGCAGGGGAATGAAAACACAATAAAGTAAAAAAAAAAAAAAATAAAACTTGTTGCTTAGCGATCCGAGAAACAGTTTCTTAGGAACTCTGTAACAGACGATTGGGCAGGATACTACATGGAACCCAACTTTTTATTTGCCAATCATTCGTTTCAATCTGCTTTGCCGAAGCAAACTGAAACCGGTAGGCGGTAAATAAAAAGTTTGATCCAGAAGGTGTTTGTTTATTTACGATAGCATTATTCGTCCGGTTCTTCAAAATTAATTACATCAGCTGCACATGCAAAAGATTATAAGATAGGAAGTAAAGCATCCTGCATTGTTCAACGTGGTAATAGTTCTCCTCGCTATCACTGAGCTTTCATCGTAAGGTACACAAATTTGGTCCTGTAGATCTCCAAAACGTTAAGTTAGTTCGATAGAGGTCTGGCGCGTGCCCTTCGAGCATTATGCGATCTTGATTATCCGACTGCATACAAAAATATCGTTGTAATACTGCTACAACTGTTTGCAATCAAAAGCGTGAGATTTAATGACTCTCTCTGCTCTTTCCTCAAGAGGAACATACCGTGCTCGGAAAACGCAGCAAATAACTAGTAAGCGATCTACTGGAAGAAACTGAGTTACACAGACTCCACATGGAAACTGTGATGGCCACACAGCGATCTACTGAAACAAACCGACCTATTGAGACTCAACTATAGAAAACAGTGAGAGCCACAAAGGAATTCATAATTTGGCAAAAACTGTCACTTAACTGTTCAGTGATAACTCACTAAAACATTCTATTTCTAAAATTTTCTTCCGCATTTGAGTAGCTGCTCTTGGTTGTGGCAACAAATGCAGCGCCGCCTTTCCTGTGTTTATAGTAAATTTAACACGAAACGCAGCACAGCGCAATGTATTCCTCTGCCTCTGTATTGTCCTCCAACTGTCTGTAAGCACCGTCGTATTCTCTCAGGAAGGTACATTCACAATGCAGCCTCACGGGTCGCACATTCATTTGTATCTGGTTACTATACTCAAGCCATGTTCTCTCTCTCTTTCTCTGATTTTCGCCATCAAAACTCAGTCGATGCCAAGTTGTGCCAGCAATGTCTTTTCTCCTCAGTTCGATTCAGTACAACCCCATTTGTTATACGATCTATATATCTCAGCATTTTTCTGTTGCACCACATTTCAAAATCTGCTATGCAATTCTGTCCTTCTCGACGACAATATCCTACGGAGACCAGAATGGGCGTCTGTTTTAACTCCGGAATATTTTACACACGAGGACGCTATCACCATTGAGTTCGGGAAATATAACGGCTGCAGTTTTATCTCGCTTTCTGCCGTTCGCAGGACAGTGTTAACAGTTCAACTACTGAAAAGGCTACTGTCCATCCTCGGTAACCATTATTAGTCTGGCTCTCCGGAGAAATCCCTCCGACGTGGTTACATTACCTTACGGCTCTCTGTATCGTTGAGGCACGTAAGGAACCATACCTCAGTAAGCTATATTTCATGCGGAAAACCTAGAGCTGCGCTCTACCAAAATTGCGATTCGGTAGTTTTGGTACAATACATAAATGACGCAGTAAATGGTAGGATTAACCATAGTATTGGTAGATTTGGTTGGGAAAGAAACACAAATGAACATGTAAGAGAGAAACTGGAGACCAACGACTTCTCTTTGTTTTGTCTGTCTTGCATATAATTAGCGTCGTACATCGTTCCGTACTAATCGATTGAGTATTTTATAACATTAAAAAGCATAAATTGCTTTCTACCATTAATAAATATTAGTTGATGGCGTAACGTCTGCGCTACTAAGTAACGAAAGCAATTCCTCTTGATGCAAATGTAGTTTGCATGCATGAACACAAAAAAATCTACAACATTATTGGGCTTCTTGTTCAAAACAGAACGTTCTTCATCATGATCAAAGTCATGAGTTTCCTTTTATTATTGATAAGTGAAAAAGCTGTTTATGAATAACAGAAGCATGTTACATATACACTCGATGAAGTATTGAAGCGATGTTTCATATGTTACTGTTTTCATGTTTTTTTTTTATTTTTACATTTTACCATGAAACTCCGTTTTCTAGCAGTATATGATGTATCTGTATTTTTTAAATTTCATTTTTACTACAACATCCATTCGTTTCACGTTACAAATCAACAATTTTCGAATGAAATCTGAATTAAATATCGATAATTTCAACTTTGCTGTAAATATTACACTATTGGCCATTAAAATTGCTACATCACGATGATGACGTGTTACAGACGCAAAATTTATCCGACAGGAAGAAGATGCTGTGATATGCAAATGATTAGCTTTTCCTAGCATTCACACAAAGTTGGCACCGGTGGCGACACCTAAAACATGCTGACATGAGGAAAGTTTCCAACCGATTTCTCATACACAAACAGCAATTGAACGGCGTTGCCTGGCGAAACGTTATTGTGATGCCTCGTGTAAGGAGGAGAAATGCGAACCATCACGTTTCCGACTTTGATAAAGGTCGGATTGTAGCCTATCGCGATTGCTGTTTATCGTATCGCGACGTCGCTGCTCGCGTTGGTCGAGATCCAATGACTGTTAGCAGAATACGGGACCGGTGGGCTCCGGAGGATAATACGGAACGCCGTGCTGGATCCCAACGGCCTCGTATCACTAGCAGTCGAGATGACAGGTATCTTATCAGCACGGCTGTAACGGATCGTGCAGCCACGTCTCGATCCCTGAGTCAACAGATGGGGACGTATGCAAGGCAATAACCATCTGCACCAACAGTTCCACGACGATTGCAGCAGCATGGACTATCAGTTGGGAGACCATGGCTGCGGTTACGCTTGACGCTGCATCACAGACAGGAGCGCCTGCGATGGTGTACTCAACGGCGAACCTGGGTGCACGAATGGCAAAACGTCATTTCTTCGGATGAATCCAGGATCTGTTTACAGCATCATGTTGGTCGCATCAGTGTTTGGCGACATCGCGGTGAATGCACATTGGCAGCGTGTATTCGTCATCGCCATACTGGCGAATCACCCGGCGTGACGGTATGGGGTGCCAGTGGTTACACGTCTCGGTCACCTCTTGTTCGCATTGACGGCACATTGAACAGTGGACGTTACATTTCAGATGTGTTACGACCCGTGGCTCTACCCTTCATTCGATCCCTGAGAAACCCTACATTTCAGCAGGATAATGCACGACCGCATGTTGCTGGTCCTGTTCGGGCCTTTCTGGATACAGAAAATGTTCGACTGCTGCCCTAGCCAGCACATTCTCCAGATCTCTCACCAATTGAAAATGTCTGGTCAATGGTGGCCGAGCAACTGGCTCGTCACAATACGCCAGTCACTACTCTTGATGAACTGTGGTATCGTGTTTAAGCTGCATGGGCAGCTGTACCTGTACACGTCATCCAAGCTCCGTTTGAGTCAATGCCCAGGTGTATCAAGGCCGTTATTACGGCCAGAGGTGGTTGTTTTGCGTACTGATTTCTCAGGATCGATGCACCCAAATTGGGTGAAAATGTAATCACATGTCAGTTCTAGTATACTATATTTGTCCAATGAATACCCGGTTATCATCTGCATTTCTTCTTGGTGTAGAAATTTTAATGGCCAGTAGTGTATAAGGTAAATCACCGCAGTTTATTTGTGATAGTCTTATTTGTGATAGCTAACGGTAGTTTTACAGCTCTATGAAAACCCTTACGGATACGTAGGACCTATTTCCACAAGAAACAGTGGACGTGCGCTGCGGTCGACGGCGCATCTCTGAGCGTGCATTTGGCTACCGCTGGGCTGAACGCAGGATGAAGAGCCAGGAAGGCGGCCTGAAGACGGCGTGCGCTGGACGCATCCCAGCCGTCCTGACGCGTCATCAGTCAGCAGGACTGCAGCCGCGCGGAGCGGAATATTTTAACAGCCGCCGCCCGGGTCGCCAAACCGGGACACTCGATAAACGCAGTCGCGATAAAAAATGGCGTACACAGCTCCCGCCCGCGCTGGCTGCACAGTGACGAAAAAAAGAGAGAGGAACAGCCTACAGCACACGCACACAGCGGCGCCAAGTGCGGCGACGCACAAAAACGGCCCGCGATGCCGCACTATAAATAAACAGACCGCGGGCGGCCATTTAGGGAGCGCTGGCAGCGCGCGCACGCACCCACGCACGCACGCACGCACGCAGCGGTCCCTGTGCGACGCATCCGTGCAGCCCGTGACAGCTAGCGGGGCCTACTGCGTCCTGCGAGTACTGGGCTCTTAAGCAGACGCTGCGCTAGCGCGAAGTCGCCATGTTGCTGACGTGTCTCATCAATATTAACTAAACGGATAAGACGATCATCCGGTTCCAACTGCCGGTTTTCTATCTAACGGTTTGCAGCGAGAATTTCATTCTCAATGTTTCATATACACTACTGGCCATTAGAATTGGTACACCAAGAAGAAATGCAGATGGTAAACGGGTATTCATTGGACAAATATATTATACTAGAACTGACATGTGATTACATTTTGTCCGCAGCTCGTGGTCGTGCGGTAGCGTTCTCGCTTCCCACGCCCGGGTTCCCGGGGTCGATTCCCGGCGGGGTCAGGGATTTTCTCTGCCTCGTGATGACTGGGTGTTGTGTGCTGTCCTTAGGTTAGTTACGTTTAAGTAGTTCTAAGTTCTAGGGAACTGATGACCATAGATGTTAAGTCCCATAATGCTCAGAGCCATTTTTGATTGCATTTTCACGCAATTTGGGTGCATAGATCCCGAGAAATCAGTACCCAGCTCTGGCCTTAATAACGGCCTTGATACGCCTGGGCATTGAGTCAATCAGAGCTTGGATGGCGTGTACAGGTACAGTTGCCCATACAGCTTCAACACGATACCACAGTTCATCAAGAGTAGTGACTGGCGTATTGTGACGAGCCAGTTGCTCGGCCACCATTGACCAGACGTTTTCAGTTGGTGAGAGATCTGGAGAATGTGCTGCACAGGGCAGCAGTCGAACATTTTCTGTATCCAGAAAGGCCCGTAGAGCACCAGCAACATGTGGTCGTGCATTACCTTGCTGAAATGTAGGGTTAGCAGGGATCTAATGAAAGGTAGAGCCACGGGTCGTAACACATTTGAAATGTAGCGTCCACTGTTCAAAGTGCCGTCAATGCGAACAAGAGGTGAGCGAGATGTGTAACCAATGGCACCCCATACCATCACGCCGGGTGATACGCCAATATGGCGATGACGAATACGCGCTTCCAACGTTCGTTCACCGCGATGTCGCCAAACACTGATGCGACCATCATGATGCTGTAAACAGAACCTGGATTCATCCGAAAAAATGACGTTTTTCCATTCGTGCACCCAGGTTCGTCGCTGAGTACACCATCGCAGGCGCTCCTGTCTGTGATGCAGCGTCAAGGGTAACCGCAGCCACGGTCTCGGAGCTGATAGTCCATGCTGCTGCAAACGCCGTCGAACTGTTCGTGCAGATGGTTGTTGGCTTGCAAACGTCCCCATCCGTTGACTAGGGGATCGAGACGTGGCTGCACGACCCGTTACAGCCTTGCGGATAAGATGCCTGTCATCTCCACCGCTAGTGATACGAGTCCGTTGGGATCCAGCACGGTGTTCCGTATTACCCTCCTGAACCCACCGATTCCATATTCTGCTAACAGTCATTGGATCTCGACCAACGCGAGCAGCAATGTTGCGATACGATAAACCGCAATTGCGATACGCTACAATCCGACGTGATGGTAGGCATTTCTCCTCTTACACGAGGTTTCACTAGGCAACGCAATTTCCATAATCGACATATGAAACAAAAACCACAATTAAATACTAGGACAGAGGTTTACGCTTATCAGTCATACTAAGGCATGGAATGGGTTTGGGCTGTTGAAATTATCCATGGTATGTTTTATGCTAGTATTTAACTGAAATGAATTTTATTGTTAAGAGAAAGGCTGGTCCCGGCGGAGGTTCGAGTCCTCCCTCGGGCATGGGTGTGTGTGTTTGTCCTTAGGATAATTGTTAAGTAGTGTGTAAGCTTATGGAGTGATGACCTTAGCAGTTACGTCCCATAAGATTTCACACACATTTGAACATCTTTTTGTTAAGAGAAATGCTGCTGTTCTCCGGCAGTAACGTCGCAAAAAGGAACTTCTTTTGTGGTTTCGTGACAATATGCCGCCGCAACGCAAGATGGCCCATACTCTTGTTTCCTCGTGGTTCCCGAAGATATTTCTAGCTTTTAACACATAAATTAGGAAATCGCTTACGCTAAAGACCATTTGACGGCAAGCAACTGAGCCACCATATTATATCATACAGCTGATCTTTTCTCTCCTCGCCTGCTGAAGCACCCTTGATTTCAAACGAAATTGATGAAATGCCAGACATACATCTGTTCGCTCGTGGGAATGCCAGAAAGGCAGCTACGGGCGCCGATGCAGCGAAAAGGCCCGAAATTAACGCATGAAAAGTCAAAGCTGGAAAGAAAATCCGACAGCGGTGTCCGTTTACATTCGGGATGGAAGTGACGTCAAAAGGTCTCGCACATTACACAGAAATTTGCAGGCCACTGTTACTGACACCTTTTCAGTGACGTGATATGTTGTTTCTGAACATACAGACGAGTAAGTAAATGTCGGAGTATTGGTGCAAATAAAGGGAATTAAGATAAAATTCAGCGGCGAATGCTGAGCAACTTTCTCGCGCTCCGCAGCGCGTGTAGCGCACGGCAAAAGCTAACGATATTCAGCGTGCCTGATTGGTGGACGAGAGACACTGACGAAATCCCCAGACAAGAGCAATGTGGGTAAGTCACCAGAAACTGCAACTTGGAAAACAGGCGCACTATGTCGTGTTGAGAAGACCGGAACATTCCTTGCGGCACGTGGGTGAGTATAATCAAACTGTAAGGCCCCACTGTTGTAAAATGTGCCCACGTCGTTGCTGACAGCCCGCATTTGGAGGCAGACGGGGTGGTCATCCATGCTCAGTGGCGTTCCACTCGTCTATTACTGCCGTCATTTTTTATGTTAGTCTTGTCGGCGTATACACTCCGTCTTCAGGCCACGAGTGGCTTAACGGGACCATCCGACCGTCGTGTCATCCTTAGTGGAGGATGCGGATACGAGGGGCGTGGTGTCAGCACACCACTCTCCCGGTCGTTATGATGGTATTCTTGACCGAAGCCGCTACTATTCGGTCGAGTAGCTCCTCAATTGGCATAACGAGGCTGAGTGCACCCTCAAAAATGGCAACAGCCCATGGCGGCCTGGATGGTCACCCATCCAAGTGTCGACCACGCCCGACAGCGCTTAACTTCGGTGATCTCACGGGAACCGGTGTATCCACTGCGGCAAGGCCGTTGCAGTCGGAGCATACAATGAGTCGCAAAATACGTTGCAAGGGCTTAAGGCGGCGTCGTTTTATCGTCAGGGATGGAAGATTACTTTTGACGTGCTAAAGCAACGTTTCCGAATCCGGGAATGGTTACTCTGGAACGGTAGTGGAAGTAGAGGGGCTAAAATCGGAAAGTGTAGCATTATGACGTAGCTGCAACTAAATTATTTTTTAAAAATCACCCATTTGTCAGAATATAACCATTAACACTCCTCCCGCCGCGCGGGATTAGCCGAGCGGTCTTAGGCGCGCAGTCATGGACTATGCAGCTGGTCCCGGCGAAGGTTCGAGTCCTCCCTCGGGCATGGGTGGGTGTGTTTGTCCTTAGGATAATTTAGGTTAAGTACTGTGTAAGCTTAGGGACTGATGACCTTAGCAGTTAAGTCCCATAAAATTTCACAGACATTTGAACATTTTAACACTCCCCCATCCACAACTAAGAACTGATTCTATAAAAAATCTAACTCCCATATATACAACAGCTTAAAACATCTGATTAACAATGAGTTAAAGTGTTAAATATTTGACGTTAAGCATGAAAAACCTTCACGGTTGAAGACGCAAAACACTAATGCACTCCATTTTAAGAAAAACTAGTTTTTCACGTGTCTCGATATTTATGATGGCATATTTCCTCTAGGTGTAGTATAATGATATAATTTTGCAGGTACATGCAATGGTATGTGACATACGAGATTACTGTGTGCAAAATTTGTTGTATATCGCGATAAATTAAAACGTCAAGTCCGATGCTGAAATTTTACTGGATGAGCGCAAAAAAAAGATGTAGTAAGCGATAAACTTTTTTCTTCCATAATTTTGTAAGGGGGTCAAAGAGAAAAATTTTCGAAAAGGTTTTAAATTATGTATGTTGGATATCGCCAAGTGCTCTCATTCTGGTTCAAATGGTTCAAATGGCTCTGAGCACTATGGGACTTAACATCAATGGTCAATAGTCCCCTAGAACTTAGAACTACTTAAACCTAGCTAACATAAGGAAAACACACACATCCATGCCCGAGGCAGGATTCGAACCTGCGACCGTAGCGGTCACGCGGTTCCAGACTGAAGCGCCTAGAACCGCACGGCCACACCGGACGGCTCTCATTCTGGAATACTGGATGAATATATCCTGTGTAATTTGCGCTCTGTGAATTACGTCCCCTTAAGAAACACACAAAGTTACTTTGATAGTGGACTTGGTTTATTATGTTAATACTGGAACTTAAAATTACACATTTTTATGTAAACTGACGGTGGAGTGGGGAGAAAGGAAACGGAAGGAACTGATGATATCAGCTGCATCGGGACTTAATGCGCAACCAGCGGTAACGAGGGAAACTGTATGCCGGACCGGGATTCAAACCTGTGATCTCCTGATTACTGGGCAGTTGCGTTAACCACTGCACGAAACGGACACAGTGCTTATCGCAATTGCGCCGCATATCTGCGTAAGCTCCTCGGCCGACCTAGCGCAACATATTCGCAGTGCCCGTCCATGTTCTGCATGCTTGCTGCTTCGAGATTCCAGTCTCAGCACTGACGGTCGTAGATACATTGCCCATCGAGGAGAATCAGTTATATGAATACGTTCGAAAGAACAGAAACCACGAATTCATATAAGTGACACTGTACCTCTTAATGAGTAGACAAAACAGCACTTTAAATTTTTAAATGCAGTCAATAATCATACGACTTCTGGGAGCCCTTAGGAAAATACACAAATTGTAACTCGTACCGGATAACTGGGCTCACCCTTTTATCCGTTTAGTAATATGAATGAGTTATCATAATCAAGAGTATTTGACTTCCACTGCAGGATACGCATCTTCTCCAAATTTTTCCAAGAGTTACAGTCTTCAGCTAATTCACCCACGATCATCTTCATTTTTCCTAACGTTGCCTACCTACATCCCATTAGGTTGTCACTGCAGTATCTTCTTACATCCTGGAACCCAACAAAGAAATTCCTTCGTCCATCAACCACCCATTCACCTGACTACATATCCTGTACATTTCCAATTAATTTTCATAAAAAGATTCGTTCAGACACATTACTATTTGAATTTGCCTTCTTAATTTCCTTTTGATACAGTAAAAATATATATTTCAGTTTTCAAATATTGTAATTGACTTTAAATATTAGCAGAAACCACGGGTCAATGACGGCGTATGTTTTACCTCCGTAGCCTCAGCCCATATAGCACGGAGTACGCAACCAGTGTCTGCGTATCTTTCACGGCTGAAACGACAACAGGGGTGTTACACCCTACGGGATGCAGCCCACGTAAACAGAATCGATAACGCGAGACTCGGCAGTTTCACACCAGAGACAATCACTTGCGGCGGGACTTTGGGGATTGCTTGTAGCGCTGCACGCCGGCCGCCCCCGCAGATGGAGCGGAGATAAATCTAATTTGGCGGCCACGCGCCTCCGCCGCGCCGGCGACGAGTGGCGATTTTCACCGCCGCCTCCGCCAGCTGCCCGCCGCCTTCGCGTCACAGCAATCTGTCCGGCCATCGATCGCGGGGAGACGTGGCGCGCCCCCGCTGTAAAACACAACAGCGGAACAGCCCCGGCAGAGTGGGCGCACGCCTTACAATAAATTTCCCTCAGGATCCATTGACAGCCAGTCGCTAGGTCGTTGGCCTTCGTCGCCGGTGTCCGTCCAGATCCACCCACGCGTCCTCCAGAAGACTTCGAAGAGCCCAAAACTCGGCTCCGCCATCATCCCTTGGTGCCTCGAATCCACCCTCACAAACTTCATTGTGACGTCACGTGCATTCACACCGGATGGCATCTACTACGGCCAACTGGACTACGTGATACGGCCAACAAGAATGCGTGATCCAATCGCTCCAGTATTCTAGAATACAGAATGCCATTGGTGTTCAAATCTCGATACGATGATCCTTAAGAGGTTTTCCATGACTTCCAATCCATGCTCCAAGTGAAGCGGGGTATGATTCTGTCAACTCATTGAGAGATGATGTACAGTAGTTAAGGTTTCGTACTCGCATTCGGGAAGTACGGGCTTCAGATCCCCCGTCGTGTCAACATGAAGTAGGCTACTAAAGCGAATAATAACGCACGTCCGATTTTGATGGACATATATCTACCTATTTGTTCCGGAAATCAGGCTTAAAGAGGTTAGCAAAAGGTTCATAGACCACATTCAGACCATTTTTCTACCGTTCCATCAGGGAAAAAAATGGTTCAGATGGCTCTGAGCACTATGGGACTTAACATCTGAGGTCATCAAGTCCTCTAAAACTTAGAACTACTTCAACCTAACTAACCTAAGGACATCAGACACATGCCTGAGGCAGAATTCGAACCTGCGACCGTAGCGGTCGCGCGGTTCCAGACTGAAGCGCCTAGAACCGCTCGGCCACAACGACCGGCTCCATCAGGGAAAGCACGTGGTGAAAATCAACACTTAAATCATTTCGTGTGAGGCTTGATTTGTCATTTATTTTATCATGATGGTCATTCTCCCTATGTCGGTGAGAGTAGACGAAAAATGTTGGCAATAGGAGAAGAAATTTGGTGATTGTAATTTTGTGAAATGACCTCACCACAACAAAAACTGCCTTTCTTTTAATGATTGCTGCCGCAACTCGCGTATCATAACCGTGACACTCTCTTCCCTTTTTCGCGATAATACAAAACGAGGTGCCCTTCTTTGAACTTTTTCGATGTCTACTGTCAATCGTCTCTGGGAAGGATCAAATACCACAGAAGAGGTCGGACAAGCGCAATACAGGCAGTATCTTTAGTAGATTTATTGCATCTTCCAAATACTTTTCCAATAAAAAGCACTCCTTGGTTCGCGACCCCCACAGAATTTTCTACAGTACGGTTCCAATGTAAGCTGTTTTAAACTGTAGCTTCTAACAATCGTGTAACTGATACTGACTACTGACGGAATTTCTTTCAATGCTCATGTCGAGGATGTCATACCTTTTATTGTCAGGGTCGATTACCACTTTTCGCACCAAATGGCTCTGAACACTATGGGACTTAACAGCTGAGGTCATCAGTCCCCTATAACTTAGAACTACTTAAACCTAACTAACCTAAGGACGTCACACACATCCGTTCCCGAGGCAGGATTCGAACCTGCGAGCGTAGCGGTCGCGCGATTCCAGACTGAAGCGGCTAGAACCGCTCGACCACACCGGCCGGCTGTCTAAAACATTTTGTAATTAATTTTCATCTGGTGATGACTTTGCTAGACATTAAACAAT
This sequence comes from Schistocerca piceifrons, assembly GCF_021461385.2. Taxonomy (NCBI): domain Eukaryota; kingdom Metazoa; phylum Arthropoda; class Insecta; order Orthoptera; family Acrididae; genus Schistocerca; species Schistocerca piceifrons. Next base: position 104,617,036 of record NC_060140.1, on the reverse strand, counting down.
AGTATGACCTGCTAACATTGTAAAAGGCCTGCTCAGATTGTTTCCTCTATCTTTTACACAAGATATTAGAAACAGGTAGGACCCGCGACGCTTTCATGGGGAAATCTATACATAACTCCGGTTTCGCTCGAACGCAGTCTTACTGGGAGGGCCTGTATGCCTGCAAGGAATTACTCCACTGGTCGACGGGGCAGCCAACGTCTTAGTGCATCCATAACCTCCCCATCATCCACACACTGCCTCCCGCGGGCTGCATTCGTCTTTGCCCAAACAGATGGAAGGCGGAAGGTACGATGGTGGTGGTGGTGGTTAGTGTTCAACGTCCCGTCGACAACGAGGTCATTAGAGACGGAGCGCAAGCTCGGGTTGGGGAAGGATTGGGAAGGAAATCGGCCGTGCCCTTTCAAAGGAACCATCCCGGCATTTGCCTGAAACGATTTAAGGAAATCACGGAAAACCTAAATCAGGATGGCTGGAGGCGGAATTGAACCGTCGTCCTCCCGCGGAAGGTACGAGATCCAATGAGGAAGAGCAGTCCAAAGAAATTCTGTGAGCTCCTCTCTCGTCCGCAGACTAGTGTGAGGCCCTGAGTTGTCACGGAGAAGGAGAAATTCGTTTGCATTTTTTGTGGCGAGGTAACCGAAGTCGTTTCTTAAATTTCCTGAGGGTACGCAAAACACATCATATCTGACCGTGGCATAATGAGGGAAGAACAAAAAACAGAATAACCCCATTCAGAGTATCAAAACATCGTCACCATGACTTTACTCGCTGACGGTGGGGCTTTGATCTTTTTCTTCGGAGGACGGGTGATGTGGCGCCACTCCAAGGATTGGCGTTTTGTTTCCGGTTCGACGTGATGAACCCACGTTTTATCGCCTGTGAAGGCGTTCGACAAAAATTGTCACGATCTGCCTCGAGACGGGCATTCAGTTCCCCACAGGCGATCCTCGTCACTCTTTGTAGTCTTCCGTTAGGCAGCGAGGAACCCGGTGGTCACCCAACTCTGACTATCCCAAATGACGGACGAGAGTGTTAGCACTACCAGTAGAGACGCACAGTTATGCTGCGAGGTTTCCGACTGTGACTCGTCCATCATCTCGATTGAGAGTGTACGCACGTGGCAACACTGCAGGAGTCGCAGCTCTGTGCGGTCGGCCGACACGCGAGAGATCGGACGGACCTACGCGACCTTTTTACACTACTGGCCATTAAAATTGCTACACCAAGAAGAAATGCACATGATAAACGGGTATTCATTGGACAAATATATTATACTAGAACTGACATGTGATTACATTTTCACGCAGTTTGGGCGCATAGATCCTGAGAAATCAGTACCCAGGACAACCACCTCTGGCCGTAATAACGGCCTTGATACATCTGGGCATTGAGGCAGACAGAGCTTGGATGGTGTGTACAGGTATAGCTGCCCATGCCACGGGTCGTTAACAGATCTGAAATGTAACGTCCACTGTTCAAAGTGCCGTCATCCGAAATAATGACGTTTTGCCATTCGTGCAACCAGGTTCGTCGTTGAGTACACCATCGCAGGCGCTCCTGTCTGTGATGCAGCGTCAAGGGTAACCGCAGCCATGGTTCAAATTGGTTCAAACGGCTCTGAGCATTATGGGACTTAACTTCTAAGGTCATCAGTCCCCTAGAACTTAGAAGTACTTAAACCTAACTAACCTAAAGACATCACACACATCCATGCCCGAGGCAGGATTCGAACCTGCGACCGTAGCGGTCACGCGGTTCCAGACTGTAGCGCCTAGAACCGGTCGGCAACCAAGGCCGGCCGCAGCCATGGTCTCCGAGCTGCAAACGTTGTCGAACTGTTCGTGCAGATGGTTGTTGTCGTGCAAACGTCCCCATCTGTTGACTCAGGGATCGAGACTTGGCTGTACGACCCGTTACAGCCTTGCGGATAAGATGCCTGTCATCTCGATTGCTAGTGATACGAGGCCGTTGGGATCCAGCAAGGCGTTCCGTATTACCCTCCGGAACCCACCGATACCACATTCTGGTAACAGTCATTGGATCTCGAGCAATGTGAGCAGCAATGTCGCGATACGATAAACCGCAATCGCGATAGGCTACAATCCGACCTTTATCAAAGTCGGAAGCCTGATGGTACGCGTTTCTCCTCCTTACACGAGGCATCACAACAACGTTTCACCAGGCAACGCCGGTCAACTGCTGTTTGTGTATGAGAAATCAGTTGGAAACTTTCCTCATGTCACCACGTTGTAGGTGTCGCTACCGGCGCCAACCTTGTGTGAATGCTCTGAAATGCTAATCATTTGCATATCACAGCATCTTCTTCCTGTCGGTTAAATTTCACGTTTGTATCACGTCATCTTGTTGGTGTAGCAATTTTAATGGCTAGCACTGTATGTAGACGCAGATTTACTCTTGATGTAAATGATTATTACTTCATTGTCACCTGGCTTCTAACTTTCCTTTCTTATCTTAGTGAATGCGATAGTAACACAGCTCTTACTTTCTTTTGCGTGCCTGTATGTGTGTGGGGGTGAATTTATTTTCACTTTTCTCTCTGCCCTCCCCACCCCCTCCGTCGCCCTCGTACCAGTTCTTTTTTAGCTCCCGTCGTCAAGCACACTTCACCGCGCTTCTCCTTCACCAGACTCGCAGAATTTGCGAAGTTTTGTCTGCCAGAAGACGTTCCCACAGTTTGGTAAACAGGCAGAGAGTGCACACGTCGGACAAGGCGGAAGTTGGGAAGGAATTACAGCGATGTAGTAAACTGTGCGGGAATGTAAAGCAAGCACTGACACGCGGAGTGGAGAAAGTGAGGAACCAGCGCCCCGGAGAAAAAGAGCGCCGGCTATTAGGGCGGGGAGGGAAGGAGGAAAGAGGGGGGGGGGGGGGTGGCAGCGGCGGAGCAGGCCTGAGGCAAATGTCGGAGGCAGCGGGCGCCTCTTCTGGTTTACGCGCGGTCGAACTCGGCGGCGCTTGTCACAAGTTGGTGACGGTCTTACTGCCCGCCGGACGCTCCAATGCAAACAGCCGCCGTCTGCCATAAAGATGCGCCCGCCCTGCTTTCCATAATGGCGCACTTTGGAATGAAAAGGAGCTCACCGCAAACTTCTGCTTACTGCAGCGATGTAAATATGGGTTCGTAAGAAACGGCCTCCGACCAAGACTATTTCACGCGACGACAGCTGAAAGCTTAATGATTTCTGCGCCCTCGGAACGTCAGCCGACGATATGGTAGTCCTTTCGGAGTATGCTGATGCAATAGCTCCATACTTAACAACTGCTCGCTCGACGAAAGATCTGCACCCGAGGACTGGAAAGCTGCACAGTTCACACCAATATTCAAGAAAGGTAATAACAGCAATCCACTGAATCACAGACCCATATCATTAACGTCGATATTCATCAGGATTACGGAATCTATAATGTGTTCGAACATTACGAATTACCTCGAAAAGAACGCTCTCTTAACACACAGTCGACAGGGATTTAGAAAACGTTCGTGTGAAACACAACTAACTCTTTACTCGCACTAAGTGTTGAGTGCTATTGACAAGGGATTTCAAATTGGTTCTGTATTTCCACATTTCCGGAAGGCTTTTCACACTGTACCACACAAGCGGCTTGCAGTGAAACTGCGTGCTTATGGAACATCGTCTCAGTTGCCTGACTGGATTCGTGATTTCCTGTCAGAGAGGTCACTGTTCGTAGTAACTGACAGAATGGTATCAAGGCGTTCCCCTAGGCAGTGTTACGTGCCCTCTGCTGTACCTGATTTTTATAAACGGTTTAGAAGACAATGTGAGCAGTCGTCTTCAGTTGTTTGCAGATGACGCTATCGTTTATCGTGTAGTAAAGTCATCAGATGATGAAAACAAACTGGAAAACGATTTAGGAAAGGTATCTGTATGGTGTGAAAATTGGCAATTGACACCAAATAACGAAAAGTGTGAGGTCATCCAGCGGTCGAGTACAACGTTGTTTAGCCAATCGCTAGTGAGGCGGTGGATCATCAAGCTATGAAATAAAAGTCCTGTTGTTCAGCTTGTTCGAACTGAGGAAAACGACACAGTTCTAGCGCATCAGGACAAGAAACACCAGTTACGCCTTACAATCCCTTCCTGGAAAAAGAAAGTCCATAAACTTTCCGCCGACATATGAAAAAAACAAAACAAAACAAAAACAAAAAATTAATTCAGGGGAGTCCAACTGCAACTGTACCATCCCGTGGGGATTTGCTGACCTCCAGATGGGCACATTACGTGTGATCACATTTCCACTTAGGTGAAATGTCTGTTCGTTACTGAAGACGTCATCATCATCAGTTATCTGCTATATTAGCAGGTCCTTTGCCTCTCCATTTTCTGCGATCCATTGCTTCCTTCTAAATGCTGCTATATGTTGTACCGTCCATCATGTCGTCCAGTATCTGGAATCTCTTCCTCGCTTCCTTTTCCCTTCTACATAACCTTCTAAAACTGTTTTTATCAGTCCGTCATTCTTTCCTAATATATGCCCAATCCAATTTCTTTTTCTTCTTTTTATTACAAGACGACACGGCCCATAAAATCTTTCTAGTCAAGCGGCAACATTTCGTTTGCACAGTTGGCACGTAAACCGTAGTCTACAGGCTTTAGAGTTTGTTACGACTGTAAAGGGTAAGGATGTCGTTGTAAGAGTCTTCTTAAAAGCCTCGACGCAGACGTCACTGGAAATGCCAATTCATGACTAGCCTTCCGAAATCATTTCTTAGGGCTATGAATAAGGACTGTCTCTCGTCCAACAAGTTCCTCAGTCACTCTTGGTTGTTCCACAGTCCTCTTTGCGCACAGGTATACAAACAAAACTATTTGAGTTACTCATTCATTTTATGTATCATTTATAATTGTAAGCTGCAAAGCCTTAAAACGTGTCTATTCATTTTGACACACCCTGTATATTAAGCATTAACTCGGTTTATTTGCAGTAACGTGAAAAGTGAAAATAATAAAAATTTTCATATAGGAACTCGATCCAAGGACTTTCCGATCACCGTTCTGTACTCTATCCACTGCACCAACTACTGCTTATAAATTACGCCAACATACATTACCGGAAAAAAATTAGTACACTTGAAAAGACAACGTCGATTTCGGTCCGATGACGGTATATGCCGCCTGGGGGATAGAGATGTTGATAATGCTTAGAATGTCGTCCGCCAACATACAGATAGTGGCATAGCTACCTTTAATAGGGAATGCTCACAGCCAAATGGCTCAGTGCGCTACAAACGTTCGAAGCAAGAAGGCAACGATGTCATGGAGACGCACTTGTGTTTCCTACATCCAACTGAGCAAGTTTGAAAAAGGTCAAATTGTGGCCTTCTGAGTGGTGGGATGGTCCTTTCGGAGAACTTCCACACAAGTTGTACGTGCTGCGTCATTTGTGCAACGATGCTGGTACAGTGGTCACGTGAAGATTCTCAGATCCGTAGACGGGGTTCTGGACGTCGACGAAGTTCAGTCATCGGCCAGGATCATCGTGCTGTAAGGGCGGCAGTGGCTCATCATACAGCTACCACACCACCAGGGTTAGTGACCCCAGACGTGTCAACACAAAGTGTTGCAGACCAGTTATTAGCAATGGGACTACGGGCACGCAAACTTCTAGCCCGTCTTGTACTTACGCCGCCACTTGCGCCACGACTTGAATTGTGCCGTCAGAGGCTCACTTGGAGGATGGAATGGCGCGCCGTGATCTTCAGAGATGAAAGCACATTCTGCCTGCAAGCAAGTGACGGTCGCTTGCGTGTACGACGCGAACCTGGTGAGCGCTGTCTCGTAGTGCCCCGTCCCAGGCATTGTGGTCTCGGGTACGATAAGCTACAACTGTCGTTGATCAACAGTGTTTCTAGAGGAGACACTAACCAGCTCTTGATACGTGCAGAATGCTGTTAGCCCCGTTCTTTTGCCGTTCTTGCAACAGGAAACAGATGCGTGCACACTGCCACTGAAACTCAAAGTGCTCTAAAAGGGTGTGCGGACATTTGCCACGATTTTATCTGCTCCGGAGGGTTGGGTCCCTTGTCTCCCCCTCCTCCTCCACCTCCCCATCGCTTGCTGAGCCTTTCCGCTGGTTTACTTAACATAGAACCAGAATCTCAAAAATGGCTCTGAGCACTATGCGACTTGACTTCTGAGTTCATCAGTCGCCTAGAACTTAGAACTAGTTAAACCTAACTAACCTAAGGACATCACACATATCCATGCCCGAGGCAGGATTCGAACCTTCGTCCGTAGCGGTCGCTCGGTTCCACACTGTAGCGCCTAGAACCGCACGGCCACTACGGCCGGCAGAACGAGAATCTCTACGGATTTTCCGCCACATGTCTAGAGAGAGTTTCGTTGTGGAAACTATTAAATGCATTTCGCATTGAAATCCGCACCAAATTTCGAGCCTCAGTAACACTTCGCCAATCTGGGAGATTTTACGTTCGTCTAAATTATACTTGCCTTTTTCGGTGCTCCTGCAGCAGCTTTCTGCCGTGTTTTGTATACCATGGGGGATCAGTTCCGTCTCTTATTAATTTATTTGGTATGAATCTCTCGATTGCTGTAGATATTATTTCTTTGAACTTAAGGCACACATGGTCTTCACTTACATAGTTTGGAAGGATTGGAGACTGTCTCTTAGAAAGACTTCAACCGAATTTTTACTTACTTTTATAAACAGATATATTTCGCGTTTAGTTTTGGTGAATTTCTTTGTTACGGAATTGAGCCTCGCTACGACTGTGTGTTCACTAATCCCTGTATCCGTCGTGATGCTCAGGATTATTTGTGGCTAAGAGGTCAAGTGTGTTTTCGTAACCATTTACAATTTGAATGGCCTCGTGAACTAATTCTTCAAAATAATTTTAAAAATGCATTTAGAACAATTACGGAATTTGTTTTGTATCTACAATAGGGTCTGAAAATGTATTTTTCTCAACATACGGAGGGTAGATTGAAGTCACTGCCAACTATAATTGTATGAGTAGCGTACCTACACTCCTGGAAATGGAAAAAAGAACACATTGACACCGGTGTGTCAGACCCACCATACTTGCTCCGGACACTACGAGAGGGCTGTACAAGCAATGATCACACGCACGGCACAGCGGACACACCAGGAACCGCGGTGTTGGCCGTCGAATGGCGCTAGCTGCGCAGCATTTGTGCACCGCCGCCGTCAGTGTCAGCCAGTTTGCCGTGGCATACGGAGCTCCATCGCAGTCTTTAACACTGGTAGCATGCCGCGACAGCGTGGACGTGAACCGTATGTGCAGTTGACGGACTTTGAGCGAGGGCGTATAGTGGGCATGCGGGAGGCCGGGTGGACGTACCGCCGAATTGCTCAACACGTGGGGCATGAGGTCTCCACAGTACATCGATGTTGTCGCCAGTGGTCGGCGGAAGGTGCACATGGCCGTCGACCTGGGACCGGACCGCAGCGACGCACGGATGCACGCCAAGACCGTAGGATCCTACGCAGTGCCGTAGGGAACCGCACCGCCACTTCCCAGCAAATTAGGGACACTGTTGCTCCTGGGGTATCGGCGAGGACCATTCGCAACCGTCTCCATGAAGCTGGGCTACGGTCCCGCACACCGTTAGGCCGTCTTCCGCTCACGCCCCAACATCGTGCAGCCCGCCTCCAGTGGTGTCGCGACAGGCGTGAATGGAGGGACGAATGGAGACGAGTCGTCTTCAGCGATGAGAGTCGCTTCTGCCTTGGTGCCAATGATGGTCGTATGCGTGTTTGGCGCCGTGCAGGTGAGCGCCACAATCAGGACTGCATACGACCGAGGCACACAGGGCCAACACCCGGCATCATGGTGTGGGGAGCGAACTCCTACACTGGCCGTACACCACTGGTGATCGTCGAGGGGACACTGAATAGTGCACGGTACATCCAAACCGTCATCGAACCCATCGTTCTACCATTCCTAGACCGGCAAGGGAACTTGCTGTTCCAACAGGACAATGCACGTCCGCATGTATCCCCTGCCACCCAACGTGCTCTAGAAGGTGTAAGTCAACTACCCTGGCCAGCAAGATCTCCGGATCTGTCTCCCATTGAGCATGTTTGGGACTGGATGAAGCGTCGTCTCACGCGGTCTGCACGTCCAGCACGAACGCTGGTCCAACTGAGGCGCCAGGTGGAAATGGCATGGCAAGCCGTTCCACAGGACTACATCCAGCATCTCTACGATCGTCTCCATGGGAGAATAGCAACCAGCATTGCTGCGAAAGGTGGATATACACTGTACTAGTGCCGACATTGTGCATGCTCTGTTGCCTGTGTCTATGTGCCTGTGGTTCTGTCAGTGTGATCATGTGATGTATCTGACCCCAGGAATGTGTCAATAAAGTTTCCCCTTCCTGGGACAATGAATTCACGGTGTTTTTATTTCAATTTCCAGGAGTGTATTTGTGATGAGACCCAAGTTTTCTTTCAACTGTTCAGCAACTGTTTCATCTGAGACCGGGGGTCGGTAAAAGGAGCCAGTTATTAATTTATTCAGGTTGTCGAATATAACCTCTGCCCATACTAAGTCACAGGAACTACCTGCTTCAATGTCGCTTGTGAGCTGGAACACACGTTACATTATTTTTCATTAAGTTGTGCTTCTTGTTTCTGTTGTAGTGCAGATCGTTACAATTACGGCTTTTCCCTCCAAAACCTAGGATGCCGTCTCTGTGACCCTGTAAATACCAGAGCTAAACAATGCAGAACAGCAACGTACGTTACAAGCATAGCATTCTGTATTACTTCATTTCCTTATTTCTAACATTTTAAAATTGTACGCCGACTTTAGATGACAGGTCGATCACAGATTTTCTTATCCCTATTTAGTGAACGTATTTTCAGTCATTTTTTGAACATTGTCCCGATACACTTTATTAACTAATGTTTCGCCACAAGGGATATCGTATTTTAGAGAGTAAATTAATACAGAGTATGTCGTTCTTCTTTTCAAACATTCACATACACATTTCTCCTTTCCTTGTTGTCTTTTGGGCATGCAGTTGTAGTAATTAAAGTAGGCACAAATGCAGTGATCAAAAAGAAATGATTAGCGTACATTTGCATTCTCTTTACATCGTTCCTTTCTTGTTGTTCCCATGGCGATGGACTGTTTCTATCGCAATCAGTAAGCGTGAAAGGAAGCTACCGTACAGACAGAGGAATCTATATTTATACTTGGCAGAACTAATTACATACTGACATAATCGTCGGTATTGCTTTCGTTTCCCAAAAGTCCGGCGTGGAAAATGTCCGGCGTGGCAAATGCCCGGCATTCCTCTAAAAGACGTGCAGCAAGTTCCCTGACCAACACGATCTCAGGATTTGTCTCCAATCGAGCTCGTGTGAGATATGATGGGACCAGAAGTGACTCCTGCGACTCGTCAACCAATAACTCTTCCAACAACTGCGTGAACAGAGCGAACAGGCGCGACAGAGGAACCGGGCTCGGCTCGGCAAGGCGGGCCCGCCGCCTGGGACGGTGCGCGGTGCGGCCGCCTGCTTTTTGCCGGGACAGCCGGAGCGCGCTGGCTAAATGAAGCCGGCAAGCCGCTCCGGCAGACCACAATTAAAATGTTTTTCTCGGCGACCGCCGCGCTCAGCCGCGTTATCGCGCCAGAGTAACGATGAAAAGTAGCACGCGGCGTCTCGCCCAGATAGCGCCGCGATTTATGTTTTAATTAACATACAACGCGAAAAGTTTGGGGGCGACGTGAGCGCCATATGTGCAGCCGCGCGGACGCGGAAGCGGCGGCCGCCCGCGGTCCGTCGTGCTCGCGCCATTAAAGCCGCTCTCTTTCCTTCCAGACATTCTCAATTTTTGCTCATTTAAACTTACCGAGGAGCAACACTTCCTTTTCCCGCTGTGGTTCCTCTCCCAGTGAAAGACTTTGTAAAAAAGGGAGAAGAGAGAAAAGCTTCGTGGCCTGATTTCCCCGCCACGCCGGCCGGTGTGGCCGTGCGGTTGTAGGCGCTTCAGTCTGGAGCCGCGCGACCGCTACAGTCGCAGGTTCGAATCCTGCCTCGGGCATGGATGTGTGTGATATCCTTAGGTTAGTTAGGTGTAAGTAGTTATCAGTTCTAGGGGACTGATGACCACAGATGTTAAGTCCCATAGTGCTCAGAGCCATTTGTTCGATTTTCCCGTGACGCACGCTACCACACTAATTACGTTCATCGCTTTCCAACGGCCATCAACAATCAGACGCTACATAAAAATATTCCCAGGTGTATCAATACACACAGTGTCTCTTTTGCGTTGGTGCATAAGTTCGTAGCGTGTTTCCATAACTTTAATGAACACAACAGATACACATAACGATTAGTCAAATGGCTCTGAGCACTATGCGGCTTAACTTCTGAGGTTATCAGTCGCCTAGAACTTAGAACTAATTAAACCTAACTAACCTAAGGACATCACACACATCCATGCCCGAGGCAGCATTCGAACCTGCGACCGTAGCGGTAGCTCGGTTCCAGACTGTAGCGCCTAGAACCGCACGGCCGTCCGTCCAGAGTCTTTAGTCATCAATCATATATTCGAATGGTTCAAATGGCTCTGAGCATTATGGGACTTACATCTGAGGTCATCAGTCTTCTAGACTTAGAACTACTTAAACCTAACCAACCTAAGGACATCACACACATCCATGCCCGAGGCAGGATTCGAACCTGCGACCGTAGCGGTTGCGCGGTTCCACACTGTAGCGCCTACAACCGCTCGGTCACAGCGGCCGGCAATCATATATTCTCCTCAAAGTTGAAGTAACTTTCTGATTGCGCGACTGCAGAAATTACACGTCTTTGAGGTGAACAATTCACCGAGCCATGTTCGCTGCGCACTTTCACCCAGAAAGAAAATCCTTGAAGGTTGTTCCATAGACAGTGGAAAAGGTGAAAATGTGAAAGCGCAAGGTCCGGTGAATAAACTGAGTGCGGAACGACCTCCCAACCCAACAACTCCTGTACAGGGTTTTTTGTTACTCTAGCAGAATGCGGGCGGGCGTAGTGGTGGAGTAGCGTCAGGTCAGGCATCCTTCCTGGTCGTTGTTCTTGGACTTCGTCTGCAACGCGTCTCAGGTGTTGACAATGAACAACAGCAGCGATGGTTACATCTCGGGGAAGCAATTCGTAGTACACGACACCGTCGTTGTTCCAACAGATGCATAACATTACCTTTCGTGGATGCGAGGTCTTTGTAAGGGAGGTTGCTGCTTTTTCCGGCCTCAACCATTCCTTTCTTTTTCTTATGTTGCCTCAAAGACACCATTACTCGTCACTTGCAACGACACAGGATAGGAATAGTCGGTATTATTCACGAGCCGATTACAAGAAAGCAGAGATGCACATATTGCCACCCCCTGCTTTTTGTGGTTTTGGCTTAGAGCATGCGGTACCCTTACACAAGATTTCTGAACCTCCACTGCATGCAAATGTCGCACGATGGTGGAACGATAACAGTTCATCAGATCTGCCAGTTCTTGAGTACACTGACGTGGATCACGGTGGATTAAACGACCCTAATCAAACAACTAAGGTCTTCCTGAACGTGGAGAAACGAACGTCAAAACGATTCTGCTTAAAACGAGGAAATAATTTTCTTGCCGTACTCTGTCAAAAAAATGACTGCAGCGCCTCAGACCGGACAGCTAATCCCGGGCGGTGAGTCAATTATTTCTTCATTTTACAGTACAACGTACCATTATACGGAAATAATTTTAATTCAGGTAATAAGAAGGTTGAATGTGAACTCATAAAATAGCGATTCTTCTTGGTGCTGTTTTAACAACTACTGACGGACATCGGGAAGGAAATACGTAACCATTATTACGACAAGGAATTGAGAAAAGAAGTGCAAACACCAGTACGAGATAAAGAGAGAAATACTTCTCCGTCCTCGTAATGTAAAAGCGTAAAAGCAAACGAATGCAGTGCTCGGTTGGAGGAATCTGTGCACGCTACTGATGTACGATCATCAGACTGGAGTTGCATGTTATTATTACGAATGGAGCGTGAATGTTATGTGAATGATAAATCCCGCCGAATCATGCCATTCTGGTAAGCTTAAACAAAAACACGACTGCCAAAGCACAATCTGTTTGGGTAATAAATGAGAACAATTACACTACTGTGCGCGGACGGTTATAATTCTTTTACATGCGAGCGCGACGGATGCATATTTCATAGGGGCTGATTGAGAGGCTTAATGGGTTTGATATGGGCTCGCGTTAATTTAAAAGATAGTCGCGCGGCTTAATCCAACTGCCGCGATTGTCCTTGACACAAATGAAGATCGTAATACACATTGCTCAATTTGACCCAACGAGTGATTCACGCACACCAATGATTTTCGAACAAACTTTTCACGTGGCAAAAATAATGGTTGTGTATAGCGCAGTTTGCGTAATTTCCTACCGTCAGTATACGGTAAGAAAGATAAAAATATTTCTCATCTCTGTAAGTCCGCGAAATGAGTACCAACTGCAATCGCAAAGTTTTAGTAATCCAGTGTTAATTATATGTTAGTGATAGGGTAGTTTGATTACGCTAGACAAGAGATTTGGAGTGGATCCACAGCCGTTGTGCCCACGAAGCATCCGCGAATTGAATAGGAAAATGTGATAATTATACAGAAATCGAAAATACGCCCCGCCACAACTTGCGACGTGACATGCATAGCTTACGTGTAGACGAAGCTGATCCACACAGTTCGATCGAAGTGGGCAGGTAACATATAATCAAAGTATTAAAGCGTATCAGTGGTAATCATGGTACAATTCCAGGACTGAGCACACAACGCCGCGAGGGGAGAACAGAGTAAACAAGTGTTCTGCCTGCAAACAAGACGCAGAGCAACAGCTGCGCGCTTTTAGGCCCAAAGGACAAACAGGCAGTGTGCTGATGGCTGCCAGGGGAAAGTACGCAACCCAGAGCACAGCGCTTGTCCCTGGGCGAGCTGCTAGCATTCTCCCGTTTATTCGAGCTCGCTGGTATCCGCGTTTTCACTCCGAACAGCGAACTGCCTCGTTTGTACCGGAAAAGGAACCGTCCACAACGAATCTGTTTCTACAGTTGCTGACAGCTACGAGGAGTTCAGACATCTAACTCTATGATTTACACGCTTTCTTCGTTTTTACTGCGCGAAGCGTTTCTATCTAACCCGGTGTAACTCATCGTGTTCAAAAACCGCCGTCGAACTGATGCACATTAGCACAGGCCAGTGTTTCAGACGTCGATCTGTTGTACAATATTATGGAACATCAGTGCTCACTGATCATGAGGCTTTTGGAGAACGGGTATCTCCTCCATAAAAACCAGGTTGAGTTCCGCTAACAGAGAACCTGAGGAACACAGCTCGCTCTGCTCGTCCATGAAGTCCACAGTGCCGTTGACAAAAGCGCCTAGTTAGAGGCTTCTTTCCTTGATTTACGTGAGGCATTCGATACGACTCCGCATTGTCTTAGTGAGGAAAATACGAACTTGCCGAGAATCGAACCAGATTTGTGATTGTATGCAGTACTTTGTAACAGACACAACTCATACGTTATTCTTAATGGAATGAAATAGATAGGTATACTACTAACTATATATATATATATATATATATATATATATATATATATATATATATATATATATATAATGTTCAAATGTGTGTGAAATCTTATGGGACTTAACTGCTAAGATCATCAGTCCCTAAGCTTACACACTACTTAATCTAAATTATCCTAAGGACAAACACACACCCCCATGCCCGAGGGAGAACTCGAACCTCCGCCGGGACGAACCGACACATATATACAAACGATCTTACGAATACTGTCAGAAGCCCCCTGATGGTTTCTACAAATGACGCTGTTTATACGAGGGCTGCAAAGCCAGAAGGTCGTGGTGAAATGAAGAATACAGAGGATCTGTCATTAGTGCACGGACTGATGGTGGTAAGTTCCTATGGGACCAAAAAGCTGAGGTTATCGATCCCATGGCTTACACACTACTTAATCGAATTAACTTACGCTAAGGACAAGACACACACCCATGCCCGATGGAGGACTCGAACCTCCGACGGGGGGAGCCGCGCGAACCGGGGCAAGGGGCCTCTGACCACGCGGCTATGGACTGGTAGTTCACCCTCAACGTGTGGCATAATGTGCGTAAATACGTGAAGAGATCCACTATTGCTCGATTACACTATTGGTACAGAACGATTGGAAATAGTATTTGCCGTAAAATATCTACGAGTAAATTCATTGGAAGAATCTTAAGGCAATGAAATTCACCAACGGAACAAGTGGCTTACAAAACACATGTTCACCCGATTCTTCCGTACTCTTCGTCAGTGAGGGATTCTTACTAAGCAGGGTTAACAAAAGATTGAGGGGGAGCAGTTTCAACGAAGAGCTGCACGTTTCGTCAAGAGATCGACCAGTAAGAGCGACAGCGTTACAAAGATGCTCAAAGATGTCTAGGGGCAGTATCTCCCAGAGAGGCGTGCTGTAAAACGGAGAGCGTTAGTCTTAAAATTCCGAAAGCGTGAGTTTGAGGAGTTGTATAACATAATACTTTCTCCCATATATATGTCTTACAAAATGACCACGAGGAGACAAATTAGAGCTCGTACGGAACTTTGTCGATGGTCGTGGCTTGGGGAGTTCAGATATAGGTGTATCGGAAATGAACTGTCCACGACTATTATCAAAGTGTTCCTACAGTAACTAACAGCTAACAGCTACGAAAATTCTCCGATTTACGTGCTTTCTTTGGTTTTACTGTGCTGCGCGCAACTATTCAGTCAGAAGGGCATCATCGTTCATCGACAGCTCGCTGATGCCTATCTAAGTACCTTGGCTCGCATGGCCATCATCTTTGAGCAATACTGAAGCTGCTTTAACAGTTGACATTGTTTTAATTTTACCCGCTTTCGGCAGTGGTGTCATCAACGTGGCGTCATCAACGGTAGGACACTGGCGCGATACTGACCGTGATACCGCAAGGTTTCTTCTGAGTGTCAACTACAGCGTATAACGCCACCTTGAGAAGCTTGTCTACTAAATACTGCCAGTCCCCGACTGCACCAATAGCCTCCATCACCTGTTGCGTGGCCTAGTTCACTTGCTGAACTAATATATTGTTCGTGGGCTTCTAACCTAATAAGTGTCGCCAAAATTGCAACGTTTTAACGAGTTTCCCCTCACATCAGATTCTGGGCTGCATTTTCGATGGACTCAAGACAGCACGACGGAGGATTTTGTATTATTTATATTGTTTTCTTCAAGTGAATTTTTTGCGCTAAAATTCTGAAATTTCTACATTCCTCGTTTATCCTCGGAGGGCACGGCTCAAAGAGCTATAAACTTTGTCGACATTCGGTGCATTTTCAATATACTTCAGTATCCTGCTGACAAGCCGAAGGCTACGCACTGAAAGACTAAATAGGTGAGATACGAAGTGATCAAATGGTGGCGCCAAAAATTAGTGATCCATGAAATAATCTCCAACCTATGTGTCAATGGAATTTTAATGGTGATTAAGGCTTTCTTTTTTCAGTTTTCTTTAGGTACCATTTCGTACCTCCGTCATGGGGCTAGTTGCCAGCTGCCAACATGAATCTCGTGAGCCTGCACAATTTTAATACATACTACAATATTTACAAGATTCAAAGAGGTTAAAACAATGGGTTAAGATACATGAATTCCGTAATGTGTCTCATTATATTTCCGACGACACAGCCGTGGACTGGTGGTGAATTACTTGCTCCGGGCAAACACGAAAGGGCAGATGGATGGTTATTTGCCAAGTTGAGTAATATGGGTACTTGGGACTTGATGTAGGTTTTGTCCTAGCCGTGCAAAGTGAGTATTATAGGCATTAGATTTTTTAGGAATGCATGAGGGAGATTAACACAACCTTGAAAGAGATAAGAAACGAAGAGATTACCGCTAGGTTTCTGAACGAATTTCTGGACCAGGATGTGGGAGTTGGTTTAAGTTAGGTTGGGACAGATCGTGCAATGTATGTAATGAAAAGCAGAAGGTAGAGGAGCAGCAGTGATAGATGCTGGGTAATACGTGCGGATATGAAACGTTTCTGTTGAACAAGTTTACGGGATGTATGCTAGTTCTGGAGATGTTCTAGAAACTGTAAGAAGGGTGGGAATTAATTAGTTCCTGAAGGACGACTTAGGAATAGGGGGGGGGGGGGGAGACATCATCAATCTCGGCAATTTGTAGAGAGCGATGAAATTTGGACGTAGTGGCACTCCAAGCAACTTTGGCAAAAGCAGTGACTTTTGTAGATGTGAGTGATGGTGAAACAGTGGAACCGCTTCGTTATGCCTTCCCGTAGCGTTAATCTACTGTGTTATTTTCACTGGACAGTAAGTAAGTGGCGTTTCCTTGTTCTTTTGCTGTCGACGGTTAGCAATTACATCTTCGCGCCAACTGGTGCATCAACTGAGTCAACAGATTTTAGCCGCGCGGTTGCAGGAGGCATGCGAGGCCCCTCCCGCCGGAGGTTCGAGTCCTCCCTCGGGCATGAATGTGTGTGTTGTTCTTAGCATAAGTTTGTTTAAGTAGTGTGTAAGTCTAGGGACCGACGACCTCAGACGTTTGGACCCTTCGGAATTCACACACATTTGCACAGATTTTATAACTGCGTAGAATATTTCTCAGCTGTATGCACATACATTTCTGTCACGTGAAAAGTCCTCCTCGTTTAACTGCTAGTCTGCATTATTCTCTGCATCAGATAGAATATCTGTTTAAATAACTACAGCAACAGCTCTCGACCACTATTGTGGTAGATGTCGGTGAAAATAATTTCCGCATTACGAGGGAATGATACAGCCTCGCAATCGTAAGTTCTGATGGTTTCATTTTATTATATAGCTGTCAGAATAACTGTTTATTGTATTACATTTGATTAGAAGTCAATTATAAGCCTTGGACATTTTATTTAACGTATATCTTCACTCATAACTGAACATGAAAACAGTTGACACAGACTATTCACGCCATCAGTTTCCATCATCTTTGTACGTCAAGTACATCATCTCTGTATCTCTACTGCGTAGTTTGGCATATCGGTTTGCAACAGCATTTTACGCAGTACCGCGCCAACATGTGGCATTGTGCAAGTCGAGAGTGATGGGACGCGGAAAGACATATAATTTAAAATATGCTATATGTTGCTGTATTAAAGGAGCTTAGTGATACTAGCTTTACGACAGCTACGATATCTGCACTCAGAAGCACAATGGAAGTGGGCGCCACTGAAATATATTATGTGCAGAAACTAGTATGGCACAATGGGCTACAGCTGAATTTTTATTATCGTACTCTGTTTAATTTTTAACCGATTGTTAACGCAACGAATTCCTGTTGCTTCTGTTTATAGGAATACTTGAAAATCCTTAAAATCGAAATTGTACAATAGTACACAAATAATGAAAAATGACAACTCCAAGCGGTATCATATAATTCACACAGCACTTTTACAGCTGCTGTTTTATCATTTATTCCGTTCATTTTCGATAGCCACGTACAAACATCACGCTTTTACATTCCTGCGTCCACTACACTTGGTCGACGATGTGTCAGTGTATTCATCCAAAGGAAAATCAAAGACATCCAGAGAAATCCGCAGTATAATTTCACAAATAGGAAATGCTTGCCCAATGGAGAAAAGAGAGATATCCATCAGCGCTCTGAAAATATTACCTGTGAGATGTCCATGAACAAATGAATTGCAAATGGAACAGTTTTGCGTGTTAGTGACGATTTTATTAACCGACAACGCGTGGAGACGCTTTACGTCCTTATCTTTGTATTCGGCAAACTGACAAGATAAAACTCACTTATACACTACTGGCCATTAAAATAGCAACACCAAGAAGAAATGCAGATGATAAACGGATATTCATTGGACAAATATACTAGAATTGACATGTGATTACATTTTCACGCAATGTGGGTGCATAGATCTTGAGAAATAAGTACCCAGAACAACCACCTCTGGCCGTAATAACGGCCTTGATACGCCTGGGCATTGAGTCAAACAGAGCTTGGATGGTGTGTACAGGAACAGCTGCCCACGCAGCTTCAACACGATACCACAGTTCATCAAGAGTAGTGACTGGCGTATCGTGACGAGCCAGTTGCTCGGCCACCATTGACCAGACGTTTTCAATTGGTGAGAGATCTGGAGAAAGTGCTGGCCAGAGTAGCAGTCGAACATTTTCTGTATCCAGAAAGGCCCGTACAGGACCAGCAACATGCGGCCGTGCAATTTTTTTTTTTCTTTCCATCTGTCTACTGACTGGTTTGATGCGGCCCGCCACGAATTCCTTTCCTGTACTAACCTGCTAACCTCTTCATCTCAGAGTAGCACTTGTAACCTACGTCCTCAATTATTTGCTTGACGTATTCCAATCTCTGCCTTCCTCTACAGTTTTTGCCCTCTACAGCTCCATCTAGTACCATGGAAGTCATTCCCTCATGTCTTAGCAGATGTCCTATCATCCTGTCCCTTCTCCTTATCAGTGTTTTCCACATATTCCTTTCCTCTCCGATTCTGCGTAGAACCTCCTCATTCCTTACCTTATCAGTCCACCTAGTTTTCAACATTCGTCTATAGCACCACATCTCGAATGCTTCGATTCTCTTCGGTTCCGGTTTTCCCACAGTCCATGTTTCACTACCATACAATGCTGTACTCCAGACGTACATCCTCAGAAATTTCTTCCTCAAATTAAGGCCGGTATTTGATATTAGTAGACTTCTCTTGGCCAGAAATGCCTTTTTTGCCATAGCGAGTCTGCTTTTGATGTCCTCCTTGCTCCGTCCGTCATTGTTTATTTTACTGTCTAGGTAGCAGAATTCCTTAACTTCATTGACTTCGTGACCATCAATCCTCATGTTAAGTTCCTCGCTGTTCTCATTTCTACTACTTCTCATTACCTTCGTCTTTCTCCGATTTACTCTCAAACCATACTGTGTACTCATTAGACTGTTCATTCCGTTCAGCAGATCATTTAATTCTTCTTCACTTTCACTCAGGATAGCAATGTCATCAGCGAATCGTATCATTGATATCCTTTCACCTTGTATTTTAATTCCACTCCTGAACATTTCTTTTATTTCCATCATTGCTTCCTCGATGTACAGATTGAAGAGTAGGGGTGAAAGGCTACAGCCTTGTCTTACACCCTTCTTAATACGAGCACTTCGTTCTTGATCGTCCACTCTTATTATTCCCTCTTGGTTGTTGTACATATTGTATATGACCCGTCTCTCCCTATAGCTTACCCCTACTTTTTTCAGAATCTCGAACAGCTTGCACCATTTTATATTGTCGAACGCTTTTTCCAGGTCGACAAATCCTATGAACGTCTCTTGATTTTTCTTTAGCCTTGCTTCCATTATTAGCCGTAACGTCAGAATTGCCTCTCTCGTCCCTTTACTTTTCCTAAAGCCAAACTGATCGTCACCTAGCGCATTCTCAATTTTCTTTTCCATTCTTCTGTATATTATTCTTGTAAGCAGCTTCGATGCATGAGCTGTTAAGCTGATTATGCGATAATTCTCGCACTTGTCAGCTCTTGCCGTCTTCGGAATTGTGTGGATGATGCTTTTCCGAAAGTCAGATGGTATGTCGCCAGACTCATATATCTACACATCAACGTGAATAGTCGTTTTGTTGCCACTTCCCCCAATGATTTTAGAAATTCTGATGGAATGTTATCTATCCCTTCTGCCTTATTTGACCGTAAGTCCTCCAAAGCTCTTTTAAATTCCGATTCTAATACTGGATCCCCTATCTCTTCTAAATCGACTCCTGTTTCTTCTTCTATCACATCAGACAAATCTTCACCCTCATAGAGGCTTTCAATGTATTCTTTCCACCTATCCGCTCTCTACATTTAACAGTGGAATTCCCGTTGCACTCTTAATGTTACCACAGTTGCTTTCAATGTCACCAAAGGTTGTTTTGACTTTCCTGTATGCTGAGTCTGCCCTTCCGACAATCATATCTTTTTCGATGTCTTCACATTTTTCCTGCAGCCATTTCGTCTTAGCTTCCCTGCACTTCCTATTTATTTCATACCTCAGCGACTTGTATTTCTGTATTCCTGATTTTCCCGGAACATGTTTGTACTCCCTCCTTTCATCAATCAACTGAAGTATTTCTTCTGTTACCCATGGTTTCTTCGCAGCTACCTTCTTTGTGCCTATGTTTTCCTTCCCAACTTCTGTGATGGCCCTTTTTAGTCTGTCCATTCCTCTTCAACTGTACTGCCTACTGCGCTATTCCTTATTGCTGTATCTATAGCGTTAGAGAACTTCAAACGTATCTCGTCATTCCTTAGTACTTCCGTATCCCACTTCTTTGCGTATTGATTCTTCCTGACTAATGTCTTGAACTTCAGCCTACTCTTCATCACTACTATATTGTGATCTGAGTCTATATCTGCTCCTGGGTACGCCTTACAATCCAGTATCTAATTTCGGAATCTCTGTCTGACCATGATGTAATCTAATTGAAATCTTCCCGTATCTCCTGGCCTTTTCGAAGTATACCTCCTCCTCTTGTGATTCTTGAACAGGGTATTCGCTATTACTAGCTGAAACTTGTTACAGAACTCAATTAGTCTTTCTCCTCTTTCATTCCTTGTCCCAAGCCCATATTCTCTTGTAACCTTTTGTTCTACTCCTTCCCCTACAACTACATTCCAGTCGCCCATGACTATTAGATTCTCGTCCCCCTTTACATACTGCATTACCCTTTCAATATCCTCATACACTTTCTCTATCTGTTCATCTTCAGATTGCGACGTCGGCATGTATACCTGAACTATCGTTGTCGGTGTTGGTCTGCTGTCGATTCTGATTAGAACAACTCGGTCACTGAACTGTTCACAGTAACACACCCTCGTGCATTATCCTGCTGAAATGTAGGGTTTCGCAAGGATCGAATGAAGGATTGAGCCACGGGTCGTAACATATCTGAAATGTAACGTCCACTGTTCAAAGTGCCGTCAATGCGAACAAGAGGTGACGGAGACGTGTAACCAATGACACCCCATACCATCACGCCGGGTGATACGCCAGTATGGCGATGAGGAATACACGCTTCCAATGTGCGTCTACCGCGATGTCGCCAAACACGGATGCGACCATCATGACGCTGTAAACAGAACCTGGATTCAACCGAAAAAGTGACGTTTTGCCATTCGTGCCAGGTTCGTCGTTGAGTACACCATCGCAAGCGCTCCTGTCTGTGATGCAGTGTCAAGGGTAACCGCAGCCATGATCTCCGAGCTGATAGTCCATGCTGCTGCAAACGTCGTCGAACTGTTCGTGCAGATGGTTGTTGTCTTCCAAACGTCCCCATCTGTTGACCCAGGGATCGAGACGTGGCTGCACGATCCTTTACAGCCATGCGGATAAGATGCCTGTCATCTAGACTGCTCGGCGTTCCGTATTACCCTCATGAACCCACCGATTCCATATGCTGCTAACAGTCATTGGATCACGACCAATGCGAGCAGCAATGTCGCGATACGATAACCCGCAATCGCGATAGGCTACAATCCGACCTTTATCAAAGTCGGAAACGTGATGGTACGCATTTCTCCTCCTTACACGAGGCATCACAACAACGTTTCACCAGGCAACGCCGGTCAACTGCTGTTTGTGTATGAGAAATCGGTTGGAAACTTTCCTCACGTCAGCACGTGAATGCTCTGTAAAGCTAATCATTTGCGTATCACAGCATCTTCTTCCTGTCGGTTAAATTTCGCGTCTGTAGCACGTCATATTCGTGGTGTAGCTATTTTAATGGCCAGTAGTGTATTTGCAATTAGGCGGGATGGAAAGGCAAGAAAGCCAATTTTCCACTCGAAGATGTAGGAATGGAAGTCGAAAAGCGCTGTGGCTATAGTAGAACAGTTAATGACGCTGAACGTGAACCCGATGGGTGAAGAGTCCGGAGGGTCAGTGCGGAGTGCGCAAGCAGCGTGACGCACTGCTGGTGACGTAACGGCTCAGTAACGCACGCGCCCCGGGCATCGCCGTACGCACATGCAGCTTCGCTGCTCCGGGCGACGCGTCGAGGTCAGCGCGGTATCCAGCCGCCGATGATACGCCGTGTATGATGATACAGTAACACGGCCGAAATTTCTACCAAGTCTCATACCTAGCTCATAAACGTTACTATAACAAAGCGGGCACCATCACCTACTCCTAATAGAGTGCAATGTAAGTATTTTGATACGGTCGTGGCGTGTCCTTTCTTCGGACAGAGAACAACTTAGTTTCATACTGTCCGTAGGTTGCAGGGATCCTTGATCTACGTAGTCATTAGGGAGGGAACACATGATCGAGGATTCGATCGCGGTCCCGCTGAAGGAGCTTTTCAATGCTGCGCTCTGAAACCAGCAGAAAGACGGCTCCGAGAATGCGTAATGTTCCTGGTCCTTTACAGGGAGCTGGAACTCCCCGTCACGCAGCCCCCCCCCCCCCCACCCCCCACCCGTAAGCCATTGCTGCGCGATAAGCTCCTCATCGAGGCGACATTTCCGCTCAGCCCCCTTCGCTAATTCCCCACGTCACAGCGGAAATGTCAATCGGCTTCACCCCTGAGTTCTCCAGTTCGTAGACTGCACTTCCCAATCTTCCTACATTCGAAGGGGAGTTGACGATATTAGGAAATGCGAAATTGTGCTGAGCACTCTTTCACTCTAACCTCAATAATCACGAAATCTTTGCGAAAGATGGCGTTGCTGGCACAGTGTGAAGCGTCTCTCAATATTTTCGTTCTTTATTCTGCGTGACAAAGGACTCTGGCATCTATGTTTTAGTAACGACGCCTGGTTTGCGACGAAAGCAACACGAAAGAGTATCTATCAGTCCACTGAGAAATGTGATACGAATAAATGCCAAATATCAGTCACGCCACGGAGAGAATATCAGGTTACAAGCATAGTGCTGAAAATTTAGAGCAGGTTGCACTGTAGAAATATTAAGGGCTAATTAAAAGGGTCGATCAAAAAGTTTTCGTCTAACGATGTTGCTGCAGCGTATATGCAAAACAGTGCGATTCCGATGCGGGTATATAAGCACCTACTTGTAAGCGAGGGGTTAGCGCAGCCTTCGAACCGAAAGTTTTCATCATTGTTGACCATTAAAACAACCGGCAAGCTGCAGGGATGAATTTCTGACCGGAAATGGAGGAAAACAGGTCCTACGAACACGTGTTTACAAATATGTCGCCGCCATGTAGATGGCGCTGACGAATGGAACTTCCTCTGACCACGCGCCGTGTATTCCTTGTGTGTTGCACCCTGTGTGATTGACGCAGCGTACTGTAACCAGCGGAATGCTCCGGTACGCAAGTCGGGAACAAGCGGAGATTGTACGGCCAGGCACATGGGAACGGTAGAGATGCAGCACGGCTATACCAAAACAAGTACCGTCACAGACACCAACCACATCACACAAAATACTAGCCCTTTCTGGGCGTTTGTGTAATCGTTGTGCCTTTCAGATAGACTAACGTGCAGGGAGGCGGCGGACTGCGCATATACCAGATTTGGAGGACCAGGCTCTACATGATATTTGGGCGAACCCTAGTACAGTCTCCCTGGACGTAGGATACGATGCGAAGGTCCGTTGGATCTTTACCTCTGAGAGCATCCCGAAAGAGTTGTGTATGCTGAACCGGTTCCTGAAATGCAGAGACTTCAACAAAAGTGTTCAAGACGCGTACGACGCTATTAACAGAGAGCCCATACGTGCGAAAGAGAGCGGCAGTCCATGATACGACGTGTGAACACGTGCACTGCATCCTATGGAGGCCACTTTCAACATACGTTACGACGTGGATGCTATGCAGCTCTGTACTACGTTCTGGGATGATTTGCTGTCATTGTACACACCCCGTCCATTTCCAGATACATGTTCATAGGACCTTTTTTCCTCCATTTACAATAGGGAATCCATCCCTCCAGGTTGTTGGTGTTTCTGGTGTTCACCCTGTATAAGGACGTGTGTGAAATGGGATGACCACGGAAATATGTACTAGGGGGACGCGAATGGAAGACAGGTTTGCTGGAATGGTTATTGGGAAGTACTGTGCATTGTTAAAGTAAATCTCCTGCCAATTCACCAGTACTCTGCCACCGTTTGGAGGCTTTGCCCAGCAGGCGTGACAGCAGAAAGCGAGCGAGTTCCAGTACGGGATTTCAGGATAAGACTGCGGGAATATCTCAAGGCACACAGGAAAATAACACATATCGGCGGACAGAGCGTCTGTCCAAACATCAATTCGTAACATGCGGCAGGGCGTAGTTGCAGGACGCACCACTAGGGGGAAGGCGCGTCACATCATTTTTTTGGTTTTCTGTATATTTATTTATTGCACATTTAAAGACCTGTTACCTGATGTTTTAAAATAGATCGTACATCTTACAGTTTTGGTTCGTCATCTATTCTGAAGTTCTTTTGTTTCATTTATTTGCAAAATTTGATAAACAATAAAACGTTCTTTTAAAAATAACAATAATCTGAGGCTGAAATATAAATAAAATTTTGTTGTTTTAAGAAGAATGTACAAAAATGACGGGACAGACGAGAGATTTTTAAGTGCCACCACCGACTGTAATTGGCGGTGAACGCCTCGGGTTGGTTTGTTCGAGCTGTTGAGCGCCAGTCACAACAAAAAAGTTTCTTTAGTAGTACAGAAATAGTATTGCCAATCCTATGCATTAACTTTAGGTTCTCATCCGTGTAGAACATTCGGTGCATTCCTGGTCATATCGGCAGCACCTTACAATGTACATATTCTAGTATTCGCTATCCTTAGCTATTAATGGACAGGTATGTACAAAGTCGTAAATTCAACTAAATACCTAGGTATTACAATTACGAACAACTTAAATTGGAAAGAACACACAGAAAATATTGTGGGGAAGGCTAATAAAAGGCTGCGTTTTACTGGCAGAACACTTAGAAAATGTAACAGACCTACTAAGGAGACTGCCTACACCACGCTTGTCCGTCCTCTTTTAGAATACTGCCGCTCGGTGTCGAATCCTTACCAGATAGGAGTGACGGAGTACATCGAAGAAGTTCAAAGAAAGGCAGCACGTTTTGTATTATCGCGAAATATGGGAGAGAGTGTCATAGAAATGATGCAGGATTTGGTCTGGAAATCATTAAAAGAAAGGCGTTATTCGTTGCGACGGAATCTTCTCACAAAAATTCCAATCACCAACTTTCTCCTCCGAATGCGAAAATATTTTGTTGACACTGGCATACATAGGGAGAAACGATCACCACGATAAAATAAGGGAAATCAGAGCTCGTACGGAAAGATATAGGTGTTTATTCTTTCCGCGCGCTATACGAGATTGGAATAATAGAGAATTGTGAAGGTGGTTCGATGAACTCCCTGCCAGGCACATAAATGTGATTTGCAGAGTATCGATGTAGATGTAGATTTGGCATGTTACGTCAGCTTTATAATTCTAGGTGTCTTGTTTACTGTTCCTTCTCTTCCTCCTCCTCCTCCTCCTGTTCCTGTTCCTCTTCCGTGTCACTGTTTACACTGTCACTGCCCACCCTCTGGAGATTGTTGTTAACGCTGCATATAGGCAAGTCTAATATGTCGTGTCTCCAGGTACTCTTAATGTGTTGTTTTTTAAATACTGTTTTTACCGCATTCAGTAGTGCTCATTGAAACAACTTAAATTGGAAAGAACACATACAAAATGTTGCGGGGAAGGATAACAAAAGGCTGCGTTTTACTGGCAGAGCTCTGATTTCCCTTATTTTATCGTGGTGATCGTTTCTCGTCTCTGATTCCTAGCATGTTTCAGTGCAGACTAAGTGTAGTGTATGTCTATTGTTTTCGTACTGGCCGCAGAAGACAGTGTATTCTGGGGAACGTTCTTAAAAAAAAAAAAATGGTTCAAATGGCTCTGAGCACTATGGGACTCAACATCTGTGGTCATCAGTCCCCCAGAACTTAGAACTACTTAAACCTAACTAACCTAAGGACATCACACACATCCATGCCCGAGGCAGGATTCGAACCTGCGACCGTTGAGGTCGCGCGGTTCCAGACTGAAGCGCCTAGAACCGCTCGGCCACACCGGCCGGCGAACTTTCTTCCCCGAATGTGCACGTGGGTGTCTGTCTCAGACTCACGCGCTTTAAGAGCGTGGATAAGGTCTGTGTCGCTTTCAGTACACCACCAGTCCCAATTCCCACAATTCCGTGCCGGCCGGAGTGGCCGTCAGGTTCTAGGCGCTACAGTCTGGAACCGAGCGACCGCTAAGATCGCAGGTTCGAATCCTACCTCGGGTATGGATGTGTGTGATGTCCTTAGGTTTAATTACTTCTAAGTTCTAGGCGACTGATGACCTCAGAAGATAAGTCGCATAGTGTTCAGAGCCATTTGAACCACAATTCCGTGTCTGTAGCCGGTTCACCGTTGCTTCAATAAAATTTGACTGTGCTCCGAAACTGCCGAGGCCTCATTAATGTGTACAACTATCTGAATCAAATCTTTGGTTTTGAGAAATTAAGAGTAATCAGAAGTGGCTAGAAATAGTTTCTATTCCACAGAGTCTCGACGTTATTTTTGGGCAAGACGGCGCTTCGTTTCCTGCCAGTTTCACACGACACACAAATGAGTCCGTAAAGAGCAATGAGGCCCAGTAATGGCGCGCAGACGCTCGTCTCGATGTAATAGCGACGTCCCGCGGCGAGCACAAGTTTGGAAAGTTGCAGGCGCTGTTTTTGGCGCGGCAGGCGGTGGCTTTAATCACCGCGCCTACTTGCTATTCGGCGAGAATAATCCGGCCGCCAATCTGCGCGCCGCAATGGCCTCCGAGGCGCGCAATCTGCATTTCCCGCTTATTGGGCTCGATTGTCAATTCCTACAGCGCCGGCGTCGGCTGCGTTACGGCCTACAATGATGCCCGCCTCTCCTCGCAGACACTTTGTTCTCCCCGTGTTCTTTCCGACGCCCTTCCACGCCAGTTCCCTCCGTGTTGTTAATACGATCTAGCTAATGTCCACGGCGCAATTATCAGAAAACTTTTCAGCACCCTCTGCCTCTGGGCTGTCTACTTGCCAGCCGGTTATTCCATGAAATGCATCCCGCTGGGATGGAACCTTTACCATCTCACTACACCGCTAGAACTGAACGTAAATGATGTTGGGGAACAAGCGAAATTGTAAACAAGTCACTGTTTTTACAGCGAGATGGGCTGACACCGCAATTGTTATCTATGTGAAACATTACCCGCTTTTATGTCCGGTAACACATATTAGGATGGAGATGTTTTTCCCGGATGTATCCAGTTACAAACGTACGCCTATCTCTTGTGATCTTCAGTCCGAAGACTTGTTTCATGCAGCTCTCCACGCAAGTATATCCCGAGAAAGTCTCTAGGTTCGTTAAACACATTGGCTTTCGGGACGTGTCTGTACTGTCATGTCAACACTGGAAGATACGACAATGTGTTCTGATAATTCAGAACATTCATCAGCGCCAAACGGTACCCTGGTACGAAGTTACATAGCCTGAGACTTGTCTTGTGACACCATACAGGCGATTTCCGTGCCAGTTATGACGATACCGAGATAAGGAAAACACAACACCCAGCCCCTGAGCGGAGAAAAATCTCCGACCCGGCCGGGAATCGAACCCGGACCCTTCGGTGAGAAATCTGTTCCACTGAACCCGCAGCTACAAGGCGGGCACTCTCTATATCTCTGTATCGTTACCGTAACTTACAGTCAATCGTACCTTTTACTGTATTCATCTCTTTGTCTTCCTTTACAATATTTACTACAATTTTTACACTGGACGATCCTTCTGTTACCAAACTGACGATTATTTGATGCCTCAGGATCTCTCCCGTCACCCGAACCCCTCTTTGGGTCAAGTTGAGCCTTAAACTTTTTTTTTCCTAAATTCGATTTAGTACTTCCTCGAACCAATAATCTAATTTTCATTATTCTTCCGTATCACCACATTTCAAAGGCTTCTACTCTCTTCTTGTCTTAACAGCTTATCACCCACGTTTCATTTCCGTACACTCAATACAAACACCTCTAGAAACAACTTCCTAACTTTTACATTTATATTAGATGTTAACAATCAGAAAAGCTTTTTTTTCCTGTTGGCAGTTTGCGTTCGATATCCTCTCTGCCTCGACCATCTTCAGCTATTTTGCTGCTGAAATTGCAGAACTCATTGACCACTTTAGTGTCTCATTTCTTAATCCATCTATTATGAGCGTCGCCCAATTTTATGTGAGGAATCTTCCCTCTGGCATTTCAATTTTGATGTTGTTCGTCTTATACATTCCTTCCGAAACACTATCCATTCCGTCTATGACATAACTGTAATGTCATTGGAAAAACGCAAAGTTTTTATTTAAATATATATCCCGAAAACACTCTGCAAAGCGGGTTGTGCTTCGTACCAGTATTAACCAGTATCTGTCCTATTGCATTCTTGTATTGAGCGAAAGAAAATGACTCCATATTACTCTCTTGGCCACTGTTTCACATATACGACGATGCCAGCAGATTTATCACAATTTTCCACGATATCGCTTCTCTAAATTCATATATTTCTATTTGCATGTAGACTTATAAACAGTCCAAATACTGGAAGAGTATTGCAGGAGTGTTGCCTCTGACATCTTTTGTGAGATTTCCTTTGCAGATCCACTGTACTTCCCTACAACGATTTCAACATATTTATGCCTTCCACCCTAGTGATTTCATATAGCATTATATATACCTTCTTGGCATTAACGCTAAATACTTACACAATGTGACGACCTCCAGATATGAAACGATTCTCTCCTGGTCAGCTCAAACCTTTCCTCGAAAAAATTACGCCTTTTGGCACTGTTTTTGGTCTGAAAAAATAAGCATACGTGACAGGTCTGATATAGTCTTCTCTACTGACTGAGATACAAATTAGGTTGAGAAAATTTGTTGAAACTCCACTGTAAGATTTTTTTCTCGTCTAACGAGCCACAATGCAACCAAATAAACCGGCAAAAATGCATTAAAAGTGCGGAGTGTAAATAAAAACGCCTATAACCAATACATAAGACACAGCTTTAACACACTGAAGCTCCAAAGAAACCGGTATAGGCATGCGTATTCAAATACAGAGATACGTAAACAGGCAGAATAAGGCGCTGCGGTCGGCAACGCCTATATAAGACAAGTGTCTGGTGCAGTTGCTAGATGGGTTACTGCCGCTACAATGGCAGGTTATCAAGATTTGAGTGAGTTTGAACGTGGTGTTATAGTCGGCGCACGAGCGATGGGACACAGCAACTCCGAGGTAGCGAAGAAGTGGGGAATTTCACGTACAACCATTTCACGAGTGTACCGTGAGTATCAGGAATCCGGCAAAACATCAAATCTCCGA
Source organism: Schistocerca piceifrons (assembly GCF_021461385.2). Classification (NCBI taxonomy): domain Eukaryota; kingdom Metazoa; phylum Arthropoda; class Insecta; order Orthoptera; family Acrididae; genus Schistocerca; species Schistocerca piceifrons. The sequence goes on along the minus strand of NC_060140.1, from coordinate 104,587,519 downwards.
TCTGCTGTGGCCGGAAAAAGATGCTGCAAGAACGAAACTAACGACGAATTAAGAGAATCGTTCAACACGATATAAGTGCAACCCTTTCGCAGATTGCTACAGATTTGAATGCTGGGCTATCAACAAGTGTCAGCGTGTGAACCACTGAACGAGACACCATCAATATGGGCTTTCGGAGCCGAAGGCCCACTCGTGTACCCTTGATGACTGCACGACAGCCGGCCGGGGTGGCCGAGCGGTTCTAGGAGCTACAGTCTGGCACCGCACGATCGCTACGGTCGCAGGTTCGAATCTTCCCTCTGGCATGGATGTGTGTGATGTCCTTGGGGTAATTAGGTTTAAGTAGTTCTAAGTTCTAGGGGACTGATGACCTTAGAATTTTAGTCCCATACTGTTCAGAGCCATTTGAACCATTTGACTGCACGACACAAAGCTTCACGCCTCGCCTGGGCCCAACACCGACACTGGACTGTTGATGAGTGGAAACATGTTGACTGGTCGGACGAGTCTCGATTCAAATTGTTTCGTGCGGATGGACGTGTACGGGCATGGAGACAACGTCATGAATCCATGGACCCTACATGTCAGCAGGGGACTGTTCAAGCTGGAGGACGCTCTGTAGTGGTGTGGTGCGCGTGCAGTTGGAGTGATATGGAATCCCTGATAGTCTAGATAGGACTCTGGCAGGTTACAAGTACGTAAGCATCCTGTCTGATCACCTGCATCCATTAATGTCAACTGTGCATTCCAACGGACTTGGGCAATTCCAGCAGGACAATGCGACACCCCACACGTCCAGAATTGCTACAGAGTGGCTCGAGCAACACTCTTCTGCCGCGCAGGATTAGCCGAGCGGTCTCAGCCGCTGCAGTCATGGATTGTGCGGCTGGTCCCGGCGGAGGTTCGAGTCCTCCCTCGGGCGTGGGTGTGTGTGTGTTTGTCCTTAGGGTAATTTAGGTTAAGTAGTGTGTAAGCTTAGGGACTGACACCTTAGCAGCTAAGTACAATAAGATTTCACACACATTCGAACATTTGAACACTCTTCTGAGTTTGAACACTTCCGTTGACCACCAAACTCCCCAGATATTAAAATTACTGAGCGTATCTGGGATCCTTTGCAACGTGTTTTTTTCACAAGAGATCTCCACCCCCTAGTTCTCTTATGGATTTATGGACAGGCACTGCAGGATTCATGGTGTTAGTCCCCTCCAGCACTACTTCAGACATTAGTCAAGTCCATGCAACGTCGTGCTACAGCACTTCGCCGTTCACGCGGTGGCTCAAATGGCTCTGAGCACTATGGGACTTAACTTCTGAGGTCATCAGTCGCCTAGAACTTAGAACTAATTAAACCTAACTAACCTAAGGACATCACACACATCCATGCCCGAGGCAGGATTCGAACCTGCGACCGAAGCGGTCACGCGGCTCCAGACTGAAGCGCCTAGAACCGCACGGCCACACCGGCCGGCCTCGCGGTGGCCCTACACGATATTGGGCAGGTGTACAAGTTTCTTTGGCTTTTCAGTGTATATCAAAGTTATTGACTAACTGTGCATCTTACACAAAGGGCAATACAGTAGGTTCAAATACGTCGATACCCTTGTGTACAAACGTGTAAGCGTTCTTAGAGAAAGGTAGGTGGAGATATTTGAAACCAAATAGAATAAAAATTGTATAAGCGAAGAAGTCACGCACGGGAATAAAGCAGAACGCGCCCATCTGTAAGGTTAACTGGTAACTGCCTCTGCGCACGCAGTACGTAAGCAAGCCACGGCGTGTGCACGCGAGCCAGAGGTGCGTGTCGCAGGCGTCTGGAGGCTTCTGGTCGCGTGAGGGCCACGGCCGGCCGCACAGCTCTGAGGGGACTGTCGCTCTTCCCGTAGAGAGAGAGAGAGTGAGGGGGTGGGGGATGGGAGGAGGGGCAGGTAGAGGGATGGGAGGGGCAGGGGTTGACGGTGCTGAAGAGACGATGCGATGGAGGGGGGGGGGGGAAGGAGGGAGGATGAGGGAGAGAGAGGGGGTGAGGCAGGGAGACGAGAGGCACATGGAGAGGGAGGGGAGCGGACGGGACAGGAGGGGAGAGGAGGGCATGGGAGGGGGTGAGTGTGAGAGGGGGAATAGGAAGATAGCTACAGCACATGGACTTGCATCCACTTAGAAACGTTAGCTCATAGCCAGATCGAATACACCTACATAAGCGGAAGGGGTAAGTTCTGTGTTCGCGGAAAATAGTACCTTTACATACAGAACAGCAGTCTCTATACGCGTTTATTGGAGAAAGAAGAAATTAAATACTTCCGCACAAATTTCATTTTAAATCCGATAATAATACGAAAGATTCTCTGACGGGGCTGAGGAACAGATTTACTTGGCACGTATTTATCGCGAACCTCTCCTCTCGCTCAAAGCAAAGCTCCAAGCGCGTGTGCCTCTTGTATATAAGAAGGGTAAAAGAATGGATCCGCAAGCTACAGACCAATATCCTTAATATCGGTTTGCTTCAGAATATTTGAAGATATTCTGAGTTCGAAGTTCCTTGGGACTGAAGAACTTTTGTTCACGAATGAGCACTGTTGTGGAAAGCATGGCTCGTGCGACACTCTGCTTTCCCTTTTCTCACATGAGATATTGTGAACTATGGATGGATAGTAACAAGCAGGTTCCATTCTTCCCTAATCCGAGCTTATGCTTCGTCTCTGCCGGCCGCTGGGGCCGAGTGGTTCTAGGCGCTTCAGTCCGGAAGCGCCCTGCTGCTACGGTCGCAGGTTCGAATCCTACCTCGTGCATGGATGTGTGTTCTGTCCTTAGGTTAGTTGGGTTTAAATGGTTCTAAGTCCAGGGGACTGATGACCTATGTGAAGTCCCATAGTGCTTAGAGCCATTTGGATCATTTTTTAGCTTCGTCTCTAATGACCTCGTTGTCGACAGGGCGTTAAACACTGATCTCCTCCCTTCTATCGTAATGGAGAGCCCATAAACGACACTAGTGCGACCAGTTGTTGAGTACTTTATGAGTGTTTTGGAGCCCCATCAGGTCGTATTAAGAAAAAGACACCGAATCAATTCACAGGTGGGCTGCTACATTTGTGATCGGTAAGTTCAAACAACAAGCAACTATTTCTGAGATCCTTTAAGAACTCAAGCTAGAATCACTGGAGAAAAGGCGACTTTCTTTTCAAGGAATACTGCTGAAAAAATTTAGAGAACCTGCATTTGAAGCTGACTGCAAGACGAATCTAACGCCGCCAACGTACATTTCTCATAAGGACCACGAACACAAGATACGTCATATTAGGTCTCGTACGGAGGCTTATAGACAATCACTTTTCCCTCGCTCTATTTGCCCGTGGAACACGAAAGGAAATGACAAGTTCTGATACTGGGCTTAGGCTCCGCCAAGCACCGCATGGTGGCTTGCGCAGTATGTACGTAGATGTAGAACACTGATCCTTGTACTTCAACGCTACAACGCTTTACCAATACTGGCGCCTAACGGCAAATCGTGTCGACACTAACATCAGTAACAACGCAAATCTCGCAACGCACAATCTGAACATCATTCCTAAAAAGTTGGATACGGTAAATAGTTTTCGTCTGCACTGGCTCAAATAGCGGAAGTTTAATTATGACCACCCTGTACTACAATTCCCTATCTATCGCTCCCGTAAAGACCGCGAAGACAATATTACGCTAATTACATTGATTGCGCACGGAGGCGTTTAAGCAATGATTTTTCTCGAGCTCCACACGTGAATGTAAGTGGAAAAAAATGTAATAAGTGGTACAATGAGAAGTACCGTCTGCCTTCACTTCACAGTAGATTGCAGAGCGTGGATGTGCACTGTGTCCAAAATTAAAACAACAAACTGCTATTTCCTCGTGCTGTGTCTAATTCACGATATAATGATACAAACAGTCAACAGATGTTTTGCAAGGAAGATGGCATTCCGATCAACAGACAACCACGCCAGCAATGACGTCAGTGCACCTATCAAGCGGGATAGTGCCTGCAGCGTAGTCCCAATTCACAATTGCTGTGTACACAGTCCCAGGCGGTGCAATATGGCACAGACAAGTGTACAGACTGCTGTGGAGGGCCGTAGGACGAATGGAAGCAGAGTGTCGCAAACTGATGCGGCCCGATGGCTTAATGAGAATCGTTCTGTTGTTTCTCGGATGAGGCGACAGTTTATAAAGACCGAAACTGTATCCTGGAGACCAGAACAAGGCCAACCACGAGTGACATCAGAAAGAGTGGACCGTTATTTGGCTGCAAGAGCATGACGGTACCGTCTTAGTACTGCACTGCAAATAGTGTCTGACCTCGTAGCATCCCCTGGACGTGTTCTATAGAGGCAAATGCTGTACAGAAGGTTCGGCAGAGTGGCTTTTATTGTCGCAGGCCTGTAGTCTGTTTGCCTCTGGCTTGTCTTAACAGAAGGGAACGTCTAGAGTGGAGCCGTCAACACGCCACCTGGACGGTCGAATGGTGGGCCAATGTTCTTTTCACAGATGAGTCCCTATTTGGTCTGGAGAGTGATTCTTGACGGATTCCATTCTGGAGGGCACTTGGAACACTATTTCGAGACCCAAAAATTGTGAAAAGAAACCGACATAGAGCAGGATCCTTAATGGTGTGGACAGGGATTATGTTGACTACCCGAACACCTCTTCATGAAATTGTATGGGTGAATCAGCAAGATTTAACTGCTGCCTGGTACCGTGAGGAAATCTTGGGACCTCATGCGCGGTTGTTAAGTGCTTTGGGCCCAAACTTCGTACTGATGGACGATAATGCTCAACCTCTCGGAGCACTAGTGGTTGATGTTTTTCTGGAGGCGGACGATACTACGCGATGGCGTGGCCTCCTCCCTCTACCACTTCGAATCCCGTAGAGCATGTCTGGGGTGCACTAGGGACACAGACTGCATCTGATCAGCAACCACCAGCCATTCTCCCAGACTTGCGAGCAGGTCTGCAGGAAGGACGCGCGATATTGCCTCAACGTGAGACTGATGACATCATTCAAAGCATGCCCCGTCGTTGTCAGGCATGTATTGCTGCCAGAGATGGTCACGCCTTATAGGGAGCACATTAAGGGGAGGATTACAATCTTTTGGTTAAAAAATCCATTTTTTAAACTGCATTTTTTGGATCCATAAAAGTGTTTAGAATCCACCCCTCAAACGGTTTTTCCGGATACAGATCGGAAATTTTTGTTATTCGCGGTTGAACAAAAAAATGCACCTGCCTGAAACCGGCCTTTTTCACGCATCAGTTTTCTTTCTTTCGGAGGACGAGTTATTGTACCGGTGCTTGGGAGGAAACACGCAAAATTCAAATGAAAGTTTCAACGCGTGTGTTTGGAAGTTAGCCCCAAAGCATTTGCATTCTGGTGCGAAGACTGTGGAGATTGCGACTTTCGTGGCAGTGAGCAGCTTCAACGAAGGTATTCAACAATTCTGAAGACCATGACAACGATGGACGTCACCCTGGGACTCTATTCGACGCAGTTCGCCAAGCATTCGGACGACCACCGGATTCAAGCGGCCGAAAACCGTTTGTCACCGGCCGTACGAGCGGCTCTAGAGCAGCGCGGGTTGGCCCATATCGAGCAGAACGCCCTCCGTGAGGAAGAGGAAGCACTAGTTTATGGACCTGGAATAGCGGATTGAACGTACGTTGCGTAATATTGCATTCATATGTAGTCAAAACTTCAAACGCGTTTTTCTCGAAATGACGTTTTTTCTTATCGCGCGGTATGATAATTTCAAATCTACTGAACCGACTGGCATGATTCTTTGTTTCCGACGAAGCTAACTAAATTGCCTAGGAGTTGTATTACTTTTATTCCGATCCGTCAACTATAAATATTTTTACTTGGGCGACGAAGTCGAAAAATCGATAAATAAACCCAATTTTTTTTTCAAATGGCTGTCATTTTGTTTCCTATGGACCAAATAACTTAAGCGAGGTACAACACCTAAAGAATCTTATATACTTCACCAACGTCAGCTCAGTTTTGATTTCAGACGAGCCGGCTGACCTGTGACATACCGCGCGTGGAGGTCTACATGGAAATTTGGTTTCGTTCCGACTGCACTTCCACCTTTGCTCTCCGACATTTCAGGTCGAAAAAATTCCAGTTAGTAGAGGACATATCAATAAACATTTTGACCACATTTGACACTGATATCTACAACAGATGCCGAGAAATAAATTCTCAAAGAACATGCTTTTTTAGGGCCAAAGATGGTAAACCTCCCGTTAACCATTTGCAAATTCGATAAGTTGGAAAAAAAAAGAACATTTTTGTCCACCGTTATGCACGTTGCAGCTGATTAGGTTCTGTATTCTTTACAGCGTCTCTACTTTACTGTCACCTGTTTATACTATTTTGTGGTAAAATAAAAGCAACCTTGCAAAATTTCCGTTTGTTGCTTTAATTTTCGACAACAGTTTCGATGGAGATCTGTTTATGTACCGGTAACAAGATGTTACATTTTTTACGGTTGCTACACCTCTGGTCAGACACTGTGTCTGCCCTGGTGGCGACTGCGCCAGCAGATTACTCCTACGTCACCGCCAGCGATCGGCAAACAAGCGCGACACACCTGCAGCCGCGCAGCGGATCCCACGCGTCCGGCGCGACCCAACGAACGCGGGTCTCCGGTGACGGCCGGCCAATTCGACCGCTCGCGTTTCTTGACAGACGGCTGCAAAGTGGCGTGATTTAGGCGCGACGCGATACGGCGCGCGCGTTGACAGCGATTTGCACGCGCCGCTTGCTAAGCTGGCGACGATAGGCGCGCCGGGGTCGACGCGCCCGGTGATCGATCACCGGCGATACTAATGCCGCCGCAGAGCGGAGTGGAGTGCGCGTGTCGATATTTTCCGCCGCTCGCGCGGCTCAGCGCCGCAGCCTATCCATCACGCGCCGAGCCCGCAAGTGCGTGCACGTCCGGCCACGCATTAAGAATGAGCGAAAGGCCAGCCGGCGGCGGGGACAAGCGGAGCACTGATTTCCCTACGCGGACGTCGAAAAACGTACACACGGCGTGACTACTGCGTTACTGCGACATGACCCTCAACACAAATAAGTGTATTGTACTGCACATAAAGAAGCGAAGAAATCCGCGACAGTACGATTACACTACAGACGACAAAAACATTGGAAGCGGCACTACCGTAAAATACCTAGACGTAGCCGTCCGGAGCGACCAGCAGTGCGTTCAAAATGATTCAAATGGCTCTGAGCACTATGGGACTTAACATCAGCAGGATACGATTAAGTATGTCACGTTGTCGACACCTTACGACACCCTCTGTTGAGTGAGCATGCACACTCAGCAAAGAGGAGACTGCGATAGAAAACCAAAGAAAGCGAGACAAGAGTATTAATTAGCTCGTAAGATACGCTGCAAGAAACTCCATCTTCACAGCAGAACATAGCGAAGGAGTGACACAACAGTTAACAGGAGGCCACATGGATCCATTACGAACCGAGCATTGCGTCATAGCATTATGCTAGCTCCCTGTAAAAACAGCAGCTCTCCAATTCTGATCATGAGGTGAACACTGCAATCCATGGCATTCACAGCAATAGCACTCGATTCCATGATTATGATGCTGTAGTCAGTCTGAATTCCAGATGCTCCTGATGATTACGACGGGGCGGTAAATAACGAGAAGTGCGGTTGAAGCGGTCTCACGTGAATGTGGTTAAAAAATGTTATTGCAAATTTTGGCTCTCACGTAAGTCTCAGGGGATGATGTCCACACTTGGTGCATTAGTACACTGTTCCACACACGCGCATTAGTTACAGTTTTTGTATTAATATTCTGAGTACAGTTTATGCTTGGGAACAAAATTTAGGCGATTATTATAGCAAAATCAGTTTTTCACGACACAGTTCAGTCACTATTTATTGGCGTTGTCCTATTCTTTCACACAATGAAATTAGCACTGGTGAGACGGTTTACAGATTTACTTTAATAATAATTTGACTCCAAGCCCGCAACAGCAGCAATTTCGGCTGCTATAAATGAAAATTACTCAATCAATTCGAACAGAACCGCAATTCCCACTGTCCTCTTTGTTCTAGCAGTTTTGGCGCGAAATCACAGATCGCCACATGTTCACTTACGCCGATGTATACCTCGTAATTCGTACTCACACAAATAATGGTAGCACTTCCAGTTCACCAAATATATGCATGCACACTTGCACTATTAAACGATACTCTTTGTCGAAATAAATCGGCGCGAAAACTTCTTACAGAAACGACCACATGGGCCACACAAAAGTGGGGCTCGCTCACCACCCACCCTCCAAAACGACTGACCAACGACTGACCCTGGCCGAGATGGACCCTCGCTTATATAGGCTCGGATGTCCACCCCCTTGGCTATTTAAGTAGCAATCTCACCAGTTAAGGTTACAAATTTTGATACATACATCCCTCGACAGAAATAAGTACACTATAGGAACCGCGCTAAAAAGTACATCTTATTTAATATGTCGCATTAATTTCTAGGATTATTCTATCACCCGTAAATCAAGTTTTAGTTTTTGCAAAATTTTGCCACCAGAAAAGTTTTAACATAGAACGGCATATAGCACCGTTTTTAGATGTAATCTATAGCGATCTACACATTTCGCTGCTCAAAATCTTCATATCTATAATAATTAATAAATTATGGGCGATAAATGTTAATAATAATTTGCAAACAATGAAAACTATTGCAAGTTAAGTGTACAGTATAACTTAACTAGTTTAAAATACATGTGATGCCACCCAAAATATTATATAGTGCCGTTCTTTACGCCATGAATTTTCTATTGAATTTTATAAACAATTTTCCATCAAACTTTGTTTATTGCTCATTACGGGCTTAATTATTTATGAATCTTAACATATAACTACGGCGCTCGATCCGGTACGACGAAACTTTTTTAATGAGTGCTCGCTCATCCCTGTAAGTTGTTATTTACTGTTTTTATTAATCTTTCAGTATTCGTGATATTAACCGATTTTGAGGTTACTATAACTTTTGCGTCATGTGACTTGAAATAAAGATCGAGCCTTCAGAAGGTGCATATTGCTGACCACAATCCACTGCCTCATCGCACTTCACCGTAAGTTACACAGTTTTCGCGTAATGCGCGAGAAACCAAACAATGCCCCAAGCTGCAGGCCTCGTGGCCGCCCGGCGGCTGAGACCATCCCACCGACCGTTGCAAATCTCGCGCTGGCGCGCCACGCGCTTCCGCGAATCGCGCACCATGTAGTGCGCTCGCTCTCCACAAAGCAATCCTTGCATACTAGAAATATTCATCTAGCAACGGGGGTTTGTACCGTCACATGATGTCCTTAGCCTGTGAACTTCATGCTACTCACCACTTACCATCTGCTTCTGAACAAACTGCCCGTATCCGACAAAACCATAACACTGGGTGCTGCAAGCACTGAAATTCAATACGGAAGCCAGCAACAGTGCCTCTTGGGGTCCACGTTCCTGTTAAACACTCAGACGCCCTAGGGTGCTGAAACCTACCAAGGGTTGGGAGGAGATCAACTAATGACACGGCTACCGACACCAGGTAAATTGTTGATGAGTCATCACGGGTCATGGTAGAACTCGGAGCGCGAAACGAAGCGATTCCAGCATCCAGCCCGAGACAACTTCGCGCTGGGCAACGGCCGCGCCTGCTCGCAAACAATTCGCACGGCGCCAGTGTCGCTGGCACCTTCTCCTGGGCGCGCGAACTGCTGAGCTGACTGGACGGACGTCAGGTAGAATTCGAGACGCAGCTGAATGAGCAAAAGCCGAAGTTGGTGTGGAAGAACGACGATTTGTAAACATTCACAATAAACGACTGAACTCTAATAATATTTCACAAGCGTTGTTCACGCTTCACAGGTTCCCAACAACTATCCTTACTTCACCCTCTGTAAGTGGAATGGCCACATAACACACATTCTAGGAAAAGCAATTGCTGGGCCGAAATTCATTGGAAGAATCTTGTTGTTGTTGTTGTGGTCTTCAGTCCTGAGAGTGGTTTGATGCAGCTCTCCATGCTACTCTATCCCGTGCAAGCTTCTTCATCTCCCAGTACCTACTGCAACCTACATCCTTCTGAATCTGCTTAGTGTATTGATCTCTTGGTCTCCCCCTACGATTTTTACCCTCCACGCTGCCCTCCAATGCTAAATTTGTGATCCCTTGATGCCTCAAAACATGTCCTACCAACCGATCCCTTCTTCTAGTCAAGTTGTGCCACAAACTTCTCTTCTCCCCAATCCTATTCAATACCTCCTCATTAGTTACGTGATCTACCCACCTTATCTTCAGCATTCTTCTGTAGCACCACATTTCGAAAGCTTCTATTCTCTTCTTGTCCAAACTGGTTATCGTCCATGTTTCACTTCCATACGTGGCTACACTCCATACAAATACTTTCAGAAACGACTTCCTGACACTTAAATCTATACTCGATGTTAACAAATTTCTCTTCTTGAGAAACGCTTTCCTTGCCATTGCCAGTCTACATTTTATATCCTCTCTACTTCGACCATCGTCAGTTATTTTACTCCCTAAATAGCAAAACTCCTTTACTACTTTAAGTGTCTCATTTCCTAATCTAATCCCCTCAGCATCACCCGATTTAATTTGACTACATTCCATTATCCTCGTTTTGCTTTTGTTGATGTTCATCTTATATCCTCCTTTCAAGAATCTTAGGGAAATTATATTTCATCAACGACAGGAGTGGCTTACAAAACACTTGTACGACCTGCCGGCCGGAGTGGCCGAGCGGTTCTAGGCGCTACAGTCTGGAACCGCGCGACCACTACGGTCGCAGGTTCGAATCCTGCCTCGGGCGTGGATGTGTGTGATGTCCTTAGGTTAGTTAGGTTTAAGTAGTTCTTAGTTCTAGGGGACCGATGACCTCAGCAGCTAAGTCCCATAGTGCTCAGAGCCATTTGAACCATTTGAACTTGTACGACCGATTCTTGAGTGCTGTTGATTAGTTTGAACCCTTACTAGGTACGATTAACAGAACAGATAGGGAAGATCCAACGAAGAGCGGAAGGTTTTGTCACGGGATCTTTAGTCTGAGCGAGAGCGTTACAGGGATGGTCAACAAGATTAAGTGGCAGTCGCTACAAGACAGGCGTTTGAGAAGGTTACTGCTGAAATTCTGAGGGCGTACTTTCGAAGAAGATTCGAGTAACATACTAATTTCTCCCACATATGTCTCACAAAATATAACCGACAAATTAGAGCTAAACGGAAGTTTATCCACTATCATTTTTCCCTCGCGCCATCCGGGAATGGAACAGTGAAAGGGAAGATGATATACTTGTAGCAGAAGGACCCTCCACCACACACCGTAAGTTGGCTGGAAGAGTACATATGCAGTCCTAGACCACAGGTTACATCGCCATCACGTCTAACTGAAGTGTATTGTGTAACAGGTTTTACTTGGGACACACAACAGAAGTACTATATTGCAGTGTTGATTTCTTGGTACTTGACACGTAATGCAAACGCCGAAACAACATTTTATAACACATAAACAGTAGCATCTTACATGGAAATTGCATTACAAAGCAACATAGACATAGGCCACTGTAAATCACATACCGCACGGTATTTCGTACCAACATTAGTGATTTTCTACCTTATTCTTTCAAGTATTGAGCGAGGAAAAACTGGCACTTTACATCTTAGTTTTGTGTTACTTGGAAATTTGTGGTAAGATCTTATGAGACCAAACTGCTGAAGTCATCGGTCCCTAAGCTTACGCACTACGTAATCTAACGTGAACAAACTTACGCTAAGGACAACACACACACCCATACCCGAGGGAGGACTCGAACCTCCGACGGGGGGAGCTGCGCGGTTGCGTTATTTCAATTTCACATAAGTAAATTATCTACATTTTAGCGCGGAAATACATTTCTTTTAAAATGCTCATACCGGAGCCCAAAAAATACAAGTACGTGTCTGTTTATTTAAAAGACTAACTGAAATGTGGGGTACCAGCTGCTTCTTTTCCTCAGCACGTTTAAAAAAATTTCCACAAATTTTGGTGTGGAAATATTTTCGCGTTGTTTTACGTTGAGAGAGAGGACAGTGGTATTGGCTAAGAGACGAGAAACTAATAAATACTGGAAGGCAGTAGACAGTGGTTGTGTTATAGAAAGAGCGACGGAGATAATGGCAGAGAGAGAGAGAGAGAGAGAGAGAGAGAGAAGAGAGAGAGAGAGAGAGAGAGAGAGAGAGAGAGAGGCAGTGGAACATAGTGAACAGTGAGCGAACACTGCTACCAAAAAAGTGAAGGAGACAGTGCCAGAGGGAAGGAATAAAGAAGAAGAGAAACTGGAAGTGGGTGAGAGCCAGTGATAATGAGGGACAGAGTGTATGACAATCACAAAAAGGAAGACTGACGTAGTGACAATGAGAAGAGACAGTAGCAATCACAAGATATGAATGAGATACTATCAGTAAGAGAGAACAAGAGAGGAGACTGCAGTACGACAGAAGGAAGGAGACTATGGCTGTAAAACAGGAGACAGTGACAGAGAGACGCAACGGAATTATGACAATGATTTGGGTTGAATGACTAAGAATGAGCAAGTGGGAGTGGATGGGAATGAGCGACTTACAGCGATGAACTAGTGGATGTGAAGGGGTTACAGTCAGGGGAGTTTGTGGGAGTGAGAGCTGACTTGAATGGGATAATTTTTGGGAAAATTTTTATTGATGCTGACGCAGGTAGAATGAGGCAGCTGGTACCCCAGTTTTCAGTCAGTTTTAAATAACGAAGAATATATCCGCATTTTTTTGTGCTCCAGGAGCATTTTTCTGCTGGCACATAATGAGGTGGTTCTGAACTGAAATGAAAAAAAAAATTGTGGCAAAATTTGGCCAAAAGACTGGATCAGCTGATAGGGCACATCCTGAGGCATCAAGGAGCAGCTAGTTTGGTAACGGAAGGGAAGATTCTGGTGTACACGGAGTAAAAAGGTTTAAATGTAAGCACGTTACAGTAGTTAGTGAGAGTTGAAGAAGCTTGCACAGGAAGCACAAGCATGGTGATCTACATCAAACGAGTCTTCTGACTGAAAACTACGACTGCAACACCAACAACGATGACAATGATTATCATCGATGCTATCCAGTCGTTTCATGTTTCTCAGTGGTTGTTAGATTTAGCGAATGGTTTGTATCATATGACGAGGCTCACGGTTCCGTTATTCTTTTGAGACTGTGTCCATAACACTGAGGTAAAAGTTCCAGTTGCAGCTACGGTAACGATAGTCGCAGCAATTTGTCTCCTTGGAGACCATTACCACAAAATTCTTATTAGTGTGCTCCGTACACAACAGCTTGTTTGCGCCGGCCGGTGTGGCCGAGCGGTTCTAGGCGCTTCAGTCTGGAACCGAGCGACCACTACGGTCGCAGGTTCGAATCCTGCCTCGGGCATGGATGTGTGTGATGTTCTTAAGTTAGTTAGGTTTAAGTAGTTCTAAGTTCTAGGGACTGATGACCTCAGATGTTGAGTCCCACAGTGCTCAGAGCCATTCACTAGCTTGTTTGCACCCCGTGTACAAGGGGCGAAAATAGTTCCCATCGAGTAGGAACTGTGGAAACACATACCCACAGCACACAGAATCACTGCCGAACGAGGGAAGTACTACTTGCGGAGGGGATACTTAACGGCGGGAAGTACCTGGCAGAAAAGCTGAAATCAGTGGAAGCGGAGCGAGGGTGAGAGGGTCGACGCTTACACGTTGGCTGGGCACACCAGCGGCGGAAAAAAACCCTTTTAATTAAGGACATTACGGACCAATTACATCCATCTTTGAGCGGCGGCGGTGGGCAGGGACACAGTCAAGGCGAATGGGTAATTGGGCCGGGCAATTAAGTGCCGAATATACTGGCGGCGGTTTATTTGCGTGTCGGCGGGCAATCGAAACAGCGGGGGTGGCGCCGCCCTGCCGCCGCAGGTGTGGGCGGGATGAGGTTCGGGAGGGGAGGGGTGGGGTAGAAGCCAGGCGCTTGAAAACACGCCGAGAAACGCTGGCGCCTGCCGTAGTAAGAGGTGGGCTACTCGGCTGACCCCTAGATCTGCTTTGTGCTTGGCCCAACAGCTGCATTAAAATTCTACAAAGAATTTATTATTCTGCGTTAGAATCATTTTAATGGCTACACGTACGTACTACAATCAGCAACAGTGTTCAACGATTATCGATTACAAACGACGATTTTCGATCCACCACTGCTCGCATTCAGGCAACAAGGCAGACAGTCTCCATCTCCATATATACTCCGCAAGCCACTTGGTCTATGTCAGAGGATAACATGTACCACTATTGCTCATTTCCTTTCCTGTTCCGCTCGCGAACAGAGGAAGGGAAAAACCGCTATCTGTATGTCCTATTTTCACTTATCTTCGTGGTATTTAGGCTACATGTACGTCGGCGGCAGTAGAATTGTTCTGCGGTGAGCCTCAAATGCTGGTTGTCTAAATTTCCTAAATAGTGGCTCGCGAAACGGGTGTCGTCTTCCCTCCAGGTATTTCCACTGGAGTTGGCGGAGCATCCCCAAAATACACGTGTGCTGATCAAACCTGTCGGTAAAAAGTCTAGCAGCCCGCCTCTAAACTGCTTCGATGTCTTCCTTCAATCCGATCCGATGGGAACTCCAAACATTCGAGCATTGCTCAAGAGTGGGTCGTACTAGTGTTTTATTCGCCGTCTCCTTTACCTAAGACCTATACTTTCACAAAATTCTCCCAACAAATCAAAGTCGACCATTTGCCTTCCCTTCTACCGCCTGTACGTGATCGTTAGGCCTGGACAATCAATCAACGTGACTGTGTCAAACACCGCACTACTAATGCTGTATGTTACCATTATGGAATTATTTTTCATACTCACCTACATTAAATTACATTTTTCCGCAGTTAGAGCAAGCTGGCATTCATCACACCAACTAGAAATTTTGTCTAAATGATCTCGTACAGCCACTAAACGACGATACTTTCCCGTTCACCACATCACCACCATCAAACAGCCGCAGATCGCTGCTCACCCTCTTCGTCAGATCATTTATACATAGAGAGGGTATAAGAGGGGTCTCCTCTACTACACTTCTCCACGAATCAAATAAATATTTCTTAAATTGTTAGGGTTACTAAGTAGATTATCGCTAGTTCGTTAGTAGAACTGGAGTCAAAAAATGGCTCTGAGTACTATGGGACTTAACATCGGAGGTCATCAGTCCCCTACACTTAGAACTACTTAAACCTAACTAACCTGAGGACATCACACACATCCATGCCCGACGCCGGATTCGAACATGCGACCGTTGCAGCAGCGCGGCTCCAGACTGAAGCGCCTAGAACCGCTCGGCCACAGCGGCCGGCTAGAACTGGGTGTTCAACGGGTCTAGATCGTATGCCTCCCTAGACAGAAATAGAATAAGAAATGTATGGTGTGTTTCTTGCCAAAAAGACTTGCTGATGTATAATAATCAAGTTAATAGAGATAGAGACCAAGAAAGGAATACACTAAACAGATTCAGAAGGATGTAGGGTGCAACACTAATTCGGAAATGAAGAGACTTGCTCAGGATACAGTAGCATGGAGAGCTGCATCAAACCAGTCTCCGGACTCAAGACCACAACAACAGACATCCTACATTTGAGGCCCCATGTGTCTCAAATTACTTGTCTCAGCCTCATCTACGTCGCTTTTTGAACGTCAATAATAATCACCCTGTGTAACGGAAATGGCACTGACAAAACAAGATTCTGAAAAAAAGGCATTTTTAACACTGATTATAATTATAAGTTTGATAATACTAGAAAATGAAGAAATTAAGTGAAGTTTGTTCTACGGCTGGGACTTGAACGCCCGTCTCCTGCTTACTAGGCAGATGTGCTAACAGTTACATAACCATAGAAGTATGGTTAACACAGCTGTGCACACTAACCTAGCCCGATGTCGTTCTTAACACAAACTTAAATTCACTCTTTCAGCCCATTTTTCCCTTCCTTAAATCGTCAGTATTGACAAGGCTGTCCAGTGTTGAATAGCACCCAAGCTTTGTACATAATAGGGAAATCCTGCCTGTACAAAGCTGGGGTGCTATTCCAATACCAGAGAGCCTGGGCAGTCCTGACGAAATAAGAAGGGGAAAAGGGCTGAAGGAGTGAACTGAAGTTCGTGTTGAGAACGACATCGGGGTAGGGTGGTCTGCGCGGCTGTGTTAGCCATACTTCTATGGTGATGTAATGATTAGCACATCTGCCAAATAAGCAGGAGACGGGGGTTCAAGTCCCACACAGAGCGCAAATTTTAATTAATTTCTTCAGGTTCTATAATTTCTTTCTTTCTTTCTTTCGCTGGTGCCTTGTCCGGCGGTTTCGTAGGGTCGGCACGGTTAGGAACGGATATGGCAAGATAGTTTTAAGGGGTGGCCGGATGCCCTTCCTGCCGCCACCCCGTACACCCCGGGACGGAATTAGTGTACCCCAGCTGTCTGCGTCTAGTGCAATCCATGAAATAGTGCGAACGTGTTGAGATGTCTGCGAGTCGTGTAACTGAGGTGGAACGTGGGGACCAGCCCGGTATTCATCTAGCGGGATGTGGGAAACCGGCTAAAAACCACATCCAGGTTGGCCGACACACCGGCCGACGTCGTTAATCCGCCAGGCGGATTCGATCCGGGGCCGGCGCGCCTACCCGTGTCCAGGAAGCAGCGCATTAGCGCTCTAGGCTAACCCAGAGGGTTTCTTCAGGTTCTATCATTATAGAAGATAAAACTGAGACTCGTATGTCTCAAGGAAGATGCAATCCCAGCAGATCAATAAATTTAAGTATTGGGAAGTCATTTTTAAAGGTTTTTGTCGTATTTGTCTGGAGCGTCTGTAGTTTCCCCCGTAAGTGAAATGTGGTTAATAAATGGTTCAGGTTAGAAGAGAATAGAAGCTTTTGAAATGTGTTGCTACAGAAGAATTTTGAGGATTAGATAGGTAGAGGGACAACGAATGAGAAAGTTCTGAACTGGCTCGGTAAAAAAATATGGCACAACTTGTCTAGAAGCAGGGCTCGGTTGGTACGACACGTCGTGAGACATCAAGGAATACCAAATTTTGAAACGCACAGCCCGCAGTCGCGAACACAATTAATTTGTGACCTAAGTTTCGGTGTCACAAGGGACACTTTCTTCGGACGAAATTAAAACTAAATGTTACAGCATAACGTACCAAAAAATACGAAAGCTGCGGTCATACCTGACAGCGTCAGATAGTCAGAATTAAAATGAAATACAACAGAGGTGCAAACCACTAAGGGCTGCCATGTGTCCTCTGCTACAGTCAACACAAAAACTTTGTTACCCGAAGAAGGTGTCGCTTGTGGCACCGAAACCTATGTCACAAATTAATTGTGTTTGCGACTGCGGGCTGTGCTTTTCAAAATTTTGTATTATACAACAGTCGCTGATTGACAGCCATGTTAAAAACCTTAACATCAAGGAATTCTCAGTTTGATAGTGGAAGGAAGCGTTGGAGAGACGGGGTTAATATTGTAGAGGGAGACTATGGATCGACTATGGTAAGCAGGTTCAAGTGGATGTGGATTCTCGAGGACGACAAACTTGCGCAAGATAGTCGACAACACAGAGCTGCAACGTAACAGTAGTAAAACTAAAGGCTACAGCGAAAACTACAGGGTGGCGCACGAAATGTGTTACCAACTGTTTCTTTCACAATTTACGACGCTCATTAGATATACCGCTGGGATCTCTACAGCACTACCAGCAGAGTTTGGAAAAGCAAATGAGTTACGAACTGACGTGTAATTCACGATACTGCCGCTAGGAGACTAGTAAGCAGCAATGGCTGACAATGGAAGACTGACGACACAGCAACGATAGGAAATTGTGTTACTTTTTCATGAAACGAAAAGCCTTGTTGTGACTCAGAGGCGTTTTCGACAACAGTTTAACACACGATGGGTCCCTTGCAAGAAGACCATCCACAGGTTGTACGATAAATTTGTACAGGAAGGAACAGTATTGGAAGCGAAGCGACCTCGGCCTAAGCCTGTTTGTTCGCCGGAGAATATTGAAGCGGTACGAGTAGCTGTACAGAGGAAGTCCCTGGAAATCGTGTAGAAAGGCAGCAGTGCAACTGGGAACATCCAGACGCTCCGTTCAACGCTTTCTTAAAAGTGACCTCCATATCTACCCATACAAGATGACCTGTGCACAGAAGCTCACTGAAGAACACAAGCAGCAGAGACTACTGTTTGCTCAGTGGGCGGAGGATAGGGAAGAAATTCTCAACAACGTTTGGTTTTCAGACGAGGCACATTTTCATTTAGACGATATGGTTAACAACAAAATGAACGCTTTTGGGCCACTGAAAACTCACAAGTGCTTCATGAACGACAACATTATGCTCCGAGGATTACAGCGTGGGCAGCAGTTTCCAGTCACGGACTTATTGGACCCTTTTTCTTTGAAGAAACTGTGAACAGCGAGCGTTATTTGAGCATGCTTCGCAATAGCTTTATTCCACAGCTTCTTGCTACTGGCTTGCCCTTCGACACGCAGTGGTGCATGCAAGGTGGAGCAAGGCCACATACTGCAAACACTGTGTTGGAGTTTTTACACGAGCATTTCGACATGCGGATCATTTCACTCAGGTTTCCAGGTCGCTTCAATAACGGACAAAATTGGCCCCCCAATAGTCCAGACCTCAATTCATGTAACTTTTTTCTTTTGGGGTACCTAAAGGAAAAAATTTTCGCGAAACGTCCACGTGATTTAATGGAGCTCAGAAGATTTATTCTTCAAGCTTGCAGTGAAATTACGGAAGTCATGTGCCGTAGGGTAATCAATAACTTCAGTGTTCGTTTGAAGGAAGTTAGGAAACGAAATGGTGGACATATTGAGCATGTGCTGAGTTAGAACAAATCTCCATGGACGGCTCTTCATTGTAATATATGTTCCTCTCAGATTGTATTGACAATAAAGTTTATATTCAAAAATAAAATGGTAACACATTTCGTGCGCCACCCTGTAGTTTGTTCCTGACTTCATTCAACTCCATTTTATTTTGGAATGCAATTTATTTAAAAATATTTTCAAAATTGTACGGGTCGGTGAGAATCGACAAGTTGGTGGTGTAAATGCTTCAGGCTGCCGCTGGAGCGCCAGAAACGCAGTTATTAGAAACGCTGCGGGAGTAAACGTTGTCGTTTGTCGGCGGCGGTATTGTGCCGGCTAAACGTTATAACGGTGGGACTGCTGAGCAGACCGCGAACGGCGCCACGCCGCGAAACAGCACACAGCGCGTGCGCGGGGGCCGACCGGCTACGAAGCCGAAGCGGCGCGTGGCGCAGGCCTGTGTCGTCTGCGTGTAAACAGGGCGGCCGAGCCGGCAGCCGTGATGACAAGGCGCAGGCGGGGCGGTGGGCGCGGACTGGTGGCCACTCGGCCCGGCTTAATTAACGAGGAGCCGCCCTGTAGCCCGCACACCCAGGGGCGCGCTTCTTGCTCTCGGGCCGGGCCGAGACGCCGCGTCCTTCGCAAACACCGCTGCACTGTCCCCGCTCGGCCCAAAGCAAATACTTGTGTACTACATCACTCCGAGCTCGACCTTTCTTACCCGCTTTCGTGGTAGTACTAGCATCTTCTCCTCCTCCTTCTTCTTCTTCTTCTTCTTCTTCTTCTTCGCATGCACTTCATCTACATCTACATGATTACTCTGCAATTCACATTTAAGTGCTTGGCAGAGGGTTCATCGAACCACAATCATACTATCTCCCTACCATTCCACTCCCGAACAGCGCGCGGGAAAAACGAACACCTAAACCTTTCTGTTCGAGCTCTGATTTCTATTATTTTATTTTGATGATCATTCCTACCTATGTAGGTTGGGCTCAACAAAATATTTTCGCATTCGGAAGAGAAAGTTGGTGACTGAAATTTCGTAAATAGATCTCGCCGCGACGAAAAACGTCTTTGCTTTAATGACTTCCATCCCAACTCGCGTATCATATCTGCCACACTCTCTCCCCTATTACGTGATAATACAAAACGAGCTGCCCTTTTTTGCACCCTTTCGATGTCCTCCGTCAATCCCACCTGGTAAGGATCCCACACCGCGCAGCAATATTCTAACGGAGGACGAACGAGTGTAGTGTAAGCTGTCTCTTTAGTGGACTTGTTGCATCTTCTAAGTGTAATTTTAACACCCAGGTACTTAGTTGAATTGACAGCCTTGAGAACTGTACTATTTATCGAGTAATCGAATTCCAACGGATTTCTTTTGGAACTCATGTGGATCACCTCACACTTTTCGTTATTTAGCGTCAACTGCCACCTGCCACACCGTACAGCAATCTTTTCTAAATCGCTTTGCAACTGATACTGGTCTTCGGATCACCTTACTAGATGGTAAATTACAGCATCATCTGCGAACAACCTAAGAGAACTGCTCAGATTGTCACCCAGGTCATTTATATAGATCAGGAACAGCAGAGGTCCCAGGACGCTTCCCTGGGGAACACCTGATATCACTTCAGTTTTACTCGATGATTTGCCGTCTATTACTACGAACTGCGACCTTTCTGACAGGAAATCACGAATCCAGTCGCACAACTGAGACGATACCCCATAGGCCCGCAGCTTGATTAGAAGTAGCTTGTGAGGAACGGTGTCAAAAGCTTTTTCGGAAATCTAGAAATACGGAATCAACTTGAGATCCCCTGTCGGTAGCGGCCATTACTTCGTGCGAATAAAGAGCTAGCTGCGTTGCACAAGAACGATGTTTTCTGAAACCATGCTGATTACGTATCAATAGATCGTTCCCTTCGAGGTGATTCATAATGTTTGAATACAGTATATGCTCCAAAACCCTACTGCAAATCGACGTCAATGATATAGGTCTGTAGTTCGATGGATTACTCCTACTACCCTTCTTAAACACTGGTGCGACCTGCGCAATTTTCCAATCGGTAGGTACAGATCTATCGGTGAGCGAGCGGTTGTATATGATTGCCAAGTAGGGAGCTATTGTATCAGCGTAATCTGAAAGGAACCTAATCGGTATACAATCTGGATCTGAAGACTTGTATCAAGCGACTTGAGTTGCTTCGCAACCCCTAAGGTATGTACTTCTAAGAAACTCATGTTAGCAGCTGTTCGTGTTTCAAATTCTGTAATATTCCGTTCCATTCCATGTACCAGGTGGCAATAATTCATATATGAAATGTATATTTGACCGTCATCTGCTTTTTCATTTAAACTCAAATATCGACCCTAATCCGTGATGATGGTCTGTGACTTTTCACATGATATCTTGCGAACCATGGATGAAGGGTATCACACGGATGCCATATTCCTTGACCCACTGCAGACTCCTCAGGTACGAGCATATGGGATTGTGATATGGCGCGCGCCGCTGTCCTGGTGTGGGTGGCGCTCCGGTGGCGCTTTGCTGTGACGTCGCTGGCGTGTGTTTGCGGTGGCCGGCGGAAAGCGAGAGGGTAGTTGGTTTCCAGGTATGGCACGGAACGTGAAGTTCGCTCTGCCTGTCCTGCTAGTGACTAGCGATATGGTCGTTGTGCCTCGCAATATGATCAGAATGGTCTGGGGCGGAGACGACTCGCCGCTGTGCTGGCCATGCGGTGGTGATTAACTGGAGTCGGTGTACTTGTTCTGCCTGCCTGTCTGATGTGGAGGTCCGGTGGGGCCCTGTGATACTCTGGCCCGGAGACAACTAGTTGCTGAATTTTGGAGTCGTCTGCCAGGTTAGGGTGTGGGCTCGGTTGGCTCTTCAGATTTTCCCATGGAAGCTCCGGCAGCGGTTTCTGAACTTTTCTGATGTGGGACGGTGTTGTTGGAACTTTTTGCTGTGTGTGTGGCTAGTTACGATATTTCTTGGTACTAATTTATTTGCTCAACTGGAGTCCTGCCCGGAATTGCGTTCATGTATGGTACATTTGGCAGTCGATGTGTTAGGTAAAGTCTGCCTAAGAAGGGCGCTTTTGTACAGCACGTACATAGTGAATTACTGCTGCTTGGTATATTTGGTCTTCTGGGACCTGAACAACACGATCTAGTCAATTTGGTTGTGTAAAAGCAATTAGTGGTATGTTCTGTATTTATTTATTGTGTTATTATTAACTTGGTGGAATAGTCGCGTTTGCTGTCGTTAAGGCACTTCTAAGACTGTGGTTTGACTATTCATGTGCGCTTGGCTTTTATTGTTTCGTTTTAGGAAGCGAGAATTGTTTGAGATTTGTGTGTGTTGGCTTCCGGCACTTGTTAAGAGCGCCCGAGTTAACGACGCTGTGGTTATCATGTGCTGTCGGGATGTTATACTGTATTTTGAATCTTATCTTGTGTTGGTATTATCTGTGTTACAGAACATAACCAAGGTGTGTCAGTGATGGGCAGTTGTGGGAGGCATGTCGGGGAGTTCTGAGTGGTTTATTTCGGGGACCGTTTCTAGTGGGAAGGCTCCCAAGTGTTGTGAGCTCGCTCGTCTGTGATTGCGTTGGGAGTTGCCCGCGCCCTTTGGTTGTATCAAATTATTTTGTTATTATATTTATTGGTTGTGTGTTGCGCTTCTTTCATTTTATGGTGCCAAGCGCCATTATCATAAAGTTTTTTATTTAATCATTATAAATTGTAATGCCAAGTTAACTTATTATTGGATTTTGTCTTTTGGATAAACTCTAAAAGCACTATTGTAAAAGGTTCCTGATTTTATGGTGGCAAGCTGCCGTTGTTGTTTTTTAAAGCTCACTCTTTAACCATTAAGCTTTGTAAGTTATATGAATTTGTTGTTATTTAAAGGAGTTTAGTATTGGTAATTTAATAAATTGTGTACAGAGTCTGCTGTTTGTATATTATTGGGTGGAACTCCTTGGATAGTTGTCCTATAAGAAAGCACATTTCAATGGTCTGTGACTTTTCACATGATATCTTACGAACCATGGATGAAGGGTATCAGACGGATGCAATATTCCTTGTCTTCTGGAAAGCGTTTGACTCGGTGCCACAATGCAGACTCCTAACTAAGGGCCGGCCGTTGTGGCCGAGCGATTCTAGGCACTAGGCTGTTACAGTCAGGTTCGAATCCTGCCTCGGGCATGGCTGTGTATGATGTCCTTAGGTTAGTTAGGTTTAAGTAGTTCTAAGTTCTAGGGGACTGATGACTTCAGAAGTTAAGTCCCATAGTGCTCAGAGCCATTTGAACCTTTTTTTTTTTAACACATCATCTGTGGTAACACAGAGGAGATCGCCGTACTAGTACATCTTTATCTCGAAAAGAAAGTGGTCGACTACGTCTTTTTTGTAGGCTTTCGTGTCTTCTTGGTGTTGTTTAACAATAAAAGCTTCTTTTTGTGGTGTTGGCTTTCGGTTCGTTATGTGGTTGGTTGGAACAGAAATTTCTTGCGTCTTGACTACACAACTTTATATGTTCCTGAATGCCTGCAAATTTTCCATAAGGTATCGCCAGGAGCTCTGAAAATGTACCACTAGAATTAGTTAATTGCGAAACACTCGTGGCTACCTTACAAAAAGTTTCGTATTACAAAACACCGTTAAATGCTCTATGAGGCCATAAGAATTTGTTAGGTTCCTGTGATTTACATCAGGCTCGACGTCAATTTGTAGACCATCAAGGTGCTCCAAATCCACTGGTGTCCTGGGCCCATTCGAAACCAACATGTATCTGAACAGCTTACCTTCCTTTACAACCAGATCTCTGAACGGTCATGTTTCGAAATAATACTTCGGATTGTAACATGATTTTAGAGGGTCGTCCAATCTCGTACAATTTCATGTTGAACTGGAATGACTTTAAAAAGTCACTCCAGTTCAACACGGATTCACTTTTGCGGTTTGAAAAGCTCTAAACAAGTCTTTTGGTAAGTTGCAGTGTTATTTCTCCTTTATCAAACGGAAGTTTTTATCACATTCCATGTAAGAGTGCCCTCTTACCGCAAATACTATTTTGACAGTATCTAATCACGTAATGATACGGAGATAGTGAAGGTAAAAACACTCTATAGATCCCATTCTGTCCTGAGCACGAATCACAGAATATTACAAGAATCGTTGCTTTTTGATCAAGAAATTCACTCAGACAAGTGTGCAAGAAACTAATAACTTCATTCGCTCCTTTATTCCCTATATCTTCAGTGTAAGTACAAAATAATTACATCACTGTAGGACATTTGACGAATGTTGAAACGATAAATTCCACCCAAAGCAATGAAGACATTCTGGCAAACGGGAATTTCACTCATGATATCATTTAGTTTGATTATTAAGAGCCGGCCGTTGTGGCCGAGCGATTCTAAGCGCTTCAGCCCGGAACCGCGCTGTTGCTACGGTCGCGATCTACATCGACTTGGTCCTCCCTGCTGTTGCCATGGTCTCTCCCCCTTCATTACCAAATTAATAATTCCATGATGCTTCAGCATGTCTCATAACGAACCTATCTGACGTTTTTTGTGAAGACACACCATACACTGTCCGCCACTGTAGCTGAGTGGACAGCGCGCCGGCTTATCAAAACCGGCGAGCCCGGGTTCAATTCCCGGTTGGGTTGGAAATTTTCTCCGCTCAGGGACTGGGTGTTTGTGTCGTCTTTATCATCTTCGTTTCCTCCTCATCGACCTGCAAGTCGGCGAAGTGTCGTCACCTCAAAAGATTTACACCAGGCGATACGGCCTACCCGCCACACGATATTTCATTTCACCATACATTTCTTTTCTCTGCGACTCGATACAGTACTTCTTCATAAGTTATCCGATCTACCCGCCTAATCTTTAGTATTCTAGTGTAGCAACATTTCCAGAGGTTTCCATCTTCATTTGTCTACTGTTTATTGTCCACGCTTCGTTACCATATATAACTGCACTACAAACACTTTTAACTGACCTTTCTCTGTCTTCGCTTTTTGTCAGAAAGTCATGAATAACCCATACGGCTTTTATTACTTCTCCCGGAACTTTCAACTTCCTTTCCAAATTTGACATAGAGTTTGGTAATTGCTTATGTACAGGTTGAAGCATGTGGGTGACAGGCCACCACTATTTCTTCCCTCTAAAGTTCAGCTTCCCTATCGTTTCCTTCGTCTCTCATAACTGCAGTCTGGTTTCGGTACACAAGTCTTACATAACCCTTCGCTAACTGAATTTTATGGTTGGTTGGTTGGTTTAAAGATTAAAGGCACCAAACTTCATAGGTCATCGGTCCCTTGTTTCATAAAAACACAGAGCATATTGAAACCATCCAGCAGTCGGGCGAAGCACTAAAATAAAAATTCCGGGGTAAGAAAAGCCCCGAGGTCAATGATAAGACAACGTGGAAATCTGTGCACAGCAACAAAAACAACATATAGAGGAAAGGATGAAGGAATTAAAACTGTACAGCAGAGGATCGTGGCTGGCTGATCACGAAAATAAAAGGATGAGCCAGCCACTCTGCAACACGTTAAAACCTCCAGCCTAAAAGATTAGGGTGGAGTCGAATTACAACACAAAACTAATTAAAAGATACAGCTCAAAAGAGGGTGACGTAATAAAATTAAGTGGACCTATAAAAGCCGCTTGCGCGAATAAAACTTAAAACCCTATCTGCCATAGAGACATTGTCAACTAAAAGAGATGATAAATCACCCTGGAGATTAAAAGTTAGCCTGAGAGCGGTTAAAAGAGGACATTCCAACAACATATGGGCCACCGTCATGGTTGCACCACAGCGACAATGACGGGGGTCCTCTCGACGCAGCAGATGACCATGCGTCAGCCAAGAGTGACCAATGCGGAGCCTACAGAGAAAAACAGAATCCCTGCGAGAGGCCCGCATGGAGAAACCCCACACAGTCGTGGTCTCCTTTACTCGCCGCAGCTTGCTGGGTACAGACAGAGTGCGCCATTCGTCTCCCCACATCCCAAAGACCCGACGGCGCACTGAATTTTATATCGATAACTTGAGAATTCCAGAAATTGTATTCCTATAGATATTTTCGAAGTGTTTTTCTGTATCTACAAATGTGTACTTGCCTTTGCTCTGCGTATCGTCCGTCGTATGTTGCAGGAATTGACATGTATCAAAGAAGAGAAATGCTTGTGTTGTGCCACCTCTGTACTCGATTCTGTCAAGTGGTGAGAGCGGCTCTCAGGGAGAGGGGGCGGGCGTGCAGTCAGCAGCTGCTGCTACATGACACCAGTTGCGGCACAAAGGCCCTCTAGACAGCCTGACAGCACAGTCGAGGGCCGAGGGCGGAGAGCGGGTCGCGCAATTTTCGCGCGCTCTCGCCCGGCGTCGCGAAGCGTCAGCTGCAGGCAGCGCTAGGCTGGCAGGTACGTAGGTGAGAGGGGCGGGCGGGTGGCCGGCCTGGCAGGAGTGCGCCGTGTCGCCGCCGTATTGGCAACCCTGGCGCCGGGGGTTCCCCCGCCTCGCCGCGTGTTGTTTCCGGCAGGGTTCGCGCCAGCCGCGGGGCGTCGGCAGGGGAGCAACAGGCGCAGGCGGAACCCGTCTCTCTCTCTCTCTCTCTCTCTCTCTCTCTCTCTCTCACACACACACACACACACACACCAGCCTCGGGACCCAGCCCAACACCTGCTGCGCGCTGCCTGCCACTTCGCCCTCCTTGACAGGCGTCCCGCTCACGGCTACAAAGCCGCCTACCGCTCCGACTATTTTGTGACAGTAGTCTCTCTGTCTGTCTCTCTCTCTCTCTCTCTCTCTCTCTCTCTCTCTCTCTCTCTGAACACATGGAGAACTAAAGTTCAAGACCTTATACGAACATACAATTACAAATATCCTGTGTTTTATCTCAATTAGCAGTAGACTGATTTTCAACGTGTCGATACCGCAGTATCCCCACATCCCCTTCGGGACGCAACTCAGCTGATGTATTATCGCGGTAAAACAGTAGTGAGATCTCGGGATTCGATTACAAATGTAACACCTCTTCCTCATTTACTTTCAATAAAGACATGACAATGAACAAAAGAGGTGAACAAAGAAAAACTGGAAAAGGAAGAAAGAAAGGAAAATACTCTGAAAAATTTTAGGACCACAAAAAAAAAAAAAAACAAGATAACAATTGGGAGAAAAGAAGATATGAATATCTATAGAGAGACGCAGAACAATCACAGACACAATAAGGAAGAGGAGATCAAAGTTTCATGGTAATATGTAGAGAATAAATGACAATAGGCTAACGAATTTTTAATTTCATTTCCAACTAAAAAAACACCACAGGATAACTGGAAGAGACAAAAGAGATTTGTGAAAACTTAACGTCACAGAAGACACCATACAGAACGGAACATTTCAGGACTCTGATCAATGCTGCAAAATTTCCTATCCAACAACAAAAACAACTTACGAGGGTGATGCCAAACGAACAGAAGCATGCCACCAGCCAACGCATACGTGTGTGTGTGTGTGTGTGTGTGTGTGTGTGTGTGTGTGTGTAAAATAGGTGAGGAAGGAGTAGGAGATAATAGAAAAGATAAAGAATACGAGCAGATTTTATTTATTTGTGGGTAAACGTATAACTGAAATGCCAGTACCGTAGTCAACAACTTAGCACTAGGGAGGGCTGAGCGAATCATTTATTGTCGGCTCGAGCAAGGAGTTGGTTCCTGCGACCCACAGCCGAGCGTGCATCTACGTCGTTGGGATGACCGTGGTGACTGTCTGTGCAGCGTAATGTTGTGTCTGTGTTGAGAGGAGCATTAGAGGGAACGGGAAACACGGTACCGGAAAGAGGCCGACATTTCTCGAATAGCATCAACGATGTCGCCCACCTTCGCATCCGCATGCGAGTGCCCAACACTCCTTGGGGCACTGCGGAGAGACTGAGGATGTTATGACGACACTGGCGCAACATCTAATGACAGAGAACTTAAAGGCGCCACCTATCTCTCCTTGCTGGCTAAATATTGGAGTTAAAATTTTCTTTCGCCACCCACGATTCGAACCGGCTACCACGGGAAGCGAGCACCATCGGCGCCCTTGCCGAAGGAAGGACATGGTCTCCGTTTCTTAAGAAATCAGCAATTAAACGTGAGTAGTAACCACTCAAGCGAAAACCCACGTGTCTTAACTAACCCATTTAGGAATACAAGCAACACGTCAGGTATTTTTAGCTTGTCATATTCTCGAAAAAAACCTCATTCTCAACTGCAATGGATATAAGGGAGCAGGCAAAATGGGAGGGAAAAAAATAGAATATTAATAACCAGTCATCCAATCCCCTCCAAAAGAGAAATATGCTAGTGATATATTTTTGTATCGTAAAGTGATTACTGTGGTCAATTCAGTAATAAGACATTAAGTATAATCCAAACAGACAAGTAAGTTTGTTATCCGGTGAATTTCTACTCGTTAGTACTGTGACTTAGCCACACTATTCTAATTACTTTAAAATACAGAAAATGAGCATTTTCGCTTTAGGAAAAAAAGAGCGGCCAGAAACAAATAAGGCCTATCAGAAAATATCAAAATTTATTTTTGCAATAACATTTTCGGAGAGTAAAAATAATGTACCATCTGTGAACGTCATAGAATGCGGCCGTTCAATCCCATTTACCGATAGTCAATATTAAATCCTAAAGGAGAGTAGACCAAAGTTATGTCGTAATTTCCGGAAGTCGATAAGAAATTGTAGAACGCTCTTCGCCAGCATTTCGCAGGACACGCGAGATACCCAATACGGCTGAGAGCTTCCGATGCAAATCAAATAATTGTGGAGCCTCGCTAGGAAATCTCAGTTCCGGACAGATCTAAGCGTAATAATATCGCTAGAGCCTTGGTTGTTTCCTCGCTAAACGGCCGGCCCACTCACGCAAAGGTCGACCCTGCAGCGAGCGCTCATGCAACACGAACACTCGCCTGGCACCAAAAGAAACCGCTCCAATGCAATTCGCTGACCAAAGTTTGTCTGGAGCACCCTCTGCTACAGTCTGTTTAACATTACTTCATAACTGACGTCTGTCACGTGCGGCTTGCCACATCGGCTGCCGCTCTGTTACAGACGCCGCGCGGTCTAGGGCATCTTATCACGGTTCGCGCGGCTCTCCCCCGTTGGAGATTCGAGTCCTCCCTCGGGCATGGGTGTGTGTGTGTGTGTGTGTGTGTTAGATTAATTAGTGCGTAAGCCTAGCGACCGATGACCTCAGCAGTTTGGTCCCATAGACCCTACCACAACTTTCCTCTGTGACAGACAGAGTGCGCGAAAGAACTTGCCCCCCTTCTAACAGCCGTGCACCGCAAGTCTCTAGAGGAACGGAAGGTTCCAAATGATTGGAAAAGAACACAGGTAGTCTTCAAGAAGGGTCGTCGAGCAGATGCGCAAAACTATAGACCTATATCTCTGACGTCGATCTGTTGTAGAATTTTAGAACATGTTTTTCGCTCGAGTGTCATGTCGCTTTTGGAAACCCAGAATCTACTATGTAGGAATCAACATGGATTCCGGAAACAGCGATCGTGTGAGACCCAACTCGCTTTATTTGTTCATGAGACCCAGAAAATATTAGATACAGGCTCTCAGGTAGATGCTATTTTTCTTGACTTCAGGAAGGCGTTCGATACAGTTCCGCACTGTCGCCTGATAAACAAAGTAAGAGCCTACGGAATATCACACCAGCTGTGTGGCTGGATTGAACTTTTTAGCAAACAGAACACAGCATGTTGTTATCAATGGAGAGACGTCTACAGACGTTAAAGTAACCTCTGGCGTGCCACAGGGGAGTGTTATGGGACCATTGCTTTTCACAATACATATAAATGACCTAGTAGATAGTGTCGGAAGTCCCATGCGGCTTTTCGCGGATGATGCTGTAGTATACAGAGAAGTTGCAGCATTAGAAAATTGTAGCGAAATGCAGGAAGATCTGCAGCGGGTAGGCACTTGGTGCAGGGAGTGGCAACTGACTCTTAACACAGACAAATGTAATGTATTGCGAATACATAAAAGAAGGATCCTTTATTGTATGATTATATGACAGCGGAACAAACACTGGTAGCAGTTACTTCTGTAAAATATCTGGGAGTATGCGTGCGGAACGATTTGAAGTGGAATCACCATATAAAATTAATTGTTGGTAAGGCGGGTACCAGGTTGAGATTCATTGGGAGAGTCCTTAGAAAATGTAGTCCATCAACAAAGGAGGTGGCTTACAAAACACTCGTTCGACCTGTACTTGAGTATTGCTCATCAGTGTGGGATCCGAACCAGATCGGGTTGACGGAGGAGATAGAGAAGAGCCAAAGAAGAGCGGCGCGTTTCGTCACAGGGTTATTTGGTAAGCGTGATAGCTTTACGGAGATGTTTAACAAACTCAAGTGGCAGACTCTGCAAGAGAGGCGCTCTGCATCGCGGTGTAGCTTGCTCGCCAGGTTTCGAGAGGGTGCGTTTTTGGATGAGGTATCGAATGTATTGCTTCCCACTACTTATACCTCCCAAGGAGATCACGAATGTAAAATTAGAGAGATTAGAGCGCGCACGGAGGCTTTCAGACAGTCGTTCTTCTCGCGAACCATACGCGACTGGAACAGGAAAGGGAGGTAATGACAGTGGCACGTAAAGTGCCCTCCGCCACACACCGTTGGGTGGCTTGCGGAGTATAAATGTAGATGTAGATGTAGACGACACACGGCGCGTCATTTCACAAGCGCTGTTAACAGGCCTGCACACTTTCAGCATTTATTGACAATCGCATACTTCAAAATATTAAAACGAACCTCACACCATCAAAAATACTGTCAATATTGTCAGTGGGCAACGCGATTTTACAAGGTTATGTATGGTTGACATTATTCCACTCTAGCGGGATCTACAATGATATGAAAGCAGAAGTAACAAACTTCAAACTGCCATGATAGCTTTTGTAGAAGGCTTATTCGGATCATCAGTTTCGGCAAATTGTGTAGCCAGAAGTACTAAGGAATGACGAGATACACTTGAAGTTCTCGAAGGCTATACATAGAGCAATAAGGAAACTCTCAGTAGGCAGTGGAGGAATGGACATCTCTCAAAAGGGCAATCACAGAAGTAATTGCGAAGAAATTATGGGTAACAGAAGTAGTACTTCATTTGATAATGAACGAAGGAAATACAAAAATGTTCAGGGAAATTCAAGAAAACAGAAATACAAGTCGCTGAGGAATGAAATAAATTGGAAGAGCATCAGGGAAGCTAAGACGAAATGGCTGCATGAAAAATGTGAAGAAATCGAAAAAGAAATGATTGTCGGAAGGACAGACCCAGCATAGGAAAGTGGAAAACAATCGTTGGTAGAATTAAAAGCAAGGGTGGTAACATTGAGAGTGCAACGGGAGTTCCACTGTTAAATGCAGAGGAAAGAGCGGATTGATGGAAAGAGTACACTGAAGGTCGGGGCAAGATTTGTCTGATGTGACAGCACAAGAAACAAGACTCGCTTTAGAGGAGATACGGGATCGAGTATTAGAATAGAGCTTTGGAGGACTTAAAGAACTAATAAGGCAGAAGGGATAGATAACATGACATCAGAATTTCTAAATCATTGGGGTAAGTGGCAACAAAACGACTATTCACGTTGGTGTGTAGAATATATGAGTCTGGCGATATACCATCTGACTTTCGGAAAAGCATCATCCACACAATTCCGAAGACTGCAAGAGTTGACTGGTGCAAGAATTACCACCCAATCAGCTTAACAGCTCATGCATCCAAGCTGCTGACAAGAATAATACACAGAAGAATGGAAAGGAAAATTGATGATGTTTTGGATGACTATGAGTTTGGCTTTAGGAAGAGTAAATGCACCAGTGAGGCAACTCTGACGTTCCGGTTGATAATGGAAGCAACGCTAAAGAAAAACCGAGACACGTTCATAGGATTACTCGCCCTGGAAAAAGCGTCCGACAATGTAAAATGGTGCAAGATGTTTGAAATTCTGAGAGAAATAGGTACAGAATATGTTCAAGAGCCAAGAGGGAATAATAAGAGTGGACGGCCAAGAACTAAGTGCTCGGATAAAAAAGTGTGTAAGACAAGGACACAGCTATCGCCCCTGCTGTTCAATCTGTACATGGAAGAAGCAATGATGGAAATAAAAGAAAGGTCCAGGAGCGGAATTAAAATTCACGGTGGAACGACACCGATGATACGATTCGCTGATGACATTGTTATCCTCAGTAAAAGTGAACAGGAATTACATGATATGCTGAATGGAATGAACAGTCTATTTAGAACAGAATATGGATTGAGAGTAAATCGAAGAAAGACGAAGGTTATGAGAGGAATGAGAAATGAGAACAGCGAGAAACTTAACATCCGCATTGATGGTCGCCAAGTAGATGTAGTTAAGGAATTCTGTTACCAAGGCAGTAAAATAACCTAAGACAGACGGAGCAAGAGGACTTCAAAAGCAGACTAGTACTGGCAAAAAGGGCATTCCTGGCCAAGAGTAGCAAACACAAGCCATTATTTGAGGATGAAATTTCTGAGAATGTACGTTTGGAGCACAGCATTGTATCGTAGTGAAACATGGACTGTGGGAAACGCGGAATAAAAGAGAATCGAAGTATTTGAGAGGTGGTGTTATAGACGAATGGTGAAAATTAGGTGGACTGATAAGGTAAGGAATGAGGAGGTTCTGCGCAGAATCGGAAAGGAAGGGAATGTGTGGAAAACACTGATAGGGAGAAGGGACAGGATGGGAGGAATCCGTTACGACAACGTGGACTGACCTCCATGGTACTAGAGGGAGCTGTAGAGGGCAAAAACTGTAGAGGAAGACAGAGATTGGAATACCGGGTGATCAAAAAGTCGGTATAAATTTGAAAGCTTAATAAACCACGGAATAATGTAGATAGAGAGGTAAAAATTGACACACATGCTTGGAATGACATGGGGTTTTATTAGAACAAAAAAAAACAAAGTTCACAAAATATCCGACAGATGGCGCTGGACAGCAAAACGTCAGTGACTGCGGATGACAATCGTCATGCTTGGCCTCGCAGATCCCCAGACCTCAGTCCGTGCGATTATTGGGTTTGGGTTACATGAAGTAGCAAGTGTATCGTGATCGAAAGACAACATACGACGCCAATGCCTCACCATAACTCCGGAGATGCTTTACAGTGCTGTTCACAACATTATTCCTCGACTACAGCTATTGTTAAGGAATGATGGTAGATATATTGAGCATTTCCTGTAAAGAACATCATCTTTGCTTTGTCTTACTTTGTTATGCTAATTATTGCTATTCTGATCAGATGAAGCGCCATCTGTCGGACATTCTTTGAACTTTTGTATTTTTTTTGTTCTAAAAAACCCCATGTCATTCCAAGCATGTGTGTCAATTTGTACCTCTCTATCTACATCATTCCGTGATTTATTCAGTTTTCAAATTTATACTTACTTTTTGATGACCAGGTGCATCCAGCAAATAGTTGAGGACGTACGTTGCAGGTGCTACTCTAAGATGAAAACGTTAGCGCAGGAGAGGAATTCGTGACGGGCCGTATCAAACCACATAGAAGACTAATGACTAAAAAGAAAATGCAGCATTGTATGGTTAGCTCACTATGATTTTTCTCTCGTCCCCTTCCGTTCCCTGCAGTGTGAAAGTGCCTTGACAGGTGGAAGCGAATGGAAGACAGCACTGTCCGCTAATGCTCGGTCGCTTCCAATCGCTCTGTTGCAAACGAGGCCTAACAGAACTGAGAATGTGAAGCTGTAGTAATCTGAGCGACATGCATACCGAGACTGGAGGGTTGCTCAGCCGGTGCCGACACCTGCTGATGCACGGAGGCGTCCGGCCGATCGCGGTCTCGCCCATATCGATCACGCCAACTTTTAAGCGGATTTAATTATTTATTCAGGAGCGCGCAGGCAGAGGAGACCAGGGCGAGGACGAGTCTCAGGAAGCGATAAATTATCCACGGCGGCGGCGGCTGGGGACGGACGTGGAGCCGGCGGCGGCTCATTAACGCGAAAGGAGACGCCGCCACGGCCGCCGACGCCGACGCCACTTTTCACGGCTCGCGCGCCGCCGCAGGCTATATTCCCGCGGCCATCTCTTACATTACCGTCGTAAAGGCAATTAATTGCGGCTCTAAATAATGACGCGCAGCTGAGCAAAAGAGCCGGGGGGGGGGGGGGGGCAGCCATTTCTCGTGCCGGCGAAGCCCGCGCCCTGCGAATGCCTGCGACGCGTCGCCATGCCACTGTCGTCGCTCACGCTGGCGGCCTTCGAGATACGAACGGCTTAGGCTGGTTGCACATTACACGATTTCGCCTGTACGGGAAAAAACTGTCCGGTTTCAAATCGTATTCAGTTCATTTTCACACTGAACGATTTTTAAAAGATAAACAAGAACATCAGTTCCCTTCAAAGTGTGACCTGGTACAGTTCTTATTGTGGATCGTGAACGAGTCATTGCGTTATGGATACTGTACCAAAAATGGTTCAAATGGCTCTGAGCACTATGGGACTTAACACCTGAGGTCATCAGTCTCCTTGACTTACAAGGGAACCTCCCCATCGCACCCCCCTCAGATTTAGTTATAAGTTGGCACGGTGGATAAGCATTGAAAAACTGAACACAGATTAATCGAGAAAACAGGACGAAGTTGTGTGGAACTATGAAAAAAATTAATAAAATATACAAACTGTGTAGACCATGCGCAAGATAAGCAACATCTAGGAGAATGTGAGATCAGGAGCGCCGTGGTCCCGTGGTTAGCGTGAGTAGCTGCGGAACGAGAGGTCCTTGGTTCAAGTCTTCCCTCGAATGAAAATTTTACTTTCTTAATTTCCGCAAAGTTATGATCTGTCCGTTCGTTCATTGACGTCTCTATTCACAGTAATAAGTTCAGTGTCTGTGTTTTGCGACCGCACCGCGAAACCGTGCGATTAGTAAAGGACGTGCCTCTCCAATGGGAACCAAAACCATTTGATCGCAAGGTCATAGGTCAACCTATTCCTCCACAGGAAAACACGTCCGATATATTCTATACGACACTGGTGACGGCATGTGCGTCACATGACAGGAATATGTTGTCGACCCACCTAACTTGTACAGTTAGCGAATGGGTAAAAAGATTCTTCTACCTTGCCCGCTTTAGGTTTTCTTGTGGATGTGATAATCACTCCCAAAAATGTGATGAAAACATAAGAGTGTCACATAAACTGAAAATAAAAAATTAAACTTTTCACTCGAGGGAAGACTTGAACCCAGGACCTCTCGTTCCGTAACTGCTCTTGCTAACCACGGGACCACGGCGCTCCTTGACTGCCATTGTCCTTGATGTTGCCTATGTTGCACATGGACTACTCAGTTTGTATATTTTCCTAATTTTTTTCATAATTCCACACAACTTCTTCCTGTTTTCTCGATTGATCTGTGTTCAGTTTTTCAAGGCCTATCCACTGTGCCAACTTATACCTAAATCTGAGGGGGGTGCGATGGGGAGGTTCCCTTGATAGTCCTACTTAAACGTAACTAACCTACGGACTTAACAAACATCCATGCCCGAGGTAGGATTCGAACCTGCGACCGTATCAGTAGCGCGTTTCCGGACTGAAGCGCCTAGAAGCGCTCGGCCACAGCGCCTCGCAACCGTTGACCACTTACGGGCTTTTGGGGCCTTGGTCTGAGCACCACTCCAACTCCCTCGGTTCGAGCGTAGCAGGACAGAGATCTAGTCCGTATGAAGTAGTTTTTCGGTGGCGTCAACAAGTCTCGAGCCGGCAGAGTAGCGAACGGTGAGAGGAAATTGGAGAGGGCGGCGTTACAAGCCGTGCCTTGCCGCTGCCGCTGCAGTCCCGCGAGGCGTGACAGCGACAGCCGCTGTGAAGGCGACGGCGCGCAAATTGACAAGCCCGCCGCCGCCCAGGACGCGGACGTTTCTGCATTATTAAGTCGGGCGCCTGCGACTAACCGCGCTCCGCCCCCACCCGCAGTCCACAGGGCGCCAGGAGGCTAAGCGCCTGCTACACTAGGACAGCCGCCTCTGAAACTCTTCTCACGACAAAACGTGCGACTGGAGACAAAAGAACAACACGCGTATTTTAACTAGGGCCGGGATTCTTCCACGGGATTCTTTCCCGGATGGAACGGTAGAAAAATGGTCTAAAAATGGTTTATGAATCTTTTGCTAACCTCTTTAAGCCTGATTTTCGGAACCAATAGGTAGATTTCTGTTGATCAATATCGGACGTGCATTTATTACTCGCTTTAATAGCGTACTTCACGTTGACGCGACGGGGCATCTGAAGCCCGTACTTCCCGAATGCGAGTAGGAAACCTTAACTACTGTACATCATCGCTCAAGCCGGCTAGTGTGGCCGAGCGGTTATAGGCGCTTCAGTCTGGAACCGCGTGACCACTACGGTGGCAGGTTCGAATCCTGCCTCGGCCATGGATGTGTGTGATGTCCTTAGGTTAGTTAGGTTTACGTAGTTCAAAGTTCTAGGGGACTGATGCCTCAGACGTTAAGTCCCATAGTGCTCAGAGCCATTTGAACCATTTGAAACGAAATAGGAATGAATAGCGTGGCATTTTCATATTGGCGTCGGGCAACCGCACCCAAAGTTGCACATTGTGAATAAAATCTTCCGCACTCGCTGTTAAAATATTTTTATTAAAATTTCTCGTCCAGTTTCGTGTCAGTGGAGATGAACGTTCTGGTGACAAATTTCTTTAGCTGTTAAACAGTCATGGTGTGGCAAAGTGAATCCTTCGAGCCAAATCCATTGTTCATCGTCAAGATTAAACAAATAGCGCGATAAAAGCGGTTGTCTATGATCAAACTGACTGGTATCGCACCGCACCGCACCACGCCGCAGTTTTCATAGCAGTGGGCGCCGCGCCAGCCTTAACAGCACTGATCATAGACAATGACTTTTAGCCCGTGTAATATCTCTTTATATTCTACTAATTACCCTGCACAATTCTATGAGTGAATTACGTTTCCTACTTGACCATCTATATATTCGCAGAATCGATGCGAAAAGTAGTACAGTACTATTACTATTCCATGAGCGCATAATTACTCTTTGTAATATTCTCTCTGGTGTATGTTGAGAGGACTTCTAGGATTTCCCCCGTGCCGAAAAGCCGCATTGAATAATTGTAATTTTGCTATCTAGATTACTGGAAGAAAGAGATTGGAAATATATTGTACGCTAATCAAGAGAATATATAGTGAGCATTTACATCAAAGGTCTGTAACGAATTTCATTATATATTTATTCTCTAATTGGAAATTTGCACGGAGGTGTCATTTTATTTGGTAATCAGAAGGGAACTTCCGATGAATTGGAAACGAACCTGCAACTATTAGATCCAAGAGCTCCATTATCTAATCGGATAATTGAACTCTATCAAAGCCAACCTTCCGCTTGATCTGAGGTTTCCCGACTGACTACGCATCGCAAGAAAACCAAGACATTTTATTTACACAGGACTGCAGATCGCTTCGAAGCATCGAGACTGCGGACAAGGAGAGTCATCGTCCGATTCTGATTAAACAAGTAAAGCTTAATTATAACTTGAGCGACTGTGATGACTGTGATATGGTTCAAATGGCTCTGAGCGCTATGCGACTTAACTTCTGAGGTCATCAGTCCCCTAGAACTTAGAACTACTTGAACCTAACTAACCTCAGGACATCACACACATCCATGCCCGAAGCAGGCTCTGGCTCTGAGCACTATGGGACTTAACATCTATGGTCATCAGTCCCCTAGAACTTAGAACTACTTAAACCTAACTAACCTAAGGACATCACACAACACCCAGTCATCACGAGGCAGAGAAATTCCCCCCGAAGCAGGATTCGAACCTGCGACCGTAGTGGTCGCGCGGTTCCAGACTGAAGCGCCTAGAACCGCTCGGCAACTAAGGCCGGCACTCTGATATGGCTGCTTATGAATGAGGTCATTAATAAAATACTAATAACTAAATTTCCTCCTCACCAGCTACCAGTATAAACACGTTATTAATTAAAATTATACCCGATCTTGGTTTAATCTTGAGGATGAACGATGGGACTTGGCTCTAGAATTTACTTTACTACGCCACCAAAGTTAAAAAAAAAATAAAAATAAAAATAAAAAAAAAGCCGTGTCATCTGAACCGGTCGTGACTTGTAATAATTTTTTTTTAACAGCCATTGTAGTAGATTTTTTTCACCATGTCACCATGTACGAGGCCTATTCGGAAAGTAAGGTCCGATCGGTAGCAAAATGGAAACCGCCGGGAAAATCAAAAATGGTTTATTTGCAACAGTTAGCTACACGTTCCAGCTACCTCCGTGCGTAGTCGCCTCTCCGATTTACACATTTATCGCACCGTTGTACCAACTTTCCAGTACCCTCGTCACAGAAGCAAGCCCCCTGTGTTTCCGGCCAATTCTCTATGCTGGCCTAAAGATCGCTGTCTGGGCCAGAACGTTGTCTTCATACCTAGCGTTGATGTGACCAGAGATGAAACTCGGAGGCATCCGATTATGGACTGTGTTATGGCTGATCAAACACTTCCCATCGAAAACGCTGCAGGAGCATCGTTATTGTCCCTTCAGAGTGTGGCCGAGAATTGTCACGCAGAAGGAAACGTATGACAGTAATGTTATGTGGGCTGTATGACGTAAGAAGTGGGATACGGAAGTACTAAGGAATGACGAGATACGTTTGAAGTTCTCTAACGCTATAGATACAGCAATAAGGAATAGCTCAGTACGCAGTACAGTTGAAGTGGAATGGACATCTCTAAAAAGGGCCATCACAGAAGTTGGGAAGGAAAACATAGGTACAAAGAAGGTAGCTGCGAAGAAACCATGGGTAACAGAAGCAATATTTCAGTTGACTGATGAAAGGAGGAAGTACAAACGTGTTCCGGGAAAATCAGGAATACAGAAATACAAGTCGCTCAGGAATGAGATAAATAGGAAGTGCAGGGAAGCTAAGACGAAATGGCTGCAGGAAAAATGTGAAGACATCGAAAAAGATATGATTGTCGGAAGGACAGACTCAGCATACAGGAAAGTCAAAACAACCTTTGGTGACATTAAAAGCAACGGTGGTAACATTAAGAGTGCAACGGGAATTCCACTGTTAAATGCAGAGGAGAGAGCAGATAGGTGGAAAGAATACATTGAAAGCCTCTATGAAGGTGAAGATTTGTCTGATGTGATAGAAGAAGAAACAGGAGTCGTTTTAGAAGAGATAGGGGATCGAGCACTAGAATCGGAATTTAAAAGAGCTTTGGAGGACTTACGGTCAAATAAGGCAGAAGGGATAGATAACACTCCATCTGAATTTCTAAAATCATTGGGGGAAGTGGCAACGAAACGACTATTCACGTTGGTGTGTAGAATATATGAGTCTGGCGACATACCATCTGACTTTCGGAAAAGCATCATCCACACAATTCCGAAGACGGCAAGAGCTGACAAGTGCGAGAATTATCGCACAATCAGCTTAACAGCTCATGCATCGAAGCTGCTCACAAGAATAATATACAGAAGAATGGAAAAGAAAATTGAGAATGCGCTAGGTGACGATCAGTTTGGCTTTAGGAAAAGTAAAGGGACGAGAGAGGCAATTCTGACGTTAAGGCTAATAATAGAAGCAAGGCTAAAGAAAAATCAAGGCACTTTCATAGGAATTGTCGACCTGGAAAAAGCGTTCGACAATATAAAATGGTGCAAGCTGTTCGAGATTATGAAAAAAAGTAGGGGTAAGCTATAGGGAGAGACGGGTCATATACAATATGTACAACAACCAAGAGGGAATAATAAGAGTGGACGATCAAGAACGAAGTGCTCGTATTAAGAAGGGTGTAAGACAAGGCTGTAGGCTTTCGCCCCTACTCTTCAATCTGTACATCGAGGAAGCAATGATGGAAATAAAAGAAAGGTTCAGGAGTGGAATTAAAATACAAGGTGAAAGGATATCAATGATACGATTCGCTGATGACATTGCTATCCTGAGTGAAAGTGAAGAAGAATTAAATGATCTGCTGAACGGAATGAACAGTCTAATGAGTACACAGTATGGTTTGAGAGTAAATCGGAGAAAGACGAAGGTAATGAGAAGTAGTAGAAATGAGAACAGCGAGAAACTTAACATCAGGGTTGATGGTCACGAAGCCAATGAAGTTAAGGAATTCTGCTACCTAGACAGTAAAATAAACAATGACGGATGGAGCAAGGAGGACATCAAAAGCAGACTCGCCATGGCAAAAAAGGCATTTCTGGCAAAGAGAAGTCTACTAATATCAAATACCGGCCTTAATTTGAGGAAGAAATTTCTGAGGATGTACGTCTGGAGTACAGCATTGTATGGTAGTGAAACATGGACTGTGGGAAAACCGGAACAGAAGAGAATCGAAGCATTTGAGATGTGGTGCTATAGACGAATGTTGAAAATTAGGTGGACTGATAAGGTAAGGAATGAGGAGGTTCTACGCAGAATCGGAGAGGAAAGGAATATGTGGAAAACACTGATAAAGGAGAAGGGACAGGATGATAGGACATCTGCTAAGACATGAGGGAATGACTTCCCTGGTACTAGAGGGAGCTGTAGAGGGCAAAAACTGTAGAGGAAGACAGAGATTGGAGTACGTCAAGCAAATAATTGAGGACGTAGGTTGCAAGTGCTACTCTGAGATGAAGAGGTTAGCACAGGAAAGGAATTCGTGGCGGGCCGCATCAAACCAGTCAGTAGAAGAAAAAAAAAGACATAAGGCGAAGTCTCATACCAGGACCTCGTAAATGGCGGGAGACACTACTGTTCTAAGCATCTTTATGTGCTTACTGTGCACTCAGAACTGAAAAGAGCGACATGACGCAATGGACGAGCATACTAGAGGCATATGTACAAAGCTCCATCGGATTTTCCTGATGTTTCCATTTCGCATCCCATCGGATCTTATTTTCCGAATAGCCCTGGTAGACCTTACTTTCCGAATAGCCCTGGTACATATTATAGACCAAGATCTGATCATTCGTTCGACAGGAGACGCAATAATATAGTTTTTTTATTTTAAGAGACGAATAACTCTGTAACTCCTGAATAACTAACGCCCATATTTGTGATGGAGCTCATTGATCGATATAAGTGGTTATGAAGTTTTACATCCACGTCTAATTGTATCGCAAATAGTGTAAATCTGTTTTATACTTCCTCCACCTGTGGTTGGTGGGAACTGTACAGTAACAAGGAATATAGCGAACAGTTTTAGAGCAATACTGGTCTACAAAAATTTACTATGGCTGCGGCTGCACGTAAAACTAAAACTACTGACACTTCTGTTGTATGCGTGATTTATATTGAGTTCACGGAAGTTTCGAGATGTGGGATTGCGTCCACGAAATATGCAGAAACAGCTTTCAAATACGTCACGTGAAGTGATGGGTGGTTCAAAACCGTGCGTCCTAGTGGTTCCAAAGTGAAACCACCTTCTTAAAACATTTCATTGTTTACTTTTTGCAAATATCTTCTTGTATGCGTCTGATTGTTTACTGTTTGTCAGTTTCTCCTTTTATACGTTGCTTACTATGATAATAAAGCTCAATTTTTTGAAAAACTTGAAAATTATATATTTTTTTCATATTGTTGGGACATACGACCACCGCACACGTTCTCGTCCGGGATACAAGAACTGCATAGGTGCGCAGCACTTGTACACGCCTACGTATTTGTCACAGCGAAGTGTCACCTCTGCGGTAGGCGCGGTGGCTCGGCTCGAAAAACGGCACGACCGTGTAGCGTCAGCTTTTTAAACTTTTTCGGGCCAGTGAGACGTTTATGCAGAGTCTGGTGGACGCACGACGCATCAGAGCTCGTGCCGACTTGGCGGCGCACGTTTTAGTGCGTGCTCGCGATGCGCCGTTCTGCGCAAAAACAGTGCACACGCAATGGCCCGCGTGTTTATCTCGGTGACAAATATGTTGCGCCGTATTAGGAACCAGACCCGCCCGCGAAAATTTTGGCGTCGCTCCTGTACGGGAGCAAAATTTGTCATCCCGAGTCAAGTTCCCGGACGGCGCATCAGATGTAATGCTCTTCAGCAGTTTCACTCGTGCGTTGCAAGCAAATCTCGTAGCTATGCTGTGAGAGAAAATACTCGTACGTAACTGG
This sequence comes from Schistocerca piceifrons, assembly GCF_021461385.2. Taxonomy (NCBI): domain Eukaryota; kingdom Metazoa; phylum Arthropoda; class Insecta; order Orthoptera; family Acrididae; genus Schistocerca; species Schistocerca piceifrons. The sequence continues at coordinate 104,545,304 of NC_060140.1, read as the reverse complement.
AATGGGCTACCAGGGTTACATTGTGCTGCGGGCTGGCGCTCTGATAAAACTTCATGTAAGTCAGAGCAGTGGGAGTCAGTACAAAACAGCAATGTCGTTGCGAGGGAGATAGGTACCCAACTTAATTAGCCTCATTCAACAAAGCAGGATTCATTATTTATTACACTACTGGCCATTAAAATTGCTACACCAAGAAGAAATGCAGATGATAAACGGGGATTCATTGGACAAATATATTATACTAGAACTGACATGTGATTACATTTTAATGGAATTTGGGTGCAAAGATCCTGAGAAATCAGTACCGAGAAGAACCACCTCTGGCCGTAATAACGGCCTTGATACGCCTGGGCATTGAGTCAAACAGATCTTGGATGGCGTGTACAGATACAGCTGCCCATGCAGCTTCAACACGATACCACAGTTCATCAAGAGTACTGACTGGCGTATTGTGACGAGCCAGTTGCTCAGCCACCATTGACCAGACGTTTTCAATTAGTGTGCTGGCCAGGGCAGCAGTCGAACATTTTCAGTATCCAGACCGCCCGTACAGGACCTGCAACGTGCGGTCGTGAATTTTCCTGCTGAAATGTAGGGTTTCGCAGGGATCGAATGAAGGGTAGGGTCACGGGTCGTAACACATCTGAAATGTAACGTCCACTGTTCAAAGTGCCGTCAATGCGAACAAGAGGTGACCGAGACGTGTAACCAATGGCACCACATACCATCACGCCGGGTGATATGCCAGTATGGCGATGACGAATACAAGCTTCCAATGTGCGTTCACCGTGATGTCGCCAAATACGGATGCGACCATCAAGATGCTGTAAACAGAACCTATATTCATCCGAAAAAAAAGACGTTTTGTTATTCGTGCACCCAGGTTCGTCGTTGAGTACACCATCGCAGGTGCTCCTGTCTGTGATGCAGCGTCAAGGGTAACCTCAGCCATGGTCTCCGAGCTGATAGTCCATGCTGCTGCAAACGTCGTCGAACTGTTCGTGCAGATGGTTGTTGTCTTGCAAACGTCCCCATCTGTTGACTCAGGGATCGAGACGTGGCTGCACGATCCGTTACAGCCATGCGGATAAGAGGCCTGTCATCTGGACTGCTAGTGATACGAGGCCGTTGGGATCCAGCACGGCGTTCCGTGTTACCCTCCTGAACCCATCGATTCCATATTCTGGTAACAGTCATTGGATCTCGACCAACGCGACCAGCAATGTGGCGATGCGATAAACCGCAATCGCGATAGGCTACAAACCGACCTTTATCAAAGTCGGAAACGTGATGGTACGCATTTCTCTTCCTTACACGAGGCATCACAACAACGTTTCACCAGGCAACGCCGGTCAACTGCCGTTTGTGTATGAGAAATCGGTTGGAAACTTTCCTCATGCCAGCACGTTGTAGGTGTCGTCACCGTCGCCAACCTTGTGTGAATGCTCTGAAAAGCTAATCATTTGCATAACACATCATCTTCTTCCTGTCTAGAGCACGTCATCTTCGTGGTGTAGCAATTTTAATGGCCAGTAGTGTATTTAATCTGATGTTCTAGAAACATTTACCCGGGAATCAAGAGGGCGAGAAAACTAGGCAATAAACTCCTGTTACCCATACAAAATAACAACCTGACTGAAGAACCGCCTTGTAAGTTAAAGAGAACAGTTCGTGAATCACGTATGCTGACCGAAAAGCGTCATCCAATAGGAGGCGAAAAGCTTCTAAATGCGGAATATTGTACCGAGGCTGCATAGCTTACATGTAGTGTGACGTCAAGTGGTTACACACAGTTCTGTCTGCAAATACAGCACAGTCTACATAAGACTGCAATAGAGTATACCACTTAGAATACGGATTTCAGAAACTCATGAACTTTTATTCATTAATTATAACTACGGAATGTGGGGCATTCAACAACAGAACAGGATCCAAAGTATAGGATTCTCGCTCTGAAGGTTTCTTTCGTTTTTTGCGAGGTACAGAACGGTGCAGTTATGTGGTCGCTTGTGCCTGAAATAATACTATGGACGCGTGTCGCCGCATGTGTGTGTGTGTGTGTGTGTGTGTGTGTGTGTGTGTGTGTGTGTGCCCATTTTTTTCTAGAAAATGCCACTCTAACCTTTCTTCCTCCTCCAATACTAGGATCAACCGAATCATATTAAAAATAGTAAAGATAACTATATTGATACATTCATAGTTAACTGCTTCACTACTCCATTCTCGGCGAATTATGGGTGACGCACAGATACAGTTTTCGACGTTTTAGACCAACTCACTAAAATGTTGAACCATTTAGCCGGCCGAAGTGGCCGTGCGGTTAAAGGCGCTGCACTCTGGAACCGCAAGACCGCTACGGTCGCAGGTTCGAATCCAGCCTCGGGCATGGATGTTTGTGATGTCATTAGGTTAGTTAGGTTTAACTAGTTCTAAGTTCTAGGGGACTAATGACCTCAGCAGTTGAGTCCCATAGTGCTCAGAGCCATTTTTTTGTTGAACCATTTAAAGTGAAAAATCTTGGCTACTGATAGCGACTGTCTCCTGTCATAAGCTGCAAAATAATTTTAAAGCACACGTTACCCGCGCCAGAATAAAGAGGCCAAGATTTGATTATTCGTTTGACAGTTCGTCCATATTTATATTTAAAAAGGCATCCGTTAGCAGAATACTGCTATGTACTTACTTGGGTGTTCTAGTTACGGTTAAGAGTAGTAAGAGCTTACGAGGGAAAAAAAGAGGACAAAGAAATGCGTCGCCCAACGTCCAGAATTGTCTGCATATTTGCAACAGAACGATACTCTCTGAATGTTTCTCGACATCAAAGGATAGCCTCAAAAAGAAGCGCCCGTGAGATGAGAGGAACGAGTTATTTGGCGACCAAATTGAAGTCGCGCTGATGAAAGACTATAGCCGGTTTTTATGTGGAGAGGAGCGAAAATGAGGTGTAAGGAACAGGAAATTAGTTATTTGGCTGGTAGTTCGGACAGCGTGTCGAGCATCAAAGAATTACTGTTAGCCACGAGAGCCGGCGCGACATGAAGAGGAAGCACTGGACCACAAAGGAAGACCGGGAATCCTATGGCCGCAGGGAGCGGCGTAACTCGCTCCACCCTCTCTGGACCACTCGCGCGCTGCCTCCCCACTGGTCGCTTTGGTCCTCCAGAAACAAAGATCCCGCTTCTCTTACGCGGTGTAATTTGTTATTTAATTTCTGGCATTTTGGCGTCTGGCAGGTTAGTAACTCGTGCACCGGGTCATCAGAAAAACGCTGATGCAAAAATTAGCGCGGAAGTCGGCGAAATTGCGCAACCGGGAGGTAAAATATACGTTCTGAGAATGCACGCTATGTGATGAAAAGTACCCGGTCAGCCCTAGAAACATAAATTTTTCATATTAGGTGCATTGTGCTGCTACCTGCTGCCAGGTACTCCATATCATCAACCTCAGTAGACTTTAAACATTGTGAGAGAGCAGAATGGGGCGCTCTGCGGAACTCACGGTCTTCGAACGTGGTCAGATGATTGCGTGTCACTTCGGTCATCCGTCTGTACACGAGATTTCCAGAAGTCTAAACATCAACACCGACATTGGACTATTGAGGAGTGGAATCATGTTGCCAGGTCGGACGAGTCTCGTTTCAAATTGTATCGTGCGGATGGACGTGTACGGGCATGGAGACAACCTCATGAATCCATGGACCCAACATATCAGCAGGGGACTGTTCAAGCTGGAGGACGCTCTGTCATGGTGTGGGGCGTGTGCAGTCGGAGTGATATGGAATCCCTATTAGCCTAGATACGACTCTGGCAGGTTACAAGTATGTAAGCATCCTGTCTGATCACCTGCATCCATTCACGTCCATTACGTATTCCGACGGACTTGGGCAATTCCAGCAGGACAATGCGACACCCCACACGTCCAGAGTTATTGCAGAGTGGCTACGGGAACACTTTTCTGCGCTTAAGCACTTCCGCTGGCCACCAAGCTCCCCAGACATGAACATTATTGAGCATATCTGGGATACCATGCAACGTGCAGTTCAGAAAAGATCTCCACACCTTCGTACTCATACGGATTTATGGACAGCCTTGCAGGATTCATGGTGTCAGTTCCCTCCAGCACTACTTCAGACATTAGTCGAGTCCATGCCACGTCGTGCTGCGGCACTCATGCGTGCTCGCAGGGGCCCTACACAACTTCAGGCCAGTGTACTAGTTTCTCTCGCTCTTCAGTGTATTTTAAGGAGGAAAAAAGGACACTTGGAAGATATTAGCCCCGGCAACCGATCTCGCACGAAAATTTGGGCCATAATAGTACACAGTTATGACCTTCTGAATGTATAGCTTTTAAACTTACACGTACTCTGTTTGTTCGTCACTCGCTCCCTCCCACTGCAGCCGGCTAACGACCAAGAGTGAAGTACAATGGAGCGACAACCAGAGCCGTCCTATTCGGGAGATGTCGAAAGCGAGGGAAGTGGTGGATACATCTGCCCAATGTGTCTTGAAATCTTGTTCGAGAAGACTTGTTATTATACTCGAAAAATAGTAACATGAGTACGTAATATGGCAACCTCGCGTACGCATACGTTCAATATCATTCTAACAGTAATCTCATGGTGACATTCTGCTGCCATATATATGCCTCAAAATCAAAATGAATAAGCCTTAGCAACTAAAGAATTATTATGAAATGATGTTAACGACGTTCCATTTACAATTTAAGCAGGTCAGTTACGTCAATCACAGATCTCTTACAAATATACTTCACTTTTACAGTGCCTGTTTCACGATACCACGAAAATAACGTATAACAGCGATGTTAATCATTAAAAAGCGATTCGCCACTTGTTTAATGACATAGTCATTCGTTTCATTCATTCACACTGCATTTGTGAACTGCTACACAAAAACTTTCACAGCAAAGAAATGTTTGGCACCATCTGCAGCTTAGAAACAGCGCATTTTGACACAATGAACAAACCGTGCCACCATTGTCAAAATGGCATTTCACGAACTTTTTACTAATTCCACTTCACAGTACTTCGCGCTCGGTCATTAACATCTAGACAGATGTGATGGTTGCACACATTTGTCAGAATTTTATTAACAGCGTTGCACTCACCCTGCCCTACGAGCATTCCTCTGTGACCTCTAAGAAAATGCACAGTATTGGGGATTTTGTCTGAGTTTCTTTTTCGGAATACATTTAATGCACTGCTGGTATTCTGACTGCTAACGCCACTCGTTCCTACGAGCGTATTTTTCAAGCGGCAAGCGCGTGCTGTGGCGACTGCCCATCTCCACACCGCACTATCTGTCAAATGGTTCAATTGGCTCTGAGCAGTATGGGACTTAACATCTGAGGTCATGAGTCCCCTAGAACATAGAAGTACTTAAACCTAACTAACCTAACGACATCACACACATCCATGCCCGAGGCAGGATTCGAACCTGCGACCGTTGCGGTCGCGCGGTTCCAGACTGAAGCGCCTAGAACTCCTCGGCCACAGCGGCCGTCCACTATCTGTCACTGCCGAGTTCACGACGTCAGTTTGTGGCCAGCGGCAGTCGCGTAAGCATGGCCGTCTCACTCGATTCTTCCCCATCAAGTGCGAACTGCGAAGCATTATTCGTTTCCTGCAAGCAGAACGGGATTGTGTATCTGGAATTCACCGAAGAATGAGCCGTGTGTGCGGCGAAAATTGTATGAATAATGGTGTTGTGTGATCCATGACAACGTCCGTCCTTACAGCTCCAGTGCAACCCGACGGCTCCTTGAGCAATTTCAATGCTTTTTCGATCGCCCGCCATATACTCCCCACGTAGCGCAGGATGACTTCCATCTTTTCCGTGAACTGACGAAGTGGCTAGGATGGCAGCACTTCCCAACGAACGAGGTGTCTCCAGACATTGTCGAGACTCACTTCAGCACATTGGCAGTAACATTTTACGAAGAGCGTATAGGAAAAATTGTCAACAGGTACAACAAATGTCTCAATCGTTATCGTGACTTAAGTCTAAAAGCAACCATAGGTGGCCTTTCGACGAAAAACGTGTGGATAGTGGACTGTTTATTACAGTAATAATAATAATAATAATAATTGTACATACATAACCCACTTCCTTAAATGATTAGTGGTTCCTAATTTTATCCAAACATTAATTGCAGCTAGATACAGATTTGATTAATTTGTAAGCTACAGCTGCAACTAGATAACAATGGGCAACTAATTTGTCTATTATTATTTTTAATATTAAATGTATATTACCTACGCTTAACTAAACTCTATTGCCTGCAGCGTCACAGTTGTGTCAGTAGTTCATAAACGTACTTTTCAGAGCCTTGCCCATAGAGCTAATGCCGATGGGCATGCCCCTGACACTGTGCAGGCCAAGATGTTATTCGCTGAAGGTTCCTAATAGCTAATTTCCTAATCTAAGTCCTACTAACTAGTTCTAACCTAAGTCAAGTCCGGTGCTTTGTCCTGTATCGGTGATGATGTACTCCACTCCCCCTAATCCTGTACGCGGCGGATTCCAGACTATGAGTAAAGTCGGCCTGTCCACGTGCAGGCGGTATGGGAATAGGGAGTCAGTATTTGGTAAGTCTCAAATTATTAAGTTACTTTATGTACCTCAGGTATTCCTTTAGCACTTTTCGTGATACCTCATCTGCCATTTGATTAAGAGTTTGAAAAGTGTCTTCTCGTCTTAGTAAGTGGTATGTGTCATGGTCAGGTAATTGGTCACGTGATGTGGATGCTACATCATTGAAAAGGGGGCACTCATAGACCGCATGATCAGGGGTACCCTTTAATCCACCACATTCACACGCGGTTGTGGCCCTTTTCCCGAACCGACATAAATATGTCGGGTATGGCCCATGACCAGTGAGAAAATAGATCAGTCCTCGAGTAGGTTCAAAGTACCTCATGTTCAGTCGTTCCCTGACGCTAGGAAGAAATTCAAAAGTTCTTCTGCTTCCCATCATTCTCGCCACAGTTGCTCGCCTCTTTGCCTTATCACACCCTCATCCTCAATCCCAGTGCCTAATATCTCTTGTCTTCGCGGTATTCCCTTTCTTAACCCAGAACCACGCAGCCTGTTCTCGAATTTTCATGACAAGGGGGCAAAGCCCCATTATGACTAAAAGAGCCCCATGACTAATATATACTGGACTGTTTGCAGCAATGATGTAGGCAAGTCTTTCGGAATACGTCTCGTACACGGCCTGAGATAACCGACAAACAGAGAAGCTCGGCAAAGAGTGCGACTGGAACAGCCCACTTCACGAAAAGGATCTCGCTGGAGACGAGACGAGAGGCAGCCCAGGAGGCCGGAGCTGCGCAGGAATCCGGCCGCCGCGGTGTATCGGAGGGCCATCTTAACGCGCGGAACAACACACGCGGCGCTCATTTCACGCTCCGCCGGGCTGCCGCGACCGCTGGTCGGACAGCCCGTGGCATCTGGAGTCGCTGGCAGCTGAGACTCCAGCGAGGTGGTCACCAACGGGACGTTGTGTGTGTGTGTGTGTGTGTGTGTGTGTTCCAGCCAGCTCTCTTAGTTCACGAGACAGAGAGCGCCGCATGCAATGGCCCCCAGGCGGATGTTACGTTACATGACTTCAGGAAGACATTTAGAACTGTCGTTCAGTGAAAAAATGCGAGCTTACCGAGTACCGATGCAGGTTTGTGAGTGCAAAAAAAACTCATCGTTTTTAACGGAACAAAATCGACAGATGAACAGGCAATTTCAGGAGCACCCCAAGAATGCGTGTTACGTCCGTTACTACTTACAGTACCACTGGAAACGGTAATATACACTACTGGCCATTAAAATTGCTACACCACGAAGATGACGTGCTACAGACGCGAAATTTAACCGACAGGAAGAGGGTGCTCTGATATGCAAATGATTAGCTTTTCGGAGCATTCACACAAGGCTGGCGCCCGTGGCGACACCTACAACGTGCTGACATGAGGAAAGTTTCCAACCGATTTCTCATACACAAACAGCAATTCCCTGGTGAAACGTTGTTGTGATGCCTCGCGTAAGCAGGAGAAATGAGTACCATCGCGTTTCCGACTTTGATAAAGGTCGGGTTGTAGCCTATCGCGATTGCGGTTTATCGTATCGCGACATTACTGCTCGCATTGGTCGAGATCCAATGACTTTTAGCAGAATATGGAATCGGTGGGTTCAGGAGGGTAATACGGAATGCCGTGCTGGATCCCAACGGCCTCGTATCACTAGCAGTCGAGATGACAGGCATCTTATCCGCATGGCTGTAACGGATCGTGCAACCATATCTCGATCCCTGAGTCAATAGATGGGGACATTTGCAAGACACCAACCATCTGTACGAACAGTTCGACGACGTTTGTAGCAGCATGGACTATCAGCTCGGAGACCGTGGCTGCGGTTACCCTTGACGCTGCATCCCAGACAGGAGCGCCTGCGATGGTGTATTCAACGACGAACCTGGCTGGACGAATGGCAAAACGTCATTTTTGCGGATGAAACTAGGTTCTGTTTACAGCATCATGATGGTCGCATCCTTGTTTGGCGCCATTGCGGTGAACGCCCATTGGAACCGGGTATTCGTCATCGCCATACTGGCGTATCACCCGGCGTGATGGTATGGGGTGCCATTGGTTACACGTCTCGGTCACTTCTTGTTCGCATTGACGGCACTTTGAACAGTGGACGTTACATTTAAGATGGGTTACGACCCGTGGCTCCACCCTTCATTCGATCCCTGCGAAACCCTACATTTCAGCATGTTGCAAGTCCTGTACGGGCCTTTCTGGATACAGAAGATTCTCCAGATCTCTCACCAATTGAAAACGTCTGGTCAATGGTGGCCGAACAACTGGATCGTCATAATATGCCAGTTACTACTCTTTATGAACTGTGGTATCCTGCTGCATGGGCAGCTGTACGTGTACACGCCATACAAGCTCTGTTTGACTCAATGCCCAGGCGTATCGAGGGCTTTACTACGGCCAGAGGTGGTTGTTCTGGGCACTGATTTCTCAGAGTCTATGCACTCAAATTGTGTGAAAATGTAATCACATGTCAGTTGTAGTATATTATATTTGTCCAATGAATATCCGTTAATCATCTGCATTTCTTCTTGGTGTAGCAATTTTAATGGCCAGTAGTGTACCTACGGGCAACCATGCTGAGCGATCTAACATGGAATGGCTGCACAGGGTGTTCAAAACAAAAAGTGTAGAATACTTTGAGATGTGGAAGTACTCATAGAAACAGGAATAATATGTCCAATAAACATGGGTCTGGTAACGCATACTTTCTACGATAAACACGTGTTTACAGGAGGTTTTCAACGTGACGTCCATTCACGACAACGTACTCCTCTGCCATCCGGCGTAAGGAATGACGCACCCTTTGAAGACGCGTCCCTGTAGTGTTAGCACATCGTCGATTGGCGTGGCGTAAACTAATTCCCCATAAGCAAAAGTCTAGGGGATTGGGGTCTGGGGAACGAGCAGGCCAAGGTGCGGGGACCACCTCACCCCCTCCCCCCTCACACACACACACACACACACACACACACACACCTCGGACCAATTCAGCGGTCTTGCAAGGTCTGCGTCAGACGTTCGCGCACATTGTGACCAAAGTGTGTTGTAGGCAATACATTAATGTCCTCCTGCTTAGTTGGCTGGTAACGTGCTTGCCTCCCATGCACTGGGTCCAGGTTCGATTCTCGGCCGGGTCGGAGATTTTCTCCGCTCGTGGACTGGGTGTTGTGTTGTCCTCATCATCGGCCGCAAGTCGCCAAATGCGGCGCCGAATCAGATAAGACCTGCACTTGGCACATCCCGGCCAAGAATGCCACACGATCATTTCATTTCAATACATTAATGACAGAGTCCAGACAATGCGCCTCAGTTAACTTTTGTGCTAGCACATAAGGCCCATTAGTCTATGGCCAAGTACGCCTGCCCATATGTTGATTGAGAATTGATCTTTACGCTCCCTTTCCTGAATTGCTTGGGGCTACATCTGACCATACAGGCTGGTTAGGCAAAATTAACAACACTATCTCTTGCGAAACCTACCTCGACGGTAAAAAAATCTTGGATATGAAACAGATTTGCGGCACACTTCTGCAACAGCCACTGACAGAACCTTAGAAACCTGTATTTCTGGAGGAGGAAGTTTGGATAAAACAAAAAACCAAAAACAAGGTCCTACGGCTGCCGTGTCATCCTCGGCCCGTAGGCGTCATCCGACGCGAATACGGAGGGGCGTGTGGTTAGCACACAGCTCTCCCGGTTATTGTCAGTTTTCGTGTGACCGGTGCCGCTCCTTCTCAATCAAGTAGCTCCTCAACTGACTCCACAAGGGCAGAGTGCAGCCCGCTTGCCGACAGCACCCGGCAGGCCGTTGGCAGAAAGATTTGATATGTGACGCACAACTCCTGAACGCCTGGAGATTTCTTAACAGATGTTGGTATACGTTTTTTTAACACTGTAGACAAGACTGGGATGAATAAGTAAGCGGACAACACTGGGTAATGTCGTAGTCATTAAAATAACAGAGTAAATATCGTGTTATGTCCTAGAATTGGAAAGAGGCATTCTATACCCACAGGTATTCTGTGACCCGCGTGACGGAAATGCTGGATTGTTACTAAACGACATTGTTGCTTTATGTTCTCTTTATATTCATGTATGTGAATTGTCTTGTTCGTATCTAGGAAAGTATGTTTCTTTTCCAGACCGATGTTTGTCAACGGCGCTAGTTTATGTTCTACGAGATCACCTCGAAAAAATAAAGTTACAGAATTAATTTTTAGTCTCTTTCCAGGTACGTATCTCCAGTCCTGGTGCACAGTGAAATCTCTGTTCCAGTACTATAGCACGCCGTTCGAGCAGACAAACCAAAATGGCGCATGAAGAGGAGATACACTGTAGCATTTTGATTTGGCCTTCAGTGCCGCAACGTGGGCCGGCCGGAGTGGCCGAGGGGCTCTAGGCGCTACAGTCTGGAACCGCATGACCGCTACGGTAGCAGGTTCGAATCCTGCCTCGGGCATGGATGTATGTGATGTCCTTAGATTACTTAGGTTTAAGTAGTTCTAAGTTCTAGGGGACTGATGACCTAAGAAGTTAAGTCCCATAATGCTCAGAGCCATTTGAACCATTTGAACCTTCGGTGACGTGACGTGCTATTGTGGAGCGAAGAAATTTCCTATCAGGACATCTTGACGTGTTATGGTGCGTAATATGACATTGTCGACCAGATGCCTGTCGAATAAAAAAATAAAGAAAGAAAAAGCCAACCCAGATCCTCTCTCCATGTCTCCAGTAGCTTAGTAGCTGGTGAAAGAATTCTGCTCGGTGTTTCAAGAGAAAAACTGCAGTTGTCTGGGAAACGTAAATAACCGCGAAGAGAAACTCGATTTTTATCTCTTTTACGTCTAAACATGACCAGTTATCATACGCCGACGGTCAGTGGCAGCTGCGTTTGCGTCATGCAAAGTCCATACGTAGCGAAAAAAATGGGTAAAGCTACACTTATTCAAAATCTCTTTTGAAATTAAAACGTTTTAATGCAGCTTCAAAATGCCGCTAATAATGAAATCTGGAAAAGCGTGAAGGCTTCTTCACTGAAACGGAGCAGAGAAACACACAACTGTGTTCTCCGGTCCGACCTCAGCACTTCCAGGTTTTCATAGAGAAAGTACGGCTAAACAGGCGGTGTTCTCGGAAGAGTGTGCAACGAAAATTACCGACGCAAAGAGAAACTGCTGTATTACCGCTGCACGGAAGGGAAAAAACACGCTGTGCTACACATTGGAACGCAGAAGTTTCCTTTCCGAGAAAGGTGTGGGGTGGCGCGGGCAGCGGGTAGTGGCGGCGCGGCCCGGGTCCTAGGGTGGGATGGGCGCGGCTGAGGAGAAGAGGCAGCCAAACAACTATTCATAAAGTGCTCCAGTTCTGTCACAAAACTTGACAATCAAGAGACGCCGGAGGGGCTTCGGTGGAAAAGTACTTTTCTCTCTGCGCGCACCCGTAAAAAGAACAAACTTGCTCCCGAGGAAGGAAGACCGCGCCGTGGCGGGGAACCCATAAGGGGTGCCAGGTGGCACAGGGCGCGGAGAGAAAGGGGGCGTGCGGACACGCACCGCCTGCGGACGCCACAAATTGCCGTCGAGGAAGCCAAGAACTGCGTGGTCCGGGAAAACCGTTACAACTGGAACACAATTCGGAAATTTATAAATGTAGCCGCTTTGACAAAGCAGCTGGCTCGCTCTCCATCTGCATCTCCCACTCTCCAGTGCTCTCCCCCCCCCCCCCCCCACTTCCACCCCCGCTGCCCGCACTAATCCCCCAAAAAATCTTAAACACAAACACATCTTTTACGAATAATATTACGAGTATAATGCTTACTTCCCGTTACAATGTTATATAGTAGTATGCGTAACAGGATCAAACAGAACAAAAAAAAATGGCACTAAGCACTATGGGATTAACATCTGTGGTTATTAGTCCGCCAGACTTACAACTACTTAAAACTAACTAACCTAAGGACATCACACACATGCATGCCCGAGGCAGGATTCGAACCTGCGACCGTAGCAGCCGCGTGGTTCCGGAATGAAGTGCCTAGAACCGCTCAGCCGCCACGACCGGCTCAAACAGAGCAGTGAGCTGTACCATCGCGCCGTCCGAAGTGGCCGTGCTGTTCTAGGCGCTGCAGTCTGGAACCGCGAGACCGCTATGGTCGCAGGTTCGAATCCTGCCTCGGGCATGGATGTGTGTGATGTCCTTAGGTTAGTTAGGTTTAACTAGTTCTAAGTTCTAGGGGACTAATGACCTCAGAAGTTGAGTCCCACAGTGCTCAGAGCCATTTGAATTATTTTGTACCATGTCCAAGAAGATATAATCATATCTTTGAAGGAAAGGACACCGGACTTCTACGGTCACCTGACCCATTGAACCCTTGCAGACTCATGAACACGATCTTCACCACGACAGACAGAAGAAAAGCATCCAACAACAAACGAATCACCACAGTAAAATCGGGCTTGAAGCTACTTCTAAATTCCCCTGGAAACCGTAGAGGTCCGGTGTAAATTCGACCATTTTACTCTGCAACGGGTATTTCCATTGTTCTTTACCAGCAAAGAGAGCACAGGGACCAAGCACACTGAAGTGGGCAAAGGAGAGCAAGCTCGTAAACTGCGAGAAAATAAAAAAATTCTGGAAGAGGATCAAACAGAGGACCCATGGAAATTGCCAAAACGAACCTCGTGGTCCTAAGTATGTCCAGATGAAAAGAATAAGTATGCGATTTATATTTGGCAACAGCCCTGCCGCAGTGGATACACCGGTTCCCGTGAGATCACCGAAGTTAAGCGCTGTCGGGCGTGGCCGGCACTTGGCTGGGTGACCATCCAGGCCGCCATGCGCTGTTGCCATTTTTCGGGGTGCACTCAGCCTCGGGATGCCAACTGAGGAGCTACTCGACCGAATAGTAGCGGCTTCGGTCAAGAATACTATCATGACGACCGGGAGAGCAGTGTGCTGACCACACGACCCTCCTATCCGCATCCTCCACTGAGGATGACACGGCGGTCGGATGGTCCCGATGGGCCACTTGTGGCCTGTACACGGAGTGGTTTTATGTGATTTATATTTGGGAAGACACACACAATGATGAGTCAAAACATTACGACCTAACATCCTAATAGCGTGAAACTTCCTAGCAGATTAAAACTGTGTGCCGGACCAAGACTCGAACTCGGGACCTTTGCCTTTCGCGGGCAAGTGCTCTAAAGCTGTGAGGACGGGGCGTGAGTCGTGCTTGGGTAGCTCAGTTGGTAGAGCACTTGCCCGCGAAAGGCAAAGGCCCCGAGTTCGAGTGTCAGTCCGGCACACAGTTTTAATCTGCCAAGTTTCATATCAGCGCAAACTCCGCTCCACAGTGAAAATCTGGTCTAATAGCGTGTTGGTCCATATCTGGAGCGCAGCACAGCGGCGATTTTCTGTAGCGCGGATTCAGCAACCCCTTGGAAGGTTTCCGGAGGTATATGGCACCAGGTCACGCAATTCCTGTAAACTGCGGGCCGGTGGTTCGTCGGCACGGAGCTACCGTCCGATGGCGTCCAGATGTATTCCATCTGGCTGAGATCAGGCGAATTTGGTAGCCAATACATCAACGTGATAATCAATAATATGCTCCCTCAAATCACCGTAGCACGATTCTCGGCATGTGAGTGGAATATTTACTCCGTTGGAAGACGCCATCGCCGTCGGGAAAGGCATCTAGCGTGTGCTCCATGCATGTGACCTAATCATAGGAAACCTAATGGATTCGCAATGATGTTCACGTTGCCGACAGTTGTCATGATACTCTCGATCGCTACCACAGGTACCGTGGATGCCTTAGTGAATGTCCCCCAGAGCATAACACTGCTCCAATCGGCCCGCGTCAACGTCACGGAGCAGCGCTCGCCCGGACGACGTTTATCCGGGCACGACTATCGGCCTGATGTAACACGAAACAGACAAGCAGACATTGCTCTCAACGAAACCTGCAGGTTGACCACAGGTTGCTTAAGACCTACACCAACTGATAAACTCTACTGCCTGGCTGGAATAGCGCCACCATGGATACGCAGAACAGTGGCTGCCAACAAGGAGAGACTGAAAGTGGAACAGGGCAGTACCCATCCACTGCACGGACATAACCCACCACAGCAACGGCTGAGATCGCGAAAGAGCTTCCTGAGAACATCCGAGAAGCTCACCATTTCACCAGAGAAGGCAAGGCACGAGTTGTGGAAGAAGTCGACGCCTCACCTGCAGACGCCAGAAGCTGAAGAACTATCACGTGGACACAACGAGAACTGGCTGGTGTGGAAATTTTTAAACAGATTACGTTCAGGAGTTGGACGATCCAGAGACAACCTGAAGAGATGGGGCTTTATAATAGAAGATACGTCCTGTGATTGTGGACAAGAACAAACCGCAAGCCACATGCCCCAGTGCCTTTTGTGCCCTACATCCTGCACGAAGATTAGTCTCCTGCAAGCAACTCCAAGCGCCTTGGAGGTTGCAAAGTACTGGGCACATGTAATATAAATACAATTTGTGTATGTATATGTACATATTTATTGATGTGTATGGCTACTGTAAATTTGTATGTTTCTGATTCGAGAATAATAACACGAAACTTGACTCATATGACCTAGCGTCACGTTTTCATTGATCTATGGTTCAATCTCAATACTTCCTGCAGTCGTTACTGACGACTAGTCAACACCGGAATATGCAGGGGTCGCCTGCAGCTGGCCCCCTGTTCTACAATGTGTGCTGTACAGTGTGCTATACGCCTCATGTGTTTCGCAAAGCGGGTCAGCCTCCAGTCCCCACGTTTCGTGATGAGAGCTGGAAGTTCAATATCACGTCACCCACTCGTGGTTGAATCACCTTCCATACCTGCTCCCGAAAGTAGTACGCCAGCAGCCGGTCAAAATCGTCGTCGCCGAGGTGCTCGTTCTCACCTGCCCGGCAATAACAAAACGCTCTTTGTCATAGTCCTTATCTACTTTCATTACACCGTCGCGTTAGTGTAACACCACCAGGCGGTATCCAGTCCTGCGGTGAGCAGTGTCCTTAATGTTTTAGGTCAGGGTACAACCGCAAATAAATACTTGTTGAGGTATGGGCATCTTACTAGCCTTATCAACACTCTACCTCCATGTTACCGTTTATTTTTACGAATGGCGTCCAATACGTACTGAAACCATTTTTATCCTCGTACAATTTCGGTTGAAAAAAAAAAGCGGAATTTGTTGTGGGACGTCGTGGAATATTGCCGCTTCAGGTCCAATAGTTGCATGAAGTTCCGATAGCTATACGCAGCCTTTAAAATGGCGTCTGTAAAGGAGCTCCAATCCAAGCAGGGGGCTGCCATTGAGTTTCTTTTGGCGGAAAACCAGAGCATCGCAGATTTTCATACTCGCTTGCAGAATGCCTATACAGACCTGGCAGTGAACAAAAGCACGGTGAATCGTTGGACGAGACGTGTGTCACCATCGCAACATAGTCGCGAGAACCTGTCCGAGCTCCCGCCACCAATGTTAGAACGTGCGGACCCTCATTCGAGGTGATCGACGGATCACAATCATGCTGCTCAATTGGACGTCTAAGTTCGTAGTGCTGGCACACTCGCCCTCTCGTTGGGGTGCTCAAAGGTGTGTGCCCGCTGAGTTTCTCGCCGTCTAACACGAGACCATAAAGAGCAACGAAGGACCATCTGTGCGAAACTGACTGCGCATCAGGAGGCTGATCGCGGCAAATTTTGGCCGAAGTCGTAGTATGATGGCAAGTTCACTGATGCGGTAAGACGTTGGCTCCGACGTCGAGCAGTAGAGTGGTATCATGCGGGCATGCAGGCCTGCCAGTATGGTAGCGTAAGGCCATAGCACTGAACGGAGGTTCTGTTGAAAAACAGGGTTTTGTAGCCAAAAGAACTGGCAACGATTTGGTGTTTTAAATCTCAGATAAAACCAACCTGTTTCCAGAAAAAGACCGTGTTGTGTTACTTATCGAACGCCCTTGGTAATTTCTTACTAGGTGCAGTTGGCTGCGAACTGAGTCTTACGGCTGAGATGCTTTACTCAGACGTAGCACTTACTACTGTCACGGGCATCAGCAGCCATTCCATAGGCGTCAGTTTGAGGTCGCGCTGCCATCAGGCAAAGAGTGCAGATTCTATGGAGTGTGAACAACGGAAACAAGGAAACGGAGGGCTATTACTCGACGCGTGAAATAGCAGATACAGTTTTCTGCTATGGATTACACAGCCCGGACAATAGGTTCAACGCCGCATTCTAACTAAAAAAAAAAAAAAAAACGCGAAGAAAGTTGTTTCACAGACATCCAGACATGAATTCAATTGCAAAGAGGAGAAGGACCTCATCAAGTTGGTACGTCGGATATGCAGGAGCTAATGTTACGACAAACTGGCGATGCTGAAACCTTAAGCGACGCTTTTGCAGCTCTGTCTTGTACGGCAGGCTCCCTAACCCCTATCACTATCACTATCAGAGTGCACAAGCATTCTCAATTCACAAGGCCAACGTACCAGATTACATTTCTGCCTACGTTTCCTATTCGAAGCGCTGAAGAAGCGCATTGTGTGTACGGACGAGGCGGTATACATACACAGTAGGATAATAAATTACCACAATAACCGCGTGTGGGCGGATGCAAATACTCAAGCGAAGCAACTTATCACGTTCCCTTTGGTATCAATGTGTGGGCGAGAATTGTGGCTGACAGGTTTCAAGGACATACAGTTTAGCGGATAAACTAAATGCTGGTGATTATCGCCGTGTTATTAGAGAACGATGTCCTTGCAAGGAAGACAACTGATACCGCTTATGCACGACGGCGCGCCACCTCATTTCCTACGGTGCTACGGCGGCACCGAACACAAACGTTTGAATGAAAGAAGTGTTGATCGAAGAGGTCCCGTAGAATGCCTTCCCCGTACAACTGACTTAGTGCGTCAGATTTCGCTGGTCTATTCTACACCGATAGACAATGCGCACCTATTACAGTAACGAGCGCTCCATGTACGTGACCTAATGGTAGGCAGCCTAAACGATTCGCTCGAATTCATTGCCCTCGGGGGGAGGGGGGGGGGGTCGGTGCAGAAATTTACACCGTTTAAGGAAGTGTATTGGATACTAAAATACTTTAGTGAGGTTGTGTATCAGATTGTACAATACTGGTTGCAGCGCATCAGGTAAGAGACGACAAGTTTGCACCCTGAAACATCCACAAATAACACCCGTAGACGAAGGAATACGCATCGGAATAGTATCTCGAATATGTTTGTAAGTATATTACTTTAAATGGCAAGTTTATATTTCTGTGGGTTAGTAAGAGAAAGATAGGTACACGACTAACAGTAATTACATTTACTCCTACATTCCTAAAAAATATCCTGACAAGCAATTTAAGAGCGACTACTGCCTGATTTACTTTAACAATAACCACATCTCGCGCAAAAAACATAAAAACCAATCAAACTACGAAAGAATACAAATCGGCACAAATTATGAGGAATCATTTAGCTTCAAAATTTAAACATTTATAAAACTCATCACATTTCGATAATTTATAGCTCATGGGAAAGCTTGGAGGAGGTAATAAACACGATGCGCTTTAGACTGCATCAAAACAATTATGTTGGGTTAAAATCTAAGTACTGAAAACATAAAGCGCACCTCAGATCGTTTTAAAACACAGTTCTCACATCTAACGATAAGAAAATCATATTTGAATTTTTGTACCCCTCAACAATATAAATACTTCTAAAGATTTGTTCAGGTAAAAGTCAACATTAAACGTAACTTTGGTTTGACGAGTCTCGCAACAACTGCCATTGGAGTTCCATGATCTATTAAAGAAAAGGAACGACAAATTATATATTTATAAAATACGACCATCTTGAAGATGTAAAAAAATATTACATACATTATAATTTCCTACATCTGTTTAATGTTTAACATAATTTTGTGCGATGATTGTTGGCCTGCATTAAGACATTAAAATGTGAAGGTTGTACTGATTTTGACCAAATGCGCGATGTCTGGCACCGAAATTCAGAAACGCGCTTGTTATGGAACTGCGCAGTGTTGGCGGTTATGTTGAAACGTTCACGATTTTGAGTTACATGTGAAATAAGAAGCTTCTATAAATTATGAAAATCATTTAAATTGACGGCTGGAATTTCATTTAACGCATTTAAATTTACGGTGACATTGTCTGCAACGCTGAGATTAAGAGCCTGGAGATAATAAATACGGGCTTCTGACTTCTACGAGACTCTCGAGAACAAAGATAAGTATCCTGTACAAGCTTGTTTTGAACCACGTGGGAATTAAAAATGCTGAACTCACTACAGGCGTTATGGCGTATGCTAGATCCACAGTCATGAGTCGCAGTGACGGTCACAGTACGTAAGATTGAGTAGTAACCACACCGGGCACCTCCAGAACAGATAGATGGCTGTCATGGAACAGTACGGCCGATACCTGAATAAATATTTGTTTATGGACACATGTTTACAGGATTTTCTTTTGATCAGTACTACCTCCTTTGAGAATGTGGCACGCTTTTTGTGCCCGGAGCTCTCATATGGCAAAGCGGCAAAGGCAAGTTATGCTTGTTTCCCTAATTTAACTCACGATTTTTTATTTTAACGTCACCATCTTGCACAACCATATTAAAACATCTATAAATGACATAAAATCATTATAGGAGTCCGTTAACGTTGATCGCTATTTTGATCTTTTTTATAAATTATACACGTTCACGCGTTTCGGCCATATCCACCATCAGAATCTATCAGATTAGAAAAAGATGAGTGGTAGTACTTCTTACAAGTATTACAATAATACACATAAAGGATAAAATGTAAACATACCACATTTAAAATTACGATGCACTGTACATTGTCAGTTCTTATTTACAACTGAACCACAGACTAGTGGTGTTTAGTAGGGCAGTCTACTTTAAAAACAATCTGTGGCCCTTAGGGTACTTCTAGAAATAATGCTTCTGATTGGTTCTATATCAAAGCGACAGATTATGATGATCGCTACGGCCGAACGCGTTAGTGTATAATTTTTAAAAAATACAATAAAAATAGGGATGAAAATGGTCACATTAAAACAACCACCCAATCCAACCAATGAAACTAAATGAGTGGTTGATTAATGCGATGCACGGATTCCAAAGGTCTAAATGGTTCAAATGGCTCTGAGCACTATGGGACTTAACATCTGAGGTCATTAGTCCCCTAGAACTTAGAACTACTTAAGCCTAACTAACCTAAGGACATCACACACATCCATGCACGAGGCAGAATTCGAACCTGCGACAGTAGCGGTCGCGCAGTTCCGGACTGAAGCGCCTAGAACCGCTCGGCCACCGCGGTTTCACTGTTGCAGGCTCCGGATTCACGTACATACAGCCCGCGAGCTTTCTTCTTTAGTACTAAGGTTGATGGACTCTCAAGCAGTCCATTACGATTCGCAAGGGGTTCGGATGTGTGTCGTAGCGACCCCGGACTCTTACAAGAAACGCGGACTTCCGGAGCATTTCTGCTGCTCGCCTCGGCGCAGAAGCCGCGCGGTACCACGCGCAAACCGCCCGCAAGCAAATCCCGGGGATTGAGTTCGTTCGTTCGTTCGTTTCCGGTGCGGCCAGCTCCTCGGTGATGAGGACTCTGCCTCCGAGTTAAATTAATAATTTTCCGCGGATTCTCCCGCGCCCCTCCCACGACCCAGGAAATGAACGTACTTCTCTCTCTATGCATAATACATGAAGGTGCGGTTTGAGTGTTTAATTACCGCGGCCCCCGCCACCGCACCGCCAGCCTGAAGAGCGGACAAAATAATTACGCCCAAAACAAGACAGAGAGAACGAGCAGCGCTATATTTTACTTGCTGGGCGCGCTTTAAAGTTGTGTCGGAGAGCGCCTTGGGCTGCGGAACACTCCCACCGTATCCCAGCGGCAGTTAGGCAGGGGGCTTCTAAGCCTTCAGACAATGGACAGCACAATTGCGTTGTTGAGTTTATTAACGCGTTTGTGCTTTATAGTCCACGGGGAGAAATGGTCACCAGTATCCGTAAGTGATTTGCTGTACTGGACCTATTAATGCACAGACATTAAATGGAATAGCTTATCCATCCCACTGGAGGGTTCCTAACTTCATAACACTCGCAAGTGTTGCCAACTTTCGCGCGAATGATGCTCACGTCTTGGAACAAATGCAGTCAGTCAGTGATCCACACTGTTGTTTCCGCCTGGTAGTCTTTTTCCCCGCGCACACGTATGCCGTGCGGGCAGCCGCCACGCCAGGAGGACGTGCGTAAATGGTCTCCTCAAAACGGAGATTTTTTCCTGGGCTGCTTATCAGGGAGTTACACGTCATCTCCACACAGCAACCTCGCCGACAGGCAGCGTTCCTGTCACAGCAGGGTGTGCTGTCAGCAGTGCACTAGTTTCTTACGCCACGTCACATTGCTGGTCTGCGCCACGCAGATATCCATCCGCTCCCGACGATTTAGGCCACAGCTGGACCGTGCGAAGTCAGTTACGCCCCTCGCCTCAAGTCCGCAGTACAATCAGTTGAGTCTCAGCACTACATGAAGGCAGTGCCAGCAGTTTCGTCTCAGCGATCGACACCGGCGGACATGGTGCACTAACGACCCCGGTCTTCACTCCGCCACCTACTGCGGCTCTGAAGTTCGTCATGCCGGCACGTCACAGACAACGTCACAGGAGAGTCATTTCGGTTGTATGAAGTTGTGTGGATATTCATCCAATGACATTATAATTCAGTTTCCTTTTGTTAATAAACAGTTATTCGCTCAAACTGTCTGCGATCACTCGTCAGTACAAGGATACTTTACGTACCAAAGTACGTCACATGAACAAAATTAAGTTGAAGCAGAGAAGCTGATAACGAAAACACCCACTTCGGTATTCGTCTGTAAAATACGACAATACTCGCTCAGCCTTCACTAGTGAGAGTTCATCACCACAATACGGGCAGCACAACACTCTTACAGAATTTAAAACAACCAGTGCATAGTTCCTACCCAGCATTCCCAGGATTAACGGAAGACATAAAGAGGAGATCCATAGAAGAACGGTCCGTTTCGTCAGGGGTTTACGAAGCGCCAGACACACCAGCAGACTCCTCTGGCATACGCTACACGACAGGCGTGATGCATCACGGACAAATTTACTACTAAAATTTCTAGACCGTATGTTCAACAATGCTAAAGCAACATATTACTTCTTACCACACATATCTCGTGAGACGACCATTGCGCGAAATAATCAAGGAAAACAGATCTCATTCGGGGATTCATTGACAGGTGTTCCTGCCACGAACTATTAGGGATTTTTCCAGAATGAATTTTTCACTCCGCAGGGGAGTGTGCACTGCTTCGAAACTTCTTGGCAGATTAAAGCTGTGTGTCGGACCGGGACTCGAAACCAGTACTTCTCCCATTCCTGGGCAAATGGTCTACCGACTGAGTTAATCAAGCGCGACTAACGACCCGGAACTTGCATAAAGATGTAGAGCAGAATTGTAAGGCTCGTCATCTAAAATGCTCTCTGGTCTCATAGCCTACCACAGAGCCGATAATTCCAATGAACTGATTCCAAAGTCATTTTGCCTAATCGACCTCTATACGTTACAGGATCAGTAGGAATATGTCGGCTAAATACTTCCGACGACCTGCTGTAGAAAGTTAATTGTTGAATGAATGGTATTCGACAGTGAAAGAAAGACATTTTGCTCACAGAAGCATATTTTTAAATTCACCGTCTCTTTACTACTTCTGGAAACAACCTATAAAAGTAAAACAACGAATGAATAAACGAAGCATAAACACACATGCGAAAGAAACAGTGCGCAACCGAATGCTACTTTCTCCTTATGATGTGGGCGCTTATTCAACGCAGATGAAGTTAATGCTTTTGAAATTTCCTCTCTTTTCAAGTTGTCCGCAGTCACTCAATGCAAAAGCTTCTGCCTGTCGTAACGTTGTTTTTTTTAGTTCTTTAACAATTTAGTGGCCACAGAACAGATAAATAAAAACGACGATTTAACCCGTGGGATAAAATAATCTCGTCCTGTAACAGAGTCAGCGCTCGCGTATAACCCTACTGGCAGATAAAGTGAAAAAAATACACGCTTTTGGTTTCCCCAATTAGTTTCAAAAGTTAAAATTTACTTTGAAATAAACAGCAAATAGAAGCAGATGGATATGAAATTAATCGAGGGAGAATTCTTTACTTCTCTCTCCTTCTCTCTCTCTCTCTCTCTCTCTCTCTCTCTCACACACACACACACACACACACACACACACACACACACACACACTGCTCACTTAATATCAAAATAATCGAAGATATAATATGTACAAACAAATCACTTTGAGGAGTGTAAACCTTCAGTTCCTGTAATATTTGTTTTAAAGTTTACTGGAATAGTTTCTGCCATTACAATGCAAACACTATACAGTATCAAACGTTGAATGGCCTCTCAGATTTGAACGATTCTTCAGTAAATGATGTACAGCAGTGCTCCCAGACGCTAGTTACAGATTAAATCTTTGTATGTACGTCCTTGTGTTAGATGGTTACAAGAGCTTCGGCTGTTCAGTATCAAGTGAAAATTAAAACACCTGCAGTATTCTCTTTTGCATTTAATTTACTTACGCACCCAGTTTCGGTGTTCCAGCGTAAATTGGGAGGAATCCAATCTCGTGTGCAGTGACAACAGGAGCCAGTATTACATGACCGGTGTCTGTACATCTCTGGTCTACACGATACTATCACTTCGTTTATCAACCGACGTCGAGCTGATCAAGGAAACTGAAGATGGTGCAATGGAACACCTAAACTGGTTGCGTAAATAAATTAAACGCAAGAGAGATGGCTGCAGGTGTTTTAATTTTCATTCCGTTACAGATTAACGTGGCAGGTAAAATCGCTAACTAGGACGCCCTGCGAAGAATGGCAAACAAAGGTCAATTAGTAGAACAACAGAACGAAGAATACACGAATGGATTAGACACATAATACGACATAACCAATTTCTTGTAAAAGCGCTAGAAGGAATATGGAGAAAGCAGCTTCTGATAAATCGAGGAGGAGAACTGTCAAGCAATCAAAAGATTGCTGATGAAGGAAATAAGGAAACATGGTCAACACGGTAAGGCCGGCGCACTGAACGGAGATTATGTCGAAAAACAGAGTTAATTGTATGGTGTATTGGAATTCCAAATAAAACGAAGCTGCTTTCAGAAAGAAAATGTGTTGCATTATTTATTGAACGCCTCTCGCACTGCCTGCAGATTTACTAATACACACTATGAACAGCGCGGGTCCCAACACACGTCCCTGAAGCACTCCCGAAGATACTTCTATCTGTCGATGATTCTTCATGCAAGATAATATGGTGTGCCTTTCCTACCAATAAATATTCAATACGTCACAGATTCCGGTTGATACTGCATACGATTATACTATAGGTAATAAGTGTTTCGAAATTTCTCCCCTGAACAATTCCTCAAACTTTTTATTGTTTGATGTTTCTCTAATAACTGCAGTATTTTGAGGTTCTGACATCTTTCCTTCAGGATGAAGAATTATCTTAACACTTTCACAACCATTTTTAAGAGTGTACGACATTAAATGTACGGTTACTTTCATGTCGTAGTCATAAGTAACAATACGAAAAAAAAATCACGTCGTTTCGCTTCCTACTTGAAGAGGTTTGCGACGACAAGGGTATTGATAAGTACGGCCTACCTTCGGAGTTTCAGGAGACGGCTGTACAAAAGCTATAAAACACAGAGGGTGCAGCATCTCTTCACGTCCGTATCTTGTTGGTTGGTTGGTTGCGGAGGAGACCAAACAGCAAGGTCATCGATCCCTTCGGATTAGGGAAGAATGGGTAAGGAAATCTGACGTGCCCCTTTCAAATGAACCATTCCGGCATTTGCCTGGAGCGATTTAGGGAAATCATGGAAACCTAAATCACGATGGCTGGACGTGGGTTTGAACCATCGTCCTCCCGAATGCGAGTCCAGGGTGCTAACCAATACGCCACCACGCTCGGTAGTTCGCATCTTAGATGATCGACATGGGAACCGTTCGTGACGCGGCAAACGTCAGTACGTGCCTGCAGTTGATTGACACGAAGTGGTCTTGTTGTGAGTGTTGCTGACTGTCGCTCAAGGGGCCCCGGCTTCGATTCCCAGCCGGATCGGAGATTTTCTCCGCTCGAAACTGGGTGCTAGTGTGTTGTCCTCATCCTTTCATGATGATCGAAGCACAAGTAGCCGAAGCGGCGTCAAATAAAAAGACATGCACATGGCCGCCGAATTCCCTAGAAGGCAACTGAATTTCAATGTAGACAATTGTAATGTGCTGCAAATACACACAAAGCAGTTAATTCCATAAATTATCTGGGAGTAGGCATTAGGAGTGATTTAAAATGGAATGACCATATAAAATTAATCGTCGGTAAAGCAGATGCCAGACTGAGATTCATTGGAAGAACCCTAAGGAAATGCAGTCCGAAAACAAAGGAAGTAGGTTAGAGTACACCGGTGTAGGATCCACACCACATAGGGTTGATAGAAGAGATAGAGAAGACCCAACAGAGAGCAGCGCGCTTCGTTACAGGATCATTTAGTAATCGCGAAAGCGTTACGGAGACGATAGATAAACTCCAGTGGAAGACTCTGCAAGAGAGACGCTCAGTAGGTTGGTACGGGCTTTTGTTGAAGTTTCGAGAACATACCTTCACCGAGGAGTCAAGCAGTATATTGCTCCCTCCAACGTATATCTCGCCAAGAGACCATGAGGATAAAATCAGATCGATTAGAGGCCACACAGTGGTATACCGACAATCTTAATTTCCACGAACAATACGAGACTGGAATAGAAGCGAGAACCGACAGAGGTACTCAAGGTGACCTCCGCCACACACAGTCAGGTGGCTTGCGGATGATGGATGTAGATGTAGCTGGCGGATCCCGGCCACAAATGCAACACGCACATTTCGTTTCATTGGTGCGAATTGTCGGGGAAGGCTCGACAGCCACCCGCTTTGCAAATCTGGTCGTTGGGTTGCCTAGATGCAGGCGAGAAGTAATTCGATGCTACAATAGAGAGAGGAGCTTAACAGCGAAAGTACGAACTATATGTGGAAGCTATAATTACAAGAATTCTGTAGACCATTAGCATATTTCCCTTTACCCATGGGACATTAATACGAGTACATAGCTAAAGCATACAGCAAATTCCCACTAGCTCGCTGATGGGATATACAGGATGTTACAAAAAGGTACGGCCAAACTTTCACGAAACATTCCTCACACACAAATAAAGAAAAGGTGTTATGTGGACATGTGTCCGGAAACGCTTAATTTCCATGTTAGATCTCATTTTAGTTTCGTCAGTATGTACCGTACTTCCTCGATTCACCGCCATGATTTCATACGGGGTACTGTACCTGTGCTGCTAGAACATGTGCCTTTACAAGTACGACACAACATGTGGTTCATGCACGATGGAGCTCCTGCACATTTCAGTCGAAGTGTTCGTACGCTTCTCAACAACAGATTCGGTGACCGATGGATTGGTAGAGGCGGACCAATTCCATGGCCTCCACGCTCTCCTGTCCTCAACCCTCTTGACTTTCATTTATGGGGGCATTTGAAAGCTCTTGTCTACGCAACCCCGGTACCAAATGTATTGTGGACGGCTGTGATACAATACGCCATTCTCCAGGGCTGCATCAGCGCATCAGGCATTCCATGCGACGGAGGGTGGATGCATGTATCCTCGCTAACGGAGGACATTTTGAACATTTCCTGTAACAATGTGTTTGAAGTCACGCTGGTACGTTCTGTTGCTGTGTGTTTCCATTCCATGATTAATGTGATTTGAAGAGAAGTAATAAAATGAGCTCTAACATGGAAAGTAAGCGTTTCCGGACACATGTCCACATAACATCTTTTCTTCATTTGTGTGTGAGGAATGTTTCCTGAAAGTCTGGCCGTACCTTTTTAAAACACCTTGTAGTGAGATACATACACGCCGATGGCCTTCCTGTTCCCCTGATCTCTCGCCTATCGAAAACACCTGGTCGATAATTGCAGAACGACTATCCCGCGGCAGACCACCCGCTACTACACCCCAACAACACATCCAGAGTCTCTTTGATTCATTGCGGAGGCGTGTAGCAACAGTTACAGCAAGAAATGGCGGCAAAACTCAATTATGATTAAATCATTTTCCTCACTTCACATGGGGCTGTATGTTCAACCATCTGATCTTCGTACAACGTGTTATCTCCCAACTCAATTTGGCTGTGATATCTCCGGTCTTTGTTCGTGTTGCATTCTGGGTGGCCAGCAGTGTAATTTGGAGACAGCAGAACCTACAGTTGCAAGATGTAATTATAAGAATTCTGTAAACCGTTAGCAGTAGCAGTAACATGCAGAAAATTCCCATTGGTTCTCTGATAACATATGGTGGGACATAAGTCGTGAAAGGCTTAAAATACATTTAATAGTTAATTTGAATGTCGTAGATAAAAGTGAACACTTGAGAGTGTACGGTTCAGGAACTCAAGAGCAAATCAATAAAATTTCTCGGCTTCATGATTTGTCGTGCCACCGACGGCAGAGCAGAGTGTGTAGGCGGGCAGTCGGCGGAGGCGGCTGAAGCGAGTATCGGCAGCGGCGTTGGCGGCGCCGCACGTGATCAGCAAGCGGACGGCGGGGCTCATGAAAAATACACGGCGGCCGGTCGCCAGCCGCCTGTACACATTGCCGCCCACGACACGGCCGGCAAATCCGCTGCGAGTCGCACCAGCACTGCACTGCTCCGCCAATCGACCCTGTCGCACAGGAGCAGCGCTCTCTCCGAGAAACCATGTCGACTCCTCAAGCTGACGCCACTTTTTCAAATCAGACGATCAGTACCGGCACACAACCTACGCAGCTAATGCCCAACGTCGAGGCCAACTGTCACACGGGAAAAAAGCATAGCGCACCAAGGATGATTTATCCGAATGGGACGGAAATCAGTAGATGTCATGGACATGTACAGACAAACAAATGGTTACAATTTTAAAACAGTTAAATTATTTGCCGGCCGGAGTGGCCGAGCGGTTCTAGGCGCTGACAGTCTGGAACCGCGCGACCGCTACTGTCGCACGTTCGAATCCTGCCTCGGGCATGGATGTGTGTGATGTCCTTAGGTTAGTTAGGTTTAAGTAGTTCTAAGTTCTAGGGGACTGATGACCTAAGAAGTTAAGTCCCATAGTGCTCAGAGCCATTTGAAGCATTTTTTAAATTATTTATCCAAATTAATATTCGGTTTGGCATCGATTGGATTGGATTCTTTTGTTTCAGGGCACAAAAACAACTGGGGTCACACGCGCCCAAGTAAAAACTATAGAACTCGAAGACAGAGAGGAGTTCAAAAACGACTATACGTCAGTCTCAGTCAGTAAGAGAAGACAGTTATAAACAAGGACGTGGAGAAACGTCTGTAAAATACACTATAGACAAGCGGAGGTCCAGAAGAAAAAATTAAACGGCCTTCGCCATACTGCTACGAGCGATAAAAAGTAAAACGCGATCGACAGCCCGCGCGTCGTTCGCTAAAGCGGCCGATAACTCAGACAGCAAACGCAAGAGGGAACGTAAAAGCTTAAACCTTGGGCATTCCGTCAGGAAATGGCGGACAGTTAAAACTAGGGTGCAATGTGCACAAAGTGTTGGGGGAGCGCCACTTGGTTCAAATGGTTCTGAGCACTATGGGACTTAACATCTGAGGTCATCAGTCCCCTAGAACTTAGAACTAGTTAAACCTAACTAACCTAAGGACATCACACACATCCATGCCCGAGGCAGGATTCGAACCTGCGATCGTAGCGCTTGCGCGGTTCCAGGCTGAAGCGCCTAGAACCGCTCGGCCACACTGGCCGGCGCCACTTTGTTAAAATGACCTCCTCCCGGCGGAAGGAACGAGAGGAGGTCGTCCAAGCCGCTGGGAGAGGGTTAATAATATGGAGCTTGTTCTCATGAAGGAAGGACCAATGTCAATGCCAAAGTGACACCACCTCCTGACAGACGGGAACACAGAGACCATCGGAGGGAACATGGGAACTAGTGGGCTGATGTACCAGGACTGTAGCCTTGGCAGCAGCGTCAGTAACCTCGTTTCCTGCCAGACCCAATGACCAGGAACCCACATAGACACCACAGTGGCTCGATCAAGCGTGAGCAAGTGACGGTTCTCCTGGACCTATTGCACTAGTGAAGAACTTTGAAGGGCGCTGAGAGAGTCCGAGCAGAGGACACAGTTGAGAAGGCTGGGCTAATGTAAAAGGCGCCAGTGGCCAAACGGAAGCCACGATGGCGGATAGTGATGAGACGCCGTAAAAGGGATGGACGTGCAGATGCACAAACAAAGCACCCAGAGTTTACTTTCGAACGGACAATGGACCGGTACAAACAGAGGAGGGTGGTTTGATATGGTTGTCATCCTGAGGAACACCAGGCCAAATTCTGTCCAATTGGGGCGTTCGCCCGTAAAATCCTGATATGATTGAAGGGCCCAGCCCTTAATGCCCCAAATGTTCTCAGTTGGGGTGAGGTCCGTCGGCCTAGCACTCCGCTCACCCATCCCCCCGATTAGAGTTTGTCATGCATGAAAGCAAGCAGTAGAAACTCTCGCTGTCAGAAGGCGGGGATTATTTTGCTGAGTCCAGGATGGTTTGTTATAAAGGGCTACAAAATGGGACGTAGATTATCGTCGACGAACCGCTGTGCTGTAAGGGTGCCGTGGATGACAACCACCCAAAACGGTCACTCTTGGTTGTTGGGTCATGTGGCGGGCGACAGGTTGGTATCTCACCGTTGTCTGGGACGCTTACAGACACGGCTTCGGCCTCGAATCTCATTGACTGGAGTAGAATTCTCTTCAGTAACGAGTCTCGCTTCGAACTGACCAGCGTCAACTGGACAGGATTTTGGCAGCATATCGCTCAGGATATTTTGTACTGCTACAGAAGAATGCTGAAGATTAGATGGGTAGATCACATAACTAATGAGGAGGTATTGAATAGAATTGGGGAGAAGAGGAGTTTGTGGCACAACTTGACAAGATGAAGGAACCGGTTGGTAGGGCATGTTCTCAGGCATCAAGGGATCACAAATTTAGCATTGGAGGGCTGCATGGAGGGTAAAAATCGTAGAGGGAGACCAAGAGATGAATACACTAAGCAGATTCAGAAGGATGTAGGTTGCAGTAAGTACTGGGAGATGAAGAAGCTTGCACAGGATAGAGTAGCATGGAGAGCTGCATCAAAACAGACTCAGGACTGAAGACCACAACAACAACGCTCAGGATGAAATCCAACAACTCAGTCAATGCCAAGCCGAATAACAGCTCGTATAAGCACCAGAGGTGGACCAATGCGTTACCGAGTTGCTCAATTTGTGAATCTCTTTATCTTGAATAAATCATCAAATGTTTCGGAAAACTTAACCATTTTGAATTCCCCAAAATTTTAAAAAAGGTTCGTCTAAACCTTTTTAGACTGGTGGCAATATTATGCAAAGCGCCATTTGCGTATTTTCAACATTTGATGAATTTCTTGCATCACTATCCTCAATTAATTGATCACAGCTGTCATTTTCATGTTCCTCAAATATCAATATCTTTGCCCGGTTACAAGATTTCTACGTCACAGCCATGTTGTATTCATACAAAGACAAGAACATTGCCGGCCGGGTTGGCCAAGCGGTTCTAGGCGCTACGGTCTGGAACCGGGCGACCGCTACGGTCGCAGGTTCGAATCCTGCCTCGGGCATGGATGTGTGTGATGTCCTTAGGTTAGTTAGGTTTAAGTATTTCTAAGTTCTAGGGGAGTGATGACCTCAGAAGTTAAGTTCCATTGTGCTCAGAGCTATTTGAGCCATTTTTTGAACAACAACATAAATATAGTAATGCAAAACTATATATGCAAGGTGAACCAGAACTCCACCGAGAAACTTTCAGAGGTCGTGATATGGACCAACAAAATAAAAAATGTCTAGTAATCATGGGCTTTAAGAATGTATACCTTAAGATCTATGAGCACTTGTTCAACTTCGCTACAGTGGAACACGTCCATTCACCTGAACAAGTGCTCCTATTAAAGTACACATTTTAGAGCTTTACTAAACTTTTTTTTCTTGTTTTGGTCCGTACTACCAAATGGTTCAAATGGCTCTGAGCACTATGGGACTTAACTGTGTTCAAATGTTCAAATGTGTGTGAAGTCCTATGGGACCAAACTGCTAACGTCATCGGTCCCTAAGCTTACACACTACTTTTTTTTTTTTTTTTTTTTTTTTTTTTAAAAAAAAAAAAAAAAAAAAAAAAATTTCTTTATTCAATACATTACATTATACATCATAACCCACTACCTAACTCATTAGTGGGTCCTAGTATGATACAATTTAAATGCAGCAATGTTGTTTACACTTCAGGTAGTATTATTATTATTATTTCTATTATTTACTCTAATTATTACCGCTATAGGGCTCTAAGCTTAATCTACGGGGAAACTACATGCTACCTGCAGCGTTTCAAGTTGTGCCAGAGCTACTATAAACCTACTAGTTGTTAGCCAGGCCCACTGAGCTAATCCCAGTGGGCGTGCCCCTGGCACTGGGCTGGCTCTTGACTTGGTGTCGCTGCAGAGTATTCTGAGGTATTATCCTATCTTCTACTTGTAACTTAATTTAACTAAGTGTCAAAATCGGTGTGCGTCATAGTCCGGTATTTATGTACACCCCTCCCTCCTAGTCCAGGGCAAGGCGGATTCCAGCCGTGAGGCAGCTGGCCAGTCCTTGCCCGGCGGTACAGTAAGGGTGCACTAGTCAACATTGGTGAGAGTTTTGTCTTTAATGGTGGTGATTGTCCCTTAAAAAGTTCTTAAGTATCTTTTTTGATATTTCATCTGTAAGTTTGTTTAAGATGTCAAAGGTGATTTCACGCCTTAACAAGTGGTACGTGTCGTTATTTGGTAGCTGTTGTCTTAGCTCTTGGGCTACATCATCGAAGAGGTGGCACTCATACACCACATGTTCTGGGGTGCCCTGCACTGCGCCACAGTCACACGCTGGTGTAGCCTGCTTCCCAAACCTACATAGGTATGTTGGATTACACACTACTTAATCTAACGTAAACTAACTCACGTTAAGGACAACACACACACCCATGCCCGAGGGAGGACTCGAACCTCCGACGGGGGTAGCCTCGCGGACCGTGACAAGGTGCCCTAGACCACGCCGCTACGCCGCGCGGCTGGGACTTAAACTTCTGAGGTCATGAGTCTCCTAGAACTTAGAACTACTTAAACCTAACTAACCTAAGGACATCACACACATCCATGCCCGAGGCAGGATTCGAACCTGCGACAGTGGCGGTCGCGCGGTTCCAGACCATAGCGCCTAGAACCGCTCGGCCAATCCGGCCGGCTCCGTACTACCATCTCTGACAGTTTTTTCGCTAGAATTCTGGTTCGACCTGCATTGCAGACAATTGCTTTCTGGTAGTTCACATGAAGGCACTTGCTGCCAGCATGTAGTGCAGTTGAAACCACGACATAGAGCGTGATCAGATTAATTCCCACTAACTTGAAGACTACCATTTCCTTCTGCTGACCCCTTCAAACATTCCCACCCCTAAACCCACAAAGACGCATACTCTCTTGTCCTCGCCAACTGGAACGACTACGAAGCAAAGCGGACCCAACAAGCCCTTCCCACAATCCATCACGCCCCCCCCCCCCCCCCTCCCCAGCAAGTATTAGTTCCAGTACCACCCGCAGGCGGCATCCGCGGCGCACCCAACATCGCGCCGGCTTTCTGTATTCAAGGAAACGGCCGCCATAACTTAGCGCATTTTTATCGAATCTAATTTCCAGATACGAATAACTCTTCCTGGCGAGAAAGAGATGAGACCGGCGGGACCAATCGTAATTCACTTTTCAATCATGTCGCGCTACACTTGGGCTGCGCGGCGCCCCGCCCCTCTTTCCAATCGCAAGGATGGAGATAATAAATACTCGCCACTTCTTCTCTGCGGCGCCACCGGTAAATCACATCCTGCTCTATTATCGTAGCGGCGGCGGCGCGGCGCATTTATTTCAAATTAAACGACTCCCTCGCAGCGGATTCGTCACGCTCCATGCGCTTCCCGCTAAGCGCCAATACGCATCGTCTCACTCTATGACCATTCCCCAGCCCACTTCCAGCCTGCAGAGGTTCGGTACCGACATGGCGCAAACACTGTTGAAGCACTCGCGGCCAGCATGTCTCGTCCTGCGGTTACACAGCAAGAAGTTATCTCCCCCATCACATACTAACTAACCTATTCATGGTGCTAAGACAGCTATGACGCTGCTCTTTGAACACACGATGCCAAACTGCAGATACCGAGCAGGTATCAGTGGCTCCGGCGTCCATCTGTTGCCTATAAATGTAAAAGCCACGTAACTGTTATTGCAATATTTCGTCCCTCCCGGAAACAGGAACTGACACGATGTGTGAATATGCCTTCAAGTAAATAATATTCTGCGTCAGACACCACTTTTATTTACGATACACGACCTGGAAAAAAGTCCATCTATAAATGTTGAAAATGCAGTCGAATTGCTATTTCGGGTGATACCCGGCGGAAGTTCGTACACTGGCAGAAAGAAAAATCGCTACACAAAGAAATAATCAATGCAGTGTAACGATATTTCGCGAATACATTTGTCTAGGTAACGTATTTAAATGATTAACATTTGAAGATCACTAGTTAATGTTGGACGTAGATAAGCCATTGCAAATGTGAAATGCTGGTACACTAATAAGCGGTGGAACAGCCAGAATGGTGGATGCATCGTACTGTACAGCTGCCGGATGTCAGTTTGTGGGTTGGAGTTCGTTGCCTGTTGCATTTGGTCGATCAATACAGGGACGGTTAATGCTGGTTGTGGATGACGCTACAGTTGTCGTCCGATGATATCGCATACGCTCGGTCAAAAACATACCCTGTTCTCCAATGAGCTCTCGCTTGACACCACTAAAGTCGCAAATGGCAGTGGTTTGGGCTCAGTCGAATGCAACGCTATAGCGTTTGGATCGGAGTTATTCTTGAAGTAACCGCTTTGTAACAGTCCGTTGTGTCACTATGGTACAAACTGCTGCTCAAATTGCTGCTTCAGATGCAGTTCGATGCGCCAGAGCCATACTTCGGTAGTGCCATGTGGCCGTCCGTCGTCTCGTCTTCTTGCGGTCGTACATTCTCGTGACCGCCGCTGCCAGCAACCGTGGACAGTGGCTACATTGCTGCCAAGTGTTTCTGCGATATCCCAGAAGGAAATCCAGCATCTCCTATTACACGATCATGTTCAAACTCAGTGAGGTACTGATATTGGCGTCCCTGTCTTCTTGACTAACATCAACCCACCATGCTCAGTCTCAAAGATAGTTACAGCGTGTATTTAAAACAATCTGATTTGCATCCTTATAGTGGCGCTACTAGGACCACTCTTATACGACTGGCCCGAAATTTGAACATACATCATCTCTCAGATGAAACACGCCAAACAACTTTCGTTTATGTTGCGATTTTTTTTCCGTCGGTGTATTTCGTATAATTTAAATGCATTTGTGAGGTGCGTACGAAACAGGTGTGCGCGCGTGTATGTGTGTATTGAGTGTGGGTGTGTGCGGACGGGGGCGGGGGAGAGAGGGGGGGAGAGAGGGGGGAGGGAGGGAGAGAGGGGGGAGGGAGGGAGAGAGGGGGGAGGGAGGGATGGGGAGAGAGGGGGGAGTGCGGGAGGGAAGGGGAGAGGGAGAGAGAGAGAGAGAGAGAGAGAGAGAGAGAGAGAGAGAGAGAGAGAGAGAGAGAGAGCGGTGGGAGGGAGAAAGGGAGAGGGGGTGAGGGGACAAAATCGAAATGACCACCTCACATGAATCTCTAACGTTGATTCTCTTTTGTGGATTCTCGGAACGTGAGACCGATACAAACCTTAACGGACTAGCCACAGAGGCATATGAAAAAAGGGGCTATGGCTATATCACGGGCTCTGATAGGTGAAGAAGATCAGGGTTTAATGTCCGTCGACAACTAGGTTATTCGAGACGGAGGACAGGCTTGGATCGGATTGGACGAGGACGGAAAAGCAAACTGGTAAGAGTTTCAAACGATCTATCTTGTACTTTGGCTTAACGGGTTTGTAGGAACTACGAAGAAATGGGCAGTCGAGGATTTGAACTACGCTCCACCCGAATAACAGTCGAGTGTACCATGCTGTTTTGCTGTACTGACCTGACTCGCGGTCAAACTTGCCAGAGAGCAAACCACGACCAGATTCTGAATATCAGGCGGCACGAATTTCCCCACACAGTTTTTGGCTCTGACCTGGCTACTGGTGATATTTCCACGACAAAGCTATGAAGCTAGTCCGATCCTACGATACATCTCTTACAACAGACAAAAATGTATACCGACACATGTAGTTGCATATCCAAAAAATACCGTCAATACTAGTCCTTGTGAAAGATCTCTCCCTCTTTTCCTATATGCACTTTGTTCTAGTGTCATATACCTTTTCAGTTCACGCGCTGATCATCAAGGGCCCTTATTATTATATTTACATCTGTGTACTGGTTGTAATTGGATGTACGCTCTGCGTTTTGCAGTCGTGAGGAGCAGTATGATGCAAACGAACACAGACTAGCTCAACAATTGCACCTTTATTTATAAGGGGACAAACATAATACCGCTGCAACTACCAAATGCTACATTAAATTACAGCTAGATGTGGAGGCCATCGTTTTCATTTAGTGTTATCTGAATACAGCTATGAACACTACATTAACAAGAAATGCTGTTTCAGTGATACGAAAAGTTTGGAGAACATTACTGAGTCACCTTCAACTTTTCCTGCCTCGTGCTGAACACATGCTTCTGGAATTAGTACAAAGTATTTAGAATCTTTCAACTGAAATGTAGGAATTGCAACTATACAATCACGCTTATACAGCGTACAGTACCCAAAGACTTTTATAATTTTCATCGAGTGACTAGTTCCTGAATATTGTTAGTGTTTGCATACAATTTGTTTTTGGTACTAAATGCGTCTTCGTCTTAATTCTGAGATTTTATACAGTCTGCCAGGTATATAATGATTCATATGTGGATCAAGACAGTTTATAAAAGATTGCATTGCTATATACATTTGCGTCAGTTGTCATGTTACATTAATACGTCTGCAGTGTAGGATGGAGGGAACATTCAAAGCTTTGGGCTTAAGGTGTGACTTATCGCGACTAATAAACCGAGTACCTGTTAGGCACACGACTAACACACCGAGCATTTATTAGGCATGATTATGGTACATAATTCACTCTGAATTAACATGGGTATCTGCTACAAGCAATTTTTCCTCTTTTATTGCATTAAGAAGTCTGTTACGATCGCTATAACAATGCCGACCTCATCTAAAAATTCAGATTCGTACCTTTCCGTCACCTGAGCAACGCCTTGAGTCATTATTGTCAGAGGTTCTGTCCTTGCAGTGTGTGTCTCGCAACATAGATGAAAAAGAATCAATTGTAAATCGAGAGCTGTAGCAATAGGCATGAGCTAGCACGTGCGAAAACTTCGCACACGTGTAGAATCTTCGGCCGGCCCGGGGTAAGAGGGTTCGCCCTCCATCGCGACACGGCCCGCGAGGCAACGCTAGAGGACAGCACCGAAACTTCCGGAGCCGGCAGGGCTGCGGGAAAGAAGGTGGGGTGTGTGCGACCCAACGCACTCGGGATGTTTGCGCAGCTCTCGAGTAATATTTCCCTTTGGCGACTACCTGCGCCGCTTCTCCGTTTGCCCAATGCACACAGAAGCGCCCAGTACTGCGACTATTGAAATACGTGTGATTCAGTCTGTTACACGTAGCCAACAAATTCTGGTGACCTGCGCATCGCACGTCTAATTCAGGAGAGCCAGGAGAAAAAAAAAGGCAGACGAGATCTATATTTTCTTTTCGGTCACCAACCCGACGGTTGATGCGGTACAATTCCCCGGCTCCTCTCTTTTCCTGACCATATCCTTCATTTTAACACATCTGCTTTGTGTAGTCATATCCATACCTGCCCTGCTGTTCTCTCTTTCCTGCTACAGTTATCGCCAGCTACTCATATAGTAACACTACCCAACTATTTAATTACGGAAATTAGGTTCCCCCTTGAGCAAACACGAATTCTTCTTCTGTAACACCCAAACATATTTCAGTGAAACTTCCTGGAATATAAAAACTGTGTGCCGGATTGAGACTCGAGCTCGGAACTTTTGTCTTGCGCAAGCAAGTGCTCACCGACTGGGCTATCCTACTACGACTCACAATCCGTCCTCACATCGTTACTTCCGCCAGTACTTGATTTCCTATCTTCCACACTTCACAGAAGTTCTTCTACAAAAGGCAAAGGTCACGAGTTCGAGTCTCGGTCCGGCACACAGTTTTAAGGTACCACTCCGCTGCAGACTGGACAATTCATTCAATGTTTCTGTGAAGTTTCACCATTATTAGTAATTTATTTTCTATCAGTTAATGTATAAAAATTTCGCTTGTTATTTATAACGATAATTATAACGATATTTATATGCGCAACTTCCGTGCCAATAATGAAATTGTAAAACCATCGTGGGTCATCTGTTTGAACAGGCTAATCTCCAAAACTACTAGACGAATTTTCACAGAGTTTTCACAAAGCTTGGGGCAATGTATACGTTTTATTTCATCGATGTCGGAACACAGTTCAGTTTTATCTAAAACCGCCTGCTCAGCGTAGTAGTTCGGATGTTAAGCCATCATGGCGTAATACACAAAACGGCAATATTAGTTTCGTTGTACAACAAAGAGTCAATATAGGGCAGTGTTCGTCCTTTAAGTCAGTGACAGATGTATTTTAGGAAGTTTACTTCAGTGACAGAATTAAGAGCCGCAATCTTATCTTTACCAATACAAAGTAATAGCAAATTTACTTTAGCTGGGCATACGAATTTCCTGTTTTTGCTTTGTGTATTAAAAACCTAGGATGTACGAATTTACTGATTTCGCTTTGTGTAATAAAAACTTAATGACACTTCTTCAACAGGTTTTATTTATGCTGTTTGCTAGGAAAAATGAATTTATTAAGTTTGCTTTGTGATCTGGATGCCGACTCATTACATTTTGATTTCGTCTCGATTACGAATAAAAATGCCGAGAAAACAGTGTAGTTTTCGGAATCAACCAGAACGGCTAAAAGACTGAGGACTATACTGTCGCCAGAATCCAATGAAGATCGTGAGGCTAGACTTGCTGCGGCTCGAGAACATCAAGCTTTAACCCGCTCTTTGAAAACTCGTTCCTAAAGTGAGGCGCGACTTAATTCTGGTCGAGAGCAGTATGCATTATCTCGCTCCTCGGAACTCTTCACTCACAGAGGCTTAAAGTTACCTCTGGCCAACGTAACATCATAGAAGCGGAAATTTTGACGGGAAGTGGCTTTGAAGGGCGAGCTTTTACGCATCGAATCCCGCTTATTCCTAGCAACTTCCCATTTCGTACAATCCCCGGTAAGACTGTGTTGCGCCGTGACCATAAACAAAGCACAAGACCAGAGGCTGCATGTTGAGGCTGCATGTTGCGGGTGTAGACCTGAGCGTTAGTCGCTTTCCGCACGGCCAGCTCTACGTGGCTCTCTCCCGTGTTAGGGAAGCAAACAAGCTCTTCGTTCACGTCATCAATCATACTACTCAAAATATTGTGTACAAGGAAGCTTTGCAAGTCAAAAATACATTATACGTTTACGAAGACTCGGGTACAGCTATAAATAAATACCCGGGCAGTGCTGGACTGGTCAGTTAATCAGGATTTCTCAACAGTGTGTTCTATGTCTACATGGATATTCTGCAAATCACAATTAAGTGCCTGGTACAGAGTTCATCGAACCACTTTCCCGATAATTCTCTATTTTTCCAATCTCGAACAGCGCGCGGAAGAAACGAACACTTGTATCTTTCCGTGGGAGTTCTGATTTCCCTTATTATCCTCCTATGTAGGTCGGCGTCAACAAAACATTTTCGCATTCGGAGTAAGTTGGTGACTGAAATTTCGTGAGAAGATTCTGCCGCAACGAAAAACGCCTTTGTTTTAAAGATGTCCACCCCAAATGCTGTACCACGTCAGTGACACTCTTTCCCCATTTCGCGATAATACAAAAACGTGTTGCTCTTCTTTGAACTTTCTCATGTACTTCGTTAATCCTATTTGGTAAGAATACCAGATCGTGCAGCAGTACACCAAAAGAGTGTCTTTTCAGTAGATCTCTTACATTTTCTATGTGTTCTGCAAATAAGACGCAGTCTTTGATTTGCCTTCCCCACAACATTTTCTATGTGTTCTTTTCAATTTAAGTTGTTCGTAATTGTAATTCCTAGGTATTTAGTTGAATTTACGCCCTTTAGATTTGACTAATTCATTGTGTAACGGAAGTTTAACGGATTCCTTTCAGCACTCATGTGGATGACTCACTCTTTTTATTATTTAGGGTCAACTGCCAATTTTCGCACCATACAGATGTCTTTTCTACATCGTGTTGCAATTTGCTTCGATCTTCCGATGCCGACAGCTTGTTCATTCGTAGTCAATTGTGCAGGTTGTAGGAAAAATGGGAACTTTCGCGTCGTGTATGGCGTCTTCTTTCGAGAGTCTGTTGTTTAAGATTTGCCAACATTTAAGGTCAGCTCTCTCGGCAGTCAAACAAGCCTCTGGCAATTTGCAATGCCTTCTTATCATACGCTCGATGTTCTCCTCTAGCACTATCTAATAAGGGTCTCCCGCTCTTGAGCAGTATTCAAGTATACGCCGTACGAGTGTTTGGAAAGGGATCTCTTTTGGGGACAAGATGCAGTTTCCCAGTATCCTAAAAATGGCATTTGCTTTATGTAGGTCTGAGCCATTATGATCATTCCACGTCACATGTCTACACGTTGTTACGTCCGTAATTGAGTACGGGGACAAGAGCAGTTCTCTGACAGGGACACTTCGGCAGACTGAATTCTGTCGGCAGTTGTTTGCGGTAAGTCTTGTCGGGAGGAAACAGTCTCGGTACAAACAATTCTAAAGTCTCAGTGGCCTCGCTAGATGAGAAGACGTCGTAGTTATCGTAAGCATCACTACCTTGGCTTACCACGAATGAATTGCTACAGCTGCCTATTGTGCGACCGCTTCAAGCAGTAAATCCGTCCATTTCGCCCAAACTTCGGGAAAAGTTGCTGCAATTAAGTCGCCATTAACCGGCATGTTCTTAACCCTGGCTCACCGGATAATTTAGCCCGCACTCCCTGACTTTCCTTCCATTAGAAACACTTCCAAAGAACCGGCCATAAATCGCTACTTAGACAATCGTGCGCGGTCGCGGTAGACAGCTCACGGAAGGACCGAGGAACGGGAAAACCTCGCGCAGCCTCCGCAAAGTATGGAACAGCGACGAGACTTATCACTTGTACTGCGGAAGTGCCACAGCTTGTATCCGTGAGCCAAATGATAAACCAACGTACGAAAGGCATATGAATTATTAATGTACTAACCGTGTTTGTGTGTGTTATTCCCAGGTTGAACAAAGCTCGTGTATAAACTATTAATCAAACGAGAGCAGACAGTACTACTGTGCTCGCTGAGACGCCACTACTACAGAACAACTGCAAACAGAAATCGCTGCACGAAAAAGAGAGGCTACTCCGCACCTTTGGGGCACAACACAGTCTAATTTTACAGCACCTTCCCTTCTGTCTAGTGACTTGCAAATGTTTATCCTTGTGTGCCCTCAAGTGCACGTCATATTTTTCAACGCAAGAAACATAAATCCAAGAACTTTACACTACAAGAACGACTCACTTCCACTCTAACAGCATTCAGTGCCACCGCTGTCGACAATGTGAAGCGGCTACAACATGTAGGACTCAAGCAAAAGCCTGCAACCTGCAAAGGGAGTACCGATTTTCCGGTCAGAGACAAAGGCGAAGCGCTGCAGTGCACCCGAGAACTCGCGGCCACAATATACGCTACAGCGTAACATACGAAGGAACAAATGAAAATCCTATACACATCATGAGACAATACCAAGACAGGTTTGAATATTAAGAATTATCAACAATGTTCCGTGCAAGGAGTCTCCTTTATACTTATCAGTTATTTAAAAACTGACGCTCAGTATTGTTATCACTGTGGAATAGTTCACACAATAAATACGACGCGAATATTTTGGAAAACGAAAGACGACATCCTTATGTAACAGTTAATATGTGATTCAATCACCCTGATGATGTTTTTTGTTTTGTATTTTTAAACTCTGCCTTCTGCAAATCATAATGTATTTTTTTCCATTTACCGAAAAATATTTCAAAACCTATGTGTAACATTCCGTGGGTCTCGATTCATTCCTGAAACAATATTTCTAAAACGTTCATGGCGTTTTCCCTACTTTTAAATGCTACAACACGTTTGCTTTTCTAATTTGTATTGATTGCTCACCTGAAATAACATTAATTGGATTTCTACATCTACATCCATACTCCGCAAGCCACCTGACGGTGTGTTGCGGAGGATACCTTGAATACCTGTATCGGTTCTCCCTTCTATTCCAGTCTCGTATTGTTCGTGGAAAGATTGTCGGCATGCCTCTGTGTGGGATCTAATCTCTCTGATTATATCCTCATGGTCTCTTCGCGAGATATACGTAGGAGGCAGCAATATACTGCTTGACTCCTCGGTGGAGGTATGTTCTCGAAACTTCAACAAAAGCCCGTACCGAGCTACTGAGCGTCTCTCTTGCAGAGTCTTCCACTGGAGTTTATCTATCATCTCCGTAACGCTTTCGCGATTACTAAATGATCCTGTAACGAAGCGCGCTGCTCTCCGTTGGATCTTCTCTATCTCTTCTATCAACCCTATCTGGTACGGATCCCACACCGGTGAGCAGTATTCAAGCAGTGGGCGAACAGGTGCACTGTAACCTACTTCCTTTGTTTTCGGACTGCATTTCCTTAGGATTCTTCCAATGAATCTCAGGTACAGGTTCGTTTCTTTGTGCCTTTCTTATGATTTGACAGCATGTCACAGTCAAAGTAGCCAGAATAATTTAGTTAGAAAGACACTAATTTCGAAATGCTATTTCCGAGAGTAGTAGTAGTAGTAGTAGTGTACGTCCTGTACTGTACTTAGGTTTTCTGCCGTGTAACGCATCTTTTGAGTGTTTTCTTTTTGACTGTGCTCACATGCACTACTTTTAACACATTGTTGATTCTTAGGATTTTCCCTTTAACCCTATAACCTGAACAGCACGACGCAAGACTCTGTAACAATTGCCAGTATAGTTCGGGCACAGTGTAAAGTAATCTGGAATCCATTCTGTAGCCATACCATTTAACTTGGCACAGTCGTAATATACGTACGCTGCAGGAAGAATCAGCAAAGACCACATGAGATGAAATCCTTGTCTTAGACAGTTGCTTCTACTCCGCCGCCAATGTGCGTAATGGTACCTGGGATACGATTAAGTTACAGATTCTAAAATCCACCTCTCAGTTGTGTTGTAAAACTCAGTTCCTGGAAAAGCAATAAAGTCAGAAATTAAAAATCGTGCTTGGCGAATCTGATACGCTGCTTCATAAATCAAAATATACCATCTGTATATTCATGTCTGCGTAAGCAACTTCCACGGTAAACCGCAAGCTACTGTTATTGAGAACGCAACGGTGAACCCAGGCCTACACATCGTTAAAGACCTAAAATTGAGAACTAACACAACAGGATTTCTGACGCATATACTCGTACAAATAAGTGCTTCTGATAATGAGCGCATTTACTTTTTGAATACGTCCATTTTTTTTGTAAGTATCGTCCACTCATTCGTCTGCGGAGGTGCACTAATAGATTCACCCGTCCACTACAGGGAGCTGCGTACACTCCTGTTAACAGAGATACGAGCCCTTTGTACGGTACTTGTTGCTGTATTCTCTCTAAACGAGGCTGTAAATCTTTTCGGAAAAAATCTCTCTACACGATACCGCACATTGCTAACGCCAGGTCTATTCAGGAGGCGGCTAGGGTGCCCGTCAGACGTCATTACATAACGTACGGCAAGTGCAAATTATGCTCTGTCATCATACGAATGACCGTGGGTTGAGTTCGCTGTAGGCTTAGAAGCAAGCGTGTATATGTAACGGCGCAGTGCTTAAAGTGGATAGTGGCTGTTTTTCAATCGATGAAAAGCAGCATTATGGTGGGGTTAGGAAGATTCAAACCGAAGGTCAGACACATCAGCATCAATAGACAAGACATTAGCGCGCCTACCTAGAGTTAGAACTTACAGACCTACACTGTGGCAGGCAGTAGTATGATAAATTACGAAATTAAATAAGTCTTGCAGACTCATATAAAGGCCGGCCGGAGTGGCCGAGCGGTTCTAGGCGCTTCAGTCTGGAACCGCAACCGCTACGGTCGCAGGTTCGAATCCTGCCTCGGGCATGGATGTGTGTGATGTCCTTAGGTTAATTAGGTTTAAGTAGTGCTAAGTTCTAGGGGACTGATGACCTCAGCCGTTAAGTCTCATAGTGCTCGGTGCCATTTGAACCATTTGAACTCAAATAAAATTTTTCCTCAACAGAAATTCCCACTACTTCACATGATACGATTATTTCTATATTTGGAGCTACGTACTTCAGCGAGCAATATTTTCCACCCACAGAAGCTCACTCACAAACTGCGACTTAAGAGCTTATCTTAGAATTACTAGTGCTCAGACAGTG
Organism: Schistocerca piceifrons; assembly: GCF_021461385.2. Taxonomy (NCBI): domain Eukaryota; kingdom Metazoa; phylum Arthropoda; class Insecta; order Orthoptera; family Acrididae; genus Schistocerca; species Schistocerca piceifrons. The sequence goes on along the minus strand of NC_060140.1, from coordinate 104,501,793 downwards.
ATACCAGACAATGATGCTTTAGTGAAAAGCAAAATATGTAGAATTCATCGACATCTAATATTTTTATGTTTAACATGTGTATAAATTAGTCGCGAAATACAAGTCGATGTCCGTTTAAACTTCGTCCGAAACGACATTCACCATCAGGCTGAATCAGTCGTAATTTGCCACAAAATGAATTAATCTTCAACAGCAGAACGATACATCACCGTAGAACTGACATTAGTGACTCTAAAACAGACTCGTTCACAAGCCGACCGGTTGCTCACTGCTGAAGTGTGAGCGCGAGCCAGCTCGTGCAAGCATATCGGCGAACACGCCTCGCCTATGCAACCTCCGAGAAATAAGTTTCTGTGGGCTACTTCACGAGTCAGCTGACAATAGCTGCACAAATAGTTGAAAGCGGTGCTTACATAAAATCGGCACATGGGACGCATTCTATTGTGAATGGGATGACTTGACAATTGGTGATGTAAATCACAGCCTCTTTCAGTGCAAGCGCTATGAGAAAAGTCGATCAGTAGTTTAAATCGGTTTACAAGATCTTGTCACTGCCTGCCATTTCTTGCCGACACAATAAGCAACGCATATGACACCATAGCCAAGTTCGCACCAAAAGAAAAAGTAAAAGTAAAAATTTAAAAGTGATGATGGAAATTGAAATTAATACACGAGCTGAAGGAAATATTTTAATAGAAATAAGTGGTTAACTATCAATTTATATGTAATAGTGCAATTGTATATATGCAACGAATTTCAGTTGAAAAAAAAAGTGTGTCCTTTAAGTGCATGTATGAGGGGCATTCAATAAGTAATGCAACACATTTTTTTTTCTCCAGCAGATTCCGTTGAAAAGAAATTTGTTGCGGAACATCGAAGAACATTCCCGCTTCATCCCCTATAGTTTCATGAAATTTCGACAGTAGCCTTCAAAACAGTATCTGTAACGGACGTATGTTCCAAAGAGAAAGTTCTCACTGAGTTTCTTTTGGGGGAAAACCAGAGCATTATGGATAGTTATAGGTGCTTGGAGAATGTCTAGGTAGACCTGGTGGTGAACAAAAGCACGGCGAGTCGCTGGGCGAAGGGACTGTCATCGCAATAAGGTCCGACCTACCCCACGCCCGACTCCTGCAATGTTGGAACCTGTAGGCACTCTCATTCGCGGTGATCGACGGATCACAATCAGACACGTTGCTGCTTAAGTGTACGTCCCTACTGACAGTGCTGACACACTCGTCCACCAGTTGGAAGAGTCAATGGTGTGTGCCCTCCGTATTCCTCACCGCCTAATAGAAGACCATAAAGAGCAACGAAGGATCATCCGTCCGGAATCGTCCATGACAATGCAAGGCCCCACAGAACTCATCGGATCCGAGAGGAGCTCACGAAACTTCATTGGACTGTTCCTCCTCATCCACGCAAGAGCCCGGATCTCGCACCTTCCGACTTCCGTCTCTTTGGCACAATGACGGATGCACCCCGCGGGAACTAGTACGTGGACGATGGGGAGGTTATTGACGTAACAAGAGGTTGTCTCCGACGTCGACTAGTAGTGTCACACCATGCGGGCATAAAGGCCCTCCCAGTGAAATGGCGAAAGGCCGCCATATTGAATGTAGATTAAGTTGAAAAATATGGTTTTCTACCCAAAAGAGTGGGAAAATAATGTGGTGTTTTGGAATCAAGAATAAAACGAACCTGTTTTAGAAAAAATTGTTGCTATGCTTACTGAACGCCTCTTGCATGAAGATGGTTAAATGTTACTTTGACAACCGGCCGGAGTGACTGAGCGGTTCTAGGTGCTCAGGCTGAAACCGTGCGACCACTACGCTCGCAGGTTCGAGTCCTGCCTCGGGCATGGAAGTGTGTGATGTCCTTAGGTTAGTTAAGTTTAAGTAGTTCTAAGTCCTGGGGGACTGATGACCTCAGAAGATAAGTCCCATAGTACTCAGAGCCATTTGAACCATTTGTTCAAAAACGGGTCTGAGCACTATGGGACTTAACACCTGTGGACATCAGTCCCCTAGAACTTAGAACTACTTAAACCTAACTAACCTAAGGACATCACACACATCCATGCCCGAGGCAGGATTCGAACCTGCGACCGTAGCAGTCGCGCGGTTCCGAACCATTTGTTACGTTGACATACTTGTAAATCCCATTAATCTGTGACGGCTAAAAAGATATGTACGCTAAAGGCAATAATAAACAACTAGAAAAAAACAGTTGAAAACGCATTCAGCAAGTATGTTCGAAAGCTGCACTACAGCTACGTTATGCACCCTGACTATCGACTCGACGTCCTATTTAAAACTGGGAATCAACGGCTCGATTATCGCACAGTAATGTAGCGAAATAGGGCTCGCCCGTCCTTGACCGATGGATCTCATTTCATCCCGCGCTACACCCATTTATACACGCTCCGCACGCCCTAAATAAAATTCTGTTAATCAGTGTCGTAAATAAGGCCGCCAGATTGCAGAAATCGACAGGCTACGTAAACACTGGAGTGATGGGAAAAGAACGTGGCGTGGCGGTTAGCGGGGAAAAAAGGGGAAGAAAAAAGACGGAATATCTTGCCTGTGTGCAACGCCAGTGGCGGTGCGGCGCCGGGCCGGAGATCGATCAGCGATATACGGCGGCGCAGCATGTTTTATCAGAAAGCAGACAATTTCCATTACGCTCGAAGCAGTGGCGGTAGTAATTTATTCGAGCGCTGCAGGCTGCGGCCCCGGGGACCGGGGGTGGAGGCGCAGAACCCCGGGGCTCGCTGATAGCGCCGGCGCCGCTCCAGACCGGGGGCCCCACCCTGGATGCTTGTTTTTGGGCCGTTCCGTTCGGTTCCGTTCCGTCCTATCGCCCGGGCGCTACCAATAACGGCGACAGGCTGCCGCTGGCGGGATGGGGGTGGATTGGCGCGCGGGGTGCGCCGCGTCACACAAAAGTGCTTGAATATTCATGACCGCCGGAACGAGGGCACGGCGCGGTCAGCTAGCTAGCGGGCGCCGGCGCCGGCGCCGTCTCATCCACTGCCCGGCCGATTACGGCCGCCGCAGACGGCGCCCGCCGCGGTCACCTCGCGTCGCGCGGCCACCGCTACCTGCTGCCGCCTTCAGCGCCAACTCGGCTGCGTAGTCTAACGACCAGACTCGCCCCGGACACAACCAGACCGCACGGGCAGCGCTACTTGCCATCACAAAAAAAGTCGGAACTTCTAATTCTCTAGAGTCTGACGTTTTATCTAAAGCTGAAGGATCAGTCGAGACTAGCGGCAAGGAAAACATTTACCACAGTTCTCTCAGGCGTAAATAGTACCCGGGCTACCAGTTTAATACGCCTCGTTTGCGAAGTACTAACACGAATTCTTTACAGAAGAATGAAAAACCTCGGGGAAGATCAGTTTGGATTTCGAAGAAATGTAGAAACACGCGATGTAATACTGATCCTATGCCTACTCTCAGAAGCTACGTTAAGGAAAGGACAACTTACACTTACAGTATTTTTACACTTGGAGAAAGCTTTTGACAATAGTGCCGTGTGCTCCTGCGATTTGATTGTTCCGGTGTAGTGTGTTCGATCTCTTTCTATTCGCTTTGTGGTGCGCGGGTTGGTGCGCCCTCTGCGATTCCGTGCGCGAAACCGAAACGGAGTCTCGGGCAGAGAGAGAGAGAGAGAGAGAGAGAGAGAGAGAGAGAGAGAGAGAGAGAGACGAGCGGGCCAGGGCGGAGTGACGCCGGAAGACCGCGGAAGTCGCGTTGGCAAGTGGCGTGAGTGTGGCAGTTGCATTGGGGCCGGCCGAGCAGCGGAACTGGAGGTGCTGCAGTGACTCGCTGTCGTTAGTTCTGTTTACGAGTTGAACCTTCCTCACGCTGAGGCTATGGGCTGGTGTTATTCTGGCCATTACCTTATTAGCGGCATTTGGATTAATATTGTTAAAGGTGAGCTGTTAGTTTGGTGCATCTTCATCTGGTGCAGTTACAGTGAGACTTCTTTCTGTCGTATTCTGGCGTGCGCTGCTGAGCAGTGAGTGTTCCCACGTCGTGTGTCGAAATACTGACTTGTGCCCTAGTTGATTTACGTATGAATTGGAGTGCCTATGTGGGCGTGTTTGCTTAAATTGTTGATGAAGTGTTTCACAATACTCTTACTTGAGTGTCTTTAAATTGCATTTCAGTTTGTTACTGAACTTACGTCAGTTAAGGGACGCCCAAACTGTCACGGTAGTCAAGTAAAGTTTAAGTCTACTGTGACACCACTGTTTCTAGGAATAATTCAAGACTAATTGTAAGTGCCGTGTGTGTTTTTTTTCCCCTTTTCTCTTATTCACTACTGTTGAGTGTTAAACTGTTTTGCAAACCCCTTTGACGTCACTTCACGGTGTGGTTTTTGAAAGAGTTCTGTGGGTAGTGTTGTTAACGGCTCCTGTTGCAACGGGGTTCCTGGCCCACACATCCATCGCACGCCGGGGGTTTAGCGCCAACCGCCAACAGTGCGGTAACTTGTTATCAATTCTTTTCGAATCACCGTCTGGTCTACGACTATTGATGGATTTCTGCGGTAAAATTCAAATGGAAGCACTGTGTTGTTAACTTGTCTGAACTGAATGTGCCTGCCTTGTAAAACGGTTCATTACTGATCCTGAGTAGTTTAATCAGTGGTAGGGCGCTCGTTATTCTGGACCAGACTGTACCTGCCATTAATTGCATTGTCTTGGTAAATCGGTGTGCTACGCAAGATTATAACGCAAGCGCCATTGTGGGTAATATTTACCATTTAACTACATGAGTTGGTTCTGTGAATCATTGTGGCACATAAGGTCACGTAAGACAATGTTGTAGTGGGCAGATATTACTATACGTCTGTGCTATTATTTCCTGTAAACCATTGTGCCCCTTAAGTTATGTAAGGCTTAAATACAGTGACCAGTTTGGTAATTTTCTGTGCTTCGTAATAACATTTTACAAGCATTAAATTTTTGGGAAAGGTTTAAATCTCATATTTGCAGATTGTTTGATGTTAGATAACTTGACGATTCATGTTAAATCAGCTGATGTACATTTAAACTGAACAAGTTATATATCAATATGTTGTTACCAGTACCTTGCATGAATTTCCTTGCGTAATGAATTAAAATTTATATTCTATCCTCAATTTGTTGCTCAGCCTTCCACTCCAGCAGCCCCTGTATCCTGCTCCCAACCATATCAACAATGTTTACTCGAACAATTTCTTTCCAATTCTGAAGGCAGCACGGGTAAAATACAGGGCGCGAAACGAAATTTGCGACATATGCAGAAACCAAACGGCAGTTATAAGAGTCGACGGGCATGAAAGTGAAGCAGTGGTTGAAAAGGGAGTGAGACAGGGTTGCAACTTCTTATCGATGTTATTCAATCTCTTCAATGAGCAAGCAGTAAAAGAAAGAAAAGAAAAATTTGGAGTAGGAATTAAAGTTCAAGGAGAAGAAATGAAAACTTTGAGGTTTGCTGGTGACACTGTAATTTTCAGAGACAGCAAACGACTAGGAAGAGCATTTTAATGAAACGGACAGTATCTCGGACTGAGGATGTAAGATCAAAACTAACAAAAGCAAACAAGTACAATGGAATGTAACTTAATTAAATCAGGTATTGCTAAGGAGATTAGATTAGGAAAAGACATGGCTTTGCTGTATGAGCAGTAAAATAACTGATGATCGCGGAAGTAGAGAGGAAATAAAATGTAGGCTGGCAATAGCAATAAAACTGTTTCTGAAGAAGAGAAATTTGTTAATATCTAATATAAAGTAGGATGACTTTCCTGAAGGCATTTTCTAGTCTGTAGCCATGAATGGAAGTCAAACGTGGACGACAAACATTTAAGGGAAAAACAGAGATGACGCTTTTAAAATGTGGTGCTACAGCAGAATGCTGGGTAACAAGATGCGTAGATCGAGTAACGAATGAGGTGCTGAATATAACTGGGAAGAAAAGAAATTCGTTACACAACTTGACTAGAGCGAGGTGTCGGTTGACAGGACACATTCTGAGACGCAAGGGGTCACCAATTTAGACTGAAAGGAAGTGTGGGACGTAAGAACTGTAGAGGACACCAAGAGATGAACACAGGAAGCAGATTCAAATCAATATAGATTGCGGTAGTTATTCGAAAATGAAAAGGCTTGCACAGGATAGAGCAGCAAGGAGAGCTGCATCAAACCAGTCTTCGAACTAAAGACGACAACAATAACAACAACGGCAGCAAAACATTTAGAGAAATGGGATCAATAGAACACAGAAGTTTCTGCAGTTTATATGAAAGCAGTGAAACAGATTTATAGCTGTAATAAAAACGGAGTTATGGCACGCATCAAAAATTAATTTGCTGTAGAATCCTTGCTGATGAACCATCGCTCTACACCACTTGATAGGTACTCTGGCAGCTGACATCGTCAACAATATAGGTGCTCTCCATGAAGATGTCATCCTAGACATTAGAGTGCGAAGTGGGTGCAGCACGATGGTCACGCATACCAAATCCGCACGTGATGATGGGCAAGACCTTTACAACAGATTTCCTAGAACATGGTTAGCACGCCTTGTTACTCAGGAATGGCCCGCATGGTCCCCGATTTAACACCAGATTTCTTTTTGTAGGGATATCTAACAACTCCAGATTACTTCAAACAGGGCGTCGAGGAAATTCGTTGCTCCGTGACATCAACAACTTTATGCACAGCGTGTTGAATACGTCCATAAAACTTTGAACGCTTTTAAGTCCCTGATTAAAACTGATGGAAATTTGATTTAAACTGATGTGCACACAGTTAGTTTAGTTAAGTAATAACAAATCTAAGCAGCACGCCTCTGAATTGCTTCGATCTTCTCGTTTCATCCAACCTGTTGATGATTCCAAAGGTTAGAGCAGTACTACTAATACGTCGCAGAGTAATATTGTGCTACATACGAAAATGCAGACTTCCCTGTCATACTATACTGATGAAAACTTTTCAGGTTTTCTCCGACGAATGGCAAAGTCGTCTTGAAATAATCTTTCGGCGAGCTTCCCCGTCGTCATCTTCAGATGAAATGTTGTGTTCCTCTGGAATGAAATCCAACACTTCGTCTAGGGATCATAAGTAGGAACCTCACTAAAACAAAGCTTCCGGACGACTACGCTATTCGGCTAAAAACCCCAGAAGTTTTCGTCAACAATGTTCTCTGACTTCTCAGCAGATAAACTATAGTTCACTAGACTTTTCGTGCGTTGTCCCAATAGGTCCAAGTCGTCCATTTGCCTTCTCTTTAAACTTATTTTGTGTTAACCTCACATATCCCACCGTTACACATAGATATGTAACGGATGCGAGGAATTCCAGTATTTTTCGATGTGCTGAAAAGTTAACGATCTTATCTCACACATTATACTGTAATTATTTACAATTAAGGAAAGCTGCCATCCATAATGCGAAGTGGATATTTTCTCGAAACCGCTGTGAATCTGCTTACAGTTCCACTGACATACTATTTTCCTGCTCACAACTACGTCGTAGCAAACAGTCCCAAACTCGACTAGGTTCACCAAGCGTTTGAACCGAAAGCAACTACAGTTAATTGGTCTACTACCTTCACCACGTGCTGAATAGATTACATGTGCTAGAGCGGAGAGAGAGAGAGAGAGAGAGAGAGAGAGAGAGAGAGAGAGAGAGAGAGAGGAGGGGGGGGGGGGGGGAGAAAAAACAACAGGTTATAATGTGGCGATGAAATGCATGCTCACACAGTGTCGAGCGAAAGCAGTTTTTGGGCAAAAGATCAATGGCAATGATTTCGCATCACTTTTACAAAAAAATGGTTCAAATGGCTCTCAGCACTATGGGACTTAACATCTGAGGTCATCACTCCCCTAGAACTTAGAACTACTTAAACCTAACTAACACACATCCATGCCCGAGGCTGGATTCGAAACTGCGACCTTAGCGATCGCGCGGTTCCAGATTGAAGCGCCTAGAACCGCTCGGCCTCTCCGTCCGGCTCGCTTTTACACTCTGGATCAACGTCCAAATTAGATTTTATTATTTTCTAGAATGACAGATTTATAGGACGTTAAGATGGGAATCTAAACTGGAGGCATTATGTCACTTTACATAGGACTACTCTAAAACTAAATATTGCATCATTGTTTTACAGCTCTATCTTAACATCTCTGTAGACCTCTGAAGTGTATGACAAAGAGTCAGGGAGTGCTTCCTATTGTACCTGGAATTAGGGTTTCTTCCCATTCCATTCCCCTTAAGGAGCGCCTCAGCGCGTACTGTGATTAGTCCTACATTTCCTGTCGATCCCTACGAGAGCGATTCATATGGCGTAGTAGTACATGTATAAATTCATCACTTAAAGCTGGTTGTTGAAACTTTGGACATTCAACATCTCCTATTCGTCATGTTTGGTACGGTTCCTACACACTTCAGCAGTGGGGTCGTACGAGCGTTTTGCAAGCAGTCTCCAAGTAGAGTGATTGCATTTCCCTTTCCACCAATGAAGCTGATGATACTCCGAGAATGCTTTGCTGCAGCTGAATCATACTGTATCCTTTCCATTCGCCGTTGCACTTTCTTTGTCCTCATATAAAGTGATAAAGCAACTCGGAACTGATTTTCCTGGGAGACCCTCAAGGGTTTCTTGCATATGTCGTTAGCGTTATCCTGGAAAGAGAATGAGTGTTATGTCTGCAATATAACGTTCGCTGGTGATGACATGAGCGTGTGTGAAGCACGCAGAATTGTACACTACAGGCCATTAAAATTGCTACACCATGAAGATGACGTGCTACAGATGCGAAATTTAACCGACAGGAAGGAGATGCAGTGATATGCAAATGATTAGCTTTTCAGAGCATTCCCACAAGGTTGGCGCCGGTGGCGACACCTGCAACGTGCTGACATGAGGAAAGTTTCCAACCGATTTCTCATACACAAACATCAGCTGACCGGCGTTGCCCGGTGAAACGTTGTTGTGGTGCCTCGTGAAAGGAGGAGAAATCCGTACCATCACGTTTCCGACTTTGATAAAGGTCGGAATGTAGCCTATGGCGATTGCGGTTTATCGTATCGCGACATTGCTGGTCGCGTTGGTCTAGATCCAATGACTGTTAGCAGAACATGGAATCGATGGGATCAGGAGGGTAACACGGAACGCCGCGCTGGATCTCAACGGCCTCATATCACTCACTAGCAGTCAAGATGACAGGCATCTTATCCGCATGGCTGTAGCGGATCGTGCAGCCACGTCTCGATCCCTGCGTCAACAGATGGGAACGCTTGCAAGACAACGACCATCTGCACGAACAGTTCGACGACGTTTGCAGCAGCATGGACTATCAGCTCGGAGACCATGGCTGCGGTTACCCTTGACGCTGCATCATAGACAGGAGCGCCTGCGATGGTGTACTCAACGACGAACCTGGGTGCACGAATGGCAAAGCGTCATCTTTTCGGATGAATCCAGGTTCTGTTTATAGCATCATGATGGTCGCATCCGTGATTGGCGACATCGCGGTGAACGCACACTGGAAGTGTGCATTCGTCATCGCCATACTGGCGTATCATCCGGCGTGATGGTATGGGGTGTCATTGGTTACACGTCTCGGTCACCTCTCGTTCGCGTTGACGGCACTTTGAACAGTGGATGTTACATTTCAGATGTGTTACGACCCGTGGCTCTGCCCTTCATTCGATCCCTGCGAAACCCTACATTTCAGCAGGATAATGCACGACCGCATGTTGTAGGTCCTGTACGGGCCTTTCTGGATACAGAAAATGTTCGACTGTTGCCCTGGCCAGCACATTCTCCAGATCTCTCACCAACTGAAAACGTCTGGTCAATGGTGGCTTAGCAACTAGCAGAGGTGATTGTTTTGGGTACTGACTTCTCAGGATCTATGCATCAAGACTGCGCGAAAATGTATTCACATGTCAGTTCTAGTATAATATGTTTATCCAATGAATACCTGACTATCGTCTGCATTTCTTCTTGGTGTAGCAATTTTAATGGCCAGTAGTGTATTTCTGTTGTCGATTATGGGCATATGTGATTCGAGAGGTCAAGTGCACTGCCGCCTCTCCGTCATAGGGACCCGACGACCTTGGCTAAGCTCTTTGCCACAACAGTGTTGCACGCCGTCAGTCTGCAACACACTGTGGACATATTGCTAAACAGTCCCGACATTACGTGCTGTGTGCAGCTGCCTCCCCTGCAGGGAAAATTTCTTTCAGTGCCGGAATTCGAATCCGACACATCCCGAATCTAGTGCCAGCGTGTATTAGCATCAGCCACTAAGGCGGCAATCGCTGAGCACCACAAAACGCAGAGTGGGACTGCCCCGCGCTATTGGGCTCCAGCGCCGCGCGCCGCCCGGCACTTCCCGGCTGCAGCCACCGCGCCGCTGGGGCGTGCGATTTCATTTCCCGGGCAGCGTAGCATTTGCGCTCGGGCCACATTCCCGCGGCCAATATATTTCCACCGGTCCCGTGCTCGCCGATATCAATATCGATATGCGTCCACTTTTAATGGCACTGGCTCCGAATCCCTGCCGCCCGTCCACTTCTCTCTGCGACCATCTCCCTCCAGTAGGGGACAGACGATCGCTGCGCTCGTCACTGAAAGAGACAGGGTGGCGAACTACACTTCGCCAAGGCTCACTGCATCTCATGGCGAGCAGCATGTACAACACTTCCACAAGAAACAAAAAATAAGAAAAAAAAGAAAACTGTAGTTAGCGTTATGGAGATGTTTAACAAACTCAAGTGGCAGACTCTGCAAGAGAGGCGCTCTGCATCGCGGTGTAGCTTGCTCGCCAGGTTTCGAGAGGGTGCGTTTCTGGATGAGGTATCGAATATATTGCATCCCCCTACTTATACCTCCCGAGGAGATCACGAATGTAAAATTAGAGAGATTAGAGCGCGCACGGAGGCTTTCCGGTAGTCGTTCTTCCCGCGAACCATACGCGACTGGAACAGGAAAGGGAGGTAATGACAGTGGCACGTAAAGTGCCCTCCGCCACACACCGCTGGGTGGCTTGCGGAGTATAATGTAGATGTACATGTAGAACCTATTACGTCTCCTCAAATAATGAAGAACGTGAATGGCCTCAAATAACATCACTACCACCAATGCTGTACGATCCCATGTTATAGTAACTGGTTCGAATGGCTTTTTCATATGCCGCTGTCTCTTAAACAGCAGGAGCCATTCCACAGTCGAAGGGTACATCATTTATACCTGAACAGCTTTTACAACTTTCATACCGACTTACTAGTTGTCGGTTTCTCTCTCTATTCTACAACTCCCGGTTCTTTTCAGTCAAATCGCAGTAAGTTGCAACGGGGCGAGTGGGGTTCCTAACTGAGAATACTGTATTTGGGAAAAAGATTGCCATTTCCTTTGTCAGAGGTACAGCCACAGGAAACCACATTCGAAACTGGTAAATTGGGACAAGTTTTATTTTGTTTCCGAACATGCGTCCCAGACGTGCGGCGTGCACTGCAGCTGTAGCTATTATAAGCTAAGTACTGACAAACTTATTTGTGCTCTGTAATACAGTTATTAAATTTAATAGATTTCAGCGGTGTTACGTGGCGTTTGGGGCGAAATAACGACTTAATAAACTTTTGTAATCGTTCGCTCGCTGTGTTTTAGAGAGTTTTCAGTGTGTTGAAGTCGTTAGGAATTTTCGTGCTTTAGTTTTCAACTGACGTTTATTATTCTTTCTAGTGAAATATTTCAGTAAAATTTTCATATAGTGTTTTAACTTCGCTTAGTGTTACAGTGGTAGTTTTAATTTATCGGTTGTAGCTAATAATTTTGTGAAGTTTTGCTGGTATTGGTATCGGCTGTGTTGTAGTAGTATTAACACAAGTAGCTGCTTTCTTAGTAGGCAGAGAATTTCGAGACCATTATTGTTAGTTCTTAAATAGTTCTACTGGTGTAACTGAACTTTGGTAACGCAGACGTATAGTTTTTTTTTTTTCAGTAACTGTAAAATTTACCATGAGTGAAAAGTGTGGGCTCTGTCGTAGGTTTATGAGTTGTGGATTACGGTGTGGGATTTGTTCAAAGTATTTTCATTGGGGGGAATGCAGTGGGGAAGCCAGTGGTCATTTTAGAAGATCCTCTCCTGGGAATGTAGAATCTGTAGTAGAAACAAGTTAATAGAGGAGCAGGAGCGTAAGATCTGTGCCCTTAAGGTGCAGTTACAATGCGCAAAGGAGGAACTAGATAGGTGAGGAACTAGATAGGTTGAGGAGGGTGAAGGGTGGTGGGGAATGGGAACTGGCAGTTGGCAAGAAGGCAGTTAGGTGGAGGAGGTGTTCAGACAGTTGTACTTTGCATACATGCAATAAATACGACCAACTGTCAGAGTTGAGTGGAGAGAAGCCTCGTGTAGCCGTAGATGTAGGTAACTTGCAGCAGTCCTCAGCAATTAGGAGGCCTAGGTTAGTTGCAATGTCTAGCAGAAAGAAGGTTCTGCTGCTAGGTAGTTCCCATGGTAGAGGTGAAAGAAGGTTCTGCTGCTAGGTAGTTCCCACGGTAGAGGTGTGGGCCAGCAGTTGCAGGAAGTGTTGGGGAGTGAGTACCAGGTCACCAGCATTGTGAAGCCTAGTGCAGGGTTGGCTCAGGTGACTGAAAACGAAAGAGGATCAGGTAGTGATAGTGGGTGGAGCAGGGAACAGTCTCGATAGGGACGGGGAATATGACGTCAGTGGTGACTTGGTTAAGATAGCTACTCAAACTGGTGGTACTAATGTGGATTTCGTGCAACTGTTTCAGCGTCATGATCGGCCTCACCTTAATGCGGCTGTTAGGCGCGTTAATGTGGGGCTGGGGTGGGGGGGGGGGGGGCACTGATGGCGGAGGGCATGGATCACATCTCAGTGGTGCCAGTTGGGTCTATCAGTAGATGAGGTTTCACTAGGCATGACCTGCAACTCAATACGTATGGGAAGGGGAGTGTAGTGGGTGGTGGTGGTGGTAGTGGTATCACTCACGGAAAAATTCTTGTAGTAGTTGGTGTTAGAGCTGCACCTTTTTTAGACTGAAGTCAGCTGATAGGTATACCTGCTTAAAGGAAGTGCCTCTAACTAAGGGCTCACCTCCAGAGGATGTAATGTTTCCACGTAGAGAAGGAATTAGCATATTTCATCAAAATATAGGAGGTATTAGAGATAAAGTTAGTGAACTGCTAATAGATGCTAACTCTGAAATTATTGGTATATCTGAGCACCACTTAAATAATTTGATAATTCAGAGGCTTCCTTTACCAGGCTACAGATTAGCTGGCTGTTTCTCAAGAAGTTCCTTGCGGGGTGGGGGAGTGGCTCTGTACGTAAAAAACAGTATTTCATTTGAGACCATAGACGTATCACGACACTGCACTGAATAGATATTTGAAAGTTGTGCAGGATTAGTTGAATTTAGTGAAGCTAAACTTCTAATTGCTGTTGTTTATAGGTCCCCCAACTCCGACTTCAGAGCATTTTTGCTTAAGCTAGAGGGGGTTCTTGATTCACTTTGTAGGAAGTACCAGAAAGTAGTTCTATGTGGTGACTTCAATATTAATTTTGTACCTGATTGTGCAAGAAAGCCGGCCGGAGTGGCCGTGCGGTTCTAGGCGCTACAGTCTGGAGCCGAGCGACCGCTCCGGTCGCAGGTTCGAATCCTGCCTCGGGCATGGATGTGTGTGATGTCCTTAGGTTAGTTAGGTTAAATTAGTTCTAAGTTCTAGGCGACTGATGACCTTAGAAGTTAAGTCGCATTGTGCTCAGAGCCATTTGAACCATTTGTGCAAGAAAAAGGATGTTGGTAGATCTCCTAAATTCATATGATCTGATGCAAACGGTGTTTTTTCCAACTAGGGTGCAGGGGAACAGTAGCACAGTCATAGACAATATTTTTATTCATTCTTCATTACTAGATGGGCATTCTGTTAGTAAAAGGGTGAATGGCCTTTCAGACCATGATGCACAAATTTTAACACTAAAAAGTTTTTTTACTCAAACCAATGTCATATTTAATTACAAACTATGTAGGAAAGTTAATCCAACAGCAATAGAGAGTTTTTCAAAACTTGTCAAGGAACAAGAGTGGCAAGATGTTTATAGTGCCGATAATATAGATGATAAATACAATGCTTTCCATAACACATTTCTCATGCTCTTTGAGAGTTGCTTTCCATTAGAACATTCTAAACGGGGTACTAGCAGTAATGGACAGCCCGGTTGGCTGACTAGTGGGATAAGGATATCATGTAGAACAAAGCGGGAATTATATCAAGATGTTAGAAGTAGTCACAATCAAGCTACTGTAGCCCATTACAAACAGTATTGTAAGGTGCTTAAAATGTTATCAGCAAGGCAAAAAGTATGTGGTATGCAAATAGAATAGCTAATTCACAGGATAAAATTAAAGCCATATCGTCAGTTGTGAAGGAAGTGTCTGGTCAGCAGCACAAGGTTGACGATATAAAGTCAGTTTGCAGTAATAATATTTCTGTTACTGATAAATCAGATATATGTACAGTATTTAACAACCATTTTCTGAGCATTGCTGGTGAATTAAATAAAAATTTAGGATCTACAGGAAATCATATAAATTTCTTAGCAAATGCCTTTCCGAGATTGACGTCTGAAATACTCCTCTGTGATACAGACAAGAGGGAGATTGAGACAATAATCAAATCACTGAAGACTAAGGACTCTCATGGTTATGATGGAGTGTCTAGTAGAATATTAAAGTACTGTGCTGCACATGTTAGCCCTGTATTTAGCCATATTTGTAATTTTTCCTTTAGGAATGGTCAGTTTCCTGAGCGATTAAAGTACTCAGTACTAAAGCCGCTTTATAAAAAGGGAGAAAGGAATAATGCAGATAATTTTAGACCTATTTCTATGCCATCAGTGTTTGCAAAAGTTATCGAAAAGGCTGTGTATGTAAGGTTAATTGATCATTTTATATCACACGATTTGCTATCAAATGTACAGTTCGGCTTTAGAAGTCGTTTGACAACTTAAAATGCTATTTTCTCTTTTCTCTGTGAGGTACTGGATGGGCTAAACAAAAAGTTTCGAACGCTTGGCGCATTTTTTGATTTAACAAAGGCATTTGACTGTGTTGATCACACAATATTGCTCCAGAAGTTGGACCATTACGGAATACGGGGAGTAGCTCACAATTGGTTCACCTCTTACTTAAGCAACAGGCAGCGAAACGTCATTATTCACAATGTTGATAATGGCTGTGATGTGGGATCTGAGTGGGGTACTGTCAAGTGGGGGGTGCCCCAGGGGTCAGTGTTGGGGCCACTCCTGTTCCTTATTTATATAAATGATATGCCGTCTAGTATTATGGGTAACTCTAAAATATTTCTGTTTGCTGATGACATTAGCTTGGTAGTAAAGGATGTTGTGTGCAACATTGACTCGGTTTCAAGTAGAGCAGTACATGACCCCAGTTCATGGCTTGTAGAAAATAAACTAACGTTAAATCAAAGTAAGACTCAGTTTTTACAGTTCCTAACACACAATTCAACAAAACCTGACGTTTTAATCTCACAGAACGGGCATATGATTATTGAAACTGAACAGTTCAAATTCCTAGGTGTTCAGATAGATAGCAAGCTGTCGTGGAAAGCCCACGTTCAGGATCTTGTTCAAAGACTTAATACTGCCATTTTCACTATTCGAACGGTATCGAAAGTGAGTGATATTTCGACACGTAAATTAGTCTACTTTGCTTATTTTCATTCACTTATGTCGTATGGTATTATGTTTTGGGGTAACTCTTCCCTTTCTAGAAGGATATTTTTGGCTCAGAAACGGGCGGTTCGGACAATAAGTAGTGTGAGTTCAGGAACCTCTTGTCGACCTCTTTTCACGAGTCTGGGTATTTTGACATTGGCCTCTCAATATGTATATTCCTTATTGTCGTTTCTTGTTACAAATATTAGTTTATTTCCAAGAATAAGCAGCTTTCACTCGGTTAATACTCGGCAGAAATCAAACCTCCATTTGGATCGGGCTTCCTTAACTCTTGTGCAAAAAGGTGTGCAGTATACTGCTGCAACCATTTTCAATAAGCTGCCACTCGAATTCAAAAATCTTAGCAGTAATCCACGCGCTTTCAAATCGAAACTGAAGAGTTTCCTCATGGGTCACTCCTTCTATTCTGTCGAGGAGTTCCTTGAAAAATTAAGATGATTCTCATTGTATTGCTGATAGCGTTTGCTTAAACTTATGGACTGATTTTCTTTCAGGTTCATGAACATTTATTTTTATCTGTTATTACTTTTTATGTTTGTAAGTTCATGTACGGACACGTTCCATGACCTTGGAGATTTGCTCCTCAATTTGGTCCTACGGAACTTGACATTTAAATAAATAAATAAACAAAAAATGAAGGTGTATGTCAGTGTGTGTAACAGAGTTAAATTGCTGATCATCTCAGCATTGAACTACCAGCATTTCTTGCGGGTGACTTTGCTCCCCCCACCCCCCTGCTGGAAGAAGAGCCATTGATGATTTGAAGGGTTATGTGGGTGTTACATGAAGGTGCTCCAGCCCACATCGCCGTTAACGTCCGCACGCATCTGAATCGTGTTTTCCCTGGTCGATGGATTGGACGAGGGCGTCCCGTTGCATGGCCCTCTCGATCACCGCATCTCAACCCGTGAGATTTCTGGTTACGGGGTCATCTCAAAAACATCGTGTAGGCAGAGCCCGTTCCAGATGCAGAGAGACTGGAGCAACGCATTCATGCTGCCTCTGACAATGTTCGGCTGTAGCCTGGCCGATGCTAAGACGCGCACACGCATTTGTTGAGGCACACAGAAACCGTTTTCAACACATACTGTAACTGTGACTCGATGGTACAGCGCGTATTGGACCGCAGTCCCTGTAACAATGTATGACTGAATAAATGGTCTCTAGCATGGAAACCGGACATAAGTTCATAAGACCTTTTCTGTTTCGCATCCTCTCGTCGATCAATCCCAGAGTTTGTACACGATGGAAAAAATCACCCAGTATTGGAGGGGCTTACGAGGTTCGGCATCCGCCATTAAGCTCAGAACAAACGAAAACCTCCAAGAAATCTTTGTCAGAACCGAGAAATTAGAGCTGTTTTTAATTTGTTTCCGAATAATATGTCCCTAACAATAACACGGATACCAACAATGTGTGTGTGTGTGTGTGTGTGTGTGTGTGTGTGTGTGTGTGTGTGTGTGTAACAAACTAAAATAGATGACACGCACGAAATGTAATGAGACTGCTGGTTTTAACTTTTACATTCCAGTTCGTTCAGTCGTTAAGTGCCCTGAAAAAGGAAGATTTTTCTTGCACGGTGAAACCACAACGGAGTGTAAAGTTTCAAGTAACACACTTTTCTTGTTTCGATAACCAACCACGTCATATCCCACAGCTAACAAATTCCCGCAACATGAGTACAGCGTGTGATCAGTTCCGTGGTAGTCTTTAATCTCTTGACTTACCGTCGTTCAAATGCTACTTCCTTCTTTACTTTGTGATAGCCTAACCGTCTATGCGGTGTCGTTACTGTCGTCAAACAAGCAACAACAATTCACATACGAATTTTATTTTCGTCGTAATATTGCTCTAAAGCTTCTCTTTAAAATTAATGGAATTTCAGAGCAAAACATCCACACTGACGGTAAAAAGATCCAAAGCGTACTTCCTGTCATGTCTATCGCCAGACATTCAGTCTTAATCGTCTCAGAATTTTTAATGGTCTCCTATCATTTAAACGTACGAAGCTATCCTGAAGACATCAGCACAGACCATTTAAGTACAAGAGAAATATCCACCTTCGTCAGAATATTCTCTGCAGCTCTGGGAGAATCCTACGTACAAAGTAGCGGCTAATGTGTCGCCATTGGATAATAACAGATTTTATGAAGACTTACCTTTACCTGGTGACAGTGGCTCTTTCAGGACAAACATACAACGTTTATATGACCCACAATCGGGTCGGTCTTAACTGATGGAAAACCGGCAAGACCTTCACCGAAAACTCCTCATCATACCGTGCGAGACCAGTTAACGCCATGACAGCTGGTGCGTGTGATACTTACCTGAAAGCAAATAAAATACATTGTTCAGTAAACAGATATGGACACAATATGGTTAGTATGGTTTTGAGGAAAATAAGAAAAAATATCAACCGGGAGCTCAGATTTTCTTGTTACTTCATGGTATCGCAAAAACTTTGACGTTTTCCTAGACAAAAATTTTAAAAAGAGCATTCTCCTTATTTACGCTTCCTAAAGTGAAAAAAAGAAAAAGAATAGGCCAGGGCGTTTTTGGCAATATCCAGTATGCCATGTTCTACCATTTTTGAAAATTTCTGACATTAAAACTGCGTATCAGACAGTTACTGCAACCACGAACCTTGCAGTGCAATACCCTCACCGACGGAGGTATCTAGGCACAAAATCGTGAGGTATCCACGCACAAACCACGACAACAGCCCACAATTCTCTCATAATCTTTCTTTTAAAAGAACGCGTATATTCCTGAAGGCTACAAATATTTTTTTAAGTTCACTTTATACTCTTCCAACTCCATAAAAAAATTACTGTATTTTGAACTGCAAGCTGTTATTTGGCACTTTATACTGGTACCAAACACACTGACAACAAGACTTGCAATTAACCCACTACAGAATGACAAATCTGCTGTCTTTTGTAATCAAGTATGAGTGTCGAATTTTACCAGATACTGTCTTACCAATACGTTCACATGGAAATGTTCCTGAAAAATCACAAGTGGTTCTTGCACGGGTCAGGCCATACTGTACATTGGTTTGTAAATGTAAGCGGCGTCCTTGTTCTGAACTCGATGCGAATCTCATTTTTTCTTCCTACTCACGAATTTCAGTGACACATGCAACTGAATTAGCCCCTTCCAGGACTCACAACATGCGTTTATTACTTCGTAATTTAGTTAACATTCACATGCAGTTACGTACACGGCGAAAAGTGCACGAATGTAGCGCTGTTAAGCCTTTGTGACACTGACCATTACTTCCTGGAATCCACGGTCTTATACGTCCACATTACGAGCACACAGTATTCTTTCATATGGGAGGACAAAATTACTTTGTTTTTAAACTCAAATTGAGACAAACTGTGCCCAAGAATAGTCTTAACCACAGAAATCACGAAACTCAAAGACGGTGTACTTAACAATACATTTACGACCTTCCTTTTTCGCGATTAAGAGTTAAAAAAAGGCTATGCAGTCAAAGAAAGCGTCCAAAAAAATGCCTGTCCGACCAGTTTAGCGCAGAGGATGAAGCCTTTATCGAGAACGAGAATCTGACGGAACTATGTCAGAGGAAGTACTGAAAGCACAAATTTTGTCGTATTACGTAAACCAGTAAGATAGATAAATAAATAACTTACAGATATCAGAAGCCAAAGAAAAACTACTATTGCGACAAAGTAATGTTTCTGGCGGGGTAACGAGAATAATAAGCGTAGGGTATATGCAGCGAATGTTATGAAGTTGTTACATAACGACTTGGGAAGTAATCGACCAATCTCTCGTGGAAAACTATGTCGTTGTTCAGCTAAAGGGGTCTAGGCAAAAAGACAGGAAGCAGAATTAATCGAAGTAGGATTTGAACATGTCTCCTCCCAAATGGAAATCCAATGTTTGAGCTTTGTGTTAGCTCGCTCGGTAAATCTCAATAGTTACATTATTACATATATATTTTGTTGTTTCCCGCTAAATATTTACGCAGACGAGAAACTGAGTAATAACAGCGGCAGAGTTAGCTGACCTCAACAACTGATTCGTAAACTATCAATTACCGTTACCGTAACGATGCAAATACAAACAAACATACACATACGTATGTATAAATACACGCACTGGCAACTAAGTGGGACATATTTAATGAGATGCATCAGCAATTATTTACACAGTATTCCATCAAGCAGTCTAGGCTCCATCCATTAACGGAATTACCTGTGAGACCTTGGACGCGGAAGGTAACCAGGCTCGCGGTCATATAATTATGCCACGTGCCCATTAACATTTTGTAATTGGCGCATCTCTCGTAATTATGAGAAAACAAATAATGATGAAGCCAGAGCGCTACATTGTACTGCGGATGTTGTGTATAGTGTGCCAGTTCTAAGAAGCAGTTGAGGTAACATCAACTCTGGGTAACAATTACTCAGTAACTAATTAGTGCAGCATCGATCGTACACTCAGATACGGCCTACACAACTACTCCTTAACTGATTCGACCACAGCAGTATAATACGAAGTTTCCTCGAGATCTGATACCGCGAGACGACGGAACCAAAGGCTTCTGTATTTAGCCAGAATAATAGGGTATAGGACGAGAAAAGTGTCGAAAAGCAGCGCAAACCCTTCAGTTCCATGTCAACAAAACGAGTGCGAAGGATATTTCCCACAGGAGCTGAAAGTAGCGCCGTATATGTTTCAAAACTACCCTGACGCCGACATTACTCTAAAGTCCACATGGGGTAACTTCTTTGAAAAGAAAGCACTACGCAACAAAAAACAATTCCTCTTTTTTGTTTGATTTTTCAGAAAAAAAGTCGTGTCTGGCTTCCACGAATGAAGACTGATAACAAATTGCTGCAAATGTATTACTTTTAGTTCAAAAGCAGTCATGACATTTTCACTGCGTACTGCAAAATTCTGAACACAAAAAATATAAATAAATAGACGAATAATGACAATTTCTGACTTCTCCATTGCACGTCATTCAAGATATGCACCACTAGCCACGTTTACATCTACCACCACAAATGAAATCACACTATAATTAGACACGAAATAATTGCGTTCAAGGAGCTACTAACGCCCACAAAATCATAATATTATATCTTTGGGGTGGAGGGGAGGGAAAGCGTGAAAGTGGGGTGGGGTGCGGCGTGGGAGAGAGGCTACCACCAGGAACTACTTTGTCTGCGGTAGCTACTGTCTTCCACGAACGAGTATAAAAGAAGAACATTAATATTCACAGGCCGTAAGAATAAAGTTTTTGTGGGGAGACATTGAGAGGACGGAAATCTAAATAAACTCCTTTTCGAGCGGACCGCAAGAACTAAGACTTGATTACTCCGTTGCGTTGCCAGAGAGCATTTTTGTGGCAGGGTTGACTTATTTGCGTCTTAAAATCCAATTTACATTCCACGTAGCCAGCTGGGAGCGCCGAACAAGAAAGTAATTAAGCGACGGCGGGAGATCAATGTTTTCCATTAAATGTTTCGTGGGTTTTTTTTCCCGCCCGACGCGCACCACGATCGGAAATAAACGGATTGCGCGACTATTGAAAGGGGTCTTCGCAGAAAAGTCATCAAGTAAATACGCTCGTGAGATTATGCGCGCCAGATGAAAGTATGCAGTAACTGCGTATCGAATACTACCGACTATATTTCAGCCGAAATCGAATTATGGACGGGCGAAAGTGATTACTTCGTCTCGTTGATAGCATTTATTAATTGATAAGGCAGAAATATCGATGAATCCAAAAGATTAAAGAAGAATGAGGCGTGGCGACAAAAGACGAAAATCCGTCCACATTCCGTATTTGCCTTTAGATTATGAACGTTTATACGACCGCAAGTCCATTTTTATTACCACACTAAGTTTTCTTAACAAACATCGTATTAAAACGGGACCATGACTTCAACGATCCATTTTTTTACATGATGCTTTAACACTAGCTGTATTTGCAGGAAAAATTACGTGAACTGGGTTTCGCTTGTTTATGCAGTATTAATGGCTCTGAGCACTATGCGACTTAACTTCTGAGGTCATCAGTCGCCTAGAACTTAGATCTAGTTAAACCTAACTAACCTAAGGACATCACACACATCCATGCCCGAGGCAGGATTCGAACCTGCGTCCGAACCGGTCGCGCTGGTCGAAGTGACCGTGCGGTTCTAGGCGCTGCAGTCTGGAACCGCGAGACCGCTACGGTCGCAGGTTCGAATTCTGCCTCGGGCATGGATGTGTGTGATGTCCTTAGGTTGGTTAGGTTTAACTAGTTCTATGTTCTACGGGGCTAATGACCTCAGCACTTGAGTCCCATAGAGCTCAGAGCCATTTGAACCATTTTGAACCGGTCGCGCGGTTCCAGACTGAAGCGCCTAGAACCGCTCGGCTACTCCGGCCGGCTGCAGACCACACAATCCTCTTCTATTACTTGTCTTGTCCAAACATGACATCATCAGGGGAGTCTGTTTTCGTTATTGGTTAGGCGAGGAATAAATTAGTGACAATAGTTTATATCGTTTTCTCTGTTATGACAGCTACTGTGAGAGTCAGCACCAACACTAACAAGGAAGGAAAGAAGTTGTGATGATCGGTGGCATGAATATAAAATGACCCGTACATGAAGCTTTCTAATTAACAGGACACTTTATTTTTAAAAAGAGTTAGGTTAGGTTAGGATAGGTTTGGTTATTAAGCTTCCTTATTAAGAGGACACTTTATTTTTAAAAATAACGCTGGCAAAGTATCGACTTCCTATTACTCAGTACTTACTTATGCTCTCTAAGTCTGTGACCGTACTGGGACGACCAGTGATGGGCGACTGATTAAATCAGAGGTGACCGGGGGCGTGGAACTCTATCTTTTGGAGGTGTGGCGCTGCCTACTCTTCCCATTGGCACGCGGGTCAGCGCCTTCTCGATAAAGTTTAGTGTCGCTGTGGTCATCACTGTGCACTCGATGCTTTAGGACTACAGAGTCTCCACATTTGTTCATGTCTTGCGAGATGGAGGTGCATAAATAGTACACATATTTTCGTAACCCCACTCACATAGTTCTGCTACCTGGAACTTTCAGTGTAGCTGAAATGGACACTGCGAGAAATCCTGATACTCGTCAAATTGTCAAAAGAGATGAGAGAAATACACCGAAAGCTTAACGTTGGTTACCCAAAGTACCGGACAACCGGTCGCTGCCAAATCTCGTTCGAAGCATTGAGCAGTGGGAAGGGCGCAGTTACACTACTGGCCATTAAAATTGCTACACCACTAAGATGACTTGCTAGATACGCGAAATTTAACCGAAAAGAAGAAGATGCTGTGATATGCAAATTATTAGCTTTTCAGAGCATTCACGCAAGGCTGGCGCCGGTGGCGACACCTACAACGTGCTGACATGAGGAAAGTTTTCAACCGATTTCTCATACACAAACAGCAGTTGACCGGCGTTACCTGGTGAAACGTTGTTGTGACGCTTCGTGTGACGAGGAGAAATGCGTACCATCACGTTTCCGATTTTGATAAAGGTCGGATAGAAGCCTATCGCGATTGCGGTTTATCGTATCGCGACACTGCTGCTCGCTTTGGCCGAGATCCAATGACTGCTAGTGACTGCTAGCAGAATATGGAATCGGTGGGTTCCGGAGGGTAACACGCAACGCCGTGCTGGATCCCAACGGTCTCGTATCGCTAGCAGTCGAGATGACAGGCATTTATGGCTGTAACGGATCGTGCAGCGACGTCTCGATCCCTGAGTCAACAGATGAGGACGTTTGCGAAACAACAACCATTTGCACGAACAGTTCGACGACGTCTGCAGCAGCATGGACAATCAGCTCGGGGACCATGGCTGCGGTTACCTTTGACGCTGCATCAGAGACAGGAGCGCCTGCGATGGTGTACTCAACGACGATCCTGGGCGCACGAATGGCAAAACGTCATTTTTTTCGGATGAATCCAGGATCTGTTTACAGCATCACGATGGTCGCATCCGTGTTTGGTGACATCGCGGTGAACGCAAATTGGAAGCGTGTATTCGTCATCGCCATACTGGCATATCACCCGGCGTGATGGTATGGGTGCCATTGGGTACACGTCTCGCTCACCTCTTGTTCGCACTGACGGCACTTTGAACAGTGGACGTTACATGTCAGATGTGTTACGACCCGTGGCTCTACCCTTTATTCGATCGCTGCGAATCCCTACATTTCAGCAGGATAATGCACGACCTCATGTTGCAGGTCCTGTGCGGGACTTTCTGGATACAGAACATGTTCGACTGCTGCCCTGGCCAGCACATTCTCCTCACCAATTGAAAACGTCTGGTCAATGGTGGCCGAGCAACTGGCTCGTCACAATACGCCAGTCGCTATTCTTGATGAACTGTGATGTCGTGTTGAAGCTGCATGGGCAGCTGTACCAGTACACGCCATCCAAGCTCATACGCAATGCCCAGGCGTATCAAGGTGGTTGTTCTGGGTACTGATTCTCAGGATCTATGCACCCAAATTGGGCGAAAATGTAATCACATGTCAGTTCTAGTATTATATATTTGTCTAATGAATACCCGTTTATCATCTGGATTGCTTCCTGGTGTAGCAATTTTAATGGCCAGTAGTGTGTACGACACAGCTCTCATATATCGATACGGAAAGGGGCGATTGTGCGCTGCGGAAAAAAGCCCTTTCCGACTCGGCGGCTGAAGCTACGCCTTGCATCTCCCGGCCAGTCACACCACACGACTGTTCCTTACCTTACGTTACAAAAACAAAGTGAAGGCAAGGCAGTCAAGCATGGAGTAACAGCTATACTATGCCATCGCAGATACCGGGTAAGTAAGGAGCGTTGTCGGTTCGGCACGTGTTCCCAGACGGGCAGAGCCACTGAACCAGCTCCGCACGTTGGTGCTGTGCCGCTGGACGAGTAGCGGGTCGGCAGAACGCTGGAGCGCGCCACGTAAGCGGGGAGACCTGCGCAGCGCCACCCTCGCCCGCCACTGCGGCTCGCCGGCGCGTGGGCGTGTCCCGGACGGGCTAATGAATGCGTTTTATGCGGGGAGCTGCGGCGGCATTATGCAAGGAAATTATAAATATTAAAAGGCCTCGGGCGGCGTGGCCACGCACGAAACGCCATCTCCAGCAGGCAGGCGGGCAGACACGTCTCCCCGAAAAATCCGCGCCCGCACGCCTGCCGCGGCACCTCATCGCGCCAGCAAAAACCAGTGCCTGGCCTCGTGCAGAGTAGCTGACAGGTACACACGCCAGAGGACTCTAAAGCCGTCGGCACACGGGCCGTGCATCCGAACGTTGAGCGTGCCGAGTTTCTGACGTCATAGCGTGGAATAGCACATTCGGGAGGCTTTCCGAACGTGCAGAGCAATATCGGGCATGTCAGATATTCTGAGCGTGCGTCTGGGCGTTCACCAATGAGATGGCACAACGCCGCCTACGTCACACGCACGACGTCTCCCTTCAGCACAGAGTTGTGAGGCGCCATATTGGGGTTTATTTCAAGCCTATATGTATACAGGGTGATCAAAAAATCAGTACAAATTTGAAAACGGAATAAATCACGGAATAATGTAGATAGAGAGATACAAATTGACATACATGCTTGGACTGAAATGGGGTTTTATTAGAACCAAAAAATACAAAAGTTCAAAAAAGTCCGACAGATGGCGCTTCATCTGATCAGAATAGCAATAATTAGCATAACAAAGTAAGACAAAGTAAAGATGATGTTCTTTACAGGAAATGCTCAATATGTCCACCATCATTCCTCAACAATAGCTGTAGTCGAGAAATAATGTTGTGAACAGCATTGCAAAGCATGTCCTGAGTTATGGTGAGGCATTGGCGTCGGATGTTGTTTTTCAGCATCCCTAGAGATGTCGGTCAATCACGTACACTTGCGACTTCAGGTATCCCCAAAGCCAATAATCGCACGGACGGAGGTCTGGGGACCTGGGAGGCCAAGCATGACGAAAGTGGCGGCTGAGCACACGATCACCACCAAACGACGCGCACAAGAGATCTTTCACGCGTCTAGCAGTATGGGATGGAGCGCCATCCTGCGTAAACATCGTACATTCTAGCAGGTGTTTATCAGCCAGGCTGGGGATGATGCGATTCTGTAACATATCGGCGTACCTCTCACCCGTCACGGTAGCAGTTTTGCTGTCCAGCGCCGTCTGTCGGACATTTTGTGAACTTTGCTTTTTTTTTTGTTCTAATAAAACCCCCTGTCATTCCAAGCATGTGTCTCAATTTTTACCTCTCTATCTACATTATTCCGTGGTTTATTAAGTTTTCAAATTTATACTGACATTTCGATCACCCGGTATATATGCCGTTTCTGAGCACCAGCAAACTGAGAATCACTGGAAAGTCCGTTGTTAGTTGTGTGATTCATTCCAATAAAATAATGAGAAGCATCATATTCGTGGCAAAAGAATTATTGTACCTTGCGTGTTATGAGAGTAGGCTATTTGAAGGCAGCGAAACACTGAAGATCCACCCAAAACGCATTGTTCTTGGTACAATTTGTTATAATTAAATTTCAAATAGTAACATAATTATCTACGATTAACGTTTTTAGCAAAGGGTAACACAATATGATTAAGTTCGAGGAGCCTATTGTCGGTTTAGCGTAATGAGTAACATGTTACAATGATGTCGGCACGGTAGCTCAGCGTGTTCGGTCAGAGGGCTGCTCGCCCTCTGTAATAAAACAACTGAGTTAATGGATCAACGATGGACTGAAACGGGTGTCTTGCGACGTCCGCACCGACCAGATGCAACGAACGAAAACGAACAAAATGACAAAAAAAAAAAAAAGGTAGCGTCTCTGACTAAGAACGAGTCTTTGTTGGGGCGGTGGTCGCGTCTTAACACTTCCTATCTTTTTTCCTAACGTTCGCATATTTATTAGGTTCTGATACTTTATTCTTAGTTTAATGTAAGTATATGCTATAATATTTGATGAAATAAGTTCACCTTTTTTTTAACTTTGTTCGATTGGCTTAATCCACAGGACACCTTGCGCTACTTGTATAAAGATATTTTGCTCCTTTTTCTTTTACGCTTCGTAATTCACATGTTACAATGATTCTGCTACTGGGTAGGAACAGTGATCAAGTAGGACTGACCTTGGGGTTTTACTAAAACGTGGGAATGATGAAACAATGTTTATCTTATGCGGAAAAGCATTCCAAATATGTACCGCACTCTTTGTAATGGAACTTTTATCAGCCTGCGTCCTTATTGAATGGACATGGTACTTTCCTTTTCGTGGACGATGCAGGATATGTGCGAATTTTACGCGCGCCCGTTGAGTAAACAGTGTGATTTACGAACTAGAAACATTCCTCAACTGTCGCTGGAGTGTGTTGCGATTGCGCATACTACGTTGGGGCCCAAGTACCGTATGCGCGAGTCGCATCGTTCCTGAGCGTTCAGCAGCACGTTGAACTAGGCACGGTCAACGTTAACGTTCGACAGCACGGTCCGTGCGCCGACGGCTTAAGGTAACCACTCTTAACTCTGAGAGGTTTATGCTCGTGTAACAGATCCAGCGATTATTACACGTCAACTAAAAGATGCCACCTCTGTAACGTCTCATGTTATCGGTCGCTTATTCAAAAAAACAGAAAACACTAGTTCCCCAAATTTACTCAATAAAGTTTCACGAAAACGACATAGTCTTTCTTCCAGATATTCATACAAAATTAACCGAGCATCTGTGACGTCCTTTCTCATCTAAAATACTGATTTTTTTTACGATCCTATCAGCGACTCTCCGAATTTTTCCGATTCGGCTACGATGCCTACACGATAAGGACACAAAACGCTTTAACAATTCTTCTGACCTGTCGCACAATACGATTTCCTTTACAGGTGCTCCGCTCTTACAGGTACTCTTCCAACACATGTAAGTTTTCCACTCGTCATCGTCCATAGGGATTCTACACGTTCGTTCTATTTCATATTGCTTCTTGGTATTACCCCTAAATATTTGTATACCGTGACGTAGTCCCAATGTTAGTGACGATTTTTGTA
The DNA here is from genome assembly GCF_021461385.2 of Schistocerca piceifrons. Lineage (NCBI taxonomy): Eukaryota > Metazoa > Arthropoda > Insecta > Orthoptera > Acrididae > Schistocerca > Schistocerca piceifrons. The sequence goes on along the minus strand of NC_060140.1, from coordinate 104,473,933 downwards.
AACAGATATTGAAGGCTTCCCCTTTCCCTTACAGGCATTACAATGCGGTGACAAAAGTCTGGGACACCTGCAAATATCGTGTCGGACCTCCGTTTGCCTGAAGTAGTGTAGCAACTCGACGTGGCATGGAGTCAACAAGTGACTGGAAGTGCCCCTGCAGAAACATAGAGCCACGCTGCCTCAGCAGTTGCCCATGACTGCGCAATTGTCGCCGTGCACGATTTGGACATCCATTCGAACATTTAGGGACATAATCGAGAGGTCAGTTCGTGCAGAACTTCCTGCCCGGCAACACTTTCGCAATTATGGACGGCTATAGAGGCAGGGTAAAATACAGGGAGCGAAAGGCTATTTACAATTTGTACAGAAACCAGATGGCAGTTATAAGAGTCGAGGTTCGCCGATGACATTGTAATTCTGTCAGAGACAGCAAAGGACCAGGAAGAGCGGCTGAACGGAATAGACAGTGTCTTGGAAGGAGGGTATAAGATGAACATCAACAAAAGCAAATCGAGGATAATGGAATGTAGTCGAATTAAGTCGGGTGATGCTGAGGGAATTAGATCAGGAAATGAGACACTAAAAGTAGTAAAGGAGTTTTGCTATTTGGGGAGCAAAATAACTGATGACGGTCGAAGTAGAGACGATATAAAATGTAGACTGGCAGTGGCAAGGAAAGCGTTTCTGAAGAAGAGAAATTTGTTAACATCGATTATAGACTTAAGTGTCAGGAAGTAGTTTCGCAAAGTATTTGTATGGAGTGTAGCCATGTATGGAAGCGAAACATGGACGATAACTATTTTGGACGAGAAGAGAATAGAAGCTTTCGAAATGAGGTGCTACAGAAGAATGCTGAAGATTAGATGGGTAGATCGTATAACTATTGAGGAGGTACTGAATAGCATCTCGTGGTCGTGCGGTAGCGTTCTCGCTTCCCACGCCCCGGTTCCCGGGTTCGATTCCCGGCGGGGTCAGGGATTTTCTCTGCCTCGTGATGGCTGGGTGTTGTGTGCTGTCCTTAGGTTAGTTAGGTTTAAGTAGTTCTAAGTTCTAGGGGACTGATGACCATAGATGTTAAGTCCCATAGTGCTCAGAGCCATTTGAACCATTTTTGAGGTACTGAATAGGATTGGGGAGAAGAGGAGCTTGTGGCACAACCTGACTAGAAGAAGGGATCGGTTTGTAGGACATGTTCTGAGGCATTAAGGGATCACCAATTCAGCACTGGAGGGCAGCGTGGAGGGTAAAAATCGTAGAGGGAGACCAAGAGATGAATACACTTAACAGATACAGAAGGATGTAGGTTGCAGTAGGTACTGGGAGATGATGAAGCTTGCACAGGATAGAGTAGCATGGAGAGCTGCATCAAGCCAGTCTCAGGACTGAAGACAACAACAACAACATGTCGATTTTGTATCATCAAAAGCGACATGGTTGAGTTCTGCCTGTAAGGCAGTCAGGAATCCTGTCATTGCTCTGGTCCGATATATTAGGTAAGATCGAATTTGTTTGACTGTATCGATGCCTTCCGACAGTGAAGGAACACAGCAATAACCTGAGCGCTCAGTATGCACTCTCCAAACGATTCGATTAGGAGGCTAGGCAAAGTTAGTTGGTGTGACGTTAGCGACAACACTGCGCACACGCGCAGTGGTGTGAGGTGGAGGTGGACGTGGGTGGACAGGGGTCGCCGCTTCATTAGGCCCGGCTCCGGGCGCCAGGGCACGGCGCGGCGCGGCATCGCGTGGGGCGGGGCGGGAGGTTGTGGCGCCGACACGTGGGGCTGCCCGGCCCGGCCCGGCCCGGCACAGCGAGCACTTTTAATCAGCCGGCGCTCTCAATTAGCGCCGGTAAACAAGGAGGGCGCGCATTGATCCGTCCCTCTCCGGCCGCGCAGCCTCGCCCATTGTCACGCCCCGCTGACCGCCCCAGCACGGATTGCCCGCCTCACTGTCTTGCGCTCGTCACACTACTTCCCTCGACTGCCCCGCACTCCTTTGTCTATAGTATCGGCAAAGGAAAGCTAGCTATTTCTGTGGTACATATCTGCTATTTTTTATACGTTTCTACACTCATTGCCTCTTAAAAGACAAATACCTGAAGGTAACATTGGAGATATGACGCTGCCTGGCGTGACAAAAGCACACCTACTACTGTTGTGTCGCACCTCCTTTTGCCCGGCGCAGTACACCAACTCAATCTGCTATGCACTCAACAAGTTATTCCAAGTCCCTTCGCACGAAGTAATGGCCGCTATCGACAGGGGATCTCAAGTTGATTCCGTATTTGTAGATTTCCGAAAAAGCTTTTGACACCGTTCCTCACAAGCGGCTTCTAATCAAGCTGCGGGCCTATGGGGTATCGTCTCAGTTGTGCGACTGGATTCGTGATTTCCTGTCAGGAAGGTCGCAGTTCGTAGTAATAGACGGCAAATCATCGAGTAAAACTGAAGTGATATCAGGTGTTCCCCAGGGAAGCGTCCTGGGACCTCTGCTGTTCCTGATCTATATAAAAGACCTGGGTGACAATCTGAGCAGTTCTCTTAGGTTGTTCGCAGATGATGTTGTAATTTACCGTCTAGTAAGGTCATCCGAAGACCAGTATCAGTTGCAAAGTGATTTAGAATAGATTGTTGTATGGTGTGGCAGGTGGCAATTGACGCTAAATAACGAAAAGTGTGAGGTGATCCACACGAGTTCCAAAAGAAATCCGTTAGAATTCGATTACTCGATAAATAGTACAATTCTCAAGGCTGTCAATTCAACTAAGTACCTGGTTGTTAAAATTACGAACAACGTCAGTTGGAAAGACCACATAGATAACATCGTGGGGAAGGCGAGCCAAAGGTTGCGTTTCATTGGCACGACACTTAGAAGATGCAACAAGTCCATTAAAGAGACAGCTTACACTACACTCGTTCGTCCTCTGCTAGAATATTGTTGCGCGGTGTAGGATCCTTACCAGGTGGGATTGGCGGAGGACATCGAAAGGGCGCAAAAAAGGGCAGCTCGTTTTGTATTATCACGTAATAGGGGAGAGAGTGTGGCAGATATGATACGCGAGTTGGGATGGAAGTCATTAAAGCAAAGACGTTTTTCGTCGCGGTGAAATCTATTTACGAAATTTCCGTCACCAACATTCTCTTCCGAATGCGAAAATATTTTGTTGAGCCCCACCTACATAGGTAGGAATGATCATCAAAATAAAATAAGAGAAATCAGAGCTCGAACAGAAAGGTTTAGGTGTTCGTTTTTCCCGCGCCCTGTTCGGGAGTGGAATGGTTGAGAGATAGTATGACTGTGGTTCGATGAACACTCTGCCAAGCACTTAAATGTGAATTGCAGAGTAATCATGTAGATGTAGATGGAGAAATGCCGTTCCATGGTGCATTTATAGCCGTCCATAATTGCGGAAGTGTTGCCGATGCAGGATTTTGGGCACGAACCGATCTCTCGAATAGTCCCATAAATAATCGCGATGATTCATGACGGGAAATTCAAAAATGGTTCAAATGGATCTGAGCACTATGGGACTTAACTTCTGAAGTCATCAGTCGCCTAGAACTTGGAACTACTTAAACCTAACTAACCTAAAGACATCACACACATCCATGCCCGAGGCAGGATTCGAACTTGCGACCGTAGCGGTCGCGCAGTTTCAGGCTGTAGCGCCTAGAACCGCTCGGTCACTCCGGCCGGCTGTCGGGAAATCTAGGTGGCCAAATCATTCGCTCGAATTATCCAGAATGTTCTTCAAACCAATAACAAACAACTGTGGTCCAGTGACAAGGCCCATTGTCATTTACAAAAATTCCATCATTTTTTGGGGACATCACATGAATGAATAAATGGCTGCAAGCGGTCCCCAAATAGCCGAACATATCCACTACCAGGCATTCAACGGTTCAATTGGAACAATAGACCCAGTCTATTCCATGTAAACAATGTCCACACCATTATGGAGCCACCAACATCTTGCTCAGTGCCTTGTTGAATACTTGGGTCCATGGCTTCATGGGCTCTGCGACACTCCTGAGCCCTACTATCAGCTTTTACCAACTGGAATCGGGACTCTTCTGGACAGACCACGGTTTTCCAGTACTCTAGGGTCCAAGCGATATGGTCACGGCCCAGCAGAGGCGCTGCAGGCGATTTTGTGTTGCTAGTAAGGGCACTCGCGTCGGTCACCTAACCCCACAGCCCATTAATGCCAAATTTCGCCGCACTGTCCTAACGGATACGTTCGTCATAGGTCCCACATTGATCCCTACGGCTGTTTCGCGCAATGTTGCTTGTCTCTTAGCACTGCCAACTTTACGCAAACGGCGCTGTGCTGTACGTAGTGAGACGTAACGCCTTAAATTTGGTACTCTCGCCACACTCATGACACTGAGGATATCGGAATACTGAATTCCCTAACAATTTCCGTAATGGAATGTCCCTTATGTAACACAGTTCCGCGTTCTGTTAATTCCCGTCGTGCGGCCACAACCACGTCGGATCCTTTTTCACATGAATCACCTGAGTAGAGTCCGCTGCTCGTGGTCTCGCGGCAGCGTTCTCGTTTCCCGCGCACGGGGTCCCGGATTCGATTCCCGGCGGGTCTGGGATTTTCTCTGCCCCGTGATGAGTGGATGTTGTGTGGTCATCGTCATTTCATCATCACTGACGCACGCAAGTCGCCGAAGTGGCGTCAACTAAAAAAGAACTTGCAATACGGCGGCCGAACTTCCCCGCATGGGGGATCCCGGCCAACAATGCCATACGATCACTTCACTTCCACCTGAGTAGAAAAGACAGCTCCGACAATGCACCGCCGTTTTATACCTTGCGTACGCTATACTGCCGCCATCTCTATATATCGCTTTCGCTATCCAATGACTTACCACTTCAGTGTATTTCCCAAAGTTCTGAAAGACGGTATACTTAGAGAATTATTGAGGCCCTTGCGAAAGACAACCATGACGAAATTATTCCGCCTGCTGTGCAAGATATATGATACTCCCAAAATATATTCACACTACAAGAAGAATGTAATAATCCCAATTCTAAAGAAGTTAGCTGCTGACAGGTGAGAATGCTAGCAGTTTAATAAGTCACGGTTAAAAAATACTGACACGAATTATTTACAGGAAAATGAAAAAAATGGGGAAACCGACTTAGGGGTGGGTTCCGTTGAAATCTTATTACGTGGCACGTGTGCTGATATTAACAGAGAATATAGCACTTGTTTGCCCAGCAGTACCTTTCTTCAGTGACGCGGTTCGATGCGTTGATAGTGGTAAGAGCTCTGGTTATACAAAGTTCGTAATATTCATACGAGGGTCACTCCAAAAGAAATGCAGACTATTTTTGTAAAAATACAGTTTTAATTCTGCATGTCTGAAAGTTTTACAGTGTGTAGATACATCCTTCCCGCTTGTTTTCAAACTTAGTTCAACCTGTTCCTGAAAGTGGCGCCGTCACAGCATGTCTTCAAGATGGCCGCTACACTTGACGATCGTTAGAAGCAACGTGCTGTCATAGATTTCCTGTGCTGTGAAAAAGAAACAGTGGTAACATACACAAGAGGTTGAAAAAGGTGTATGGAGATGCTGCTGTCGATCGCAGTACAGTTAGTCGGTGGGCAAGCGGGTTACGTGATGAAAGCGGGCACGGCAATATTGAGGATTGTCCTCGTAGCGGCAGGCTGCACACACTCCAGACAATGTGCAGAGAGTTAACGAATTGGTGACTGCTAACAGACGCCTCACAGTGAACGAATTGTCACGCTACGTTGGGATAGGGGAAGGAAGTGTTTGCAGAATACTGAAAGTGTTGGCGTTAAAAAAGGTTTGTGCCAGGTGGGTTCCCAGGATGTTGACAGTGGCTCACAAAGAAACAAGAAAAACTTTATGCAGCGAACTTTTGGAACAGTGTGAGAATGGTGGAGATGAATTTGAATTTCTTGAAAGAACTGTGACAGGTGATGAAACATGGCTCCATCATTTTTCACAAGAGACGAGGAGGCAATCAATGGAGTGGCATCGTTGTGCACGCTGCCAAACAGTGGCTTCAACAGGTTGGTCCAGAATTTTACCGTGCGGGTATACAGGCGCTGGTTCCAAGATGGCGTAAGGCAGTTGAGAGGGATGGAAATTATGTGGAGAAATGAAAATATTGTTCCTGAAGGATGTGTCTACACACTGTAAAACTTTCAAACGTGTAGAATAAAAGATGGAATTTAAACAAAATAGTGTGCATTTCTTTTGGAGTGACCCTCGTATTAAAGGAAATGCAGTTAACCCGTATCGGGTCATAATAGCCAAAATAACTGTATCTGTGATATGTGTAGTTTTAAGTTAGAATCAGTGGGTACTCCGTGTTGTCGTTTCCTTCTGCACCATGGGTTCAGGCACGCTGGAGCAACGGCGGCGAACTTCCTTCAACAAGGTTAGACGTCTTTGACTGTCGGTCACCAAACGCGCGAAGCTGAAAGACGTCGGCGTTGGGATAGCGGCCTTTGATTCTTATTAAAAAATATATTGTATTGCAATGTATTGTAGAAAGAAAAAAGATGGAAAGCTTTTTATGATCTTAACTCAGCTGTCAGCTGCTGCCTGGTTGTCTTCACAGTATTGAGTCGCGCTCATACGCGTGAGAAACCAGATTTTCTGTTGTTACAGTGACGATAGAAATGTACTATGAGTAACGAATAAAAACTGAACAAAAGATGTTGACAATGGAAATTTAAAACCTGTGTTGAGAAGTTATTTGTTGCGAAAGTGTTTGTGGTAGATCCTGCCCGTGTCAAATACTAAAGCCGAATCATTACATGAGTGAGAGAAAGGGAAGTAGTCAATCTTCTAGACTGATGATATCCGATGAAGTTACTTTGGGCGTTGGAGGCAGTAGTAACATCCATGATCAATTCTTAAAGGGTATTACAAGTTCGTTTAAGTGACCTACAGTTTTCAAAAGTGAAAAGGTGCCATAACTTCTGAAACTAACGTAACGTTAGCTCACAGATACCAGTTAGATACTTGCGCTCATGAGTGGTAAGCTGAATGAGCTAATATCGGTGGTTGTCTTAGCAACGAACGACAACCAGTATAAGGTGAGCTGCAAAAAATACTTTATTCCTTGAGATTATGAGCAGATTTATTCGTCATAGTTACGCAGTTAATGCCGAATAGTTCTATTAAACAAAAACCTGCTGCGATACAGTATTTCTGCGGAAGAGGCGACGGTGATATCGACCCAACCAGTACTTTTGGAACAGCGTGCAACTTTCTCATAGAGTTAAGGGCAGGCCTTAGCAGCTTACTAATTTTCACACAGGCTAATAAGACTATCCTGCAAAGAGCACTGGAAGCCAGAATCTGCGAACATGTAGCATCAGAGTTGTCAATATCGCTGGAAACATATTGTTATTAACGAATTAGACGGTCAAAACTATTGATAGACACGGTGAAGGAACAGTATGTGGACGTCGACCCGCCGCACAGGCGAAATTTGCAAAAAATGGCTCAAATGGCTCTGAGCACTATGGGACTTAATGTCTGAGGTCATCAGTCCCCTAGAACGTAGAACTACTTAAACCTAACTAACCTAAGGTCATCACATACATCTACGCCCGAGGCAGGATTCGAGCCTGTGGTCGTAGCGGTCGCGAGGTTTCAGACTGAACCGCCTAGAACCGCTCGGCCACACCGGCCGGCTTGAAATTTGCAGATAAGCGATATGTTGTGTTACAGATGTGTTTTCACCCTCCATAGTCAAGATCGCAAATTTAATTTTATTGGCTACTATTTTCGGGTTATCTACAAGTCTTCTTCAGCTCATAGCGAAATACGGTGATTAGTGGAGGACTGCCAAACGGCGGGACACTTGGTCTGGAGACGTGTAGGAAGACGCGAGGACATACTGACCATACGACATATCTTAGAAAATACACTGAAGAAAATCTACATTTGCATGATTTGCACATTTAAAGAAATATTTTGAGAGAGTTGATTGGAGCACATTCTTTGAAATTCTGATCGCAACAGGAACAAAATACACGAGTGAAAAATTATTTACAACTTGCACAGAAACAGAGGCAGTTATAAGAGCATAAAAATTCTCCTTGGTACTGTGCCACAACAACACATGAAACGTACATTCATGTCTCAATCAACGTCCGGTTAAGTATGATTGTGTTATGTAAACTCTGTGTGACCGATATACAGTACGAAGTACAAGAATTTCAGCGGCATAATGCAGCATATGTGACTGGTCTTCTTGCACTGTAAATACCTTTAGTATCTTTACACTATCTGCTATGCCATGTACGTTCTGTGGTTAATTCACTTTATTATTGACAGTACAAGTGACAACCTAACTTCTCGGTCGCCCCATATGTCACTGCACAAAATCGTCAATGCTTACCACTAATAACAGCCACGCAAATGACGCCTTCCGCTTCATTCTCATTAACAGTCGCACGCTATAATGGATGTAACAGATAGGGGGTCACATGTTGACATAACAGTAACCGGGCAACGCTTAGAAATTACACTACTGGCCATCAATATTGCTACACCAAGAAGAAATGCAGATTATAAACGGGTATTCATTGGACAAATATATTATACTAGAACTGACATGTCATTACATTTTCACGCAATTTTGGTGCATAGATCCTGAGAAATCAGTAATAACGGCCTTGACACGCCTGGGCATTGAATCAAACAGAGCTTGGATGGCATGTACAGGTACAGCTGCCCATGGAGCTTCAACACGATACCATAGTTCATCAAGAGTAGTGACAGGCGTATTGTGATGAGCCAGTTGCTTGGCCACCGCTGACCAGACGTTTCCAATTGGTGAGAGATCTGGAGAATGTGCTGACCAGGGCAGCAGTCGAACATTTTCTGTATCCAGAAAGGCCCGTACACGAACTGCAACATGCGGTCGTGCATTATCCTGCTGAAATGTAGGGTTTCCCAGGGATCGAATGATGAGTAGAGCCACGGGACGTAACCCATCTGAAATGTAACGTCCACAGTTCAAAGTGCCGTCACAGCGAACAAAAGGTGACCGAGAAGTGTGACCAATGGCATCCTGTACTATCACGCCGGGTGATACGCCAGTACGGCGATGACGAATACACGCTTCCAATGTGCGTTCACCGCTATGTCGCCCAACACGGATGCGACTATCATGATGCTGTAAACAGAACCGGGATTCATCCGAAAAAATGATGTTTTGCCATTCGTGCACCTAGGTTCGTCGTTGAGTACACCATCGCAGGCGCTCCTGTCTCTGATGCAGCGTCAAGGGTAACCGCAGGCTACAATCCGACCTTTATTAAAGTCGGAAACGTGATGGTACGCATTTCTCCTCCTTACACGAGGCATCACAACAACGTTTCACCAGGCAAAGCCGGTCAAATGCTGTTTGTGTATGAGTAATCGGTTGGAAACTTTCCTCATGTCAGCAAGTTGTAGGTGTCGTCACCGGCGCCAACCTTGTGTGAATGCTCTGAAAAGCTAATCATTTGCGTATCACAGCATCTTCTTCCCGTCGGTTAAATTTCGCGTCTGTAGCACGTCAGCTTCGTGGTGTAGCAATTTTAATGGCCAGTAGTGTAGTTAGTACCAGATAATTCTGACACAGTTTCTGAAAATCTAGAGGCTAGAAAAAGCATATAAAATGAGCATAGCCAAGTACCGTATCATATGACGCATGGCACCACTAGTGTTTCTTCGAGACTCGCAGTATCTTTTTGTTTCTAGAGTACTATCCATAGCATAGTTGGTATCGGAAGCGTTTTGTTTTCCGCAGACAACACAGAGGAGTGGGCGAAATAAACGGCCAGCAGCGGCGGATACTGTCTGACGCGACCTGTAATGCAGACAGCACGGGGCGTCGCACAAGAACACGCCCCCATGCGTCGAAGCACTGTCAAAATAGAAGGGCTGTCCGCTTCGAAACATGTCCAAGTGCCGCTGCCGGCTGCCTCTGTTATTGAGTTGAAGAGAACTGAGTAATTAAATTGCGGGCCTTCGACCCTTCCTCTGACCTCCCTCCTTGCTCTCCTCTTCGCTGTGTGTGCAGGTAACATTGATTTTCGCCGCCATCGACCGTCGTGACTTCTGACTACCTCACGTGGCACGAAACAGCTTTGAGTAATTAGCCCCCCCCCCCTTCCCCCACAACCTAGCTGAAATGCAAGGAACGTGAATAAATTCTCTATTTCAAGGGAAAGCATGGCAACTTCCTGTCGCCAAAATAATTCATTCTGCTCTCCTGTCTTCTTCTTTCTAAGAGGAAGAGCACTGCAATAGCAAAATCCACCAGCGGAGGAGGAGACAACAACACTCAAAAGGTATTGCGTTTTTTTTTCCATTCTGTACGTTGGAAACGATCACAAGCAGGTGAGTGAAGCTTTATATCTACTACCTCGGTGGTGTCGCACGCGGGGCTTTGCCGTCGAGCCCCATTTTCAGTCGTTAATTTCCGAATTAATTTATGCACGTGCGTCATCACTAGATATATTTGTTCGAGAAAGTAACACATAATTGTTTAAATGGAACTTTGTTTTTTATTCCCAAAAGTAATTTTAACAGTTTTTACAAACATAACTTTTCAAGAAAAAGGTACAATCCTGATTAAACAAACCAATCTTTTCCCGGTAAATAACCGCTGTGGCGTTTCGCATTGACAAACACACAAAAATATAGGAAAGAATGTAGATAGACGAAAGAACACAAATGTCGACAAGGTCATGATGGCTGAGCATGGCAATAAATTATGCATTTTCTCATCTAGAAGAGCCGAGTATTTGAAAAATCATTTAACACAAAAAATAAACGTTCTATCTTCTGTTCGCGTTTTTCCAGGAGGGCTAATGCACAATCAGGAATTTAAGAAAAATTGGATAAACAGGTTTAGGGAGTTTGATTTTGCACATTCCCACTACCGCTGTCTGATCGACAAATCATTCAGACATTCGGTGTCAGACCTGAAACCGCCGAGGTGTTGACGGAGCCGTTCCTGAAACAATTTTCCTTTTCTACGTGTAGAATGAACAACAACAACCAAGTGTAATGATAGCGACAGACAGAGCAGGATGGCTACATCACCAGTGTAATGATGGTGACACGTAGATGATTTACCTACCTGTTTCCACAGTGAAATATCCGCACTGTATTTCGTTATCTCAACTCATAGTGAAATTGGCCTCAAGCTAAATTTCATACGCCTCAGGCGTTTGTTATTACCATTTTTTTTTAAATTGTACGAAAATAAATACATTTAAGTAAAGATAGACGACCTAAGCCGCAAACCATTTATGTCAATATATCTGATGCACGAGAACGTAGACGAGGATGAGATGTGAATACGATACTGTGAGAAAGTTTGACAGGACATTAAGAGACTTACGTCGAAACAAGGCGTAGGGAATAGACGACATTTTGCCAGAACTTGGTTCAAATGGCTCTGAGCGCTATTGGACTTAACATCTGAGGTCATCAGTCCCCTAGACTTAGAACTACTTAAACCTAACTAACCTAAGGACATCACACACATCCATGCCCGAGGCAGGATTCGAACCTGCGACCGTAGCAGTCGCGCGGTTCCGGACTGAAGCGCCTAGAACCGCTCGGCCACCGCGGCCTTGCCAGAACTACGATAGCCTTGGGAGAGCCACCGATGACAAAACTCTTCACTTGGTGAGCAAGATGTCTGAGACAGTTGAAAAGCCCTCAGACTTAAAGAAGAATCTAATAATTCTAATTCCAAAGAAAGCAGTTGCTGGGAAGTGTGAAAATTAGCGAAGTATCAGTCTAATACATCGTGGTTGCAAAATATTAACACGAACTCTTTACAGAAAAATGGAAAAACTGGTACAAAGCGGTCTCGGAGAAAATCAGTTTTGATTCCGGAGTAGTGTAGGAACACGCGAAGCAATACTGACCCTACGAGTTATCTTGGAAGATAGATTACGAAAAGGCTGACCTACATTTATTGCAGCTGCAGACTTACTGAAAGTTTTTGACAGATTTGAGTAGAGCACTATCTTTGAAATTCTCAAGTTAGCACGGGTAAAATACAGAGAATGAAAGGCTATTTACGACTTGTACAGAAACTAGACGGCAGTCAATGTGTCAAGGGACATGAAACGGAAGCATTGGTTGAGAAGGAATTGTGACGGAGTTGTAGCCTATCGGCGATGTTATTCAGTTAGTAAACTGAGCAAGCAGTAAACTAAAACAAAAAAAAAAGTTTCCAGTAGGAATTAAAGCACAAAGAGAAGAAACAAAAACTTTGCATACAACAGAGTCACCCGTTGAGGGTGAAGAGACTTCCCGATCGCGAAATGCGAATTTTCAGTCCCCCAAATGCACCAGTTTTGTTTATTGACGAACCCATCGAAATGAAACTAGGCTTCGTCGCTACAAACAAACCATACACTGCATACTAATTCGCATCATGCCCTACGTCCAACTGTGCAGTTTGAACGTCCTAACGCAAACCGTTCAGAAGTTACGACGATTTTATTTCGTATGTTCAATAATTGTCACCCTGTACTAAGTACCGTAAATATTTCTGAAGTAACTTGATCCTTTTTGAAACACCCCTGTATTTGGTTTACACGTGATCACCGCTAATCTCCATGCATTTTACGAGCGTCAATGACAGATTTCCACTCCAACGCCGCAGAAGTTCTCTCAACAACTTCGTTACCATCTCGTGTATCCCACTGCAGTCTTTGCACTAGGCGATTCAGTCAAAACAAACACGGCAACACTTTGGTCGCTATATTAGTCCAGAGGATTTACCAAAACTTCTTACCCGAAGAACTTCACGAGCATCATGCGGACTGGAATAATATTGCAATAATCAAATTCCCACTACAGCAATCCCAGAACTATTATCTGACGTATTAATAGTATGACATACATGCGAGAATCAAGCGAGAATCGTCCCCAAAACTACTTGCACTGGTTCTCTGTCGTTTATTGAGGTTTCTACGTTTATTTTTGACTCTCGAGGACGGATGGGATGGACACCATTCTGTTGATTTTCAGGTGTGAACAGAGCTACCCAAGTCGCGACGCATTTCTGAGCAGTCTTTGCTCGTTTCATCGCATCCTTAAGTTCTCATTCAAATTCAGCAGGACCATTATCCGGCCTACGAATGCCACAGCTGAGGTCCAGTGTAATATTTCACGCAGCACAGAGAACAGTGGGAACGGCAGTGCAATATCAACAGTTGATTCTTTGTCATAAGTTTAAGGGATTATGCAAACTGTTGCAACTATTCTAAAGTCGTTCGCCCGAGGTAAACGTCCTATTACGATATATCAATGTGCAACGGGAAATTTTTCTGTTACTGTCAAAGGTCTCGTCGCAATCTTTATATTAGTAAGCCTTTTAAAATTCTGTTCCGATCCGCGCAAGCTATTGTTGCGTAGTAAGTTGCCTTTCACCCTTTCCATAATGCCCGATTTCATCATCTCTAACCTTCCACAATGACTGAAAGGAGAAACTGATGAAAATTAACGGGATCAGATGGTGAAAATTCCTCAGAGTTCGTATAGAAGTATGTGGACATATCATTTAGATAAAGAAGTCTGCATACTTGCTGCGTAAAGAATGCTTTCTGGCTTAGCTGCATTTACATTTTTTCCCCAATTCTTTTTATTGTCAAGAAAACTGGCTATGCCAGATGCTGCTATTGCGTTGTTCGACTACGGCGCCGTTGCGTAGAAAACACCCACGTTGTCTGCGCTGCCCTTTCGTTTGCTTTCCCTTCTGGGGCTTCATTTTATTGACCTCAATCCGCTGGTTGCGGGATGCGTCCACTGGGAGGCCTCGTTTCCACATAAAACTTGACAATAAGGATCCGAACCGTGGAAACCCAGTGACAGAGTCAACGCAAAAGAAAGTTACGATGTCACAAAAATATTTACGAAAATAATTCGACAAACACTGATTTGCAAGTTCTGTAATATTTTCTCTAGCATCCGCTCCAAGCTTAATGGCGTTCTGGGATAAGAAAAATCCAGTTCTTTGGTTGAGAATTATTAGACACATGGTGAAGAAAAACCAGACAGAGTACTGCTCTTTCTAGTTATACGGGACAGTACTTGTGCAGAAAATATTTTAAACGGCTTAATTTGTGAATATGAATAGGAGCGTAGGAACAAGATCCGAAAGGATGGAGTGCCGTAATTTCGTAATCAAATGGTGCGCTGTCAGGGTTACATTTTGCAGTCTGTATTATTTAACCGTTTCTTTGAGTGAACTGTTATGACGGTCTGTTTTGTTCTGTAAGTCCGCATCCGTAGCTGAGTGTTCTGCTTAGATGGTTGCCATGCGGATGACCCGGACTCGATTCCCGGCGCTGCCAAGAATACCAATTCAGGTGCAACCTGATTTAGTAGTAGCGGCTCCAAGGTGTGGAAAATGTGCAAAACGCCATGGAGAGCGGTGTGCCAACCACATGCGCCTCCGCCGCCACATGACGCCGAAAGGCAGAGGATGACAGGGCGGCCGGCCTGGACAAGGAGCTCACTATTTTCATTATAACATACATTCAAGAGTAGTGCGTTAATGTTTCTTTTTTAAATCGTGAATCGTTGTAGAGCGAATTTTTATTGCTTTATCGGCGTTTAACAACTACGGAAGTTAATTCACTCCGAGTTTTAGATCAAAAGCGGACGAAAAGTCATTAGGAGTGTGTATATCGGTGCCGAACACTTCGCCTTATTTGATAATACAAGAAAACGGTCCATCTTTTCCTGATTTCTATCGTAAATTCAGCGAAGCTGAATATGCTCTCTTGATTTATAGATAAAAAAACCACTTGTTTCAGTATTTTATCTGCGAATCAGTCACGCAGATGCAATCAGTCACAGTGGAAGTAAGTTGGTAACCGAATGATCGACACTTACGTTAAAATGGACATTCGCACTATAAGGTATCAAATCCCATTTTAATTTCCCAACATTATTTCGTGGCTCTGAAACGCTTTCCCAAGTAACAGGAAGCATTCGCGAAAAATCACAGCGGATTCGTCGTCCTGCAACTGCTGTCGGTCATTATGGATTATTTACAGACCGTCTTGATAGATATGTTGGTTATGAACATTATTAAAAATGACCATTAGGTTGTTACTTAGAGCACTTGTTGCGCGTCGAAAGATGTCTGCGAGTGTCCCAAGTACAGTAGTTATATTAGGACGTTTGAGTGGTGAATGCGAGTTTACTTAGCTTGACAACGGCGGCAGACACATCTCGGCTGTTAGGTGAAATTTGTTGTAATGCTGAACTGAGCTGCCTTACAGGCCACCCACTGTAGTGTGTCGCTGCAAACCGCTTCGTGGTTTGACGGGCTCGGTGGCCCGTAGTAAGAGACATATTGTCCTCAAATATCGGGGCATCTGTTTGTAACGCAAACGATAAAAAAACACCATTCAGCAAACAGTTGCGGCATTGGTGACCACTTTCTTATGTCAGTTACCTAGAGGTGATATTTAGAAGCAGTATGAAGTGGTCATACAGAAAACTTCAATTTTTTGTGAGAATTTTGTGGGAGGGTGCCACTCCGGTCTGTAATATCCTCACCAAGTTAGTGTTGAAGGAATAGCTCGCGTAAAAGTAAATTAATTCTGTTGTGTTACAGGTGTGTTTTCAAGAAAAACCTTCAGTGTCAAGATAGCAAATGTAATTTAATTGATTACTAGTTTCGGGTTATCTACATGCCATCTTCAGCTCATAACAAAATACACTGATCAGTGGACGACTGCCAAACGGCGGGACACATCGTCTGGAGGCAGGGATGCTTAAGTCGAAAACGGTAGAAAAGTTAAAATTCTCCACGTTTAGTTTTGGATATACAGGGTGTTACAAAAAGGTACGGCCAAACTTTCAGGAAACATTCCTCACACACAAATAAAGAAGTTATGTGGACATGTGTCCGGAAACGCTTAATTTCCATGTTAGAGCTCATTTTAATTTCGTCAGTAACCTGATCAAATTGTAAATTTTCACAATCAACATGTGTGGGCTGACGAGAATCCGCACGCAATTGCGCAATCACGTCATCAACACAGATTTTCTGTGAACGTTTGGGCAGACATTGTTGGTGACGTCTTGATTGGGCCCCATGTTCTTCCACCTACGCTCAATGGAGCACGTTATCATGATTTCATACGGGATAGTCCACCTGTGGTGCTAGAACATGTGTCTTTACAAGTACGACACAACTTGTGGTTCATGCACGATGGAGCTCCTGCACATTTCAGTCGTAGTGTTCGTACGCTTCTCAACAACAGATTCGGTGACCGATGGATTGGTAGAGGCGGACCAATTCCATAGCCTCTACGCTCTCCTGACCTCAACCCTCTTGACTTTCATTTATGGGGGCATTTGAAAGCTCTTGTCTACGCAATCCCGGTACCAAATGTAGAGACCCTTCGTGCTCGTGTTGTGGACGGCTGTGATACAATACGCCATTCTCCAGGGTTGCATCAGCGCATCAGGGATTCCATGCGACGGAATGTGGATGCATGTATCCTCGCTAACGGAGGACATTTTGAACATTTCCTGTAACAAAGTGTTTGAAGTCACGCTGGTACGTTCTGTTGCTGCGTGTTTCCATTCCATGATTAATGTGATTTGAAGAGAAGTAATAAAATGAGCTATAACATGGAAAGTAAGCGTTTCCGGACACACGTCCACATAACATATTTTCTTTCTTTGTGTGTGAGGAATGTTTCCTGAAAGTTTGGCCGTACCTTTTTGTGACACCCTGTATTGACAAAATCAGTGCGCCAGATAAAATGTAAAACTGTTCTGCGTACGGGGCGGACGGAGTAGCAGTCATACAGAATTTGTCATCTCTCCGATGCCATTTGATAGGGAGTACTAATTTAAAATAGACAAGGATGGACCAAGCAGTCGAGACCAAAAGCAACGTAAATTAAGCAAGAAATCACAAGGAACCCGAACAGTATGTCTGCTCTGATCCCGTCTCCACTTCCGCGATTGTGACTGCAGTATGTTAGTAGTTGCGCCAATTTATTCGGTAAGAAAGACAATACGCGTGGTGGCGCATGTAGTCAATCGCTTTTCAGCCCAGTTTAGGTGACTGGGCCACATTAACATGAACTGCCTTTGGATATTCCCAGCGCAGTGGGTTCGAGAAAACATATGCAGCTGTAACGGTTGAGAGGCGGCTGGCCGAGATCGATTGTTAATCAGAGAGTCCGTCTTGGGCAAATATGTAATCGATGTGCCAGAAACGGCAGTCGTGCGCCACACTGAATGTTGGATTAGCCCCTGGAACGCCGCCTGTGCGTCCGGTCTGCACTCTGATTGTGCTGCCATCGACCCGTTCCGTCCAGGCAAGAACACAAAGAAGCGAGCTGCAGCTGAAGTGAAGCCGCCGCCGCTGCCGCGTCCTCATGTCCCAATTTTCGGGCCACCGCCGTTTCTTAATATGACGGAACAATCTGATAAAGAGCGCCGGACGCTCGAAAAAGTTTTCAAATTTCCTGTTGGAGTTTCCTAGCAAAAACTTTTTACGCGTTAAGTATACTCAGACGGGATTTCCATTAGGGAGGACTCAGCACCCTTTCGGACTTCCGCTTTTGCGAGAACTTTTTCGTATCTCCCCCTCACAGAACAGCGCGAATGAAAATAATTAACGACAGTCTGCCATGGGTTCGTGCTTTTTTCTTTTCTCTTTTTTTCCACGCCATGAACGCTGCTCCTTCGTTGGCACACGTGTGTCACGTGTTATCTGTCCGGGAGCATAAGCTTGAAATGGCAGTAATCAGACTTGTTGTTGTAGTCTTCAGCCCGAAGACAAGTTTGATGCAGCTCTCCATGCTACTCTACCCTGTGCCAGCCTCTTCATCACCGAATAACAACTGCAACCCACGTTCTTTTGAATCTGCTTACTGGCACATGTCTCTTGGACTCCCTCTACGACTTTTACCTTCCACATTTCCCTCCAGTACTAAATTGGTGATCCCTTGATGTCTTAGAATGTGTTCTTCTTTTACGGAATTTCCGCCACAAAATTCTTGTTTCCCCAGTTCAGTCAGTACCTCTTCACTGGTTATATAGCCTAACCATCTAATCTTCGAAATGCTTCTGTAGCACAACATTTCACGTCTGAACTATTCCTCGTTCATCTTTCACTTCCATATGTGGCTACACTCCAGACAAATACTTTCAGAAAACATTTCCTAACACTTAGTCATAGGCCGGCCAGAGTGGCTGAACAGTTCTAGGCGCGTCTGGAATCGCGCGACCGCTACGGTCGCAGGTTCGAATCCTATCTCGGGCATGGATGTGTGTGATGTCCTTAGGTTTAATTAGTTCTAAGTTCTAGGGGACTGATGACCTCAGAAGTTAAGTCCCATAGTGCTCAGAGCCATTTGAACCATTTGAACTTAGTCATAAAATAGATGTTAACAAATTACTCTTCTTCAGAAGCGCCTTTCTTGCCATTGTCCGTCTACATATTATATCCTCTTTACTTCGGCCATCATCAAATAGCAAAAGTGATCTAATACTTCATGTGTTTCGTTTTCTAACCTTACTTTGTCCGCAGCACCTTACTTAATTCGACTACATTCATTATCCTTGGTTTGCTTTTTTTAATATTCATCTTACATCCTCCTTTCAAGACGCCATCCATTCCGTTCGACTATTCTTCCAGCTCCTTTGCTGTCTTTCACAGAAATTGAGGTTTTGGGAAAGACACGGAATAATCGGTGCTATATTCCTTGATGACACGGTGACTACCGAACGGTACGTCAGGGTCATGGAAGATGATTTCATTCCCATTATCCAAAGTGACTCTGATTTCGATAAGATGTGGTTCATGCAAGACGGAGCTCGATGCAATGGAAACAGAAGAGTGTTTGGCTCTGAGCACTATGGGACAACTTCTGAGGTCATCAGTCTCCTAGAACTTAGAACTACTTAAACCTAACTAACCTAAGGACATAACACGCATCCATGCCCCAGGCAGGATTCGAACCTGCGACCGTAGCGGTCGCGCGGTTCCGGACTGTAGCGCCTAGAACTGCTTGGTCACTCCGGCCGGCCAGAAGAGTGTTTAATGTCCCGGAGGAGCACTCTGGGGACCGCATTCTGGCTCTGGGGTAACCAGAGGCCACTGGCATGGGCCTCGATTAGCCGCCACATTCACCGGATCTGAACACATGCGACTCCTTTTTGTGGGGCTACATTAAAGACAAGGTGTACAGCAATAATCTCAAAACCATTGCTGAACTGAAAACAGCCATTCACAAGGTCATCGACAGCATCGATGCTCCGATACTTCAACGAGTCATGCAGAAATTCGCTATTCGTCTGTGCCACATCATCGCCAATGATGGCACGAATATCGAACATGTCATAACCTAAATCTGAATATCTGTAGTGGCGTTTACATGTTGAATAAACTGTGTTCACGACCTAGTTTGTAACTAACGTAATTTTTTTTCGTGTAGTTCAATAACTGTCAGCCTGTATCTTCATTCTGTTTTACAGATCGGGCAACCCAAGCCAAAGTTCCACGTGGTGAGTACAATATTCTGCTCTGGCTGTTAAAATACTTTTATTGAAAAGTCACTTCGGTTTCGCATCAATACTGGCGCGTCTTCAGGTGGCAGATTTTTTAAATAGACACGGCGCGACAAAGTGATTGCTTGGAGCCAAGTCCCATCGTTCATCGCCACGCTTTTAGCGTGCTATCTTCTTTTATCTTGAAAATGAACGAGGGGACTTGGCTCTAAGCTGTCACTTTGTCGCGCGAAGACGGTTTAAAACGCCTGTCACCTAAATACGTATCTCTACTGATGTGAAACCGGTAGTATTTTAAGAGGAAACATTTCATTCACTAGTTTCAAAATAACATTTCAGAGTGAGATTAAACCGCTGGGTTCTTGCCTGCGTACCCGTCAGTTCGCTAAGCCAGCCAGCTACGTAATCGAGCACGCGCCCGGTCTACCAGACGAACTGAGCTCGGTTTATGGAACGGAACTGGAACCTTATGAGAGGCGCGGCAGCCTCGCGGCCACAAAAGCAATAAATTCGAAGCCCCGGCCGTCGTTCCTACAGACGCCCTCGCTTACACCGATTGTGTAATTAAATTACTTCTCCCGCCGGGGTTCACACACGGCCGCATTTCACTTCGCCCCGGCCTATCCCCAGGCCGACCTGGCGAAGCCGCGTCAAAGAAACATCGGGCGCGCGAAAGCAAAACCGTGACGGGAGGAACCCCCGGAATTGCGCGCCAGACCGCAGCAGAGCGCAGCACACGCACGGCAGCCGTATTGGAATTTAAGCCGAGCCGTCGGCGCAGCCACGCGCTGCAAGAGCTCCGGAAGGCACTAGGGCAGGCCCTGAAACCGCCGCGGAACTGTGTCGACGCGCTCCTCGCCCATTCTGAGGGCCGATAAGACCTGTCGTGATACTCAGTACCTGCGATTCCGACCATCGAAAGCTGCCATTCGTTGTAAATGTGAGCCACGGGATGCTGATAAAGTACACACAGAAACCGTTGCTTTTCCACGCCCCACGATGGCAAGGCTGACGGCACGTGGTAAGGTAACGACTTCTCAACCAGAGCTATCTCCAAATGCTAGAAGTGGAACGAACTATCCTCGACAGGATTTAGCTGCCAAGATAAAAACTAGCCACATACAAGTCATCAACACCGGAATGGTCGTAAGTACCGTAACTTCAATTCCCCTACTGTGGCATAGAAAGTTAGGGTACGAGATGTTATGGACCACCACTACCGTATCAAGAAAATGAACACCTTCTGAACGTACGACATTCCGTTTTGCATCCGGAAGGGACCTAGACCTGTTGTACATGGCAGAAGAGCCAACGCCGTGTTACAACTGGAGGCCGAAATGCACGCGTTTTAGATCACGCAGGGTGGCGTGAGGAGGGAACAACTATACTGACGTGAGGTTTTGGAACATGACAAGGAATGAGAGTTCGGAAATCGGACATAATTAGTTTGATACCTAACTTTAATCCATTAATGAGGAACGTCGCTCTTGACGGTACATGATTCACAATCTTATCTGTTCAGAAGACATATTGTAGCTGAATATGGCGCCTTGCTAGGTCGTAGCAAATGACGTAGCTGAAGGCTATGCTAAACTGTCGTCTAGGCAAATGAGAGCGTCTGTAAACAGTGAACCATCGCTACCAAAGTCGGCTGTACAACTGGGTCGAGTGCTAGGACGTCTCTCTAGACTTGCCGTGTGGCGGCGCTCGGTCTGCAATCACTGATAGTGGCGACACGCGGGCTCGACGTATACTAACGGACCGCGGCCGCTTTAAAGGCTACCACCTAGCAAGTGTGGTGTCTGGCGGTGACACCACAAGACCCATTTTGCACACTCCACAAGGGCCTCATGACCGAAACCCAGATTCCAGAGGAACTCATGAAACTGGTTGAGCCGGCCAGAGTGGCCGAGCGGTTCTAGGTGTCTGGAACCGCGTGACCGCTACGGTTGCAGGTTCGAATCCTGCCTTGGGCATGGATGTGTGTGATGTCCTTAGTTTAGTTAGGTTTAAGTAGTTCTAAGTTCTAGGGGACTGATGACCTCAGAAGTTAAGTCCCATAGTGCTCAGAGCCATTTCAACCATTTTGAAACCGGGTGAAAATCGGGCCTTTTAGGCTGTACTGGACTGCCCCTCAAACGTTGATAACAGCCAATGGAAATTAAAACAAATACTACTATCAACGAAGGATATCAGTCCCAGTGTCCCCACTCCTGTCAATCAAATAAATGGTCAAAGGCGTTAGTGACAAACTAAATGTACGTCAGGTTGATTTTACCGAATGGCTAAAAACTGTAGTAAACACTCCCCGTGAGGACTAGCACCAAAAAGGATCATATGGACACATGGTGAGCAAGGCGCTCCAGGAAATGTACATCCTCTTCAAGATAAAAGATCTTTTACAATGTAGGTTTCAATGATTGAAACCACACATCAAAGCATACTAGGCAAGTGGGGATGTTGTGTCTGTATTAGAGTTTTAGCTCCAAATTCAGGAGAGCAGTCGGCTGGAGCCTGTAGTAGCCACACCACAACTCATACCGCACAGGCACGTCTTCCAGCAGGGGACGGAGGATCAGCCGACTTGAGAAGTTATGGGAGGGTGTCTGGTCCCACGAGGTGGTAGCTAATAATCTCCGTTCACACACTAAGGCTGAACCGGTGCTCATGCTTCGCTGGCACTATATCACCGGAATTCTCCGCAACCAACAAGCGGATGTTGTGAAGGTTGACGATAAGACCCTTCGTAGCTTCATCTGTTAGCAGAATGGATTACAGAAATCGCAACACAGTTGCGGCCTATGCGACAAACTAATAACAAAAGCACAGCCACGGAGAAGGTAGGAGGGCTTTCACTAGTTTCAAGTGATATGGATAGTGACAGTCGTCGTGAGGAATGTTTCACAAGGTCATCTGGCTTACCCCACGCTGATGGGCCACCTGCCAGCTGCTGATACGTTCATGTTCTTAAGGATCGTTTCCTGGTAGTTTGTTCCCATTTGGCAAAATCTCCCTTTATACGATCTGAACCACTAGTAAGAGCAAGAAATACGTGTTAAGAAGTGTGCGAGGTAGCTGTTCGGCTAGTACGTCGAATTAAGTAATAAAGCATGTACAAGAGTAGCAAGGGCAATAACAATGCTAGACACCAATGTGAAGATTCGCAGAAGACGTAGATAGCCCCATTCAAAGGAACGGACAGTTCACTTAGCACATACTGTTGTTTAAAGATGAAAAAAAGCCAAAGACAAAAGTGATGAAGAATAGCAGAAGAGCAGGTATCACTAGTAGGCAAACAAAGCTTTCTTCGGTAAAACATCTCTACTGGTGAGAAAATCAAATTTTGATATCGGGTTGAGGTAAAGGATCCAGAAATGTATGTCTTGCAAGAACGCCCCACTCGTACTATACCTCCCGAAAAGTCTCAGTTTAGTCAGTGAGTCCGTAGAGGATGGTATAAGGGGGGGAGAGTACGAATGACCTCGCTTTTCCATCCCAGTTCTGCGGAGATTAAGGCAATCCGTCCTTGGACTGTATTAGTGAGTCGTCGTGTAGGATTCTTTCCACCTGTTTTGTCTAGAAGCTCTCAAAGTTTATGTCCGTCGCAGCAGAACTATCAGCGCCGTCTGTTTCTCCGTAAAGTGCAATTCTACGTCTTGTGATTCTAAGCAATGAAGCGGGAAGCTACATTACTCGGAATAACGTACAAATGCGATGTAATTGTAATGTATTTATTCACTTAACACCATGAACTGATAATATCGACACAATTAATAATGATTAGTTGAGAACTAACAATTTCCACAACTGGATCCGACGATTATGGCGCGCAGCCTGATATTTCGTAGCCGTCCGTACATTTTAGTTAGCTTAAACATTATTAATTTATTTATTAAGATGATAGATTTCGGGTGCTGTAATACTGTTATAAAATGGTTCAAATGGCTCAAAGCACTATGGGACTTAACTGGTTCAAATGGCTCTGAGCACTATGGGACTTAACTTCTAAGGTCATCAGTTCCCTAGAACTTAGAACTACTTAAACCTAACTAACCTAAGGACATCACACACATCCATGCCCGAGGCGGGATTCCAACCTGCGACCGTAGCGGACGCACGGTTCCAGACTGTAGCGCCTAGAACCGTTCGGCCACTCCGGCCGGCTATTGTTATAAGAAAGTACTTATAACCTGTAGGGTTCTCCTATTACATGTATTAGAAAAGTGACTTTTATTGGTCAATATTTATTAAGCAAGATTACTTGCTTTGCGCCAGAATAACTGTGGGTTTCCTACGTAGCTAGCTGCTGAGGTAAAGGGCGATCTCACGTCTGGCCACAGCGGCTCACACCACAGTTAACTGGCAAGGCAACGCCATACAGTCCACAGGCTACTTCAGGTAGTGTGGGAACTGAAATCTCACTCCCGAAACTGTGCGTTCTCCAGTACCTCTTTACTCTCTGAATGCTACATGATACGTGCAGATGCGATACAACTGGTAAAACCGGAAAATAAGGAAATAAAATGTGGCGTGAACGGAAGGGTGTCTTACAGTCTTTAGAAATTTAAAGCATCGGAAATGTGGAAAAGATGAAACTGGAAGCGTTACAATTGCGATGCTATTAAAGACTCTCACAAATTAAGAGGACAGATGAAGTATGAAACGGTTAAATACCATGCGGGGAAAAAAGCTAACATGGTGCTGGATGCAGGAGGGGGAAAATGGTAAGGGTAGGCCAAGAGTGGAATTTGCAAAACATATTTACAGATGGAGGTGGACATAAAAGTAACGGAAAAGTTAAAAGATTAGCACAACATACGATAAAAATGAAGGACAGCATCAACGCAGCAGTGGGGCGAAAGCTGGTCTATTAAATAAC
This sequence comes from Schistocerca piceifrons, assembly GCF_021461385.2. NCBI lineage: Eukaryota > Metazoa > Arthropoda > Insecta > Orthoptera > Acrididae > Schistocerca > Schistocerca piceifrons. The sequence continues at coordinate 104,449,478 of NC_060140.1, read as the reverse complement.
ATGGCGATGTCACATGTCGGCAGAAAATTCTATTTAACAATACCTGTTCAAAAAACCGATTGCCAGTGAGGTCGCTAACACTACGCTATTCACCACGGGCTTCTTTCCCCCCACATTCCGTCCAACAGTTCTCGCGCCAGTCAAAGGGTACGTCCTCTGTACAGATTTGACGCTAGTGTGGCTGTCGGGCATCGCGCGTGCGCAGCAGCCTGTGACGCCCCCCCCCCCCCCCCTCACCATCCACTGGGCTGGCTCGACTCACACAAATAGCATCGCAACGATGTTCCAGCAGAGGCCGAGTCCCTGCCCGTTCCTGCGTTTCTGCTCGCGATTATCGCCTCGTTTCCCGGCGCAGTAAGCGAGCGGGTAATGGATTTAGGAGAGATGGAGACGGGCGCCCCGCCGGGAAAAGGTACCCTCCTAGAGGCGGTAACAGAAGCGTGAGCGACGAAAACAGCTTTTAACGAATTGGGCCTGCAGGCTGTTGCAGGTCCTCTGATGAGGAGAAGGGCGCAAGTACCGAGGGCAGAGCACAGGCACAATAGCAAGCTATTTGCGCCCTCCAAGGACCCACAAAAAACGCACCGAACGAAAATAAGAAATTCGCTTGAAAGGTGCATTTCACATTTAGCTACTACCCAATGTTCAGACTGTAGAATTAACGCTATGAGCGTATTTCGTCAGCCTTGCTTTTTCATAGAAAGCTGCCCTCAAGGCGATGACTGGATTCAGCAGCGTAATTCTTCACTAGGCACGGTACTACACTACTGGCCATTAAAATTGCTACACCAAGAAGAAATGCAGATGATAAACGGGTATTCATTGGACAAATATATTATACTAGAACTGACATTTGATTACATTTTCACGCAATTTGGGTGCATAGATAATGAGAAATCAGTACCCAGAACAACCACCTCTGGCCGTAATAACGGCCTTGATACGCCAGGGCATTGAGTCAAACAGAGCTTGGATGGCGTGTATAGGTGCAGCTGCCCATGCAGCTTCAACACGATACCACAGTTCACCAAGAGTAGTGACTGGCGTATTGTGACGAGCCAGTTGCTCGGCCACCATTGACCATACGTTTTCAATTGGTGAGAGATGTGCAGAATGTGCTGGCCAGGGCAGCAGTCGAACGTTTTCTGTATCGAGAAAGGCCCGTACAGGACCTGCAACATGCGGTCGTGCATTATCCTGCTGAAATGTAGGGTTTCGCTGGGATCGAATAAGGGTAGAGCCATGGGCCGCAACACATCTCAAATGTAACGTCCACTGTTCAAAGTGCCGTTAATGCCAACAAGAGGTGACCGAGACGTGTAACCAATGGCACCCCATACCATCACGCCCAGTGATACGCCAGTATGGCAATGACGCCAAACACGGATGCGACCATCATGATGCTGTAGACAGAACCTAGATTTACGCGAAAAAATGACGTTTTGGCATTCGTGCACCCAGGTTCGTCGTTGAGTAGACCATCGCAGGCGTTCCTGTTTGTCGTGCAGCGTCAAGGGTATCCGCAGCCATGGTCTCCGAGCTGACAGTCCATGCTGCTGTTCGTGCAGATGGTTGTTGTCTTGTAAACGTCCCCATCTGTTGACTAAGGGATCGTGACATGGCTCCACGATCCGTTACAGCCATGCGGATAAGATGCCTGTCATCTCGACTGCTAGTGATACGAGGCTGTTGGGATCGAGCACGGCGTTCCGTATTACCCTCCTGAACCCATCGATTCCATATTCTGGTAACAGTCATTGGATCTCGACCAACGCGAGCAGCAATGTCGCGATATGATAAACTGCAATCGCGACAGGATATGATGGTTTCCATACTCTCCAGCCCTAGGACGCAGGTTAGGTGAGATATAAGTTTGTGCACAGGCTTCCGCTGTCAGTCCGCATCTCCCCTATCGCGCAGTGACCGTTCACAGCACAGCCCCCACCACCTATGTCCTGCCCTCCCCTTACGTGCCGTGCCGTCTGCGCAGCTACAGTCCAGCTTCTTTACTGCCCACTCTACGTCTACTTACTAGTACGTACCCCACAAGAAACCACACATAGCATGGCGTAAGGTATTTCTACTACTGCAGGTCATTCCGTTTCCTCTTTCACCTGCAAATGGAGTGAATGGAGTGAGGAAAAATCGACTGCATGCTTCCATGTGAGCCCTGATTTATCTTGCCTTCCCCTTCCAGTTCTTATTTTAGGTGTACTGTGGGTTAAAAAAAATCTGGATACACCAAAATGCAGAGATATGTAAACACGCAGAAAATGGGGTTGCGATCGGCAACGCTCGTTAAGACAACAAGTGTCTGGCGCAGTTGTTAGATCGGTTACTGCTGCTACAATGGCAAGTTATCAAGATTTATGTGAGGTTGTACGTGGTGCTATAGTAGGCGCACGAGCGATGGGACACAGCATTTCCGAGATAGCGCTGAAGTGCGTATTTTCCAGTACGACCATTTCACGAGTGGTAGGTAAAACATTAAATCTCCGACATAGCTGCGGCCGGAAAAAGATCCTGCAAGAACGTGACCAACGACAACTGAAGAGAATCGTTCAACGTGGCAGAAATGCAACCCTTCCGAAAATTGCTGGAAATTTCAAGGCTGGGTCATCAACAAGTGTCAGCGTGCGAACCATTCAACGAAACATCATCGATGCGGGCTTTCGGAACCGAAGTCCCACTCGTATACCCTTGATGACTGCATGGCACAAAGTTTTACGCCTCGCCTGGGCTCGTAAACACCGAAATTGGACTGTTGATGACTGGAAACATGTTGCTTGGTCGGACGAGTCTCGTTCCAAATTGTATCGAGCGGATGGACGTGTATCGATATGGAGACAACCTCATGAATCCATCGAATCTGCATGTCAGCAGGGGACTGTTCAAGCTGGTGAAGGCCCTGTAATCGTGTGGTGCGTGTGCAGTTGGAATGATATGGGACCCCTCAAACGTCAAGATACGACTCTGACAAGTGACACGTATATAATCATTCTGTCTGATCATCTGCATCCATTCATGGTCATTGTGCATTTCGAAGGACTCGGGCAATTCCAGTAGAACAATGCGACACCCCACACATCCAGAATTGCTACAGAGTGGCTCCAGGAACAGAGTTTAAACACTTCCGCTGGCCACCAAACTCTCCAGACACGAACATTATTGAGCATATCTGGGATGCCTTGCAACGTGCTGTTCAGAAGAGATCTCGACCTCCTCGTACTCTTACGGATTTATGGACAGCCCTGCAGGATTCATGGTATCAATTCCCTGCGGAAGTACTTCAGACATTAGTCGAGTCCATGCAACGTCGTGTTGCGGCACTTCTGCGTGCTCGCGGAGGCCCTACACTATATTGGGCAGGTGTACCAGTTTCTTTGGCTTTTCAGTGCATGTTCAAGTATACATTACTCTGCGGTGTTTCCAGATTTTTGTCCAATCGAGGCATATTGTTCGTCGTAGGATCGTACTGCAGTTCGTCGCAATGATCGTTTGTCTATTCTGAACAGGGTGTCGCGAAAAGAACGTCTTTCTTCCCTCCAGGGATTTCCATTTGAGTTCACGAAGCATTTTCGCAATACACGCGAGTTCAACAAACCTATCGGCGGAGAGATGGAGATCTCGTGTGGCTAGGGCCCCCAGTCGGGTAGACCGTTCGCCTGGTGCAAGTCTTTCTAGTTGACGCCACTTCGGCGACTTGCGTGTCGATGGGGATGAAATGATGATGATAAAGACAACACAACACACAGTCCCTGAGCGGAGAAAATCTCCGACTCAGCCGGGAATCGAACCCGGGCCGTTAGGTATGACATTCCGGCGCGCTGACCTCTTTTTTTTTTTTTTTTTTTTTTTGTAATCTCATTTTGTTCGTTTTCGTTCGTTGCATCTGCTCGGGACGGACGTCGCAAGACACCCGTTTCAGTTCGTCGTTGATCCATTAACTCAGTTGTTTTTATTACAGGGGGCAGCTAACCCTCTGACCGAGGGTCAGAGTTACGGTGCCGGCTTAAAAAATGTTCAAATGTGTGTGAATTCCTAAGAGACCAAACTGCGGAGGTCGACAGTCCCTAGACTTACACACTACGTAAACCAACTTAGGCTAAGAACAACAGACACATCCACGCCCGAGGGAGGACTCGAACCTCCGGCGGGAGGGGAGACCACTCAGCTACCAGGGGCGGACAATAAAGAAGAATGTAAGAGTTATACATGAGTTTATTAATAGCATGTTTCTCTTTTTTACGACGCGCGAATTTGTGCTTTTCTTCCTAATTAAATACGTAAGACGTCTGTCCATGTTTACCTACGCTGAACCGCCAAAGAAACGTATAGGCATGCATATTCGAATACGGAGATATGTAAATAGAATACGCCGCCGCTGTCGGCAATGTCTATATAAGACAACAAGTATCTGGCGCAGTTGTTAGATTGGTAACTGCTGATATAATGGCAGGTTATCAAAATTTAAGTGAGTCAGAACGTGGTGTTATAGTCGGCGCACCAGCGATTGGAAACAGCATCTTCGAGGTAGCGATGACATAGGGAATTTCCTGTACGACCATTTCACGAGCGTACCGTGAATATCAGGAATCGGTAAAACATCAAATCTCCGACATCGCTGCTGCCGTAAAAAGATCCTGCAAGACCGGGACTAACGACGACTGAAGAAAACCGCTAAACGTGACAGAAGTGGTAATAGATCCAGCAGCACGCCAAGTCGAGTCGTCCGTGTGCTCGCAGCTAAGCCGCTGCCGTTCTGTCGCTTCCGCGTTGGAGTGACTTCCCGGATAGTGCAGACACCACTTTTATTATCCGCTCAGGTCTCTGCGGGCCTTAGGAGGGTCGGCAGCAAGATGGTGTGCCGCCACGTAGCGGATACGTCAGCTGGCGGCGCGCGGACAGCGCAGCGGGGCGGAGCGAAGGCTCGGGACGCGATGGCGCGGAATGCCGCCAAGACGAATGCGGCGGCGCCGGCGCTGCCGGTTCCGCTGGCGTCGGCGTCGGCGTCCGAGCCGTGGGCCGGAAGGCGGGCCGCGGCCGGAATAAATCACTGCCGGGGGAGGGGGTGCAGAGTCGCGCGGCTCAAGTGGCTGCCTCGCCTCGCCTCCCGCTATCCCCTACCCACTAGTACGCGCGCCTCGACAGCTCCCCGCCGTCTGGAGTAAATCACGACCGCCCCACGAGGGCATCCAATGACCAACACACCATTCCTCACACTCTTCTAATAACTGGGACAGCGTCTCGAAGGAGAAAAAAATAGGGCCTTTGTCGGCTTACCCAGAAAACGAGCACAGGGGGGGAACATCAGGTTGCATCTACGATAGCTCCACAAAATAACACGCTGTTAATAAAGAAGATGTCGCGACACAAGACAGCGCGCTGTTAATAAAGATGACGTCGTGCCGGTATTTGTATAATCTGCTGTTGTTGTTGTTGTTGTTGTTGTCTTCAGTCCTGAGACTGGTTTGATGCAGCTCTCCATGCCACTCTATTCTGCGCAAGCTTCTTCATCTCCCAGTACCTACTGAAACCTACATCCTTCTGAATCTGCTTGGTGTCTTCATCTCTTGGTCTCCCTCTACGATTTTTACCCTCCACGCTGCCCTCCAATACTAAATTGGTGATCCCTTGATGCCTCAGAACATGTCCTACCAACCGATCCCTTCTTCTAGTCAAGTTGGGCCACAAACTTCTCTTCTCCCCAATCCTATTCAACATCTCCTCATTAGTTATGTGATCTACCAATCTAATCTTCAGCATTCTTCTGTAGCACCACATTTCGAAAGCTTCTATTCTCTTCTTGTCTAAACTATTTATCGTCCATGTTTCACTTCCATACAGGGCTACACTCCATACAAATATTTTCAGAAACTACTTCCTGACACTTAAATCTATAATCGATGTTAACAAATTTCTCTTCTTCAGAAACGCTTTCCCTCCCATTGCCAGTCTACATTTTATATCCTCTCTACTTCGACCATCATCAGTTATTTTGCTCCCCAAATAGCAAAACTCCTTTACTACTTTAAGTGTCTCATTTCCTAATCTAATTCCCTCGGCATCACCCGACTTAATTAGACTACATTCCATTATCCTCGATTTGCTTTTGTTGATGTTCATCTTATATCCTCCCTTCAAGACACTATCCATTCCGTTCAACTGCTCTTCCAAGTCATTTGCTGTCTCTGACAGAATTACAATGTCATCGGCGAACCTCAAAGTTTTTATTTCTTCTCCATGGATTTTACTACCTACTCCGAATTTTTCTTTTGTTTCCTTCACTGCTTGCTCAATATACAGATTGAATAACACCGGGGATACGCTACAACCCTGTCTCACTCCCTTCCCGACCACTGCTTCCCTTTCATGCCCCTCAACTCTTATAACTGCCATTTGGTTTCTATACAAAATGTAAATAGCCTTTCGCTCCCTGTATTTTACCCCTGCCACCTTCACAATAATCTACAACTAAGAAATGGAGCAAGGTAACTCTCAAACACACAGACGTACACACACCTTATTTTTTTAATATTGGGAAAATTTTCGTCATGCGGCTTACTACACTTTCCCACTGTTCACGCCCCTATCCCTAAAATTTATGGAGAAGAGGTCGTTGGTAGACACATGCCTGCAGTAGGTATTCGACACAAACTAAAATACGAATATTAATGCTCATTATATAAATTATGTAATGTTTTATTATTATTGTTAACTACGATTTGTAGAGCTTGGCAACATAAACAGAGTTAGTACGTAGATACAACTTTCGAATTTGCACGCAGTTGTAATTAGCCAGCAAAAAGTCTCTAAAGAGCGCATATTCCTCTGCAGTGTGAATCTTTCATTCTGGGATCTCTTCCCTATATATAATAAACTATCAGCATCGATTTTGGTACTGAAACCAACCTTTACATAGGTTTCAGCACAAGTAATTGAGTCTTCTTCAGAAGATAAACCTGATTCTATATTATGTCTACGAGGGCACGGTCTAGAAATAAAACTGAAACAGCCTGAATAGGCGTAGTCAAATTTTAAAAAAGCGGTACATAGGTACGAAGTCACCGCCTCGTGTCCATGGACGCCGTGCGTGGGCCTCCGGAGCTCACATGAAAGTAAGTAGACCTAGATGACGCGCTGCATATCAACATGGTGACTTAGTACCTATGTACCGCATTTTTAAAATGTGACTACGCCTATTCAGGCTGTTTTATTTCTAGACCATGCCCTCGTAGACATAATATAGAATCAGGTTTATCTTCTGAAGAAGACTCAATTACTTGGGCTGAAACCTAGGTAAAGGTTGGTTTCAGTACCGCAATCGACGCTGATAGTTTCCTATATATTAGATTATCACGATTGCTGACTGAGCTGCAATGCTGAAAGTACTGAAATCTCTTCCCAGTGTTTTTGCCAACCATCTTTGATATTAAAATTGTCAAAAGGTAGTTTCCTGACTTTTAGGTACAGATATGTTCTGAAACTAAATATATCGATACCCTAAAAGTAGGACAGTTGAAGAATGGAGAGGAAATGATTACATCGTATTTCATGGTCTACTGCGATAAAATTATTGTTCTGCCGTACTCGGGGGTGGGGTAATCTGGTTGAGTTTAGGAAGCTAGGCATAACCACTCTCCTCCTCCATCTTGTCTCATACTGGCCTCTCTCTCTTCTACCGTGTGCTACCCTTTCCATCTCTAGTTAACTCCTCCACCCAGCATATCCGCGATACCCTGGACATAGCCTTATGCTATAGATAACGCCTGACGAAGATGGACGCGAAACTTCGGGCTAGTCACAAGTTACTCCAAAACGCTCTGTAGAGCAACGTGAAGATCCCCGGCTTCCCTCCAAATTTGAGCACTGAGTCTGCTGCGGAATATACTCCACCAGTTTGGCTCAGTAGCGCCTGTAGCATTGAAGTCTTGTGATCTTCACGTCAGTGGTTCGAATACCGCTAGCACCAAAATCGTTTTACTTTCTTTAAATTCCATATGTGTTAATAAATGGAAACGATAATTAGCAAATAGTGAATCATAATAGTAAATAAAAGTAATACCTTTTAATTTTTAATTACTGAGCAGATGAAATGCCACAACGTTAGTGAAATAGATTATATTAATAACACTGTTGAGTCTAGATGTTTCGCACTGATACAGCGAATTTTAATTTAATGTGAATATTCAAATTTTCATGGGTTAGTAATGAATAATCGAAAAGTTATATTAAAAATACCATTCAATATTTGTTAATTGACACTTGTAGTAGTTAACACAAATTTCGAATTTAAGGAAAAGTTAAAACAATAGTTGTTAGCAAGATTTCAATCAGTGACATTATTATTATAAGATCTTTACCTTTCGCACGCAGGTACCGACGACATTGTTGCTAATGTCGAAATATTTTGTAGTTAGGAGCGTACTGAGATCTTCTACTCTTCAAATGCGATTCTGTATTGCGTGGCACTGATAACGGAATAACGAGGGCTATTCGGAAAGTAAGGTCCTTTCGGTCGCGAAATGAAAACCACAGCGAATATAAAAAATGTTTTATTTGCAACAGTTAGCTGCACCTTCCAGCTACTTCTCTACAGGGTCGCCGCCCAGACTTGGATATTTGTCGTAGTTTTGTACCAACTTCCCAATACCCTCGCCCAGAAGGCATCCGCCTGTGCTTTCCGCCAGTTCTCTACGCAGCTCTGCAGTTCGTTGTCTGTGCCAAAATGATGTATTCACAGTCATCGGTTCATATGAGCAGAGATGAGCATCAGAGGGAGCCAAGTCCGTGCCGTGTGGTAGGAGATCAAACACTTCCTATCGAAAACGCTGCAGCGGAGACCTTATTGACCCTGCAGTACGCGGTCGAGAATTGTCACGAAGAAAGAAATGCAAGATGTACGTTGTGTGGGGTTGCCTGCAATCAGGCGCAACCTCACAGCTTGGCCGATGCTGCCGATGAACACTATTGTTTTAGGCATCTTTACGTGATCAGAACGGTAAAAAGCGACGCGCTGCGATCGACAGCCGTACTAGATACACTGCCGAACGCCATCTGTGCAAAGCTTCATCGGGTTTTCACTGCCGTTTCCATTTAGCGATCTATCGCACTTTCCCAGTAGCTCTAGTATGTCTGTGCACGGGTATTCAAATTCTGTCAAGTATGAAGTAAATCGAAGATGGACAGTGTGGTGTGTGTTCTGAAAGACCTTCAGTACACACACCATAATATTATTTGACTTGTCGCTCTAACGAAGTAGGCGAGTGTCAGCAACATGTCTCGTGGTCTTATCGTGGCGTGTTTATCTTCTGCCGTTATGTCAGACGATAGAACTGCCACTTGCACGCTTAGAGTAGCAGATTGACGGTGACCAACTTTAAACAGAACTTGATTAATTTTCACACACATTTATTAAAATAATAACAAGCATAAAAATTACTTAACTTGGTTCTGGATGCTATTTACAATTGACAGTCTGAAGTTCCTTTGGTATTAGTACGTTAATCTTATTCTCACATATATCTCTGATACCTGACACAAGTGTCTATACATTTATCTTCATGGATCTGTACAGGAATATGGTACTCTTATTTGGCGCAGACTGAAACTTGGCTATAGACTGGTATAGACAAATGTAGAACTCGTACACAGACTGGTGCAGACAAATGCAGACTGACTAATCGCAGGTCTGTACACTCGTTATAATACCTCGCGCGTTCCTGTATCACTGCGCGAGTGTGATCCGCGAGGAGAAAAGGTTCTACGTTAGCAGCAATCTCATTGGCTGCGTTACATATTAATACGCGGATCGGCGGAAGCAGAATTTGGTCCGTCTCTATGGCAGCGCCATCTCGTAGTGCGGAGACAGACGAGCGCTGCGCCTGCGCTGTTGTGCTTAGCGGGGCGCGCTCTAGTGGGAAAGTTGTGTACGCGCTGACTACGCGGAACTATGTACACAACAGGCAGTTTCTGAGGTCGCCTCGTTAACTGACAAAAGTTAGGGTATTCTGTGACCTCACAGCTATCCAATGATGCCCGAGGTTTGTGTAATCCTGGTTGTCTACAGCTGGCCGTGGATGTGAAATTAGTGACGCTCCATCTTTCTGACGCTGACTTCGAGTTGCACGTCAGTGAAAAGGCGACCGTGCAGAAAGTGGAATACGTGTTAGCCAGAAAGTGGAATACGTGTTGGTCGGGCTCCGCCGTTGAAGAGGCAGAAGCAGGAGGAGTGCGCTGGTGGCAGAGCGAGCTCCGGATCGGGGCTGCGCGTAATTGAGTATTTCCTCGGCTCGCTTTCCCTGCGACTGCGGCAGTTCAAATAAATTACGGCGTTTCCTCGCGTCGGCAGAAACCACCCAGCCGGCGCCGGCGCGGCTGGTAATTAGGCAAAGCAGCTGAGTCGCGCGCCGTCCGCAACGTTTTCCGTATAACTTGCCCGCTGCGAAATTGAGCAGCGACGTGGGCAAACACTTGAGGCGGATATATCCGAGGTGTTCGATATGTGTAAGCAAGTACTCGCCCGGAGATTACTAAATTAATTGTGTTTGCGCACCGCGCCGAAGCGGCCGTTTTAAATTAAACAGCCCGTTATGCCCGGCCAGGTGGGGGCGCGCCCGCTGTAAACACCGCGCTGCCTTTCTTGGCGTCCTGCTTAGGCCGTTCGCCCGCCTTTATAGTCGCCGTAACAGGAATTGTGCGAGCCACAATGGCCGTCATCTGCTTTACATAGGACCAGCTCAGTTTATCCCGCTAAACGATAAGAAAACAACGCTGGATCTTCCACTTTCGGCGGGTTTCAGACAGAGTGACTTTCACCAAACGCAGCGATGATAGTGTAAGCATCGCAAAGTAGGCGCGAAAATGCAATCCGACCTTTAGCTGCCGACTGTGCCATTCAAAATACAGTGTTATTCGCAGGTACGCCTGGGCTTTTAGAAGACGACTGCGCGAATACTACAAGACATGCGAGGTGTGATCAAGAAGTAATGGGAATTCTTGTTGTTTCGTAAGTTATCTTTATTTATTCATCAACATCAACTTTGTCCGATTCAAAGTAATCCACTTCAGATTCAACACGCTTGTGCCAGCTCCTTTTCCATTCTTGGAAGCACCTTTGGAACTCAGTTTTCGTTGTGGTGTTCAGCTCCTTCGGCTATTCCGTTTTTATATCATCAGAGCTGCTTCGGATTGCTTTACATAAACGGCGCATGAACTTCCAGGTGGCGCCCCTTACTGACCCTACAACCGTAAGTCAGGAACTCAAGATGCACTAACCCATTGTTGTTGTTGTTGTCTTCATTCAGTCCAGAGACTGGTTTGATGCAGCTCTCCATGCTACTCCATCCTGTGCAAGCTTCATCATCTCCCAGTACCTACTGCAACCTACATCCTTCTGAATCTGTTTAGTGTATTCATCTCTTGGTCTCCCTCTACGATTTTTGCCCTCCACGCTGCCCCTCAATACTAAATTGGTGATCCCTTGATGCCTCAGAATATTCCTACTAACCGATCCCTTCTCCTAGTCAAGTTGTCCCATAAATTTCTCTCTCTAATTCTATTCAATACCTCCTCATTAGTTATGTGATCTACCCATCTAATCTTCAGCATTCTTCTGTAGCACCACGTTTCGAAAGCGTATATTCTCTTCTTGTCTAAACTATTTATCGTCCACATTTCACTTCCATACATGGCTACACTCCATACAAATACTTTCAGAAACGACTTCCAGACACTTAAATCTATACTCGATATTAACAAATTTCTCTTCTTCAGAAACGCTTTCCTTGCCATTGCCAGTCTACATTTTATATCATCTCTACTTCGACCATTATCAGTTATCTTGCTCCCCAAATAGCAAAACTCATTTACTACTTTAAGCGTCTCATTTCCTAACCTAATTCCCGCAGCATCACCCGATTTAATTCCCGTTGTAATAGAAGAAAACAGTGAGAAGAAACTTGACATGTGATCGAATTTGTCGAATTTTTTTCGGTTTTCATAGGGAGGTTTGGGCCTTGGTTTCGACGACAAACCCGTACACCCATCTTTCGCCACCTGCCATAACCTTCTTTAGAAGTTCTGGATCGTTGTCGACTTCACTGAGCAATTCCTGGGCGTCGTTTTTGGTCGAAATTCAACAATTTCCTAACAAATTTAGCTGCTACAAATTCCATGCCCAAAACAACCGAAAAAATTGCTCGACATGTGCCAAACGATATGCTGATATCATCAGCAACTTCTCTGATGATGATTTCGCCATTTTCCAGAACCACTTCTTTACTTTTTCCACGTTGTTGTTAGCAACTGATATACAAGGGCGGCCAAGGCGGTCGTCGTCTTCAACGCCTTCTCGACGCTCTTTTGAAACGTTTATACCTTCGTAAACCCTTGTCTAACTCGTAGCACATTCGTCAAATGCCACAGTCAGCATGTCGAATGCCGCACATGTTTCAAGCAAAATTTAATGCAGATTGTTTGATCCATCTTTCCTGAAAGTAAGATTCCGCCGAGCACTCGAAAACTTGTATAACCTTCCAGATTGTAAATAATAAACTAAATATTCAAAAATTGTTCAAATGGCTCTAAGCACTATGGAACTTAACATCTGAGGTCATCAGTCCCCTAGACTTAGAACTACTTAAACCTGATTAACCTAAGGACATCACACACATCCATGCCCGGGCCAGGATTCGAACCTGCGACCGTAGCAGTCGCGCGGTTCCAGACTGTAGCGCCTACAAAGAGAGTCTCAGATAAGTTTAACACTCATTTTTCACTCACAATATAATGACTCTATGAAGCGTATTAAAGTTTGCTGACCATCGTAACCAGTGAAAGGCTTTCTTCAGCATAAGCTAATTTAAATATTTACCTAGAATGTACAACCTCAAACTCCTTCCGTGTCTTTTACCGCCACTGGCTAAGTAGAAAACCCATACAGCACCAGTCCAGTACAATATAACTAAAGTAGCAGAATGAATTTGCTGTTGGAGGGATAGCAACTGAGAACCCGTCCTACTCCGATCGTGAATGTGTTCGTTTTATTTTTCTTCAACGAGGCTAACTAAGACGGTGACACCGTACGCCCGTAAGAAAACTGAGCATTGTTTTTTCTAATAAATTCAGTTTCATCGAAGTGTTCGGTAAATGGTGCAAAAAGATGAGAATTATAGATTTTTATTCGCCCTCTGCCGCAGTATTCTTAGTTGCCACTATACAGACCAGACACAACAGAGAAATTTGGGAGCAGTTTAAAGAGAACAATGTAACAGCCATACAGCGTGTGTAAAAGATTGCACTCATCCGCTAATATAATCTGGCCCCGCAGCGAAACACCGGACGCACGCTTTCATTAAATACAGTAATTTGGTCAACTGTTATCTGTGGAACTAGTTACTGTCAGGCACTGCGCAGAACAACAGTAACAGCGAGTAAGATAAAAACAGTGCACGCGGTGAGAATGTTATTCGTGCAGCTACATCGTAGCAGCAGAAATGTCGCACTTGTGAAAATTGTTTCCGGCACGCGATTTTCACTAGCGCAAACAATCTACACACCGTGATAGACACAGCTGCATTGTGGATGTGGGCTGCCCACTAGATGACCATCTTTTATACAGGAAAATTTAGTACCACTTCCCTGCAGACACGGTTACGCTGCCTACAGTGTGTCGTTCAAGCTGAAATAATAGAAACTGGCAGAAATAACGCTTCACGGGTCTGTAGAAAGAGTTCTGGTGATAGTACCGACCACGCTTTACTTCTAATGTAGCAATGCGGCGCCTGCTATGTCCTCACCGTTATGGTTGATCTACTGCGGTGTGCAGAGAGAAAATTGATTATGAGGTGAGATCAGGGTAGGAGACGTCAAACCAACCAAAATTTGTCATATGATCACGGATCGTAAACGCGGCTTAAAACAGCGACGAGCGCGCGACCCTGTATATCTGAACTAACTTTCCCCAGCTAATAGCTGTCGTATGGAAATGTAGTTTCTGGTTAAACTAGCTCAAGGTAACTGTTTACGCTTAACAGTCAAAGTAGACAAACTTTAAACTCTGTCCATCTCTGATTTCCGCGTGTACATTGGCTACAGCTTAACTACTAAACGGACTGCGTAAGAAGCATTGTAACGCGATCAATTTCTTAAGATAATAAGCTTCACTGGCGGTTGTCTTGTGATGTTGTAAGATGCAACCATTTTAATTATGAAATCTAAACGCCACGTATTTTTAGTTTTTGCCCCCCCTCCCCCCCACACACCCCTCCACCCCCCGGCCCCTTCCGTCACTCCTCGCAATTGCTCGAAATTTCTGCCTCTGACATCTCTACAAAGTTGGCATCCTCGAACAGATGTTTGATTGACCCTCAGGAAATGTCCTGGCGTGATGGTTAATGACTGACGCAGTCTCAATGAGTCCTGCGACCAGCTCTTCAGGCGTGGTGACTTCCGCGCGCTCACCACTGATTGGCTACTGCTGCCGGCCTGGGTGGACGAGCGGTTCTAGGCGCTACAGTCCGGAACCGCGCGACCGGTACGGTCGCAGGTTCGTATCCTGCCTCGGGCATGGATGTGTGTGATGTCCTTAGGTTAGTTAGGTTTAAATAGTTCTAGGTTCCAGGGGACTGATGACCTCAGAAGTTAAGTCCCATAGTGCTCAGAGCCATTTGAAGCATTTTTGGCTGCCGCTTTGTGACCACAGCTCACCATCGCTACATTTGCGATACACCGTCATCTGGTGAATCCTGCTCGATTCGACGCCCTCTATTTACTGCCGACCTCTATCGTCGGTTTTCTTTCCTGCTTGCTACACATTTAGTGGAACTCGCTAGTTGAACACCGGAGGCAGCTGACTGACTGAGACCGCGCGACTCGTTAAGCAACACGACAGGACTTTTCCCGAGGGTCAATCAAGCATTTCTTCGAGATGCCAACTTCGTAGCGCCGTCAGAGGCAAAAATATTGAGCATTTGCTACAAAAACCCTTGTCAACTTCATGAATGTCTTCGAGACTACTGTAGACCTAGAAAACATACGAGGGCCATTCAGAAAGTAAAGTCCGATCGGGCGCGAAATGGAAACCATTGCGAAAATCCGATAAGGTTCTCTACAGATGTGTTGGGCAGTACCTCTAGTATGCCCGTCGATCGCATCACGTCGTTCTTTTCAGTTCTGAGCACGTAGAGATGCCTAGAAAGTAGTGTCTCCCGCTGAGAAATTTCGCCTGACATCACACAGTCCACATAACTGTCACGCGTTTCCTTCTTCATGACAGTTGGGGGTCACACACTGCACGGGCAGTGAGGATACTCCGGCAGCGTTTTCGACGGGAAGCGTGTGATCACCCACGATACAGTCCGAGGCAAAAATATTGAGCATTTGCTACAAAAACCCTTGTCAACTTCATGAATGTCTTCGAGAATACTCTAGACCTAGAAAACATACGAGGGCCATTCAGAAAGTAAAGTCCGATCGGGCGCGAAATGGAAACCATTGCGAAAATCCGATAAGGCTCTCCACAGATGTGTTGGGCAGTGCCTCTAGTATGTCCGTCGATCGCATGACGTCGTTCTTTTCAGTTCTGAGCGCACAGTGAGCACGTAGAGATGCCTAGAAAGTAGTGTCTCCCGGTGAGAAATTTCGCCTGACATCACACAGTCCACCTAAGTCACGCGTTTCCTTCTTCATGACAGTTGGGGGTCACACACACTGCACGGGCAGTGAGGATACTCCTGCAGCGTTTTCGATGGGAAGCGTGTGATCACCCACGATACAGTCCGTACTTGGTTCACCCTGAGTTCCTTCTCTGCTCACATGAACCGTTGGCTATGAAGCCAACACTTTGGCACGGGCCAGCGCAGAGAACTGGCGTAAAGCGCAGGTGGTTGCCTTCTATGGCTTGGCTGTTGCAAAGTTGATACAACGCTACGACAGATGTCTAAGTCGGAGCAGTGACTATGTAGAGAGGTAGCTCGAAGGCGTAGCTAACTACCGCAAACAATACATTTTTCTTTTTACATTTCGCGACCGATCGGATTTTACTTCTGTCGACTCTCTACTAGAAATAGACGAAAGTCGCCAATGGGTGTGGGATCTACCTTGAAAAATAGTTGGGATAGTAATCTCGAAAAGCTTGTGAATTGCCTGCGCGAAAAACCTGATGCATCGAGAGTAAACGCAAACGTTTTGCTTCTAGTCAACAACTAGATCGAAACATGAGATTCTCCGCATTTTTTCCGTGATACCTTCAAAATTTCAAAGATTGTAACGAAAAGGAAATCGAGGTAGGTAGGGCATGTAACAAGGTAAGCAGTAGATGAATCAAGGAAGCTCTTGGCCGGGACTGGGCAGAAAAGAGCAAACCAATGATATGAACCAACATAAGGCGGGCAAATGACAGAAAACATGCAGGGCAAACATGGATATGAAAGCCGCAGGCCTATATCCAGTAGTGAATGTCAAATGGCTCTTAATGATGGCATAACATCTCCGCATTCCAACCTTCCATCTATAAGAAACCACTGATGATGGTAGAATATAATAAATCACATCGGATAAACACGAATAACAGTGGTAAAAACGTAAACATATTTCCTATAGTCAATAGCTCTTTTTCTGCGTTTGTGACCGCATTGTCAATATGTAAAACGTTTCGGTCACTTTTCCAAGTGACCTTCTTTTTACACAAATACACTCCTGGAAATGGAAAAAAGATCACATTGACACCGGTGTGTCAGACCCACCATACTTGCTCCGGACACTGCGAGAGGGCTGTACAAGCAATGATCACACGCACGGCACAGCGGACACACCAGGAACCGCGGTGTTGGCCGTCGAATGGCGCTAGCTGCGCAGCATTTGTGCACCGCCGCCGTCAGTGTCAGCCAGTTTGCCGTGGCATACGGAGCTCCATCGCAGTCTTTAACACTGGTAGCATGCCGCGACAGCGTGGACGTGAACCGTATGTGCAGTTGACGGACTTTGAGCGAGGGCGTATAGTGGGCATGCGGGAGGCCGGGTGGACGTACCGCCGAATTGCTCAACACGTGGGGCGTGAGGTCTCCACAGTACATCGATGTTGTCGCCAGTGGTCGGCGGAAGGTGCACGTGTCCGTCGACCTGGGACCGGACCGCAGCGACGCACGGATGCACGCCAAGACCGTAGGATCCTACGCAGTGCCGTAGGGGACCGCACCGCCACTTCCCAGCAAATTAGGGACACTGTTGCTCCTGGGGTATCGGCGAGGACCATTCGCAACCGTCTCCATGAAGCTGGGCTACGGTCCCGCACACCATTAGGCCGTCTTCCGCTCACGCCCCAACATCGTGCAGCCCGCCTCCAGTGGTGTCGCGACAGGCGTGAATGGAGGGACGAATGGAGACGTGTCGTCTTCAGCGATGAGAGTCGCTTCTGCCTTGGTGCCAATGATGGTCGTATGCGTGTTTGGCGCCGTGCAGGTGAGCGCCACAATCAGGACTGCATACGACCGAGGCACACAGGGCCAACACCCGGCATCATGGTGTGGGGAGCGATCTCCTACACTGGCCGTACACCACTGGTGATCGTCGAGGGGACACTGAATAGTTCACGGTACATCCAAACCGTCATCGAACCCATCGTTCTACCATTCCTAGACCGGCAAGGGAACTTGCTGTTCCAACAGGACAATGCACGTCCGCATGTATCCCGTGCCACCCAACGTGCTCTAGAAGGTGTAAGTCAACTACCCTGGCCAGCAAGATCTTCGGATCTGTCCCCCATTGAGCATGTTTGGGACTGGATGAAGCGTCGTCTCACGCGGTCTGCACGTCCAGCACGAACGCTGGTCCAACTGAGGCGCCAGGTGGAAATGGCATGGCAAGCCGTTCCACAGGACTACATCCAGCATCTCTACGATCGTCTCCATGGGAGAATAGCAGCCTGCATTGCTGCGAAAGGTGGATATACACTGTACTAGTGCCGACATTGTGCATGCTCTGTTGCCTGTGTCTATGTGCCTGTGGTTCTGTCAGTGTGATCATGTGATGTATCTGACCCCAGGAATGTGTCAATAAAGTTTCCCCTTCCTGGGACAATGAATTCACGGTGTTCTTATTTCAATTTCCAGGAGTGTACACTGTGAAGAATGTCACCTGCAACAGTGACCGAAACGTCGGTAGTTTTACATACTGACAATGCGGTCACAAACCCAGAAAAATTTTATTGACTGTGACAATGTCCGCGGAAGCCTACATTTATATATATATATCTCCTATAGTCGCTAACTGTTCTGGTACGAGTCGATAACCGTTGTCTTCCGAGGAGGCAAATGTTATGTCCTATTGCTACTTATAAATGGGTGAAAGGTTATCAAAGTGATCTGTTGCTGTAGGAAACTGGATAGCCAAGCAAAACATTAAGGACGTGCGTCCATATACACTGGTTGTTTGCACAGTTTAACGTTCGGTACCAACTATCGACACGGAAGTAGTCTCGACTAAAAATAATATTGAACTAGAAGACTGGTGCCCAGTTGCTTACCGCTTATAACATCTCCTGGCGGTCCTCATTGGTCGGCGGCCTGAAGGTGGCGATGTTCAAAAACTGCTCGTGGTGCCCGCAGGAATCTTCGAGGCATCGGATTTTTTATTTCAACGCACGATGCATTTCCAGCGTTAGGGGCTCATCTTCAGGTGTTTTGGCAGTTTGTTTCTTTTTTTTTTAACCAAGTTAGTACCAGTCTTCCTGAGAGGCCATAGATTTACACTATCAAGAGGATCAGCAGTAACTTGTTTTCAACAAATGATGTTAACTGATCACACCTGAAGTGGAGACCTTAGTGTTCGAAATGCACCGTGTATTGGACTAAAAATCACACAAAGTATTTTTTTCTTTTTTTACGGGAGCAATACATTCACGACAACACTGACAATGGACAAAAACAAATAACAGTGTTTCACGGGAAGGCTGTGTTTGCAACATCTACTCTGAGTAAAATTTTGCAGTTACTAGATGGGGACGGAGCGAAGGGGTGTAGAGAAGTACGAGCGCGGCCACAAGGCAGTGAAGGGATGGGAACCCCTGAAGGTGCCTCCCGCCTCCGCGGCGGCGGCGGTTATCGAGCGGTCACGCACGTGACGCCACGGCCACCAACTGCGTGATGTCCGCGTGAATGGCGCGCTCAACGGCGGCGGCTGCCGGCAGCGCACGCGACTGCGTGGGCGGCGGCGGCTGCATCGCCTCCGTTCCCCTGCATCCTCCAACTCTCTCCACAAGGCAGAGGTCGCGGCACTGGGAGCGAGGCAACCAATTACAAAATATACAAATGCGGCGTCTAGTCGGCTGTGCACAAGGACGTGCTAGAGAGCAGAATGCGCGTGGTTCACGCCATTCTGACAACGACACCTCACGGTTTGGCCCTCTTAGATTTTCTTCTACTTATAAGATTTTCTCAGGGACCAGCCAGCAGTACGACGTATTTCTAAAATCAAATACCAGAAATAAGAAGCCTCGAAAAAATGGCATATCTGTTACATACACAAAGCAGAGTGCACGGATGTCTGTATATACGTCCGAGATCTCCTCCCAAACATCTGAATCTACTTCAACCAAATACGGCACAGAAACAGCAGGCCTCAAGAGTATCACCACAGGGGGGAGGGGGGGGGGGGCGGGGCGGGGCGGGGGGGGGGGGGGTGTGTTATAACCGCCTTGCTCCAATAGAAGCGGCCATACCGACAAAAACACTGTTTTTCCAGCCCCTGGACGCCCTGCAGAAGAGGCTTGTTGTCTGAGAACAGTATTGGCTTTGCAGGGCGGCCCACATGTCAGGGACTAAAAACAATTAAAAGTGCAATGTCGGTCTGCTATAATGAAATATATTCCTGGGTATACACATGCGGATGAGCGTCGCTGGTGAAAGGTTGAGATACATAGAAGAGGGGATGGAGAGAGAGAGAGAGAGAGAGAGAGAGAGAGAGAGAGAGAGAGAGAGAGAGAGAGAGAGAGAGAGAGGAGGACATGAACAGTGAAATGGCAGGTAGGGGAGAAGCATGAGGCAGGTTGAAGGTGTAGACGGGTAGTGAGCAAGTGGAAAATGAAAGGGGGGGAGGAAGAGAGATGGGAGGGGGGTATGGTCAGAGGAAGGGTAGAGGAAGATTTGGTTAGGAGGAGGAAGATTTGGTTAGAGAGAAGGTGTGGAAGATATGGTCAGACGCAGAGGGAGGTAGAAATGGTCAGTGAGAGAGAGAGAGAGAGAGAGAGAGAGAGAGAGAGAAGGAAAAGGACAAAGGGAGGGGTTTGAGGAGATGGAGAGAGAGAGGAAATAGACAGACAGAAGCGGGAAGATGATGTGGACAGACAGAGGGAGGAAGAGGTGGATAAGAGACAGGGGATTAGGAGGAGGTGAGTTCAATATATGTGTCAAATGCACACACAGGTAAAGCCTATGGGGAAAAGGCTAGTATACAATGAAATACTTTTTTATTCCTAGAGACTGAACTGTAGTATTAAAATGTACACTTTTTTCATTTAACAGTAAAGCATTTCCAAAATCTGTATCAAATTTTAATTTACTGTCATACAACCAGCAATTAAAAATTAAACTTTTTTATTAAAAAATGATTCAATATTTATTAATAAAGATTACTGTTTGTTAATAAAGCAAGACTAAAAAGAATGTAGCTATTCGTGAGATTTCGAACCAGTAAGTTTGTGATCACAGAAAAACTACGCTACACACTATCTACTGACAACTACATTAATAAGTTACCAATTTTTATAATTAACAGCGCTCAAATATTTTAATATTCAACGGTATTTTTCTGAGATACTTTTTTTCAGATTTACGTCTTACGGCTCTGCGAAATTTGTGTCGGAGCAGTGAATTTCAAATTCTGTAACTATAAATAAAAGTAGGCCAGTTCAGAAGGTTCCCCTAGAAAAGTTTTTTAGGAATGCAATCGGAACTATAACTAGGATTGATTAGGAATGCAATTTCCCTGAACATCCTGATTTTCTAAGTTTTCCAAGTAACAGCCTTTCCTGTAACTTATAAAAATTCCATAACATCACCCAAAGGAAAAGAAAGAATGAATGAAGACAAACAGTTTGAATTTAGGAATGGTAAAGGAGCAAGTGATGCAACTGGATTACTAAGAAGCATATAGAAGAGATATAAATAAGTATATCAATTTATACTGTGCTTGTTCGCTTAGAAAAGCTTTTGGCATAGAACGAAGGAACGAGTTAATGAGTATTTAGAAGAATAATGGAATTAATTGGAAGGAGACGAAACTAGTAAACAATTTATACACAGAACGGAATGTAAGAGTAAAGTTCGAAATGAAATGTCTGAGGGAAATATGATCCGAAGGGCAGTGAGACAAGGCTCTTTCCCCATTGCTCTTTACCACAAATCTAAAAGAAATGATTGAGAAATGGTCAGTTGTAAAAGTGTAGTGTGTTGGTGCAAGGACTATAGCAAGGGCACCATTTGTAGTCGATATGGTGTCATTAGCAGGAAGTGGTGGCGCAAACAATATGTTAGAAAATTGGATATTTGTGATAAGTTCTATGGGACCAAACTGCTGAGGTCATCGGTCCCTAGGCTTACACACTGCCTAATCTCACTTAAACTAACTTACGCTAAGGACAACACACACACCGATGCCCAAGGGAGGACTCGAACCTCCGACTGGAGGAGTCGCGAACCGTGGCAAGGCGCCTTGGACCGCACGGATACCCCGCGCGGCAACAATATGTTCAAATACCATAAGAGACCTTTGAAGCATACGATATGAATATCAGTAAGAGAAAAAAAAGTGCGTGGTAATTATCAAAGAACATAAAACACCTAATGTTGAGAGAGGAAAAAAAAATTAGCTAAGTGACCGATTTCAAGTAATTAGAGAGCATAGATAGATACCGCCTACAGGAAAATTAAAGAGACCTTTGGAGATAAGAGAACGACTTGTATGAATATCAAGAGCTCAGATGGAAACCCGGTTCTAAGCAAAGAAGGGAAAGCAGAAAGGTGGAAGGAGTATATAGAGGGTCTATACAAGGGCGATGTACTTGAGGACAATATTATGGAAATGGAAGAGGATGTAGATGAAGATGAAATGGGAGATATGATACTGCGTGAAGAGTTTGACAGAGCACTGAAAGACCTGAGTCGAAACAAGGCCCCCGGAGTAGACAATATTCCATTGGAACTACTGACGGCCGTGGGAGAGCCAGTCCTGACAAAACTCTACCAGCTGGTGAGCAAGATGTATGAAACAGGCGAAATACCCTCAGACTTCAAGAAGAATATAGTAATTCCAATCCCAAAGAAAGCAGGTGTTGACAGATGTGAAAATTACCGAACTATCAGCTTAATAAGTCACAGCTGCAAAATACTAACACGAATTCTTTACAGACCAATGGAAAAACTAGTAGAAGCCAACCTCGGGGAAGATCAGTTTGGATTCCGTAGAAACACTGGAACACGTGAGGCAATACTGACCTTACGACTTATCTTAGAAGAAAGATTAAGGAAAGGCAAACCTATGTTTCTAGCATTTGTAGACTTAGAGAAAGCTTTTGACAATGTTGACTGGAGTACTCTCTTCCAAATTCTAAAGGTGGCAGGGGTAAAATACAGGGAGCGAAAGGCTATTTACAATTTGTACAGAAACCAGATGGCAGTTATAAGAGTCGAGGGACATGAAAGGGAAGCCGTGGTTGGGAAGGGAGTAAGACAGGGTTGTAGCCTGTCCCCGATGTTGTTCAATCTGTATATTGAGCAAGCAGTAAAGGAAACAAAAGAAAAATTCGGAGTAGGTATTAAAATTCATGGAGAAGAAATAAAAACTTTGAGGTTCGCCGATGACATTGTAATTCTGTCAGAGACAGCAAAGGACTTGGAAGAACAGTTGAATGGAATGGACAGTGTCTTGAAAGGAGGATATAACATGAACATCAACAAAAGCAAAACAAGGATAATGGAATGTAGTCGAATTAAGTCGGGTGATGCTGAGGGAATTAGATTAGGAAATGAGGCACTTAAAGTAGTAAAGGAGTTTTGCTATTTGGGGAGCAAAATAACTGATAATGGTCGAAGTAGAGAGGATATAAAATGTAGGCTGGCAATGGCAAGGAAAGCGTTTCTGAAGAAGAGAAATTTGTTAACATCCAGTATTGATTTAAGTGTCAGGAAGTCATTTCTGAAAGTATTCGTATGGAGTGTAGAGATGTATGGAAGTGAAACATGGACGATAAATAGTTTGGACAAGAAGAGAATAGAAGCTTTCGAAATGTGGTGCTACAGAAGAATGCTGAAGATTAGATGGATAGATCATATAACTAATGAGGAAGTATTGAATAGGATTGGGGAGAAGAGAAGTTTGTGGCCCAACTTGACCAGAAGAAGGGATCGGTTGGTAGGACATGTTCTGAGGCATCAAGGGATCACCAATTTAGTATTGGAGGGCAGCGTAGAGGGTAAAAATCGTAGAGGGAGACCAAGAGATGAATACACTAAGCAGATCCAGAAGGATGTAGGTTGCAGTAGGTACTGGGAGATGAAAAAGCTTACACAGGATAGAGTAGAATGGAGAGCTGCATCAAACCAGTCTCAGGACTGAAGACCACAACAACAACAGAGAGCATACTATAAGAAATCTAGGGGACCAAGAGGAGGAGGAGGAGATTAGTGTTTAACGTCCCATCGACAACGAGGTCATTAGAGACGGAGCATACGCTCGGGTTAGGGAAGGAAATCGGCCGTGCCCTTTCAAAGGAACCATCCCGGCATTTGCCTGAGGTGATATAGGGAAATCACGGAAAACCTAAATCAGGATGGCCGGACGCGGGATTGAACCGTCGTCCTTCCGAATGCGAGTCCAGTGTTCTAGGGGACCACCACGACGTCAAAGCTCCAACTGCAGTAGCTGCGAAAGCTTTCAATGGTGGAAAGCTAGATACAAAACTGAGGAAGAAAATGGAAGGAAAGATTATCAGAGTTTAAGGTCCCGTCGACAGTAAGATCATCAGAGACGCAGCATAAGCTCGGACTGAGAAAGAATGGGGAAGGAAGTCGGCCAGGCCCTTTTCAAAGGAATCATCCCGGAACTCAGGAAGAGACTAGGCAAGTATTTTGTATGGATTGTGGCACTCTGTGGTACTGTGACAATGGCACTGAGAATAGTGGGCGAAAGGAAGTTGGAAACTTTCAGATATGGGTGTGCAGGAGATGGAAAGGCTTAGCTGGGTATAAAGTGTGAGTACGAAGAGGTACTGGAAAGAACAGAGAAGAAAATACGACAACTGGAAGCAACAGGAAAAAGAAAAAAAGAAATGGGCTTGCCACATGTTGAGACGGGACTACTTGACGGTGAGTGCACTAGAAGGAGTGAAGAAGTGTGTGGCAGGATGAAAGGCAGGAGAAGATGTAAGATGGTGGACGATAGCAAAGGAAGTGGACGTTATGTGGAAATGGAGAACAACAATGTCAAAAAATATGCAATAAAGTACTGCACGAGCAGCTTTGGAGTAGATCAAAGGCAAAACAGATAAAGAAAAAAATCTGTTCTTGGTTGCCCAACGGTACCCTAAAGAAGAAAACTGAAGGACTGATTTCTGCTGCCACAAACAAGCCACAGCAACTGTGTCTTCCGGGAGGTACGATGTACAGTCGTACACTCAGAGGGCGCTTTGCGGCAAGGCCAGGCTCCCGTGTCGCGCCACACTGTTATTGTCGGGTGCCATAAACGGCGCACATAACGGATTGTACTGTTCTTCCGTCATCATTCAGATAGTCCTATTTATCCGCAATAATTACGGTCCGGCGACATAGAGAGCGTTCTGAACACGGTCTACCTCCTTTTGCCGCCTAATTTCACACAAATAGTTCGCAAATGAACACCTGCCAACAGCGGATTTGAGCAAATGCACAGATACACTCAACCGTGTCTTTCAGTCTGTACCTCCAGAGTCTCTCAACGTCCCAGTATCCGCCATGTATTGCAGTGTGCGTCGATCAGCAGTGCAAGGACTTTTCTATTAGTTTAGTCAGTCATCGTCCACTGGAATCAGAAACTGTAACAGTGGTCAAAGTTATAACTGTGATACAACTTTACCATACTTGTCACACCTCAGTATCATACTAAAGTCAAGTACTTACAAGGTTCTTTTAATAAATCATTGTTAATTGTCACTTATCTGTGTTGCCATTATCACTTTCTCGCTTTTCCACTACTACATCAACTTCGCCTTGTGACATCTGATTAGTTGCTGCGTGTTTACTAAGTCATTTCAAATAAAGCAACTATTATATGTGGTAGGGCTTCTCTTCCTGCCACCTTTATGTCGGACGCCAAACTTATTTGGTGATCGCCAACAACTAATGCCATCAAAGCCAGAATCGAGAAATCAGCAGAAGACCAAAAGCCAAACTCTACAAAGAAGATCAAACATATGACCATATTATGAGCTGCTGCAAAAAAGATCACTCAGACTGATTACAATGCTGTGGCACGAATGATCCACTCGACCTTATACCGAATTTACCATTTGCCGGTGGCAAGGAACTGGTGGGACCAAAAGCCGGCCGGCCGGAGTGGACGAGCGGTTCTAGGCGCTACAGTCTGGAACCGCGCGACCACTACGGTCGCAGGTTCGAATCCTGCCTCGGGCATGGATGTGTGTGATGTCCTTAGGTTAGTTAGGTTTATGTAGTTCTAAGTTCTAGGGGACTGATTACCTCAGAAGTTAAGTCCCATAGTGCCCAGAGCCATTTGAACCATTTTTGAACCAAAAGCCGGAAAAATTTGTCGAAGATCAACACGCCAAATTACTGTGGGACCTCAGACTTCAATACAGATGGAAAGCAGGCACAATACACCAGACATCAAAACTGAGGAGAAATAAAGTGGATTATTGAGACTGTCATCCCAAGCGATGGAATGAACAAGAAAAATCTTGAAAACATGCGAGTTACAAGGACTAGAAAATCAGTCTGTGATGTAGGGCAGTGAAAGTCGTCCCGATGGTTCTCTTGTCACTGTGAGGAGTGCAGGAGATCTTGGTGAGTACTTGAAAACAATTAATATCGATAAAAAATACATCTGTCAACTACAAAAAGTCGTAGGCGCTTCAGAAGTGTCAACTAGTGATAAAACACGAAATCCAGCACAGTGATCTCCTCTACTGTGTGTACTATCGTAAGAATCGTAAGAACAATAATAATAATATTAATAATAATAAGCTACTTAACTCTGCGTACTAGACTTTCAAGTATTCGAAGCACTCAAGGGAAGAAGACGGATTACCTTTTACCGCCTGCAAAAAAATATTGGCTCTTCTTCTGAAACTGCCAGTGTAAAGGAACTGCAGCCCCGTGTGATAAAAATCTCCGGAATACTACAGGAGTGCCCTGGCACTATATAATCAGAGATGAGCACATCATAGCGCGTATGTAAAAACACTGGCGCTGAGATCACCGTACAGGCTCTGTGCAGCACCCGCAAATCCTTGTAACACGTGTAGACAGCGAAACAGCTATTGCAATGAACCAACTGGCCGCTAAACTCTCAACGCACACCAGACTTCGTTCTCCCCCTTCAAACTGTGAGACACACTTTACTCCGCTTAAAATCGTCAAAACAATACGGACTCGGCAAGGTGCATGCGTCTATTGAGAGGTGAACTTTGCAAGCATTACTCTGCTCAATGGAAGCTTTTCATTCAGCCTAAACACGCGTTTCATTGCAATAGACGAGTCCCAACCTGTTAAAAATCTGTCGTCTTTCTAGCACCACGCTGAGCCTCTTAGTAGATTGCTTTTCGCGCCGAGTAGAACTGATGTCCAGTCTAGTTGCTTAGACTTTTGTAAATCTAAACTACTTCATCAGAAAGAAAATAGTTTGATAAATAACCTCAAACCGGACTCCGATATTGACATTAGGAGAATTTCAAGGTACTGAAAATGGAAATGCAGTGCACTAAAAGAGAGAAAAAAATGCAATCAGTCTTTAGTTGTTCCAACAGAGTACATGCACAGGCAATTTTCCTAAGATGTTTACTACCGAACTGCCAGTTTCCTAACTATGAGACATTAACGTCGATCTTGTGCTCCGCAGACTTCCCTTGTCCACTAACAGGTAAGTAGCAGCACGCCTATGCTTTATTAGGAGTCCGTAACCGCTACCAATACTTCTAGATCACACTGCCATTACCGTCAACTATGTACGGTGCAGAAGAGACTGCTATGAGAAAAAACAACAAATACACGTTAAAAAAAATAGTCCAGACTGTCGGAAAAAACATCTCCGAGAATTTCACCGCTATTTCACCGCAAAAATGGCCGTTCCCTTCAATACATCTCTATTGCTTATTAAAATGAAGAACACGCAAATTGAGGAAAGTTCTCGTCAAAGTTTTTTATAACTTGTTGGCGCACTTCCTCAGCAATGAACGTATAACTTCCTACAAGCCGTCCTTTACCGAGCAGGCTGTTTTTCCGTTGAACGTTGCACAAGCTGGGTGTCTTTTCAAAACAGTCACAGTTATACATAAAGCACTAAGAAAGTATAGCACGCTGAAACTGCAGGTAGATAAGCCACATCCATACTCATATCAGCCCCACTTGCCGTCTAACGAAGACGAGATGCTTGAATGGACAAAGGAGCAGTTCTGAAAGGTTAGTTCCTCTCGACAGCTGGTGGAGAATCACTGCTTTGAAAACAGTCTATCAGCGGGCAGCACGAATGTGACTTAAAGAACTGCAACTCCCGCCCTGAAAATACTCCTCGCTCATTTCGGTATTCTTCTTCGCTCACAGATAGGATACTGATTCAATATTGAAACTTACAAAGAAACTGGGGTGATAGGAATATCCGACCATGTGTGCCTTGTCATCTTGTTCACAAATCTAGACTAAAAAGTGGGAGCTTAGTCATCTTCGGTATCACAAAAAACGGCTCTCAGCGCTATGGGACTTAACATCTGTGGTCATCAGTCCCCTAGAACTTAGAACTACTTAAACCTAACTATTCGGTATCACATCCATGCATAGATGGTAAGCCGGCCGGTGTGGCCGTGCGGTTCTAAGCGCGTCAGTTTGGATCCGCGTGACCGCTACGGTCGCAGGTTCGAATCCTGCCTCGGGCATGGATGTGTGTGATGTCATTAGGTTAGTTAGGTTTAAGTAGTTCTAAGTTCTAGGGGACTGATAACCTCAGTAGTTAAGTCCCATAGTGCTCAGAGCCATTTGAACCATAGATGGTAAAATCCACGTTTCGTAGTGTAAATACGAAAGTGGCTCATTTGCTATATCAGGGCTATTGTTCCAGCCGCGGAACACGATCAGACGTCTGACTCCTCACACGAAACATTTAAAGACGAACATCTGACGAAAAACTGCACAGTAGTCACTAGATAATTAAACAACAGCTGATCACTGTGTCATCAATGTTCCTACAGCCAAAATATCGATATTCGAGAATTAATCACCTGCGACGTGAAGCGAGAATGCCTAGCTAGCGTGGCAGCCTGCATCTGTAGTTGCGAATCTCAGCGCATTAATCAGTGTCTCTGCCTAAATGGGTGCCCCACAATGGAGACATCCATCATTTCTTGTCCTCAATGACCCCGTTAATCTCTTCCGACTTGGGTATGCCGTTCAAGATGCCGAGGATTCTTATTTTTCTCATCAGATGTAAGAGTTCCAGAATATGATGGTTATTTCCGAAACGTTGTCTGCATCGGTTTCTTGCAATTGTTCGTATGTTCATAAAAATAATGAACCAAATTTATTCGAAGTTTTTGTTTGCATTTATAAAGTTAAAAGATCACCTCAAACATACATGGGAGAATGTGGATCTGTAACATTGGACAACGAACGAGTACAAAATAAGTAAATCCACAGGAGATGAGGATTTGGCAATCTATAACGTTACTGAAGGCTCGAATAAATGTCGTTTATAATAAATAATAAGTAGATCTCAAAACAGAAAACGTTACGACTGGAATGTGTGCAGCACAGATCGCCATTTGACAAGAAAAATTATTACTCTCATGTCGCAATGTACGGACACCAGAAAGCAGTACCTGCATAAGAACGCATACAGGATAGTAACACTGCGTCACATCCGTACTGATCTTTAGGAAAGTTTAACCACCTCCCCACGCACAAGCGAAATCCTGATAACTGACATGCGACCTTTCGTTTTTCAGATCTTATTACGTAAAGCATATCTTTTTGTATGGTGTAATGCACTGGGCGTTAGATCGCGAAACGGAGAGTTGAGCTACATTCGGATAGAAGCTGTTACGAGTGTAGCTCTTAAGCGTATTTCCAAACACGTCTAAGTAAATACCTAGCAAGTTCATTATCACTGCCTAAGAACCAAAGCACACAAACATGAAAAACATGCTGGAAGTATTTTCACTGACGTGTGGAAAAAGAATAAGGCAGCATCATTGAAACAGAAAGGTTACTCAACTGCTGAAATAGAGCAATGCTGAATCCGGTGTGAGCGAGCGCCTATCACATTTCGAACACGAAATGTTTGTCTCACGGATTCTTGCGACAGAGAAACCGACCGAACGGAAGGTTACTTAAATTAGCCAAGAAATAAATTGCTACCCACTATATACATCAGGCGTACTGGAAAGTTTGTACAGAGAACTGTCAGCAGTCGTTCTGCTTTAGAACTATCGCCCAAGTAACAGAAATGACGAGAAGAGAGAGGGCAGTAAGGCTGCAGCAATATGTAGGTCAACTCTGAGCTGAACACACAGAAAAACATTCTCCTGAGAATTTTTTCATATGTGAAGGTAATTTCTATTACTTTGGCCCGTTTATTTTCTTTTTCTTTGACATAGTAGGAGACAATCAAATCTATTCCCAGAATGAGATTTTCACTCTGCAGTGGAGTGTGCGCTGAAATGAAACTTCCTGGCAGATTAAAACTGTGTGCCCGACCGAGACTCGAACTCGGGACCTTTGCCTTTCGCGGGCAAGTGCTCTACCAACTGAACTACCGAAGCACGACTCACGCCCGGTACTCACAGCTTTACTTCTGCCAGTATCTCCTACCTTCCAAACTTTACAGAAGCTCTCCTGCGAACCTTGCAGAACTAGCACTCCTGAAAGAAAGGAGTGCTAGTTCTGCAAGGTTCGCAGGAGAGCTGTAAAGTTTGGAAGGTAGGAGACGAGATACTGGCAGAAGTAAAGCTGTGAGGACCGGGCGTGAGTCGTGCTTCGGTAGCTCAGTTGGTAGAGCACTTGCCCGCGAAAGGCAAAGGTCCCGAGTTCGAGTCTCGGTCGGGCACACAGTTTTAATCTGCCAGGAAGTTTCAATCAAATCTATTGTCAATTCTCAATGGTAAACATCTTCCCTTCCACGGAGGAAACTCTGAGATTGCTATCCATACACCAATAGGATTTGAAAGTTCCGAAGTAACTAATGCTAACTCGTAGAGAAAAGAGGACGAGTATGTATGCTGAAAAGGCGCAAATGGAACAGCATTATTCGCTAAAGATACCACCGATCCGAGACCTTTTCAACACAGATATAACCTGTCAAGAAAGTCCATATGAAAAACTGCTTCCCGTGAAATGCTATTATTTGAGGAGTCGAATTAAAAAGTACTTGTGAAAATATATATATTATAACTTAAAGACAAATAAGTGGCAGGTCAATGAGAAAACACTTGCGTAGCAGTATCTGCATTAAAATTTGAGTCACAATTATAAGCAAGCGGAAAAAATTGCATTCCAGTTTTTTTAAGTTGACATCACACGATTCCACTGGAGAAACTGCTGTGTTCTGAACAACAAGCTTACGAGACTGCAGTGCTCCAATTTTTTATACATAGTGTCGCCCTCAATACAGAGATGTATATTCATTCCGTACAGAATGGCACACAGGACGACATAGAACATGAAAATAACACGCAACTCACCCTCTATCAAGGGGCAATTTTTAACAGTTGACCTGCGTTCCCATATGCTAATGCTGCTGGCGGAGATTTAAAAGGACGGTTCATTAAATATGCAAAATGCGCCTGGCTGCGAATTCACGAGTACAGTACATTTTGAACGAAAAAAGAATCTCAGTTGCCGCCAGCGACTGACAGTTTTCGCAAACAATACTTTCCTCTGCATCACACAAGAGCGATTCGGAACCCAGAACTCTACCACAAACTACTAATGAAATCTTAGAAAACACGAGCATCCAACTGAAGCATATAACTCTATTTACTGTTTAATTCCTTTTTTTGCCAACAATGACATGAATGCCGCGTTTTGGCTGAAGCCATTAGTGAAGTGCAAGGAAGCGTCACAGATACAGAACGCTTTGAAATAGGCGTGGAATAAGCTAGTTTCAATCGTCATGCGAAAGTAATGTTAGTGTACAGCATTAGGTACACATAAACAGAACTGAAAACTGCAAAGTGTTGGGTGAAGTGATACTTTTGAGTTGATGAATAAGCCCGTAGCGTTTTTCCATTTGTTTAACAAACTCAACAGATAAAAATAACAGAAACGTTAGTTATCAATAATACGAGGGCTGTCCAGAAAGTAAGTTCCGATTGATCGCGAAATGGAAACCACAGTGAAAATCAGAAATGTTTTATTTGTAACAGTTAGCTACACCTTCCAGCTACTTCTCTACGTAGTCACAGTTCTGATTTAGACATCTGTCTTAGTGTTGTACCAACTTTCCAATTCCCTCATCATAGAGGACAGCCACCAGTACTTTCCGCCAATTCTCTACGCTGGCCTACAGCTCGTTGTCTGTACCACAATGTTGTCTTCATAGCCATCGGTTCATGTGAGCAGAAACTCAGTGGGAGACAATTACGGGCTGTATTGTGGGTAATCAAACATTTCCAATTGAAAACGATGCAGGAGCATCTTCAGTGCCCCTGCAGAATGCGGCTGAGAATTGCCTTGAAGACGAAACCGCACGATAGTTATGTAATGTTGGCTGCATAGATTCAGGCGAAATTTCTCACCGGGCCCTCGTACTTGGCGGGAGACACTATTTTCCAGACATCTTTATGCGCTCACTGTGAGCTCAGAAATGATAAGAGCTACGTGATGCTATCTAGGGTCATACTAGAGACACTGTCTAACGCATCTGTGCAAAGCTTTATCGGATTTTCATTGTCGTTTCCATTTCGCGACCGATCGGAACTTACTTTCTGGACACCCCTCGTATATTCTCCTTTAGTATTTACAACAGTCTGTCAGCGGTGGAGTAACTTCACGATTCAGGGACTGCAGAAATCACGTGGTTTTGAGGCGAAGGACTCATCGAGCTATGTTCGAAGCGCATGTAAGATTGGTCGACAGAGAGCGGAAAACGTGATAATCTAATCAGGAGAATACGGAGCCGTGGACGGTAAATAATTTAGACAAGAGAGGAATAGAAGCTTTCGAAATTTGGTGCTACATAATAATGCTGAAGATTAGATGGGTAGATCATACAACTAATGCGGAGGTATTGAATAGAATTGGAGAGAAGAGAAATTTATGGTACAACTTGACTAGAAGAAAGGATCGGTTGGTAGGGCATATTCTGAGGCATCAAAGGATCACCCGTTCGGTACTGCAGTGCAGCGTGGAGGGTAAAAATCGTAGAGGGAGACCAAGAGCTGAATACACAGATTCAGAAAGATGTAGGTTGCAGTAGGTACTGGGAGATGAAGAACCCTACACAGGATTGAGTAGCACGGAGAGCTGCATCAAACCAGTATCTGGACAACAACAACAACAACAACGGAGCCGTGGAATGACTTCCCAACTAAACTCCTGTACAGTGTTCCTTGTTAGTCTAACAGAATGCGGGCGGGTGTTGCCTCACTTCAGGCAATCTTCCTGGTCGTTGTTCTTCGATTTCGTCTGCAAAGCGTCTCACTCGTTGACAGTAAGTGTCTGCTGTCACGGCTACATTTCGGGGAAGCAATTCGTAGTACGCCACCAAAATGCATACCATTATCTTTTGTGGGCCCGCGCACGTCTTTGTACGGTTAGTTGCTGCTTTGTATGGGGTCAACAGTTCCTTTCTTTCCCTTACGTTAGCATAAAGATATCATTTCCTTGTGACCAATAACGATACAGGATGGGAATGGTCGGTGTTGTTACGGGCCAACTGATGACGAGCAAGCACAGATGTAAACATGGTCACCCGCTGATTTCTGTGACTTTGGCTTAAAGCGATGCGCGTGATTTTTGAACCTTCCCCATTGCATGCAAACGTCGCACGATAGTGGAATGATCACAGTTCATCATATTTGCCAGTTGTCGAGTACACTGACATGAATCACTGTGGATTAATTCGTTTAAACGATCTTCATCTACCCCCGAAGCTATTCCCGAACGTGGAGAATCACCAATGTCAAACCAATTCTTTAAGGAGAAAAGTCATTCTACTGTCGTGCTCTGTGCAATAGCACTATCCCCAACCACGACCTGCACTTCAGGAGCCGGCCGTTGTGGCCGAGCGGTTCTAGACGCTTCAGTCTGGATCGGCGCGACCGCTACGGTCGCAAGTTCGAATCCTGCCTCGGGCATGGAGGTGTCTGATGTCCTTAGGTTAGTTACATGTAAGTAGTTCTAAGTTCTAGGGGACTAATGACCTCATAAGTTAAGTCCCATAACGCTCAGACCCATTTTTTTCAACGTTATCAACTAGATGATTTAGATATATTGTAAACATTTATACTCCACAACCCATCTTGCGGTGTGTGGCGGAGGATACTTTGTGAACCACTGCCATCCCCCCCCCCCCTTTTTTCCTGTTCCACTCGCGTATCGTTTACGGGAAGAACAAATTGTCGGTACGGCTCCCTGTGTGTTCGAATCTCTTTAACTTCACCTTCGTGGAATTTTCGCGAGATATACGTGGGAAGGAGCATTATATTGGTTGACTTTTGCCAGAACGTCCGCTCTCAGAATCATAACAGTGGCCCAAACGTGAAGCAGAACGCCCCTCTTGCACGTCTGTGACGCCTTCGCGCTTACTGAATGAACCTGTCACGAAACGCGCTACTCTTCTTTGGATCTTCTCTATTTCCTCTATCAGTCGTATCTGGTACGGATGCGATACCGACGACCAATATTCAAGTACCGGTCAAATGAAGGTTTTGTAAGCAACTTTCTTTGCTGATGGGCTACGTTTCTCGAGGATTCTTTCAACGAATCTAAGTTTCTCTCTTTCTTCGCACTCCACAAATTACCTTTACATCTGTCGATTTCATGCAGTTAAGAACTACGTGTTATTTAGTACTTTATTCATCGTCAGCAACTGTAGTCGTATACAACGAAGTAATAAACAACCAATAGGTTTGTTTATAAATAAATAAATAAATCTTCTGCTACCAGTCACGATTTTTCTTTATTTTACTTTTCGAGAAATAATTCCCATTTTCAAGTGCATTTTTTGTGTGTATTAAGCCATTTCTTTTGATGGTGTCACTGTGTGTGAGTCTGCTTCATTTAGTTGACTTTTGCTGTAATACATAAGAAACACACGATTTTTTAGTTGGATATCAATTCTTTTTGTGAAGTTAGTGGCTAAAATTTAGAAGAATTTGTACTTGCAGTTTTCTGATGGTCTATTTGTGTTGAGTCTCACACACACGTAATATCACACACAATTTGTTGTACACTTTACACATCGAAAATATCTTATATAAACAGAACAGTTCCATAGATCTTCTTACAGGTAGTGTAAGGTAGTGCAAGAAGATCTTGTTGTACACTTTACACATCGAAAACAGTTCCAAAGATCTTCTTACAGGTAGTGTAAGGTAGTGCAAGAAGATCTTTGGAACTGTTTTCGATGTGTAAAGTGTACAACAAATTGTGTGTGATGTTAAGTGTGTGAGAGACTCTGCACAAATGGACCACCAGGAAACTGTAAGTACAAATTCTTCTAAATTTTAGCCACTAACTTCACAAAAAAAAATTGATACCCAACTAAAAAGTCGCGTGTTTCTTATGTATTACAGCAAAACTCAACTAAATGAAGCAGACACACACACACTGACAACATCAAAAGAAATGGCTTAATAAACACAAAAAACGCACATGAAAATGGGAATTATTTCTCGAAAGGCGTCGTGCGAAAAGTAAAATAAAGAAAAATCGTGACTGATAGCAGAAGATTTATTTATTTATTATAAACAAACCTATTGTTTCTACAGTCGCACGCTTTCAAAAACCATTTATAATGGATCAAATCAGAATAAACAACCAGTTGTGTAAAAGAAAGGTACATAGTTCTGAAGAAGGGTACTAAGTTCCCGAAACGTGTGAAAAAATCAAATTTATTTTATGCAAGTGTTTGCTCATTATTTCGTTATGACTACGTACTGTATTCTCTCTCTTTGGACGTCTCGAATCCAGTCACAAATCTGCTCCGATACTCCCAAAGCCAACTTGTTGCTGAGAAGCCTGTGAGAAAAACGGGATTTCCGAAGACTGGATGTAGGTGGGGCCCCGCTGCGCTGCGGAATCAGGTGACAAGAGGTGCGCCGCGGAGCTGCGCTGCGGCTCGACTGGACAGGAAGCTGGCCGCAGTTGCGGGGCCCATTAGGAGAGCGGCCGCTCTCGTTACTCGTCCGTCAATTAATTTATGTGTAAATTATACTGACGAGCGACGGCCCGGCCCGGCCCGGCCGGGCCACCACCCATCAAGTGAGGGCGGTGACTGCCTCGCGAGTCCATCACGGGCGCGCCGCCGCGTGCATTAACCGGCCGACAGGTGCTCCAGCTAAAAGGCCCTATAAATTCTACTTTGCCGCTACCGAACCGAACACACAGTGATACATTTCGCATCCCATCCACATGTAATATTTCATCCGCGCAGAGTCGCGATGCCGTAATTGCGGCGAGTCGTTAATTACGGCCCGCTGTCACGGCCCTAATGCTCCGCTCAAAGGCAAGTTGTAGTTGGTACAGGAAACACTGCGACCTCTACTGGTGGCGTACTGCCGAACGTAACACAGCCAAGCTTCCGCCGTCAAGATACAAGATACTGCGCTAGCAGAGACGTAAATAGCGTCCGAATAAAAGTCGCGAGGTGAAGAGTGCAACACAGCACGATGGAACCCATCCGTCAACAGCATACATCCCACCGCATCACAATTTGCGAACAACGATTAAACATCCTCAAGCATTCATTTTTATCGCTAGCTCTTCTATGGCGACGTAGTTAATCGAATAAGCCGACGTATCGCTACATGAATACCTTTGTCAGTAACTATAATCTGTAAACGACTTAGTTCTTATTCAGCGATTCTGTTCTTCAAAGCCACGCCTAACAGCACGAGCACCGGATCTTGCCTTTCTAAATATGGGGAAAAGAAATACGTGACAGCGCGACTGGACTGAAGAGTTACTAGCAAACTGGACACTGCATGCCGATCTTAACTGAGATAAACATTCTGACGCAAAGTATCTTACTTCCTACGCAAAGCGAGTGTTACAGGACCATTGCTGTTCACAATACGTTTAAACCATCTAGTGGACAAAGTCAGAGACTTTTCGTAAAGTACCGGGTGATCAAAAAGTCAGTATAAATTTGAAAACTGAATAAATCACGGAATAATGTAGATATAGAGGTACAAATTGACACACATGCTTGGAATGACACGGGTTTTTACTAGAACCAAAAAAAAGTTCAAAAAATGTCCGACAGATGGCGCTTCGTCTGATCAGAACAGCAATAATTAGCACAACAAAGTAAGACAAAGCAAAGATGATGTTCTTTACAGGAAATGCTCAATATGTCCACCATCATTCCTCAACAATAACTGTAGTCGAGGAATAATGCTGTGAACAGCACCGTAAAGCATGTCCGGAGTTATGGTGAGGCATTGGCGTCGGATCTTGTCTTTCAGCATCCCTAGAGATGTCGGTCGATCACGATACACTTGCGACTTCAGGTAACCCCAAAGCCAATAAATCGCACGGACTGAGGTCTGGGGACCTGGAAGGCCTAGTATGACGAAAGTGGCGGCTGAGCACACGATCATCACCAAGAGATCTTTCACGCGTCTAGCAATACATTGTTTATTTTTTTTGTTCTAATAAAACCCCATGTCATTCCAAGCATGTGTGTCAATTTTTACCTCTCTATCTACATTATTCCGTGGTTTATTAAGTTTTCAAATTTATACTAACTTTTTGATCACCAGGTATGTCGTTCCATACAGATATATCGGTACGCTAGAGTACTGTAACGAAATGCAGGAAAGCCTGCCGGCCGTTGTGACCGAACGGTTCTAGGCGCTTCAGTCCGGAACCGCGCCGCTGCTACTGTCGCAGGTTCGAATCCTGCCTCGGGCTTGGCTGTGTTATGTTCTTAGGTTAGTTAGGTTTAAGTAGTTCTAAGTCTAGGGGACTGATGACCTCAGATATTAAGTCCCATAGTGCTTAGAGCCATTTCATTTCAGGAAAGTCTACTGGGCGTAAACCTATAAACAGAGAGAAACCCCAGCTATATTTTGGGTACACGCTCCCGAACAGTCACGGGATACATTCACATCTATTAAAAACGTGAGTGTAACCGAACAGAGCCGAATGAAATGTCCACGTAAAACTAAACGCTGATAGATGCCAAACTGAGATTCGTTGGAACAAGGCTCAGGAAGTGCACACCACCTACGGAGAAAACATCTTGCGAAACATTCGTTCGAGCGGCATTTGAGTACTGTTATTCTGTCTGCGACCCTTACCACGCAGGATTCACACAGGAAACGAGAGAACCCGCAGAAAGAGCAGCGCGCTTTGTCACGGGTTCGATTAGTATGCGCGAACGTGTCACAGAAATGTCCATTAATCTTCGGTGCCATATTTTACAACATGGTGTGTTTTACTGTTACAATTTCGAGAGCATATGTTACTAAAACAGCCCACCACTATACTGATATCTCGTGCGTGTATCTGGTGAAAAGTCCATGTCGGTAAAATCAGAGAGAGTCGAGCTCGCAGTGGTTAGACACTGGACTCGCATTCGGGAGGACGACGGTTCAATCCCGCGTCCGGCCATCCTGAATTAGGTTTTCCGTGATTTCCCTAAATCACTCCAGGCAAATGCCAGGATGGTTCCTCTTAAAGGGCACGGCCGACTTCCTTCCCCATCCTTCCCTAATCCGATTAGACCGATGACCACGCTGTCTGGCCTCCTTCCCCAAACCAACCAACCAACCAACCAAGAGTCGAGCTCACACAGTGGCTTACTGACAGCTGTGTTCCTTTGGCGATTGTAACAGGAAAAGGGCGGACATGACGCTCATACATGAAGTACCCTCCGCCACATACTGTAAGGTGGTTTGCGGAGTACAAACGCAGGTATAAGTGATGGGGTCGAAAACGTGAGACCGTTCAGGAACTTGTACCATTTACTCTTCCAACTCTACTCACTGGCGTCATCTGCACGTTGACTGGGTGGATGGTTGACGAGGGGGAGGGGAACAAACAGCGAGATTATCGGTCCCATAGGATTAGGGAAGTATTGAGAAGGAAGTCAACCGTGCCCTTTCAAAGGAACCAACCCGCTATTTGTCTGAAGCGATTTAGGGAAACCACGGAAAACCTGAATCAGAATGGCGGGATGCGGGTTTGAACCGTCGTTCTCATCTGAATGTCAGACGATGTAATTACGCAGGAAATTTAAATTTACATAGTGCATCCAAAAGGTAGACATGACACATGAATTACCAGTACCCGCGTATGCATCAGTATACTAACAATTAAGCTGTGATAACAATTGTAAGATTGTTATTAAATACATGGTAATTTTACTTCTCGGTGTTACTCTATTCAGTAAACGTAAATCAATAGCCATCTGTGCATGTATCCAGTGTAGTACCCAATTGCTAGGTGACGCTGCGAGTCATCATACATGCACTTGCTCATTTGTGTATCAGGTAAATCTGAGTGTTGCAGGGTTTATCACAGGCTGGTAGGCAGAGAAGCGTTAATACAGCCGGATGGGCGTTTCCACACTGGTCAACCCCACCATTAGTCGCTTACAGCACCATGGGTGACAGATGAGGAAGAAACCTAGCATTCAAAAACACAGTACGGGGACTGCCACACATTCTACAGCCAAAACGGATTTTTTAATAAGCATCTACAGAAAAGCTATTACTGTAAATTACAAGGACAGAGGGAAGACCTAACTTGAGACTGTTAATGTTGCAGCACATTAAAATGCAATACTGTTGATGCAATCGGATTGTAGTGCTAATTCAGAGAAGACTTCCGGAAATATAGGACGAGGTATTTGGCTGGCTGCAGTTCGCCAGAGCATAGTTCATTCGGGTGAATTCTCAGACTAGGTCATATCTTCATGTTACGTTTCGTAAAATGTGTCCTGAAATTTATTTATTGACAATGTGTTGAACAGCACAGTCTGCGTCACTGGTTTCTCTCTCTGTATCTTTGTAATTTCGCAGTGTTGAAAACTGTTCAGTTTAGTAAAACCACTACTCCAATTAAATTGCAGTCGAGGGAACCTTATTTGTCATGTACACAATTACGAAAAATAAAAATGTCCCTGTTTCCTGATGACTTTGTAGGACAACGATGAGTGGACTGGAAATTTTTCTAGGAAAGCAAAAGTTGAGTAGATTGGCAATATTTCCAACTACATTCCGTAATCCAATCAAGAGGATATATATTTAACAGATTTCATCAACAACTTTGTAATGGGAAAGCTTTATATTTTTGCAGCGCCCTCCATTCAGAACCGACCATAGGGATAACACCTTATTACTTGCAGCCTGTAAGCAGGAATGAGTGCAGTGATTCTCGATATAATGAGAGAATCACGAATAACATAATGTATGGTAAAAAGTTAAGTGTTACACTCTATTGTTATTGCAGGTTTTTCATGTGGTACATAAAGATATCATCTTCGTTCGGATATCATTTCGTCATATCCGCTAGAATAGACGCTGAACCGAGAAAATGCTAATCGTACGTCTCCAAGCGTCCATAAGAAATAACCCAGTGGTTACTGGCAGCACCGCAGCCGCGAATGGTCAGACCTACACAGAAGGAAGCAAATCAGAACGTCGATTACTGGCAAAAGCGGTCGTTAGACCTGATGCAGGCCTTCTGACACGTATCTCGAAATCGTTTCTGACGGAATACACACAAAGAGACCTGCTGCTGAATTTCACAACGACGCTCGAAGGAAAGAAAAGTTTCATAAATCTATTGGCCAAGTTCGGAACCCGCACTACCAAGCCAATCGAGCTAATGAAGGCAATTTCACGTAATTTGCAGGCGCACTCTCTCATTGCGGTGAGTCACGAACACTTTGTTGCTCTTCTAGTGCACGTGGCTTTTTGATAATCCTTAGCGTTTGTGATGACGATGATGTTTGGTTTGTGGGGCGCTTAACTGCGCGGTCACCAGCGCCCGTACAAAGTCCCAATTTTTACACAGTCCAATTTTTTTATCCAATCCAGTCTACCCACTGTCACGAATAATGATGATGATGATGATGATGATGATGATGAGGACAACACAAACATCCAGTCCCCGGGCAGAGAAAATCCCAAACCCGGCCGGTTTAGCGTTTGTGTTAGTCATTCTGAGGACAGTGATAAAGTACTCACATTTATTGCAGGATTTATTAGATAGGCGTACAGTGATGCAGTAACCGATAAGCAATCGGTGCTGTCCATAAAATGTAGATGCCCCGATACTACTGTTTAATATAATACATATTCGAAGAAGTTCCGGGCTTGCAGCCGAACACCGTTGGCTACGCTGCACAATACTGAGAAGCTGCCATTCATCTTCAGGTGCGTCCTTCCCGCATTTCACCAGCGTGTTGTGTGTATTCGCGCATGCGTCACGATCACGGTGACATATCGAGTACACTACCCGGCGGGCAAAGACTGTATTTAGTGCATTTACTTACATAATAAATGCTCTATTGTTTCGAGTTTGTTTTTTGAAAATTAAACGTCATAACTGACTTTCCGCGAAATTATAAAGATATATGATAGCTGGAGCCGGAGATGTCAAAAATCTGTGTCAAAAACAATTTTACCGAGATCACACAAGTACGCGGAAATAACGTGATCATAACATAACAGATGGACAACTGACATTTGCGCTCCAAGACGCAACACA
Source organism: Schistocerca piceifrons (assembly GCF_021461385.2). NCBI lineage: Eukaryota > Metazoa > Arthropoda > Insecta > Orthoptera > Acrididae > Schistocerca > Schistocerca piceifrons. The sequence goes on along the minus strand of NC_060140.1, from coordinate 104,408,340 downwards.
GACCGCGTCATACCAGCTAGGAAGTAAGCAAAATGTGCCATACGTAGACGCAGAAACTAACAAAGATGTAACGAACAATGTTATACCTAGACGTAAGGGACAATATTATACCTATTATACCATCTGCACTTGTACATAATGGTAAAAATGCCGAAACGAGTTCGTTGCGTAACTTTGTAATCACTACGACTAAATAAATCAATACTGCAGCAAAAACCTGTACAAAAAATAAAAATCTTCCTTCACTGATTCCAGGAGGCCTGCAGTCTCAAATTGTGGGCGAAAAACCACTCTAACCCGAAATTTGCAAAGGGTTCTAGTTATGTTGAATGAAATATTGCCCACAATGGGAAGAAACGCTAGGGATTTTGCCGGCGCATTTCTCCACTTTGTCCACTTACTGATTTTTGGCTATTTAGATAGTTTCTTGTCAACCTGCCGGGTAGAATAACCATTTTCTCGGCACACTGTCTTTACGTAGGCGAGTTATTTAGGCAAACTATCTGGATCCGAGACTGTGTGAGCTCTGTATGCAAACTTTTTAAGCGCAGTCAGTCTGCGACGGATGCTGACGACTCGACGATTTTACATACAAATTGTTGTAAGTGGGCTGACAATGAACTCCATGCTCCAGAAAACTTAACATTCACGCAATATAATAACTGAGTGTCACCTTCAAAGCAATTACCACACGAAAAGATGACGGAATGTGCAAGATATATGGAAACTAACTATGCAATTTAAGAATTATCTCACAGTTGCAGACAGTAACAAATAACAAAAAGTTTTATTTCAAAAACCCATGCTTTCCATGTGCACCGAATAAAGTTTCACGTATCTACGGTAGTAAGACTTTTGTACCTGTATTGCACATAAAGATTCAAATCAGCATTCGATGGTTCTAATTAAAAATTTCGAAGTTTTTTCCTAATTACCAATGACGGAATGGTTCGCCCAGAAACGAAACGACAGAATCTTAATCTGAACCCTCCCTTTACTTTTCGACAAAACTAGTTCCAAATGAGCTCTCTATGAAACAGAGCGTTAAAAGCCGAGAAAAAATTAATTTAATGCGTTTATTCGTGTATCACAGAAGAAATAAATGGATCGGCAAACGGCTCGGAAGCGATAAACAGATTTTCCAATATTACGGCAGTTGTTCTCTACGACTACATCAAATCATAGCAGTTATTTCGGAATCTACGTTACATGTAATCCAGGGGGCTTCTGGCATGAAACATTGAAACATGTCGGGGCTGGTGTAAGCTTTGTGCACTCTCATTCGCTAGTATTAAACGTATTTATGCTGAATCACAGTACTTCTGCGACGATTAATGCAGCTGGGTAATCTTCAAATCTTTACACGGCCGATAAAAATCCTCCTTTCTGTTACCATGGAGGCAGGAATTTTCGAGGGGTCTGATGGTGAACCTAGGAGATCCTGCGCAAACTGTTGCGAAGGGGATTGTCCGTGTTACACTGCAAGCATTATTCACACACACACACACACGCACACACACACACACACACACACACACACACACACACACACACACACACACACACAGAGAGAGAGAGAGAGAGAGAGAGAGAGAGAGAGAGAGAGAGAGAGAGGGGGGGGGGGAGGCGGGGGTGAGCGGAAAAGTCAAGTTCCTGCACCTGAGTAGCACAAAGCCGGATATGTAAATTAATCTTCGTCAGATTTTTTCAACGAAGAAACAATAGTTGCGTTATGTAATTATGTACATACTTTCGGCCTTTAATACGGATGATGTGGTGGAGTAAACACAAAAGTAAGGTACATTCGCAAACGCACGATGCAAAGTATATTCCACACTGCGGAACGCAATATCTTTCCTGACTTGGGGCAAGAACTGGAATGAGTAAGTAAAGAACAGGTATGAAATCCTGTTAACGACGGGATCATTAGAGACAGAGCAGAGCTAAGATTTAGGAAGGCTGTGGAAGAAATTCGGCTTTTTATAGATACATGAACTTTACGTTTAAAAACGACAAGAACAGACTTCAAATGATATGGTGTGTGATTTCTATGTTTTTTTTAATGAAAAGTTCATGTACCTATAAAAAGCTGAAATTCTCCCCAAATATTATAACATTTTATTTTACTTATTTATTTTTCAGCATTCATGTTCACGCAGTATTTACCCATACATCGACTGCATTACATGTAAACAAAAACAAATAATATCTCTAGCAAAGTGTGTTATATCTTCGTATGAAGATCTTTGTAACGAGCAACAGTTGCACAGCACATGCCGGATACTGGCCAAGTTCGTAACTGCGGTGTGAAAAGTGAACGACGTGTTACCAGTTGCCAATCACATTGGAAGCTAATACAAGGATACTGTCGAAACAAGTACAGAATTCACTTTTGGATCGAATTACTCAAGGCGACATATTAAAGCATATTCCATCTTCTTGTCACAGAGCCTGCACCAAGTCATTTACCCTCCTATGCACCGTCTGGAGGTGAGCCCGAAGAGTTTCGAAAACCGATTTAAGGATTGAAAAAGGTGACTGGTTGCAGTTGCCTATATCTGTGTTGAGTATAACTTTTCGCTCCCTGTATTTTAACCCAGCAATCTTCATAATTTCAGGCCGGCCGCGGTGGCGGAGAGGTTCTAGGCGCTTCAGTCCGGAACCGCGCGACTGCTACGGTCGCATGTTCGAATCCTGCCTTGGGCACGGATGTGTGTGATGTCCTTAGGTTCGTTAGGTTTAAGTAGTTTTAGCTTCTAGGGGACTGATGACCTCAGATGTTTAAGTCCCACAGTCCTCCGAGTCATTTGAACAATTTTTTTTCATAATTTCAAAGAGTGTATTCCAGGCAATATTGTCAAAAGCTTCTTGTAAATCTACAAATTCTAGAAAGGCAGATTTGTCTTTCTTTAATCTAACTTTAAAGATTACTCGTAGGGTCAGTGTTATCTCGCGTGTTAGTACACTTTTCCGGAACGCAAAGCGATCTTCCCCGATGTCAGATTCTACCAGTTTTCCGTTCTTCCGTAAATTATTCGGCTAGGTGCATGTTTTAGAGGGGGTTGGGGGGGGGATGAGTAATTTTCGTAGCTATAAATGTCATGTTCGCTAAAACCCAGATAACTGTGGAAATAGCACGTGACGGCCTTATCCTGGTGTTTACATTTCGCTGTTAGCACAGCGGCACGTAGAAACAGGTAATAAAGACAGCGGCGCGCTCTGACGGCAGGTAATGAAATGAAGTCGCGGCGATCCGCGCCGCAAAAACAATGGAGAGCGGCCAGCGGCCGCGAGGCGGCGGCCAGGAGCGCGAGAGAGCGCCGACGACAACCGGGCCGCGCAATATTGAATCCGCAGACTTCATTAAACTCTAATTAGCTCCGCACTCCGGCGGACGGGCAAATTATATCGCGTCAAATTAGCACCGGAATGTGGACAGCGCGGACCAAACAAGCGTTATTACGCGCCGCCTGGGACGGCGGGGGCGCGCTTTGCGCCTGAGTTCCGAACGCTGCGCCGGCAACTTGCCGGCCGGCCGCGGGCTCTTGCTGACGCGGGCCGCCTGGGGACCGGCCGCTGACGTCACTGGTCGCGGCCAATGAAAAATGCAAACTGCAGCTCCGGGGAACGCGACGCGGCGGACAATTTGCTCGGCTCCACTGCGTTACAGAGGCAAAAGGTCGCGATTACGGTGGTAAGTAAATATGTACAATGAAGTGGTAAAAGTTATGATATGCACGTACACAGATCGCGTACACAAGGTATAAAACGGCAGCGCATTGCCGGAGTTGCCATTTGTACTCAGTTTCCGACCTGATTATGGCCGCACGACGGGAATTAACAGACTCTGAACGCGAAATAGTAGTTGGAGCTAGACGCGTGAGACGTTCCATTTCGGAAATCGTTAGGGGAACAAATATTCCGAGAGCCCCAGTGTCAAAGAGTGTACCAAGTTTAAGGCATTAGCTCTTACCACAACCAACTTAGGGACCCACGGCTTTCACTTATACGGCTTTCACTTAACTACCAAGAGCAGTGGCGTTTGCTTCTAGTTGTCAGTGCTACCAGACAAGCAACACTGCGTGAAATAACCACAGAAGATAATGTGATACGTACGACGAACGTACCCATTAGGGCAGACCGAGCGAGGTGGCGCAGTGGTTAGCACACTGGACTCGCATTCGGGGGGACGACGGTTCAATCCCGTCTCCAGCCATCCTGATTTAGGTTTTCCGTGATTTCCCTAAATCGTTTCAGGCAAATGCCGGGATGGTTCCTTTGAAAGGGCACGGCCGATTTCCTTCCCAATACTTCCCTAACCCGAGCTTGCGCTCCGTCTCTAATGACCTCGTTGTCGACGGGACGTTAAACACTAACCACCACCACCATTAGGACAGTACGGCGAAATGTGGCGTTAATGGGCTACGGCACCGGGTGACCGACGCGAGTGCCTTCGCTAACAGCACGACATCGCCTACAGCACATCTCCTAGGCTCGTGACCATATCGGTTGCACCCCAATCGACTGGTAAACCGTGGCCTGGTCACATGAGACCAGATTTAGTTGGTTCCAGTGTGGCGCCGACCGCATGAAGTCTTGGATCCAGGTTGTCAACGAGGCACTATGGAAGCTTGTGGTGGCTCCATAATGGTGTGTGCTTTTACACGGAATATACTGGATCCTTTGGTCTGTTCGGCTAGCCGGCCGGAGTGGCCGTGAGGTTCTAGGCGCTACAGTCTGGAGCCGAGCGACCGCTACGGTCGCAGGTTCGAATCCTGCCTCGGGCATGGATGTGTGTGATGTCCTTAGGTTAGTTAGGTTTAATTAGTTCTAAGTTCTAGGGGACTGATGACCTCAACAGATAAGTCCCATAGTGCTCAGAGCCATTTGAACCATTTTTCTGTTCTGCTATTTGGAGACCATTTGTAGCTATTCATGAACTTCATGTTCCAAAACAAGGACGGAATCTTTATGGATGACAATGCACGATATCACCGGGCCACAATTGTTCACTGGTTTGAAGAACATTCTGGACAATCCGAGCGATTGATTAGGTCAGCCAGATCGCTGGACATGAATTCTATGGAACACTTATGTGACGCAATCGAGAGGAGAGTTTATGCACGAAATCCTACACCGTCAACACTTTCGCAATTACGGGTGGTTATTAGATGGGTAGATCACATAACTAATGAGGAGGTATTGAATTGAATGTGGGAGAAGAGGAGTTTGTGGCACAACTTGACTAGAAGAAGGGATCAGTTAGTAGGGCATATTCTGAAGCATCAAGGGATCATCAATTTAGTTTGAAGAGCAGCGTGGAGGGTAAAATCATAGACGGAGACCAAGAGATGAATACACTAAGCAGATTCAGAAGGATGTAGGTTGCAGTAGGTACTGGGAGATGATGATGCTTGCGCAGGGTAGAGTAGCATGGAGAGCTGCATCAAACCAGTCTCAGGACTGAAGACAACAACAACAACATAGAGGCAGCATGGCTCAGTATTTCTACCCGGGACTTCCAGCGACTTGTTGAGTCCATGCCACGTCGAGTTGTTGGTCTACGCTGAGCAAAAGGAGGTCTGACACGATATTAGGAAGTATCCCATGAGTTTTGTTGGCTCAAATGGCTCTGAGCACTACGGGACTTAACATCTGAGTTCATCAGTCCCCTAGAACTTACAACTACTTAAACCTAACTAATCTAAGGACGTCACACACATCCATGCCCGAGACTGGATTGGAACCTGCGATCTTAGCGGACGCGCGGTTGCAGACTGAAGCGCCTAGAACCGCTCGGCCACTCCAGCCGGCCTTGAGTTTTGTCGCCTCAGTGTATTACGAAAGGACAGGTCAGTACAGTTGCTAGAAGATCAGCCGTCTGAAACATCAGTTACTGGTCCTACTCTGCATACTGTGTACAGCATACATCATTTGTCCCCCTTTCCTGACTGGAAGTGGTTTCTTGGAGTGGAAAGCCAATGTGCTAGAGCTGTTTGGTAACTTCCCCCACGTAGGCTGCTGAAGAAGCCACCTACTAGCTTAACAGGCGGACCATAGCGCCGGCTTTTAAGATGTTTTCCTGGGATACGGATACATGGCTCAGTGACTGAATGCTGTTCCAGTCTAAGAAGCGAGGAATCTAGACTATCAGGCTGTGTCCAGCTAATATGTGAATGACGGTGTGCACAACGGTTGGCTGCACTCTACCGGAATGCCGCAGAAAAACCGTAGCTTCAGTGGGCCAGAGGACGGGAAAGTGAGAAAGCAGACGTCTTCGGAACAGGTGAGCCTACGGACGCAGACCGAGCAACTCGGCGCGCAGGCGAGACCTGGAAGAATGCCGGGAAGCTGGGCGCAACATTCACCAAATTCCCGGTGCAGGCCTGGCGGGAACTCTGGAATACCGACGCGTGCGGCGCCGCGGCGATGGAGAAAGGAACGGAAGCCGACGCCTGCCGGCGACCGCGCGCGCAACCTCTCGCAAAGCTGGGCGTCCAAATCCGCGCGACGTAGTCCCTCCGATCGGCTGTGTGCCTGGGCTGAACTTAGTCTTTTGACCACCAATGTAAATCTTTCATTCCCTTTCGTAACCAAACATAGAAGAGACGAACAAAAATAAAAACAGAACCGTAGAGCATTTAGGTCACCAGACTCTAAGCCTGAAATATCCTTTCAGATAGCCAGGATGTCAGTGAAGCCCTTGGGAACTGGCCAAGTAGTGAATCTGAACTAAATATAAGTACACTACTGGCCATTAAAATTGCTACACCACGAAGATGACGTGCTGCAGACGCGAAATTTAGCCGACAGGAAGAAGATGCTGTGATATACAAATGATTAGCTTTTCACAGCATTCACACAAGGTTGGCGCCGGTGGCGACACCTACAACGTGCTGACATGAGGAAACTTTCCAACCGATTTCTCATAAACAAATAGCAGCTGTCCGACGTTGCCTGGTGAAACGTTGTTTGTGATGCCTCGTGTAAGGAGGAGAAATGCGTACCATCACGTTTCCGACTTTGATAAAGGTCGGATTGTAGCCTATAGCGATTGCGGTTTATCGCATCGCGACTAGCTGCTCGCGTTGGTCGAGATCCAATGACTGCTAGCAGAATATGGAATCGGTGGGTTCAGGAGGGCAATACGGAACGCCGAGTTGGATCCCAACGGCCTCGTATCACTAGCAGTCGAGATGACAGGCATCTTATCCGCATGGCTGTAACGGATCGTGCAGCCACGTCTCGATCCATGAGTCAACAGATGGGGACGTTTGGAACACAACAACCATCTGCACGAACAGTTCGACGACGTTTGCAGCGGCATGGACTATCAGCTCGGAGACCACGGCTACGGTCACCCTTGACGCTGCATCACACAAAGGAGCGCCTGCGATGGTGTACTCAAGGACGAACCTGGGTGCACGAATGGCATTTTTTCGGATGAATCCAGGTTCTGTTTACAGCATCATGATGGTCACATCAGTGTTTGGGGACGTCGCGGTGAACGCACATTAGAAGCGTGTATTCGTCATCGCCATACTGGCGTATCACCCGACGTGATGGTATGGGGTGCCATTGGTTACACGTCTCGGTCAGCTCTTGTTTGCATTGACCGCACTTTGAACAATGGACGTTACATTTCAGATGTGTTACGACCCGTGGCTCCATCCTTCATTCGATCTCTACGAAACCCCACATTTCAGTAGGATAATGCACGACCGCATGTAACAGGTGCTGTTCGACTGCTGCCCTGGCCAGCACATTCTCCAGATCTCTCACCAATTGAAACGTCTGATCAATGGTGGCCGAGCAACTGCCTCGTCACCGTACGCCAGTCACTACTCTTGATGAACTGTGGTGTCGTGTTGAAGCTGGATGGGCAGATGTACCTGTAGACGCCTTCTAAGCTCTGTTTGACTCAATGCGCAGGCGTATCAAGGCCGTTATTACGGCCAGAGGTGGTTGTTCTGGGTACTGATTTCTCAGGATCTATGCACCCAAATTGCGTGAAAATGTAATCACATGTCAGTTCTAGTATAATACATTTGTCCAATGAATACCCGCTTATCATCTGCATTTCTTCTTGGTGTAGCAATTCTAATGGCCAGTAGTGTACAATGGCGCCAGTTTTAAGGCCTCTTCTGTCGTGTGAAATGGCTGACGACGCCCTTCAGTGCGTGACGCCTAGGTGCAGGTATAATCTGTGTTCGCAAATGTGAGTGCTGTGTTTCTGTTTCAGGATAAAAATCCAATAAAAACACTCTTGTTGCCTGAATAGTGGGCTAAGGGCACCGAATATTATTATAATTAAGTTGTGCCTCGCCTACAGACGAATTGCTAGCGCTGTTGGCGTTCTGCCCCGTAATACAATAATCCGTGAGACAGCCGAAATCTACCCAAGAGCTAGAAAGAGTTCTAGAGAAGAGATATGAAAAATGTTACATTATTTCACATTTTGTTATACAGATGCTAGGAATTATCGGAAACAGGTAGATGAGTGTCTGGCTACCTTCCCAGCGTATCAAAGATTGAGTCTTTATCACTTGAAAGCAGTAATAAACTTCGTTGCGGAGATGCGCCACACCCGGTGTATTTACTCGACGCTGGAAAAAGACCAACTAACGACAATCGTCACTGTGTTACAGTGCGGACTCGTGAGCACACTGTATTCGAGTGTCACTATTAACTGTGGACAGGCAGCTATTAATAGAAGAAACATTCAGAAATTACTCCACGACTGGGATAAGTGGACGACATTCTCAAAGATTTTGCATAACATGTCTGACTTTACTCACTGGAACACAAGAGATAGAATTAACTATGAAAACATAGGAGTGAGAAGGCCCGTGAGGTTGTGCAGGTCTAGTGACAACAAACTGAACAAGACATTACTAACATAGACCGTTCTGTTGGACTGGTGCGTTATAAACACCGGATTGTTTACGAGGTGTAGCAGATACTGAAGAAAATGAAGGTGACACATCTGTTTATTGAAAAATCGATTAGAAGTTGTAAATGAAAGCAGTAAATTGATGGCTTCCGTCCATTCTGCAATTTAACCAAGAACATTTTGATGTTTATTTCACAGCGCTACCTAGAACGAGTCTTTAAATTATCACTGCAGACAGATGGCTTACAAGTAGTATCAGTTTCATTTCTGTAGTAAATATATTGATCGTAGACTATTTAAGTGGTTTCCTAGCCTCTTTGCCGGCTGGTGTGGCCGAGCGGTTCTAGGCGCTCCAGTCTGGAACCGCGCGACCGATACGGTCGCAGGTTTGAATCCTGCCTTAGGCATGGATGTGTGTGATGTCCTTAGTTTAGGTAGGTTTAAGTAGTTCTAAGTTCTAGGAGACTGATGATCTCAGACGTTGAGTCCCATAGTGCTCAGAGCCATTTGAACCAATTTTGGAAATACATTCAGTCGAATATGTGGGTACTATCTGTAAAATGTGTTGCGAATAGAATTAGTGCTATAAAGAACAAGTAAATTGAACGTCACGTCTGATAATATGAACAGGGCAATTGGTAATCAGCAATAAACGTCTTTCCTGTTTATTTTGCGAGGTAACAGGGGGGGAAAATTTCGAAAATCTCTGCATTGATATATCATCAAGCGCTCTCATCGTCAAGTAGTGAGTGAATATGGTCTGGGTAATTTGTACGCCGTGAGTTACGCTGCCTCGAGACATACACACAGTATCTAACTGCAATACTTATATTAGTATGTGAAATCTTTAACGTATTATTGTGCCTTAACGAGTGGATAATGAAAGCTTTTTAATCAGATTTTTGTTGCCTCTGAAAGGCGTTAGATAGGCAACTTGCAACTGGGATTGTGTGACCGTTTTAGTCGTTTAATAATATAGACAGACACTGTTTATGTTTATTGTTCTGTTCATTTGTGTACGTCTTCGTTGACGTCTGTGGTAAATTGTGATTTCTCTTCACTTTAAATGTTTTCTTGTCGGTGTGCTAAAATCACGTGTACGGCTAACGACAGGGTAGTGAGCTACGGCGGGATCAGAGACCAGAGCTAAGCCTCGACAAGCTGTGTGAACGCTGCGCCGCGCCGGGCCGTGGGTACACGGCCCGAATCCCCGCCGCCGTTGAACTCGCTCCCGCTCAAACTTTGGTTTGCGCAAAGGGCGCAGCAGCGGTTCCATTTGCATTTGTAAACACGCCGACAACGACACATCACGTCACAAGCAGCAGAGGCGGCGAAAGGGAGGGCGCGGCGAATCCGGCGCGCGGCTGCCCCGGGCGCTGCCCCAACTTCCAACTTTACGCACATTTCCTGTAATCCCCGTGTCACTGCTCCGCGATGGGCTCTCCGGGCGGACAGACGGCAAACGAGGTGCTGTGACAGCGGCCGCCCGCGCCGCTCGTATTGCGTTACAAGGAGCGCTTGCGGCTCGCGGCTCGCGGCTCTGCATTGGAAAACTGCTCGTGCGGCAAAAAGTTGTCTCGTTTCGCAGCGAGCGCTTTGTCCAACGGTCTGTCACATGTTTACACCGAAGCTCCCTCTGTTATGACGTTAGGACGAATTACTCAATGGCCTTGTGCCGGGCGAGGTGTTTCCGTCCCCGTGATCTCAGAATTAACCCATTAAGCATAAGCTTGTGCATGTGGCGACCCAATGATTGTGTGACTTCACCGCGAAACCCATCATATGCCAAATCAGTGTCACTGTTATTTTCGGTGTAGTGCGACCTCCGTCGATTTCTGCCACTCTTAGTGGGGGCCAAATGTCAACCTCTCCTCGAAAGAGTCAGTTTCGAAACTTATCGAAAGGAAGTAGAAAAATGGAAATAACACCTTGTGTGGCTGCACAGTCCCTTCAGCATTTCAACTCGTTCCATTCCTCAGCAAACTTTAAGCATTATTTCAGAACTTTTATAAACTTTTTCATTAGTACAAAGGTGAATAGTTCGAACACAATAAACAGACATAGAAGCGCTATTCTGGAAGCTTTGCACAGAACTGTCGGGCAGTGTCTCTAGAATGGCCGTCGATCGCGGCACGTCGCTCTTTTCAATTCTGAGCGCACAGTGACCTCGTAAAAACGCTTAGAAAATAGGAGTGGCTGTGAGAGAGTTCGCCTGATTTCATGCAGCCCACACAATGTAATTGTCATGCATTTCCTTCTTCAGGACAATTCTCGGCCGCACGCTGCAGGGGCTTTCAGAACGCTCTTGCAGCGTTTTCGATGGGAAGTATTTGATAACCCCTGTACAGCCCGAACTTGGCTCCCTCTGGTGTTCATCTCAGCTCACATGAACCGCTAGCTATAAAGGCAACATTTTGGTATGAACAAAAGCCGGTGATCAGCGTAGACTAGAGGCGGGAAGCACAGGCGACTGCCTTCTATGACGAGGATATTGGCAAGTTGGTACAACGCTACGACATTATGTCTCAGTCGGAGTGGCGACTCTGTAGAGAAGTAGTTGGAAACTGTAGTTAACTGTTGCGAATGAAACATTTTTTATTTTCACTGTAGTTCCCATTTCGCTAACGATCGGATCTTTCTTTCCGAACAGCACTTGTACTAAGGGTTTTGCGTCTTGAACAATGAAAGTTTTACATGTTGTACACTTATCAGACGCTGAGCCTGTTTTCTACGTGGGAGTTTGGGTTTGTAAAGAATTAGGTTGAGAGAGGGTGGTGGTGGTGGTGGTGGTGTAGGGGGGAGGGGAGGGGTTCACTGGGATCCCCTATTGTGATTTTGCAAAAACAGACATAATGTCTGATTGGATAGCAGCAATCAGTGATTTATAATGTTACTTATAATCCGTCTTGATTGCAAACTTTTTTATTCATATGACCGGTTTCGGTTCGTTCAGAACCATTTTCAGATCTGATATTACAGTTAGAGGAGTAACCCGTCCAAATCCAGCAACTTCCACATGCTGTGACGCAGCATGTGAAAGTTGCTGGATTTGGACGGGTTACTCCTCTAACTGCAATATCAGATCTGAAGATGGTTCTAAACGAACCGAAACCGGTCCTATTGTGATTCCCAATGCCCCACACCCACGCTCCTGGGAAATTTGGATGAAAGGTTAAAATGGTTCAAATGGCTCTAAGCACTATGCGACTTAACTTTTGTGGTCATCAGTCGCCTAGAACTTAAAACTAATTAAACCTAACTAACCTAAGGACATCACACACATCCATGCCCGAGGCAGGATTCGAACCTGCGACCGTAGCGGTCGCTCGGTTCCAAACTGTAGCGCCTAGAACCGCACGGCCACTCCGGCCGGTTGGATGAAAGGAAGTGCAAATCTTTAATGGGCCAGCCGGCTTGTGAGGCCGAGCGGTTCTAGGCGCTTCAGTCTGGAACCGCGCGACCGCTACGGTCGCAGGTTCTAATCCTGCCTCGGGCATGGATGTGTGTGATGTCCTTAGGTTAGTTAGGTTTAAGTAGTTCTAAGTCTAGGGGACTGATGACCTCAGATGTTAAGTCCCATAGTGCTCAGAGCCATTTGAACCATTTTTATGGGCCAGGTGTGAAACAACACGCTCTACTCCTTGGAGTAGAGCAGAGGAATCCAAAGTTTTAGCTTGCCTGGGCCACACTGGAAGAAGATGAGTACTTCTGGGCAGCAGATAGTACACTTAGCACTAAGCATCGAGGAAAAAAGAAAAGAAAAAACAAGGTGGCTCGAAGAAACATAGTTAACACATATAAGTAATAATGAATTTATGTTTCTTTCTATTAAATAGCAAGATGGAATTAATGTGATGTTTTATATATGAGATTTCACTAATAATTTTTTGTGTAAGTAACTACAAATTTTAGAATTAATGTAGCATTTGATTCTGAATTTGGGAAGCTAGCTTATCAGTATCAGGCTTTAATCTGAGATTCTGGTTCTACTTTTACACTTTAAAACAACTGTCATAAACATACGTGCTTCGAAAGAAAGGTGAGGTATATAAGGTTTGACTGTGCAGCAAAGGCTATTTGTCTCTGGGCACTAATGATTTGTGAATAGATATAGTATCAATTTTTTCTTTTAGCTAGATGCTGGACTGAAACTCTACGTATTCCATACGAAAATCGTCTGGCAACGCTCCTACATTTTTTGTAAAAGGTACCGCATAAATAGAAAAATTGTATTTTTCCAAAATATTAAAATCGGTTTTCAAATTCTTGCATCAGATCGAAAAGTACGGCTGCGTGTTTCATCCTGTCTTTAGGATTACGGCCGGCCGGGGTGGCCGAACGGTTCTAGGCGATTCAGTCTGGAACCGCGCGATTGCTACAGTTGCAGGTTCGGATCCTGCCTCTGGCATGGATGTGTGTGATGTCCTTAAGTTAGTTAGGTTTAAGTAGTTCTACGTTCTGGGGGACTTATGACCTCAGAAGTTAAGTCCCATAGTGCTCAGAGCTATTTGAACCATTTAGGATTATGTTTCAGTTTATCATAACTTAACACAAACGGAATTTTATGTGTTCTTTTTCTTTTTACCGATCGTGTGATGCGGCCCGCGGGTTGGATACCCTGGAGCACAGACTGAAAACAAAATTTAAACGGGGGTAATAGTTTCGGATCTTCCTTTGGAAAGGAGCACTTGAAACTGGAGTCGAGCGTTCCTGCTTTAGCTTTGCTATAGTTCAATTCTTGTATCTTGACGGTTCGCGCATGGCCGCCCAGACGCGGGAGATTGCTGCGTTGCCAGTTGTACGCGCCAAGAGAAGCAGCGCCATATTACAGTATAGTTCGCAAACTTACGTTTAGGGGAAGCGCGCAGTTTATGAAGTAAAGCCACCACGGCCGCATTAACCCTTTCGCTGCTACAGAGACGTGTTCCCCGCATTCCGCGATGTGCGAGATTTTGTCATCATTGCACTGCTCGCCTGTGGAGACACATGGTGTTTCGACTGCTTTGAAACACTTTATCATTCGATTTCAAAAAAAGTATTTGGCCCAAAAATTTGATTCTTAGAAACCTTCTTGACTGATGCCTTCCCCACATACATGACTTAATTCTGTTTCGATGTTCAACACAGTTATTGTGCAGCATTAGATGTAGTAAACCACTGCACGAAATTTTGAAGAGTTTGCAGAGATAAAATTCCATAGCGTATACTTTCCGTATGGTCGATTTTAGTTGCCACTAGAAATTTCAAAAAATTACATTCAAACGAATAAAATTCATGAAGTAAGACACTTCGATATTGTTTTAAAATAAAGAAAATATTAAGCACCGAACAAGGTTTGAACTCAGAACCTTTCGCTTAGTTGCCAAACACTTTTTTTTTTGTAATCTCATTTTGTTCGTTACTGTTCGTTGCAACTGTTCGTGGCGGACGTCCCCTGACGCCCATTGAAGTTAGTTATTGGTCCATTCACTCAGTTTTTTATTACAGAGGGCGGCTAACCCTCTGACCGAACACGCTGAGCTACCGTGCCGGCTGAACACTTTAACCATTACGCTAACACAAGTCGTCATTTCATAGACCTTCGAAAGGACTTTAACATAGCACGCAAAATACCGATAAACACCGTTGGTATGACTATGAATTACTCACGTTTCGTCGAAGTACAATAGGAAATAAACAATTACCGCTGTTCTTTATTGCGAAAAAGCGGTTAGTGAGAATGATACAAACACCTTTCCTTGCTATCGCCTGAATTAGGAGGCTTATTGCTTCTTTGGTTTAATTAATTAATAGAATATGAAGCAATTGGTATAAAGAATGCTTTTTCCAAACTTTCTATAAAAGAAAGTCTGCTATCAAGACATTGCTTTTGTTCAATTACTTTATTTATGACTGAACGTTTCTAAAACTGAAGACACTCGTCCATGCTCTGCACTGCAGTTGAGCTCTGGCAACGTCGTTCTCTGTTCATTGGCTGACTGTGTTTTGTGACGTCAGATGCGCAGAACGAACCTAAAGTCGTAAATGACGCGCACTTTAGCCCCGCCGTCAGTGCCAGGGAAACCTGCGAGTACACGGCGCTAGTACGTCTTTCTCTTCGGCTGGGTCGCTGCGGCAGCGCACTCCCTGGCGGGCGCAGGTAGCGGCCGTGGGAGCTCGCCACGTGTCCGCCGGCAGGGCCCGCGGTCCCCGGGTCAACAGCGCGCGCAGGGCCGCACACAAATATTCATTAACAGAACCAATACTGCGGCGCACGCCCTGATTGTGTGATGCGTCCAATTAAGACGGCGCCTGCCGCAGCGGTCGTGCTGCGGAGCACCTCGCCAGCGACACACGGGGACTTGACACGCTACGCTCCTTCCTGCACGGACTGTCGTTCAGTTCGACGAGTGCGGAAAATTTTATCTCTATCGAAATTCGTTTTCGGCGATGCTTACTCTGCCAGTTAACCACACACCTACATCGCCGTTCAACTTACCACTTTTCACACTAACAAATCATTCGGCACACGCGAAAGAAGCTGTAAATAACAGAAAAAGATCCTACGTGTGGTGTCACCGCCAGACACCACACTTGCTAGGTGGTAGCTTTTAAATCGGCCGCGGTCCATTAGTATACGGCGGACCCGCGTGTCGCCACCATCAGTGATTGCAGACCGAGCGCCGCCACACGGCAGGTCTAGAGAGACTTACTAGCACTCGGCCCAGTTGTACAGCCGACATTGCTAGCCATGATTCACTGAGAATTACGCTCTCAATTGCCGGGACGATAGTTAGCATAGCCTTCAGGTAAGTCAATTGCTACGACCTAGCAAGGCGCCATTTATCCTTTGCTATGTATCTAATGAAGCATGTACATCAACAAGACCAATGTTCACCAATTGTGGATTAAAGATAAGTATTCCAGCAGCTACGTACTTTTCTTTATAGCATTCATTACGTATCCTGTTTCAGACCTCACGCCAGCCTGCGTGAGTTTAAGCGCGTGCCTTTCGGTTACCCGTCACTGTGGATTGGCTGTCTTGCCAGTCCACAACACTACGAATCACTGGGGGTCGAACGCTGCACCTTGTAAGGGATCCACGATCCCACGAACATAGATACTTGTATCCGACGCTCAGGTCGATGGCAGACAGGAGTCGATTGTCGAGCGCTGCAGGAGGCAGTGAGACTAGTGTCGAGTGAGCAGTAGTGCTGGAGAGACGGGCAAGAACGGTGGTCGAGTGAGTTGTAAACGGTAAAATTCACCGGAGTGAGACAAATGAGCGCGTCCCCCTGATCGTCGTGGGGTGGACCCTCATCGATACCGATTCGCGAGTGATATGAAACCAAAAGTAACTAGCGCCGAGTTACGTGTTTCGCGTCAATCGCGTCGGTCAGCAACAACCATGGATTGTAGTGAGGATTGTTGTGAATGGTAACCACATCGTTGCGTGTGACGAAGTACTTGAAATCAGCAACCAATAAAAAGATATAACTGTGATTAGATGTGTAAGACGAATGTAGCAACTGCCTCAGAATTTGTGTGTCAGTAGAAAATATATATCAGTTTGTACATCGCAACCTTGATGGTCTTTAATAATAGACAAACTTTCAATCATTAACTATTCCGTCTCAGAACAGCCGCACTCGGTTGAAATGTCCCCGTAACCACAGCAGAAGAACCGATAGCCTTTCATCCACTAAGCACACGGCCATTTAATCATAAATATTAACTGTTTGGCGGCTTCGGTAAAATACACAAAACCCAATAAGGAATTTAAACGGGGGTGTTTCAACCTCCGCATTTCTAATGTGTAAGCCGCTTTTTTAAATTTGAACCAGCATCGCTCATCACTAGACCCGATCGTACAGTGTACCGCGCAGCACGCTATCTTGTGTGATCGGCAGGTGAGCCGGCAACCTGTACAGAATCTGCGCGGTGGCTTAACGACCGTGGTGCTGGTAGACTGACCAGCTTGGGTGTGGTTTTTAGGCGGTATCACACGCTGGTTTAGGCAAATGCTCGGTTGGTCCCCAGATTCCGTCCCACAAGCAGTTAAAATGCCATAAGGCACAGAACAGAGCTCCGGAGACTCAAACACAGATGGCACACACGACTTCCCTCACTTAATTCACCTTCACGACTGTGGTTGGGGTTGGGTTGCTTGTTTTGGGGAAGGAGACCAGACAGCGAGGTCATCGGTCTCATCGGATTAGGGAAGGACGGGGATGGAAGTCGGCCGTGCCCTTTCAAAGGAACCATCCCGGCATTAGCCAGGAGCGATTTAGGGAAATCACGGAAAACCTAAGTCAGGATGGCCGGACGCAGGATTGAACCGTCGTCCTCCCGAATGCGAGTCCAGTGTTCGACTGTGGTATCAGGTTCAAACGGCTCTGAGCACTAGGAGACTTAACATTTGAGGTCATCAGGCCCCTAGAACTTGGAACTACTTAAACCTAACTAACCTAAGGACATCACACACATCCATGCCCGAGGGAGGATTCGAACCTGACACCGTAGCGGTCGCGCGGTTCCAGACTGAAGCGCCTAGAACCGCTCGGCCACAAGAGCCGGCTGTGGTGTCAGGAACAGCGTCCGGCCACAAAGTTATATAAACAAATAAACGAACACCGTCCTAACA
The DNA here is from genome assembly GCF_021461385.2 of Schistocerca piceifrons. Lineage (NCBI taxonomy): Eukaryota > Metazoa > Arthropoda > Insecta > Orthoptera > Acrididae > Schistocerca > Schistocerca piceifrons. The sequence goes on along the minus strand of NC_060140.1, from coordinate 104,390,824 downwards.
GGCCTTGGAGGCCCAACGAGACTGACCGGCCGCCGTGTCATCCTCAGCCCTTACGCGCCACCTGATGCGGATACGGAGGGCACCGCTCTCCCGGCCGTTGTGTTTCCGCGACTGGAGCCGTTACTCTTCAGTCAAGTAGCTCCTCAACTGGCCTCACAAAGGCCGAATGCACCCCGTTTGCCAACAGCAGTCGGCAAACCCGGACGATGACCCGTCCAAATGCTAGCGAAGCACGACAGCGCTTAATTTCGGTTATGTGACGGAAATCGATGTTACCACTGCGGCAAGGCCGTTGGAAAAATGTTGTATACTAAAATAAAATCTTCATAAGTGTAAAATTGCGAATGCCGAAGTATACGGGATAAAAACTGGGAAAAAAAGAGAGAACGTTATCACTAGATCACTTTGACCTTGAAAAGCAAAGGCGCTTATGTAGTGAATTAAAATAAAAAAAATTAAAAATACTTCTTGCTTGCAAACAAAAAGTGTGTTCACGTTTTTCAGTCGTGAGTACCGTCATTCTTAAAAGTAAAATCCTTCACACTTAAAACAATAAAAATTCTTGACCATAAATATATTCTTTCCGATACAGTTAAGTAACACGAACGCTCCACGAGAGTGCTCGGTGCTTGTCGAATTCCACTTCGTTCTCCTCATAATTTAAATCCAAGAAAGATAATAAAAATCTTTAGGAACAGTTCACCATATTTTTGCCACACTCTACCACCGAGTATAAGTTAATACACTCCTGGAAATTGAAATAAGAACACCGTGAATTCATTGTCCCAGGAAGGGGAAACTTTATTGACACATTCCTGGGGTCAGATACATCACATGATCACACTGACAGAACCACAGGCACATAGACACAGGCAACAGAGCATGCACAATGTCGGCACTAGTACAGTGTATATCCACCTTTCGCAGCAATGCAGGCTGTTATTCTCCCATGGAGACGATCGTAGAGATGCTGGATGTAGTCCTGTGGAACGGCTTGCCATGCCATTTCCACCTGGCGCCTCAGTTGGACCAGCATTCGTGCTGGACGTGCAGACCGCGTGAGACGACGCTTCATCCAGTCCCAAACATGCTCAATGGGGGACAGATCCGGAGATCTTGCTGGCCAGGGTAGTTGACTTACACCTTCTAGAGCACGTTGGGTGGCACGGGATACATGCGGACGTGCATTGTCCTGTTGGAACAGCAAGTTCCCTTGCCGGTCTAGGAATGGCAGAACGATGGGTTCGATGACGGTTTGGATGTACCGTGCACTATTCAGTGTCCCCTCGACGATCACCAGTGGTGTACGGCCAGTGTAGGAGATCGCTCCCCACACCATGATGCCGGGTGTTGGCCCTGTGTGCCTCGGTCGTATGCAGTCCTGATTGTGGCGCTCACCTGCACGGCGCCAAACACGCATACGACCATCATTGGCACCAAGGCAGAAGCGACTCTCATCGCTGAAGACGACACGTCTCCATTCGTCCCTCCATTCACGCCTGTCGCGACACCACTGGAGGCGGGCAGCACGATGTTGGGGCGTGAGCGGAAGACGGCCTAACGGTGTGCGGGACCGTAGCCCAGCTTCATGGAGACGGTTGCGAATGGTCCTCGCCGATACCCCAGGAGCAACGGTGTCCCTAATTTGCTGGGAAGTGGCGGTGCGGTCCCCTACGGCACTGCGTAGGATCCTACGGTCTTGGCGTGCATCCGTGCGTCGCTGCGGTCCGGTCCCAGGTCGACGGGCACGTGCACCTTCCGCCGACCACTGGCGACAACATCGATGTACTGTGGAGACCTCACGCCCCACGTGTTGAGCAATTCGGAGGTACGTCCACCCGGCCTCCCGCATGCCCACTATACGCCCTCGCTCAAAGTCCGTCAACTGCACATGCGGTTCACGTCCACGCTGTCGCGGCATGCTACCAGTGTTAAAGACTGCGATGGAGCTCCGTATGCCACGGCAAACTGGCTGACACTGACGGCGGCGGTGCACAAATGCTGCGCAGCTAGCGCCATTCGACGGCCAACACCGCGGTTCCTGGTGTGTCCGCTGTGCCGTGCGTGTGATCATTGCTTGTACAGCCCTCTCGCAGTGTCCGGAGCAAGTATGGTGGGTCTGACACACCGGTGTCAATGTGTTCTTTTTTCCATTTCCAGGAGTGTATGTTTCTCAAAAGCTGGATCTGAAATGAGGCGCAATGAAGCGTCTGCTAAAGGATTCGAGGTGAAATTGGAAACACGGTGAACATTTCAGCAGCAATGTCCTGTAACATGATACTGCACATTCAAAGTAAATCTGAAACAGATTGTGGTTTCACTGAGATGTCATCTATATTTAACTAGCAACGTATCTGTATCTTATGACAAATTTGCAAATATTAATGTTCGTATTTCATTACTTCCATCATGGAACAGCTGCACGATGTATGCACCGCTACTATTACTTACAGATTAATTCGCACTTTCAATTTAGGTAACGAAGTTTACAACCTTTCATAACATCACTGACGGTCACAGCTGATAAAATGATTGCCGAACCAAGACTCCTTTATCCTCACTCTGTCATGCTACACAACGCCAAAGCGAAGCAGCCCCAAGTTTAGTGTAAAGTAAAATGAATGGTGTTATTTTCGTTTCAAAAAACAGTTTGCTCAGGAAAATTTTCTTAACAAACTTTGAAAAGGGGCGTATAACAAGAGGTGTTTTTAGAAAATTGTGTATCATACAGTACTTTTTCTACGTAACTAGTTAAAAAGAAACTTCATTGCATTAAAGAAACTAATCACTCATTATGTCTCTAGAGAGACAAAATATTGGTTTAAGAACGACAACAGGACGCAGGTATTGTTTCTTCGTATTTATTGATCTCTTCGCTAGATTTTAGTGTCCAAACGGCAACTATATTTAAGTTCTTCAAAGTTTTCATTTTAATGTTGCGTATGAAATGCTAGTTTGGAAGGATTACCAGATACGAGCTACGGGTTCAAACATGAACTATAATAATCAATCTGGTTTCGTGAAAACAGATGTGCGACCAACTTCTTGAGATATAAATAATTCAACATTAGACTCAAGATATATCACACACAGAAACATTTATGGAAGAAACAGAAATAATTTAGTAGTCGTTTGCAGATAGAGAATTTTCGATACCAGCTTCTCGAATTTGTAATGATAAAATCAGTAAGTTGTTCGCTTATCTGTACTCATAGAAACCTGATAAAATTAACAATTCCGTGTCAGAATCAATGTTATCTAGTACTCCTTCCAAACTAGCATTTCACATGCAACATTAAAATAAAAACTTTGAAGAACTTAAGCATAGTTGCCGCTTGGACACTAAAATCTAGCGAATAGATCAAGAAATAGGAAGAAACAATACCTGTGTCCTGTTGTCATTCGTAAACCAATATTTTGTCTCTCTAGAGACATAATGAATGATTAGATTCTTGAATTTAATGAAGTTTCTTTTTAACCAATTACGTATAAAAAGCACGTGTATGATATACGATTTTCCAAAAACACCTCTCGTTAGATATTTTTGTTTATCATAAAAATTTAAGTTACTGTAAAATATTGCCACACGTCATAAAGAAGGTTGAATAGCATAATTGTATGCCAAGATTTACGGAAGTAGTATGATTGAAAATAAAGTATGCGAAAACCGAATGCAAGTCACTAGACAATGGCGAAAGAGATATAGAGAGGCACTAAACAGGAATTATGTAAGTGCAAGTTTCTAGATTGGTTCTCTCTCTCTCTCTCTCTCTCTCTCTCTCTCTCCACGCGCGCGCGTGTGTCCTGAAGAAAACCTATTTTGTTTAAAGTTATGAAAAATGTCATGCCACTTTAAAACTATGTTTCCGGTTAGTAAAGAGCAGGCGTCTGATTCAAAGTCCACTTACAGCGACGCCGTCACTCACATTATCGCGTTCGGCCTGAGGCTAGAGCACGTATTGTCCTTAGTCCAGATATTAACCGTAATCAGAGAGTGTTTGGGCGCGGGCCCTGGGCTGTATGATTTAATACGAACTTTGGCGCACATAGGTAACACCCTGTCGTTAACACGTTGCGCTGCAATTAAGCCCTTGCGGAACTCCGGCAGTCACTCCAGAGCAGAGTAGAGCAGAACGAGCTGAGGCTCAATTATGCACACCGACGCCAGGCGCAACCCGTTCCTCCGCTACGCGCCGGCTTTCTGGGGCGGAAAAGTTCACAACGGAAAGCAAACAGGGCGGGGATTATGCAGAATCATCACTTATATAGCAGCTGTAGCTTTCGACCACTTGCGACCGTAATCATTTAAGTGTACTACGAAACTACTTCAGATGAACGTATTTTTCGAGTCATGATTCCTTGATATTGCTAAATTAAGAAAAAGGGGGATTTAATGACGACTTCCCGAAAAGCTGAATTAAATAATGCATCCTCTATACCAATGATAGCACTTTCACATTTAGTGCGTACTTAATAGCACGTACATTTTACTGGAATTAAAAAGAAAAAAAAAAGATATAAAATTTTGGACGACAGTGTTCAGAGTCCATGCTACAGGAAATGTGAAATTTAAAACAGTACGTAACGAAGAATGTAGTTTCAGATTAATGACATTATTCCCAAGAAAGCTACACTTATACTTGCAACATACTGTTTGCATAAAATCTAGCTAACAAATGACATATCAAGTTCACCTACGATATTCAACCTTCATTTTAACTAAAGTTAAGCGATGGTAATGAACTCAATCAGTTAAGATGATCAAGCTGAGAAAAATTCCACAACTGTTCTTCGAAACAAACGCTCGGCCTCGTCAGACGATTGCTGCCCGTATGTCGCTGAGTTAGACTGCGCGGAAACCGCCCAGGAATTGCTCTCGGGACATATTTTAGATGAAATGGCCACATGCAAATCTAGGCCGGTTCCAGACGCAGAGTCCTAATGCCTCTTATTAAAGCCTCGTTCGTTCATTTCTTGAATATTCTTCGTCGTTCTGGAACTCTATAGAGATAGATTAACGAAAGAGATAGAAAAGATACAAAGGACAGCTGCATGGTATTTTTGGTCGCCGGCAGACAGTCACAGAAATGCTCAACAAACACAAGCTACAAGAAATACGTTTGCATAGCGGAGAACGTTAAGGAAAAGTAATTAATCCACAAAAGAAATAGTTTACATAACATTTGTTCGACCGATTCTTTAGTATTTTAGCATCGTTTGTCAGTTTGGGATCCTGGCCAAGTAGGATTAACGAAAGGTATACAGACAGAAGTTCTAGCGACGAGCATCGGGATCGATTAGTTAGTAAGTACGAGGGCGTTACAGAGGTGCTCTATAGACTCCAGTAGCAGTTGCTGTTAGAGAGGCGTCGTTCGTTGTGTATCACCGAAAAGGTACTGTTAAAATTTGACGAGCCTAAGTTACAAGTAGAGATGGGCAACGCATTATATCCTCCCACCACGGGAAATGACCACGACGCAGAAAAAAAAGAGAGAAATCAGAGCTCGTACGGAAGTTTGCTGACAGTGATTACTCCAACGCACATTTCGAAAAGGGAACCGAGAAAGGGGCAAATGGTAGTGATACCAAAGATACCCTCCACCACACGCCATACGCTAGCTTGTGAAGTACAGAAGTGTATGTAGAGAGCTCAGCTCCAAAAGGTCCTGACAACCCACGTTCCGAAACGAGCGAGAGCGATACCACCAGTCTCTCTTCCTAAGTACCAGCGGCCAAAGATATACACTGAAGCGCCAAAGAAACTGGTATAGGCATGTCTATTCAAATACAGGCAAAACACAGCGCTGCGGTCGGCAACGCCTACATAAGACAAGTGTCTGGCGCAGTTGTTAGATCGGTTACTGCTGCTACAGTACCATGTTATCAAGATTTAAGTGAGTCTGAACGTGTCGTTATAGTCGGCGCACAAGCGATGGGACACAGCATCTCCGAGGTAGCGATGAAGTGGGGATATTCCCGTACGACCTTTTCACGAATGCACCGTAAATATCAGGAATCCGGTAAAACATCAGATCTCCGACATCGCTGCGGCCGGAGAGTGGTCATGGAAGAACGGGACCAACGACGACTAAAGAGAATCGTTCAACGTGACAGAAGTGTAACCCTATCGCAAACTGCTGCGGATTTCATTGCTGGGCCATCAGCAAGTGTGAACCATTCAACGAAACATCATCCATATGGACTTTCGGAGCCGAAGCCCCACTCGTGTACCCTTGATGACAGCACAACACAAAGCTTTACGCCTCGCCTGAGCCCATCAGCGCCAACATTGGAAACATGTTGCCTGGTCGGACGAGTCTCGTTCCAAATTGTATCGAGCAGACAGACGTGTATGGGTATGGAGACAACTTCATGAATCCATCAGCCCTGACCGGCCGGAGTGGCCGAGCGGTTCTAGGCTCTACAGTCTGGAGCCGTGCGACCGCTACGGTCGCAGGTTCGAATCCTGACTCGGGCATGGATGTGTGTGATGTCAAATGGTTCTGAGCACTATGGGACCTAACAGCTGAGATCATCAGCCCCTAGACTTAGAACTACTTAAACCTAACTAACCTAAGGACATCACACACATCCATGCCCGAGGCAGGATTCGAACCTGCGGCCGTAGCGGTCGCGCGGCTCCAGACTGAAGCGCCTAGACCCGCTCGTCCACCCCGGCCGGCTGTGTGATATCCTTAGGTTAGTTAGGTTTAAGTAGTTCTAAGTCATAGGGGACTGATGACTTCAGAAGTTAAGTCCCATAGTCCACAGAGCCATTTTGAACCATGAGCCCTGCGTGTCAGCAAGGGACTGTTCAAGCTGGTGCAGGCTCCGTAATGGTCTGGCGCGTGTGCAGTTGGAGTGATATAGGACCCCTGGCACGTCTAGATACGACTCTGGCAATTGACACGTACGTAGGCATCCTGGCTGATCACCTGCATCCATTCACGTCCATTGCGCACTCCGATGGACTAGGGCAATTCCAGCAGGACAATGCGATACTCCACACGTGCAGAGTTGCTACAGAGTGGCTCCAGAAACACTCTTCTGCGTTTAAACACTTCCGCTGCCCACCAAACTCCCCATCAATGAACATTACTGAGCATATCTGGGATGCCTTGCTACGTGCTGTTCAGAAGAGATCTCCACCCCTCGTACTCCTGCGGATTTACTGACAGCCCTGCAGGATTCATGGTGTCAATTCCTTCCAGCACTACTTCAGACATTAGTCGAGTCCATGCCAGTCATGTTGCGGCACTTCTGCGTGCTCGCTGTGGCCTCACAGGGCAGATGTACGACTCCTTGGCTCTTCAGTGCAGGAAGGGGGCGAGGAGAGGGGGAGAAACTGGTTCACTGTGTACCTTTCAGTGTACAACACACAGTGGCTTACGGATCAACGTGTATGTCTGTACTAGTAAATGAGGGAAAACAGCGTCCAAGAACAGAGAGTTTACGGGACTTTTGGGACGCGGCACGTATGGAGAATAGCGACTGCAGTGTTCGGTGCCGGTGGGCGCAGTAGGGGGTGGCGGCTGGAATAATGTCACCGGCGACTAGGCGGCCGGCCTTGGTATTTAGCGCGCAATAAGTCACGGGCAATAAGCCGCGAATAGGGGGTAGGGGCTTCAGACAGCCACCTGGGGTGCGGCGCTATCGGTCAGCGCACGGTACAACGCCTTAAAAGCACAGCCGCTTCCTCCTGCCAACGGCGAGAGCAAACACCACCACATTTGTCTGGCCGCTGTCTGGCGCCACCTCTGCTCGAACTCGCTGCCTTCTTGCTATAAAACAAGCAGAGCAGGCTTCGAATTCACCACTGTGCCCATCACCAGTCTAAGGGACCGTAAAAGTAAACAAGTGCTTTACTAAATGGTTCAAATGGCTCTGAGCACTATGGGACTCAACTGCTGAGGTTATTAGTCCCCTAGAACTTAGAACTAGTTAAACCTAACTAACCTAAGGACATCACAAACATCCATGCCTGAGGCAGGATTCGAACCTGCGACCGTAGCGGTCTTGCGGTTCCAGACTGCAGCGCCTTTAACCGCACGGCCACCAAGTGCTTTACTAGACAGCAGCTGTGGGTCCAGGGTCCAGTTCAAGGGAGGGGGTCACAGTTTTTTACTGTCTCTTCTCCTGTACCCACAAATATTACCAGCAAACGATGACTACCATTTTAATAATGATAACAATAAAATATATAAAATGTTTTAATGCAATAATAATAATAATAATAATAATAATAATAATTTGTTTACTCAGGTACTGAGTACTTCACCTTAGCTTAACATCCAGGAAATTGCAGTTCGGACGAAAATAGCATTATAAAAGCACTCCGTCTTCCAGCCACGAGTGGCCTACTGGTACCATCCGACCGCCGTGTCATCCTCGGAAGAGGATGCGAATAGGAGGGGTGTGGGGTCAGCACACCGCTCTCCCGGTCGTTATGATGGTATTCTTGACCGAAGCCGCTACTATTCGGTCGAGTACATCCTCAATTGGCATCACGAGGCTGAGTGCACCCCGAAAAATGGCAACAGCGCATGGCGGCCTGGATGGTCACCCATCCAAGTGCCGACCACGCCCGACAGCGGTGATCTCACGGGAACCGGTGTATCCACTGCGGCAAGGCCGCTGCCAATTAGAAAAGCAATCGTTCGAAAATTTGAGATGATGATGTGTCACGTAATTAAGTTTAGGACTGTAACAGTTACAGATTCTCGCAAGTTTGACGACGTGATAATTCATGCAATGTAAAATGGAAGTGTGTACTCACCATAAACAACATGTGACTGGGTATTATGACTGCAAACGCAGGTCGGAAGAACACTGCCATGGAGGGTGGAAATGAAAGGAACGTTGTTTCTTCTAAGTCGTTTCCGCTTACGTTCGAGAAGTTAGATGTCCTGGTTTTTCTCCCTTACGTGTGTCTTTCCCTTTCTGTTTTCCTTCACGCATGCACAGCTTCCTATGGTTTGTCGGTTCTGCCCGTGGGCTTACGAACCGTTTCGGATTGGTTGCTGATAGCAGGGACGGCCAGGCTGAGAATACGCGCCTTTAGTAACGCTATCCTCAAATCCCTCACACAACCAAGTGCTAAGTGTCATGTGTTAAACGTACCTTGTAATTTGAGGAATTCCTCAGAAAGTTATCCTTGGAACTTGTAAACTGATGAATGTAAAAATATACACATAATTCTATAAACCCCTGTACCCCCCACCCCACACCCCCCGCCCCGATCCGCTTCTATAGTGGACGTGACTGTATTGAAGTATACGGTATATCCAATCAGTTCGTTTATACGGGATGCCGCCCTCTTTTTGTTAGCAGAACACGAGAATCTGCACAATTACATTCCATTTCTATTCTTCAAGAAATTAATAAACTGCGTACTTTCGTAATTACTGTCACTGTTCTCAACTGTATGTTCCAAATAACCATACATTACTAATAAAGCCTTAACTAACACCGACCGCTGCAGATAACATGTCTGTCCTCAGAGGCTACCCATCCGGCTCTGATCTTACAATCGAACCACTTAGCCCGCCATCCAAGTTAGGGCGATGCGAAGATCACCTAAGTGCTTCGACTGCCTTTTCGTTTAGCAGTTGTTTATTATTTTGCTGGATAGTAATTCTTGTGAAATAATGGAATGATGGCACGTTATTGACAGATGCTTTAATTTGAAATTCAAGTAAATACGCTGTTTAGTTTTTGTAATATTAATAATAGATTACCGTGTGGTATATTTTCGCTTCCTACAACAGTTCAGTACTCCACCTCGTCTGATTCCGTCCCTGGCAGGAACTCAACTTGCGCTCATTTGTGAAACTTTAAAAAATGTGAGACTTATGCTTCCATTTTCCCGATTACCGACGTCCCTAATCACCGTCAGTACTGTTTCACCTCCCATCAAATATTGAACAGACATTTGACGACTCACGCACGCCTCTCTTCCTCCTGTGAGAATTTACCTTTGTCTTCTTTGCTCCCTTATTCTTTTCCTCCATTAATTTGCTTGTGCATATACTTAATACTCGTTTGCAGCTTTATACACTCCTGGAAATGGAAAAAAGAACACATTGACACCGGTGTGTCAGACCCATCATACTTGCTCCGGACACTGCGAGAGGGCTGTACAAGCAATGATCACACGCACGGGACAGCGGACACACCAGGAACCGCGGTGTTGGCCGTCGAATGGCGCTAGCTGCGCAGCATTTGTGCACCGCCGCCGTCAGTGTCAGCCAGTTTGCCGTGGCATACGGAGCTCCATCGCAGTCTTTAACACTGGTAGCATGCCGCGACAGCGTGGACGTGAACCGTATGTGCAGTTGACGGACTTTGAGCGAGGGCGTATAGTGGGCATGCGGGAGGCCGGGTGGACGTACCGCCGAATTGCTCAACACGTGGGGCGTGAGGTCTCCACAGTACATCGATGTTGTCGCCAGTGGTCGGCGGAAGGTGCACGTGCCCGTCGACCTGGGACCGGACCGCAGCGACGCACGGATGCACGCCAAGACCGTAGGATCCTACGCAGTGCCGTAGGGGACCGCACCGCCACTTCCCAGCAAATTAGGGACACTGTTGCTCCTGGGGTATCGGCGAGGACCATTCGCAACCGTCTCCATGAAGCTGGGCTACGGTCCCGCACACCGTTAGGCCGTCTTCCGCTCACGCCCCAACATCGTGCAGCCCGCCTCCAGTGGTGTCGCGACAGGCGTGAATGGAGGGACGAATGGAGACGTGTCGTCTTCAGCGATGAGAGTCGCTTCTGCCTTGGTGCCAATGATGGTCGTATGCGTGTTTGGCGCCGTGCAGGTGAGCGCCACAATCAGGACTGCATACGACTGAGGCACACAGGGCCAACACCCGGCATCATGGTGTGGGGAGCGATCTCCTACACTGGCCGTACACCACTGGTGATCGTCGAGGGGACACTGAATAGTGCACGGTACATCCAAACCGTCATCGAACCCATCGTTCTACCATTCCTAGACCGGCAAGGGAACTTGCTGTTCCAACAGGACAATGCACGTCCGCATTGATCCCGTGCCACCCAACGTGCTCTAGAAGGTGTAAGTCAACTACCCTGGCCAGCAAGATCTCCGGATCTGTCCCACATTGAGCATGTTTGGGACTGGATGAAGCGTCGTCTCACGCGGTCTGCACGTCCAGCACGAACGCTGGTCCAACTGAGGCGCCAGGTGGAAATGGCATGGCAAGCCGTTCCACAGGACTACATCCAGCATCTCTACGATCGTCTCCATGGGAGAATAGCAGCCTGCATTGCTGCGAAAGGTGGATATACACTGTACTAGTACCGACATTGTGCATGCTCTGTTGCCTGTGTCTATGTGCCTGTGGTTCTGTCAGTGTGATCATGTGATGTATCTGACGCCAGGAATGTGTCAATAAAGTTTCCCCTTCCTGGGACAATGAATTCACGGTGTTCTTATTTCAATTTCCAGGAGTGTAATTCGAATGAATACACTCACATTTTCTACTACATTTCTCGAAGAATAATTGTCGTGTGTAATAAGTCTTCTGTTTCAGATACGCGTATGATCTGGAAATTATTCCGTGGTCCTGTGTCATAGCATGACATGTACTCTTCCCCATGAAGGTGGTAGAGCAATGCTCTGGGAACGTAAGTTAAAGTCCCTGGAAGAAAGACGACACTGTTAACGCGAAACCCTGATAATAGCGCTTGTCAGAGGAGCAGCGAAAACTGTGCTTTGTTTCCAAGTGCTAGCATTCAGTACCACAATAACACGGTCTTACCCGACGGCAACTGGCATTAGAAAGGATTCTAATTATTGTAGGCTTCAATTTGAATCACCTGAACGATTATATATGACACGTGTAACAGGTTCAAATATCATGATGATGAAAATTAGTCTAACTAGCGACTACGAAATTCCCTCCAGGTAACATCAGGAAACTGAATTAGAATTTTATGTTACTCGCTCTTTTTTATATTGTAATCCTTTTCCTCTCTTAAATAATTTACTGATAAGAATAAGTATATAATTCACACGTATAGTTAATAACAATTATGTATAACTTTATTCGTAAGTATCGTTATCATAATGCATTCCTTATAGCTACATTGCAAAAACAAATTAAACTTATGAGCTGAAATAATTCTGAAGATACATGTGTACGGACTTCGAACAAAAACTTTTGATCGCCTCTTATACACTCAGTCGCAAAAGTATTCGGACAGCACGTAACGGCGCATAATTTTGCAGTTTGCCGCATGAACAAATACAGAAATTACACTTTGTAATGCATTTGTGACTCTGGGTACGATGTCGCAATGTGAAACACGCGTCAAATACGAAGAACTGTTGTTCGACATGTGTCTGTTACGTAATAATTCCTGAAAACGGCATGGGAAGGTGCAATAAAAGTATTCGGACAAAGGCGGACAACGTGAGAGAATAGTTCATTCCGAGAGGCACAGAGGGTGAAGCGACTGCAGTGTGTCCGACATTTCCGCGAGATGATAGCGATGATTAGTAAACACGTATCACGAGCCTGTGCAGGTCGACGATGGGACGCAGAGGGAAGTGTTCTACGTTAGAGCAAAGGCAACTTGTCGTTTGTCATCACGCGAAGGGGAAAACCTGCAGGGAAATTGCCGCAATAGTGAACATGAAGAAAAGTACAGTTCACGACATTATTAAACGGTTCGAGAAAGAAGACCGATTGGAATTCCGTTGCAGTACAGGACGGCCACGGAAATTTTCACAGAGAGATGAACGTGTGATTCTGCGAAAGGTACAACAGAATCCGAAAATATCTGCCACACGAATTGCAAATGAGGTGGAGGGAGACCTTGGTATAAAAGTTCATCCCGAAACCGTGCGGAGAGTACTACGACGATCGCAGTACCATGGTCGAGTGGCACGGCGAAAGCCATTCATAAATGCAGTGAACCAGAAGAAACGTATGCAGTTTGCGAGGGAATACGCCGAATACGATCAGGCTTGGTGGAATCGGGTGATATTTTGCGACAAATGTAAATTTACATTATGGCAAAGCGACGGAAAGACAAACGTGTGGCGAAAGACCAATGAAGAGCTGAACCCCAGGAACCTTAAACCAACAAACAGTAAAGTTTGGAGATAGGAGCATCCTGGTGTGGGGATGCATGTCCGGGAATGGTGTGGGTGATTTAGTGTTCATTGATGATACGATGAACAAGGAAGCGTATTTAAATATACTGCGAGGACATTTGAAGCAGAGTGCAAGACATCTAGGTATTGCGAACAACTTTCATTTTTATCAGGATAATGATCCCAAGCATACAGCGCATATTGTACAAATGTAGTTGCTCTTCAGTTGCCCGAAAGTATTGCACCCCCCTCCCCAATCACCAGACCTTAACCCAGTCGAACATTTGTGGGATAAATTGAAACGGACCCTCCGCGCGGACAACATCTATACGAAGGAGACCTTGAAAGAGAAAGGGCAAATATAGGCCCAGATTTCACGAAAAAACTCGTGGAAAGTATGCCTAGCAGATTGGAGGAGGTACTGAAAATGAAAGGTGGACCCACAAGGTATTGAAATTTTCGTCGTACAACTTATGGACATTTATCGGACAGTGTCCGAATACTTTTGTAGCAGCAGGGTGTGCAGGATGTTTCATTTTTGTTGTTAATTTTTCTGTTATTTATGCGCGCGACTGCAGCGGTCGCGGGTTCGAATCCTGCCTCGGGCATGGATGTTTGTGATGTCCTTAGGTTATTTAGGTTTAAGTAGTTCTAAGTTCTAGGGGACTGATGACCTCAGATGTTAAGTCCCATAGTGCTCAGAGCCATTTGAACGATTTTTTTGTTATTTATGTTTTGGAAACGAAATAATACAGTAATTCTTTTGCAATTAATGTTGTTACGCATATATATTGCTAATAAATATGTTTGGGTTTCATAGTCAGTGTTTCTCGAGTACTCATTGTGAAACTTCCCACTGTCCGAATACTTTTGCGACTGCGTGTAAACCGAAGAGTATTCTCGAAGCGGCCTGCAAATGTATGCTTCCAATACTCAGCTGATCGAGATTGGTTCCAGCATAACGACGTCATGCGCGGTATATATCACCTGTGAAACCTGCGGCAGAAGGCGCTGACCGCCGCGTCGTCCTAATAGCCGACGCGCCGGCCGCGACGGTAGCAATCGATACGGCCGCCACAGCGCGGCACGCACTCTCCGCCGACGACGACAATCGATACACACACATATACACACACGAGGCGACGGCAACACTTCCCCCCGTGACCCGGTCACATCCATTAAACACGGCGCGCGCCCTCTGCTCGCGTACATCGGGTCCTCCCGTGGGGAAAAAGGCCGGAGTTGCAACATGGCTCCAGCGACACACTGGACGAACATTGTAATTCGACAGGAACGTTAACAGAGGCCATCGGACGAACTGCCGCCTTTTCGGTTACAACTCAAGGTTTTGGTAATATCTACACCTGCGTTGCATTCTGCGAGCCTCAGTAACACTGCTAGGACGTTGCACATAGTACCAGAATCTTATACCTTCACCTTCAATTCATTGCATTGTGTACAGAATTAACAACTGATACCGACTGTTGTGCGCTCCTAGAAACATTTTCTGTGCTAGGGAGTTAAGTGCAGATGGTTGAAGAGGAAACCGTATGATAAAGGATTCAAGATAGTACTGGAAAGACGAAGGGACAAGATGTACATGACAGGAAACGGGGGGAGATGATGGAGGGGGAGGGGGAGGGGAGTAGGGTTATTTCTGTCGTACTATCATACACGACTTTTTAGCACGAAGGTAATTTATTTCTTCAGTGTACTTTTGCCAAGAGCCGTAATACGTTACGTCAGTACGTATTGAAGGATTACAAACGAAAATATATTGAAAACAGTGCAAAATTGTTAAAACGTAGATACAAGAACATTTAAAAAAGCGACTGCAATTTCCGCTCTAACCATAAGAGCAGAGTCTATCAGAACGCTTTCGGCCAATGTTGCGAACCGAGACTCGAATTCGAAACATTGCCTTTCGCGACGTATGCTGTTACGGACTCAGCTATCTCGTTACGAATGACAACCCACACTCACACATATACACTACAGGCCATTAAAAGTGCTACACCAAGAAGAAATGCAAATGATAAACGGGTATTCATTGGACAAATATACCAGAACTTACATGTGATTATATTTTCACGCAATCTGGGTGCATAGATCCTGAATCACTACCCAGAACAACCACCTCTGGCCGTAATAACGGCCTTGATACGCCTGGGCATTGAATCAAACAGAGCTTGGATGGCGTGTACAGGGACAGCTGCCCATGCAGCTTCAACACGATACCACTGTTCATCAAGAGTAGTGACTGGCATATTGTGACGAGCCCGTTGCTCGGCCGCCATTGACCACACGTTTTCAAATGGTGAGAGATCTGGAGAATATGCTGGCCAGGGCAGTAGTCGAACATTTTCTGTATCGAGAAAGGCCCGTACAGGACCTTCAACATGCGGTCAAGCATTATCCTGCTGAAATGTACGGTTTGGCAAGGATCGAATGAACGTTAGTCACGGGTCGTAACACATCTGAAATGAAACGTCCACTGTTCAAAGTGCCGTCAATGCGAACAAGAGGTAACTGAGACGTGTAAGCAATGGCACCCCATTTTTTTGCCATTCATGGACCCAGGTTAGTCTTTTTGTTGAGTACACCATCGCAGGCGCTTCTGTCTGTGATGCAGCGTCAAGCGTAACCGCAGCCATGGTCTGGAAGCTGATAGTCCATGCTGCTGGAAAAGTGGTCGAACTGTTCGTGCAGATGACTGTTGTCTTGCAAACGTCCCCATCTGTTGACGTGGTTGCACGATCCGTTACAACCATGCGGATAAGATGCCTGTCATCTCGACTGCTAGTGATACGAGGCCGTTGGGACCCAGCACGGCGTTCCGTATTACCCTCCTGAACCCACCGATTCCATATTCTGCTAACAGTCATTGGATCTCGACCAATGCGAGCAGCAATGTCGCGATACGATAAACCGCAATCGCTATAGGCTACAATCCGACCTTTATCGAAGTCTGAAACGTGATGGTACGCATTTCTCCTCATTACACGAGGCATCACAACAACGTTTCTCCAGGCAACGCCGGTCAACTGCTGTTTGTGTACGAGAAATCGGTTGGAAATGTCAGCACGTTGTAGGTGTCGCCACCGGCGCCAACCTTGTGTGAATGCTCTGAAAAGCTAATCATTTGCATATCACAGCATCTTCTTCCTGTGGGATAAATTTCGCGTCTGTAGCACGTCATCTTCGTGGTGTAGCAATTTTAATGGCCAATAGAGTAATTCAGCCAATAAACTACCACTACTTCCTAAACTTCACAGACGCTCTTCTATATACCTTTCGGGACTAGAACTCCTAAGCTATCGCGGTGAAATGTCTCAATCGCAGCCTATGTCTTTTCGCAGAACGAATTTTCCGCTTTGCAGAGAAATGATACTCTGGATTTGCTGCTCATCTGTACCGCAGAGAGAAATCTAACTGCATACGATCAGGGATTTTGACTGCCACAGAAGATAACGCCAAGAGCTACTGATCGTTTAAGTACGCTCTTTTATAATAAAAAATAAATAAATAAATAAAAGTTACCGATAAAGATACAGGGCACAGACATAAATATGGAGAAATGCATGCTGGAACATAAATGTACGAGGGTAAGTCAATTATTACCCGCAAAGTAGTTATAAAATGTTATTGTAATTAAATAGGAATGCACCGCTTCTTTCGCTGCTTCGTCCGGGGCAAATCGACGATCCCCTTAATACCTCCAGAATGAGATTTTCACTCTGCAGCGGAGTGTGCGCTGATATGAAACTTCCTGGCAGATTAAAACTGTGTGCCCGACCGAGACTCGAACTCGGGACCTCTGGAAACATCCCACAGGCTGTGGCTAAGCCATGTCTCCGCAATATCCTTTCTTTCAAGAGTGCTAGTTCTGCAAGGTTCGCAGGAGAGCTTCTGTAAAGTTTGGAAGGTAGGAGACGAGGTACTGGCAGAAGTGAAGCTGTGAGGACGGGGCGTGAGTCGTGCTTCGGTAGCTCAGATGGTACAGCACTTGCCCGCGAAAGGCAAAGGTCCCGAGTTCGATTCTCGGTCGGGCACACAGTTTTAATCTGCCAGGAAGTTCCCTTAATGCCTGTTTGCGTGGACCAAACAAGCGATAGTCAAAAGTGGCAAGATCGGGACTATATGGAGGATGATCCAGTACTTCAAAATGAGTTTTTGAAGCGTTTCAGCGGTGTGGGCAGCAGTATATGGAAGGGCATTGTCGTGCAACAACACAACACATTTTGACAGCAATCCTCGACGTTTGCTTCGAACTGCAGGCTTCAGCCTGCCAGTAAGCATCTCGCTGTAACGTACACTGTTTATTGTTGTGCCCCTTTCCCCATAATGTTCCAGTACTGTACCTTGTGCGTCCCAAAAGTCTGTAGCATCACTTTTCCTGCGGACGGATGGGTCTTGAACTTTTTCTTGCACTGCGAATTTGGATGTTTCCATTCCATACTCTGCCGTTTACTCTCCGGCTCGTAATGATGGATCCATGTTTCGTCACCAGTAATGATCCTGTCTAAGAAGTTGTCCCCTTCGTTGCCATAGCGATCCAAATGTTTTTTGCCCATGTCCAAGCGCGTTTGATTATGCAACTGTGTGAGTTGTTTTGGGACCCATCTTGCACAAACTTTATGGAACCCAAGTCCGTTTTGGATGATTTCGTAGGCAGAACCGTGACTAATTTGCAGACAATGTGTCACTCCGTCAATAGTTAATCGTCTGTCTAAGAGAATCATTTCACGTGAACGCTCAGTGGTTACTTCATTTGTGGTGGTAAACGGTCGTCCGGTCCTTCATCTTGCGTAACACTTGTGCGACCATTGCGGAATTTTTCAATCCATTCGTAGACACTCTGCTGTGGCAAAACACTGTTCCCGTACTGTACCGAAAGTCTTCGATGAATTTCGGCCCCTGATACGCCTTCGGACCACAAAAAACGTATCACTGCACGTGGCTCTTCTCTGGTGCAAATAGACAGAGGAGCAGCCATGATTAACAGCACGGCAGCAACAACGAAACTAATCTAGCAGCTTGAAAACTGCAAAGATGTAACAACAAATTTGCAAAGCATGCGTCACCAACGTAAAACGACAGTACTACCAAAATAAACAAAAATATAAGTAAATTGCGGATAATAATTGACTTGCCCTCGTATATGCTAGCGAAGCCTGCAAGTTGCGCTGTTGTACGTATTTGACCACGATCAGCACCTGTGCAGTGACCTCAATACGCTGCATGTGTGAGTCGTGTTGTGTGAGTTTGTGAGTGCATTATGTCAGAGTTACGTGAATTCGAACTTCGGCGTTGTGGTGCTTGTTGGTGGCTGCTTCCATTATCAAAGGGAGCAGAAGTCTTTCGTGTTTCAACAGGCACCGTATAGTTATATCGCACGCAGGTAAAGCGGGAAATGTACTCCGCTGGTAAGTCACAACGCACGTGACGAAGATTAAGAGGGAAACACCTCCAAAAGTCACTGCAGAATGTGATGCAGCTCCATAAGCACAAACTGCAGAGCGAGCTGGAATGCCAAAAGCACTCGTCAGTTACACAAATAGCCGTAAGCGGAGAACACTGAAGCCAGAACTACGGAGGAATAGAAGAAAGTCATTTGGTCGGACTTGTTTCCAAAGTTTCTAACTTCTGGCCGAGTTTATGTCTCTAGAGTGGAACATGCTGGGGATCGGTAATGACTTTGAGCAGCCATATTGTGGTGTTCCATAGGCCCCACGTTTCCTCCATAAAATCGCATGACTGCCAACGATTGTGTGACCATTTCGGCTGATCATGTCCATTCTATGGTACGATGTTTCTTCCCCAATGGTGACGTTGTGTTCCCAGACCACAGGCCTCCTGTTCACACAGCTCACATCGTACAGGATTGGATCTGTGAGCACGAGGATGAATTATCGCTTGTCCCCTGGCCACTAGAGTCACCGGATCTGAGCTTTGTTGAGCCTTTGTAGGCTACTTCGGAGAGGATGGTGAGTGATCGCTGTCCATCTCCACATTGTTACCAGAATTTTCCACTATGTTGCAGGAAGAGTAGTACACCATTCTCTTGAAAACCATACGGGACCATTATTTATCCATTCCGAAACTACTTGCAGCTGTTTTGAATGCCAGCTGGTTTCGTACACCGTATCAATGTACTGTGTTTTTTTGCCGTTTTCATATTTTTGTCCACCCCCTGTATCTAAAAAAAATGGCTCTGAGCACTATGGGACTTAACTTCTGAGGTCATCAGTCCCCTAGACTTAGAACTACTTAAACCTAACTAACCGAAGGACATCACACACATCAGCCGGCTGGAGTGGCCGAGCGATTCTAGGCGCTACAGCCTGGAACCGCGCGACCGCTACGGTCGCAGGTTCGAATCCTGCCTCGGGCATCGATGTGTGTGATGTCCTTAGGTTAGTTACGTTTAAATAGTTCTAAGTTCTAGAGGACTTATGACCTCAGCAGTTGAGTCCCATAGTGGTCAGAGCAGCCATCACACACATCCATGCCCTGTATCTCACTCCTTGGCGGTTAACTTCTCACTTCTCAAATAATCACATGAAATACGACGACTGAAATAACAAAGAGTTAATTTGTTGCTTCGTTCCACGTGCGCCTGCTTTCTCTTATGTCTCCTACATAGTTTTGCTGATATTTGGAGAAATGAACAGTTTGCTCGTCCAGTGTATTTTCATCCATCTTTCACTGATAACTGTACAAATAAACTACAATGTCAACGCAGCTGAAAATAAATTCCTTAAGGAAGTAAGGGGAGAACTCAACCGAAAGAATAGATGCAGATGATAGCGAAGTGCCTTGCTAGACGTCCAGGGCGAAAATCCGGGACGCTCTGGAAAAGATGCGGCTGTGTGCGCCTTCCGGCAACAGAGGAAGAGGAGGGATGCATTATCCGTCGGCCAGCCTTTTACCTCCTCTGCAGATATTAAACTCCCTCCAGCGACCTCCAGAGCAAACACGGCCAAGAGAGAGGCTCCCTTATATTTCCAGTTCGGAACGAGGCGCTCTATGTGAACTACTTGCGAACCCGTATGCTCAAGATAGACGGGGAAGTTCGTTACAGATTATGTGACGAGAAGCTAAACAGGTAATGGTGACTACAATTATAAAATGCCTGAGATTTTATAAAATTACTTTTATCTTAATAATATGAATATTTATATATGTCCAGAATGAGATTTTCACTCCTTTCTTTCAGGAGTGCTAGTTCTGCAAGTTTCGCAGGAGAGCTTCTGTAAAGTTTGGAAGGTAGGAGACGAGGAACTGGCAGAAGTAAAGCTGTGAGTACCGGGCGTGAGTCGTGCTTCGGTAGCTCAGATGGTAGAGCACTTGCCCGCGAAAGGCAAAGGTCCCGAGTTCGAGTCTCGGTCGGGCACAAAGTTTTAAGCTGCCAGGAAGTTTCATATCAGCGCAAACTCCGCTGCAGAGTGAAAATCTCATTCTGGAAACATCCCCTAGGCTGTGGCTAAGCCATGTCTCCGCAATATCCTTTCTTTCAGGAGTGCTAGTTCTGCAAGTTTCGCAGGAGAGCTTCTGTAAAGTTTGGAAGGTAGGAGACGAGGTACTGGCAGAAGTAAAGCTGTGAGTACCGGGCGTGAGTCGTGCTTCGGTAGCTCAGATGGTAGAGCACTTGCCCGCGAAAGGCAAAGGTCCCGAGTTCGAGTCTCGGTCGGGCACACAGTTTTAAGCTGCCAGGAAGTTTCATTTATATATGTGTTTGGAGAGAGAGAGAGAGAGAGAGAGATTTTTGATTGAGATTTTTACTTTAAGTCGTAACTGGTACCTTAATTTTGGTTGCTGCCCCCTTGAATGATCAGCTTCTGCACCAGTTGGTGACGTATTACAATTTGGAGGAATTTATTATTCTTTAAGGATTAAAATACGACTCTGTTAGTTACTTGGCCGTATTGCGGATAGCTTTGAGCCCAAGTTTTCGTAGCTTTTCATACCTAAGAAACCACTGTTGTAAGTAAATAAGATCAAACAGCAATCTGCTTTCCGTGAGAAAAGGAGATTGCTTGGGACACAAATTTCCTTCAAACTACACGTCCTGCTACATCGAAATTGGTCAGTGGAATTCAGCACCATACTATTGTGCAAGAACATAATCCGATTACCGTAATTAATCAGTTATGAGAGGTTGTTACTTACTTAATGGAAACTGTAGAGAATGCATTTCTTTTCCTGTATTTTAGTGAACTTTGTGCACTTACAATTCTGTCGATTGATAGACGGCGACGACAATGAAGTTCGCCTCCTTTTCCAAAAACAAGATATTTCTATTCTTCACTACCAGAAAATTTGTATAAATAAACGTTTGGCAACTCTTACACATACTTTACTCGGTTTTATCACTAAAATATCAATTTTCATTAAATGTAACAACACGTTCTGAACGACGGCCTAGTAGCACGCCCTCATTCCACAAGATACAGATTAACAGTCCTCTTTCTTTGATAAATCAATTGTCTTTTTTTTAGAGTCAAAGATTCACAACTACTATCGTTGCGGGGATTGTGCGCTAAAGAGTTTCTTGCTGTCCAGCTGCGCTTCACTTCACTTCAAGTACTTTTCGAATCACATTTACATTTACGGTATTTACATACATTACTGAACTTCTCAGAATAAAATCAGGCACAAATTAGTTTAAAAAAAGCAGTAAGGCACACACAACATTACAATGTTCACATAAAATGTTAACAATACGTCGCGTAAACTGTGAGTAGTAACTGATTTTTTTTTTCAACAAACCGTTCATTCTAGGGTACTGTTCACACTACAATGTCTGACAAAAGATGTGAAGCTCCCAGAAGACATGGTCGTATGTCAACATGACTTCATACATGTACACAACTCCGGCGGATACGTAAATGATTAAGAGGCCAGCAGTGTGCATTAGTGTTGATCGTGTTTAATGCTGTTACCAGGCCTGATAGCGTACATAACAGGCGTGAACGGCGTCACATGTTGCGCGATCGCGGTGAAGGACACGGAGATGCCGCGTACACGTGTGAGACAGCGTTATCAGAACCATAGTTTGAAGGGGACCTCACTGTCGGTCTTCATTCCGCTGACTGGTCAAATCATGCAAAGTCGAGATTTGTGGAGCATTCGGATGTGACACAGACCCAATGTTGGACTGCATGGGAACGTGATGGTAGATATGTCCCTCGCCAACGTTCCGACCAACTACGTCTGACCACCGGTACGGAGGATGGCCGTATTGTAGACCAAACACTATGTAACCCCTACACATCTGGGCTTGCTAGCGGGGAGCAACTAATTGGCACTCTGAACATTCTGTGTCATCACAAACCATTAGACGAAGACTGGCAGCACTCGGACTACGGAATTATGTTACGATGCGTAGCCTGCCGTTAACACCACAACAAATAGCTGCGTTGGGAGCGGTACCAGGAAGAATTTATTGCCGACGATTGGAGCCACCCTGTCTTCAATGGAGCGCTATTCTGCGCAATCCCGGATGACCATCGTTGGTGGGTACGGCAACAGCCTGGGGCGAGGTCCCATTTTTTTCAATATTTTAGAAGGCATAGGGGTGTCACTCTTGAAGTCACCGTGTGGGGAGCCATTGGACATGGCTGCTAGTGAATGAGGGAACTCTGGTGGCACAATGGTACGACACCAACATCCTGCATCCTCACGTGTTACCTCTCACGTGACAGTATCGTGGTGCTAATTTTCAACAAGACAATGCTCATGTACACACGGCACGTGTGTCTATGAACCGCCTGCGCCATGCTGAAATATTCCTGTGGCCAGCAAGATCCCCAGATCTGTCCCAGATAGAACATGGGTGGGACCAGCTCGGACGTCAACTGCATCCCATCGCCGACATCAAGGACATATTACAACAGTTGTGGGCCCGTTTCTCTCAGCAGAAGGCACAACGATTTTTTAAAGGTCTGGCAACTTAGTCCGTGCGTGCACGTAATATCCCACAGATAAGTCGCCTCATACTGCTAATTTCTTTAAAAATTTAACTTCATGTTGTAACCACTTAAATAACATCATATGCCCTCTCAATGTGTTAAGTTTCATTGCATTGCCTCTCCTCTCTCTTGGTGCTTCACTTTTTTTGTCAGGTAGAGTAGAAATCTGGCATCAAGAAAAAAGTAAATTTTGTACTGTCCACAAGTAAATTCAATGTCAGTATTATTCACGATCGCTGTTTAAATGCAGTTGACACGCTGAATACCTCTGGAGCTTCATTCTATGCGCTACAAACACTACGAGGAACAATGTGCTAACGAACCTTTCGAGAGATGACATGAAGGAGGCAGACGTACTGGAAGCAAAAATCAAGTGCAGCGAAGCAGGAAGCTTTTGCCAACACTTTTGCAAATCATTTGTTGTAAAACATTACGCCTATTACAGCTACGTTGTCTTCGCCTCTCTGAATTCGCTGCGATGACCGGTCAGAAAATGCGAGGAAGTGGGTTTCACTCGTCATTTCGGTCTACTGTATCGTAAGTTAAATTATTCATACATCGATAAACAGAATCACGAAAGTATAATGTCGTGAAGCAATGATTCCATAGATTCATCCGTAAGTGGGAGGTAGTTCGTGCAGAGACGATTTTAAGTACTGAAATAATGAAATAAATGTACTGTTATTTGGTAATTAGAGATAAATAAAAGGTAAATAACTGTAATAAAAAGAAGGAAAAGGAACTGGATTGGACATAAATTAGTAAAGATTAAGGGACTTATAAAAACAATCTCAGACGATTTGTGGATGGGAGGTGAGGGAGGAACAGATTCTAGATCTTCGATGATGTGCTCGACTGCTGCACATAAATACCAAGACTAAGAAGGAAGCAATGGATTGCAAGAAATGAACATGCAAAGGACCTGAAAGTATAGCAGAAAACTTAGGATTATGATGAAATGTTCCAAGGTTCCACGAGAATGAATCCTCGATTGCTGGTCTTTCCTTCCACTGCAATTCTGCAATATGACGTGAAAGAACGGATAGAAAGGAAAGAGATCTCCTTGTATAGTCCTTTTCACCCGGGCAATTATAATGACAAATGAACGCACGGAAGGAGCCGTCTGGTACCGTCCTGAGATATTTTTCCTATTCGTTAAGCGGTAAAAGGAGAAATTCTCTAGGCTTTTGCCACTGCCACCGAGAGGGGAAAAATGAACAGCATTTGCAAAACACTTAACGAATTTATGAAATAAATAGCAGAAGTACATAACGAGCTTATTGTAATACAATACAGTTTCCAGGTCAGCAATTACAGTCTGTTCTTGCTCACTTGTACAGCAACGTTTTCACGTTTTATACACAATAGAATTCGGTTCTTTAAATTATGAATTCGGATCTTTAATTTAGAACCTACACTTCGGAGAAAGGATATATCTCTAAATGGGAAAAGAAGGATCTGTTTGCAGAAAGAATCTACTGAATCTTGTCTCTACACTGCGTTCAAAATGCAGTAGTTCTACAGAAATATACCGTTATTATAGAACGGCTCGTTCCGCTACGAGGCAAACAGCTTTAGCATCTGAAGCAAGTCGACTACTTTTATTTGATTCGAGGAGTTTTTACGACAAGAGATTCAGATTTTTAGACCCTGATGTGTGAGGGGAACAAAGAAAACGCAGGGATCATTAAAATATAATTACGACGGTGTAAAGCTGAGATTAACTTCTTTCACATTTAAATTACCCACGGAATCGTGTTCTGTGCTTGATTTAATAGCGCCGGTCACGAAAGGCCCAACGTCGCTTGAATACTGGAGCCATGTTTTTCTTCTCAACACGAGGCGAACCTGCTTGTTGGGTTTTTTATGCACTTATTCTTTACAGAAGGTCAAGTGCGAGAATCTTCTGCGAGACTGTTGCTATGCTCAAAATCGCATCTCTCTGAAATGCATCAGGTGCGTCACACACGAAATCAAAAGCCCCTTACCAAGTTTGCGAGTAATGCAACACCATGAAGCCAAGTAAAATATAAAAATATATGAGTATATCTTTTGTATTCTGGAGTTTACACGACACAGGACAGGAAATTTCAAACATGAATCACCTCCAATGTATTTGACAATACGTATTTAATTTCTGTATCCAATACGTCAATTGGGAAGCTAATAAAAATTAAAGCAAAAGTATACACGATTTTTATAATTCGTGGAGCTTTGTAGAGAAGAGATAATAATGTAACTTCTCTGGTAGTTTATCATAACCCTGCGCGTCAAAGTGGTAAACAGCAGGAGCAAACCGCCTTACCACCACTGAAAGAGCTGAGAGATTTCTAAAAACTTCACCAACAAAATGTTATATTTATGGACACTATATTGGTGGAATACTACATTATTTCAGTGGCGGCTACATTCTTCTACAATTTTTATATTACTGCACAGTACAACACCAGTTTTCCTTTATGTATTACCTAATAAAAATATATCCTTAAAAGCTTCTAAATTTTGAGAACGATATATATTTTGAGATCGATATATTTGTCCTTTTCACTTCTAAGCTTAGATTTTATGAATGAAAAGTTTATATCTATGATAAAAACATTTTGCTGGGGCAAATTATGATTAAAATACTAAATTAAAAAAAGGTGTCACTAATTAAAAGTTAGATCCTGTTCAAAGTGAATATTATTTATCTTAAAAATTTCCGAAACATTTGCAATACTCAGAAAACGTAATATTAAACAGTTAAAAATTATGAAAACAATGCAAATGGAAGGTGGAAATGTTAGTCGTTGACGACTGTAGTCCCTATCTACATCGAAAAAATAAAAATAAAAAAAACTATCACTGTATTGTTGTGATGCAATGAACAGTGACTTACTCGACAGCGCAGAGCATATATTGCAGAATGTTCGAAAAACATTATAGTTCAACGTTACTGAAATTAAACAGAATGTGCTTTTATTTCTCGAAGACTGCGACTGGCACTGCGATAAACAGCTTTTTTCCCCCCTAAAACAAGTGGTGAACTGAAGGCCCATTGTGAAAAGTATATGCTACAAACAATCACAGCGAGTTTAGTTTATTCCGTGAGCCAGAAAAAAATGGATGTAGCATTTATGATACGTAAGGAGTGACGAAGGTCGGGGTTTAGCGCTCGTCGATGCGAAGTCATTAGCGACGAAAGACAATCTAAAAAAATCGTCGGTGGCGTTGTCAAATGAACCATTCTGACTAGCGAAATCGCGAGAAAAATCCGATGACCAGACGTGGATTCGCACCCGCTCATCCCGAAATCGAGACCAATTTCTATACCATTGCGTCATCACGACTGATCCATCCAGTTAAGAATGGTGAACGTTCTACACCACTGCACAAAAATAGTCTACGGTCACAGTTATAGTAACAACGTCCTTTTCAAGAACTTGCCAAAGCACCAACCACAAAGGAAAAAAAAAAAAAAATGTTCTACTACTTTGGATTGTCCACCTTAGGTCTGCGGGTCGCCGTTGGCGCGAAGTTTCCCAGTTTTATTCTAAAACCGCTGCTAATGGCTTACTACTTAGCCGGTAAACAAAAATGATTAATGTAATTGCCATAACGGCTTAACACATTGTCATAAAATTTTGACTGGGTACATACATATAGAATGTATAGGTGGAATAACTTGACATATCGTTCAATTAGAACCAAGATCAAGAGAAAAGGGCTTATATTGTTAAAACTACTCACTGCAGTACTGGCCACATGTGTTTACTTGATGTGTATTTCGAATATCATATTACTTGTTACTGTATTCGTCGTTGTATCTTCGCATAACACGTCGTAGTGGCGAAGACTGCTATGAGACCATATAAGGACGAATTAAATGTGTCAGTTATTACGTTTTAACGATATAATGCGTTAGTTTTATGACCTTGCTTCTGATTGTTTGTATACGAAAGATATGTCAAGTTATTCCATCTATACATTCTGTATTTACGCCGTCGCTCACAATATTATGCCGTTATGGTAATTATATTAATCATGACTGCCAGGAAGTTTCATATCAGCGCACACTCCGCTGCAGAGTGAAAATCTCATTCTGGAAACATACCCCAGACTGTGGCTAAGCCATGTCTCCGCAATATTCTTTCTTTCAGGAGTGCTACTTCTGCAGGGTTCGCATGAGAGCTTCTGTAAAGTTTAGAAGGTAGGAGACGAGATACTGGCAGAAGTAAAGCTGTGAGGACGGGGCGTGAGTCGTGCTTGGGTAGCTCAATTGGTACAGCACTTGCCCGCGAAAGGCAAAGTTCCCGAGTTCGAGTCTCGGTCCGGCACACAGTTTTAATCTTCCAGGAAGTTTCATATCAGCGCACACTCCGCTGCAGAGTGAAAATCTCATTCTGGAAACAATAAGATTTGTTTCCGATGTTGACCTCGAGGACTGTTAATCCTTAACAACAACAACAATAATAATAATAATAATAATAATAATAATAAAAGGGCCCTTTGCTTTTCCAACCATGTCACGATACGGACGAAAACACTCAGAGCACACATGTCTACCGTAGCTTTTTTACCTTCAGCTTTATTTAGGCATCCTAGAATTCGGACGTTTTGTGGTACTCTTTTTACGGTTCAATAAAATGAGGATAAACCAAACGTTGCACAGAAATAACCTCAAAATCATTAGTACAAATGAATGACGATAGACTGATTAGTAGCTATGCCCGAAATAGAATATAGAAGACTAAACCATTTGACGCTCTTAAGATAAGAAGTGAAAGGGGGGGGGGGGGGGGGGAGAAACAGTTGGCAGCGACTGCTTATCTGCGGCAGCCACGATTAGTGGAGAGAATGTTTTCATGCGGTCGCCAGCACTACGCTAGAACGTGAGAAGAATCGTCTGGCCAAAAGGACCGCTGAGCGACAGCTGTGTAGTTTGCTGCTAAACTGCCTTCAGACCAGAGGATACGCGGCCGAGGCGGCGGCGTTGTAATTGCCGGGGGCGCGGGTCGATATTGTGGCGGCCCGGAGAACTCTTTTCGTTAGCGGCGAGCCGGCGGAGGGCACGCCAGGCGGAGGAAGCAGAGGGCGGAATAATAAGGGCAAAATAAAACGCGGCTGCGGCCGGTGCGACTCGCGCTGTCCGCGCCGCGCCGGCGTGAACTCTGCCGCAGGGCTGCCAACTGACACTCGCCGGAGAGCTCAACAAGCAACGTCCATAATACAGAACAGCCTCACTACTTTGTCAACACGGCTGTGTTTATGGCAGACGAGAAACACAGTGCCAGGTACAACTCTGCCACTTTTAATGTCACTCTAGGGACTTCAACTCATTTAATTATCTGCGAGGGTCACTAGGAAAGCGAGGTCCGATCGTGCACGAAATGGAGAACACATGATGAAGCTTCGCACAGATGTGTTGGGCAGGGCCTCTAGTATGCCCGTCAATCGCGTCACGTCTCTCTTTTCAGTTTTGAGCCCACAGTGACCAAGCAAAATGCCTTTGGTTTAGCTCTCCCGCCCAATTTGATGGCCTGGCGAGACATTTCCCGCGAAGTCAGGCAGCCCACATAACGTAACTGCCATGCGTTTCCTTCTTCATGACAACTCGGCTGTGCTCTGCAGGGGCAAAGAAGATGCTCCTGCAGCACTTTCAATGGGAAGCGTTTGATCACCCACAATACAGCCCAGACTTGGCTGTGACGTTCATCCCCGCCCACATGAACCACCAGCTACGAATACAACATTTTGGCACAGACAACACTCTGCCGACCAGCGTAGAGAAGTGGCGAAAAGCAAAGGCGGGTGCCTTCCATGACGAGGGTACCGCAGAGTTGGCGCAACGCTACGACAAGCGTCTAACTCGGAGCGGTGACTATATAGAGAGGTAGCTGGAAGGTGCAGCTAACTGTTGTATATAAAACATTTTTGATTTTCAGAGTGGTTTCCATTCCGCAACCGATCGAACATTACTTTCCAAACAGTCCTTGTATAAAGGCTGCTTAACACCACCAGAGATAAATCTGAGGTATTTAGAAAGAACAGCACCAACTAGAACATTTAACCACTAGACAAGTGCAATGCGGTCATAAAACATATCGCTACCGCACTGACCGGCTTATTACATCTTTCACAGTAACTCGGATAGGGGGAAAACTATAGGAAAGAAATTTATGCAAACAACCAGTTCCTACTATTCGAAAGTTGAACAAGCCGAGAGATACGGAAAATTTGTTCTCGCTATTTCTTTTACCGGGCCGGAAAGATTTGAACGTCATGTAGCTGTGAAAAGTAAAGATAATGATAAGTACATCTAAACACTGCAGCGATTGTCACAATGTTAATACTCAGCGGCCGAGAAGACAAACCTCTGATTAGAAAGGCGGTCACAGACAAATCAGCACAGAGGCGACTCGTATACCACACGTACATTATGTCAGTTACGTAATCGTGCAGTGACGGTAAGGATAGTTGCTTACCCATAGCATTATTAGACTTTGTGACTTCAATCTACATCATGAACTAATGATACCTGTTTATCTGTCGGATGTATCCAGCTTGGACATAAAAAATCAATGAAGAAATGCCACTTCAAAAGAGCCGACATTCAAGTTTGCCGCGTATCGTGCCGAGTAAACGAACACGTCCATTTCATTGACATGTGTACTAGATCAAAATGATACCTTCCCCAGTCTGCGTCAGTTGGGGAGAGGAAGTGGAAGTTTTCCCACCGCTTCCACTGAGGATTCGAGAGAGAGAGAGAGAGAGAGAGAGAGAGAGAGAGAGAGAGAGAGAGGGAGGGGGAGGGAGGGAGGGAGGGAGGGAGGGAGAGAGAGAGAGAGAGAGAGAGAGAGAGAGAGAGAGAGAGAGAGAGAGAGAGAGAGAGAGAGAGAGACTACTAGAAGTTGTTTATGGTTGCACAATGACTGCTAAACTCTGATTATACAGCGTACAAACGCCTAAATGATCTGTATATTGTAGATGGGTGGTTAAGTGCCAAACTTCTAATTACAGATAGCGGATTTCCTTTAACTTGTTCTATTGTTTTATGCTACATATTACAACCCGAAACGTCTCTGTCGCATAGTTGTCTGCATTGTTTAGGCTTTAGTGTAGGGCTGTATGGCTCTTTACATTCGGTATATCTACGCTATTCGTTAAAATATGCAGTAAAATGATAAATAAGATATTAATTCCTCTGAATTTTTTCTGAACATCATTTTCACGCCTCTGGGAGAAAATACAAATGGGAATATCTAATACAGAAAGATCTAGTTTAAGTTACTGAAATTTTTCGATAAATTTACCTACTGACTTCATGACGTTGTAATAGCATACAGTTGTAACTATGCAGCAACAGTAACTATGCCTCAATAGTAACTAATATGTTGAATGTTAAGTTTCGTTGTATTTTAGGAGACATTTACATTCGGAGAAATGTTTGGAAGAATGTTACCTCGTCAACAAGTCCTTTTCCACTGCAAAGTTTCTGAAATGATGCCCGTATCTGCCTCCCTACACATTCCGTCAACATCTATTCAGTATCGTCTGCGTTGAGCATAACGTTATTGAATATGTCAACAAACATCATCCACTAAATTCACCAATGCTGTTCCATATTGCATGTACGCACAAAAAATCTCTTTCGTTTATTCCGATTGCTCCGTCCACGACTGCCCCTGAACTTCATGGAAAAACCGGAGAGTAACGATTAGTATACGGCGAAATGAAAGCACTGGTAAAGCAAGCCTGGGGCAGAAAATAACAAACAGAAAAGAACACACAAGAAGAATAAGAAGAGCTATTTCTTTATTTCTCTGCATGGCAAATTCCTTCTTGCACCTGTAATAACGTGTTAACACAGCGTGCGATTTTCTGACGTATCGTCCGGCCCCGGTAGCTGAGTGATCAGCATGACGGAATGTCAATCCTAAGGTCCCGGGTTCAATTCCCGGCTGGCCGGAGATTTTCTCCGCTCAAGGACTGGGTGTTGTGTTGTCCTAATCATCATCATTTCATCCCCATCGATGCGCAGGTCGCCGACGTGGCGTCAAATCGAAAGACCTGCACCAGGCGAACGGTCTACCCGACGGGAGGCCGTAACCACACGACATTTCATTTCATTTCTGACGTATCGGACCTCCCTTATGTAGAATTTTTTAATTTGATCGGAAGAACTGTCCTGAATTGAACCCGATGAAACTTGTAAAATAACAACGTGATTTAATTAATTTCAAAAACGTAAACCACACATCGTAATTATGAATCTGAACTGACATGTATAACGGCCCCCGTTCTGCGTTTACATTCGCATGATTTAGCTGGATAATTATCTGTCACGGCAGTTATGCCATTTAGCAGCTGGAAAAATTTCGCTGGGCAATAACACGTTCACCGGCTGCAATTAGTCCACAAACGAGCGACGCTACACGTATAAGTAGCTTCTCATTGCACATTTTTGTGGACATGATAGAAATCTTGCATATTTTTTGAACACACTCATCGCGGAATCTCTCTTGACCGATTTAGGGAAAATCTAAATCTAGTTGGTCGAACGGGGATGTGAAGCCCAGTCCTCCCGAATCCGAGTCTAAAGTCTGGTATCTTAATCACTGCGCGAACGAAACTCCGTATTTTTTTTAAACAGAACAAGCTATGTACAGAATGTGACAAAAAGTTACTGTCCGACTTCGAGGGAAAGTACGGGGTGACTTCAGGACAGAAACCTATATGAGGAAATGTCAGCCAGCAACGCTACAGAGGGTCGAAAACGTTAAAGAGGAAAACGCCCGCCGCTAGGACATCGTTTCAGCACAAAAAGCTGGCGGACTATAGGCCGAACTCCTCGCTACCGAACTTGATGTTAGCTCTAACAGCAAGCGCCTCCGTATTTATCGCAACACTGTAGCACAGTGACTGAAGGGCGTTAAAATTACGGCGCTTTCTTTGGGACCTTTTCAACCACCCAACCCAGACACCCTACCTCGCACCTAGCGATTACTATCTCTTCTTGCACCTGAAAACAGCTAGTGCACTGTCACGAAAACTGCTTGGGAATCAAAGGCGATCACTTGGAAAAACGAACTGGTTTTCTCGGAAGATAAAACAGCCAGTCAATTTTTTCTGACGGGGCCTTCTACATCTACAGTTGCATATATTACTATTCGGATAACAATCCGAAACGTCTGACGGTTAGAACTACGAATTTAACATTCGAGTACGACAGCAACACGATCCCCATTCTGTATGTTTCCATATAGCGCAATTCACAACAACGGAGCGATGAATTACAAGATATTTTGACGAAGAGTATTTTTGTTTTGAAAGTCAGCTCTGCAGTATACCGATTTGTATCTCTGTACCACTGGCACATTTAAAACTCACTAGCATGCCGGCTCTGATCCTAGAATTCAGCTTTAAAGGTAACCTCGAAGGTTGGTTTTGGACACGGCAGTGTTTTACTAGGGGTGTTCTTATCGTATGTTGTATGCTCCTGCCTTCTTCCGTAATCTAAACTTCCTTACCAAGAGCGTAATGAGTGAATGGCTCTGATCACTATGGGACTTAACATCTGAGGTCATCAGTCCCCTAGACTTAGAACTACTTAAACCTAACTAACCTAAGGACATCACACACATCCATGCCCGAGGCAGGATTCGAACCTGCGACCGTAGCAGTCGCGCGGTTCCGGACTGAAGCGCATAGAAACGCTCGGCCACCGCGGCCGGCCGTAATGAGTGAAGCTACAGCTTAACGCCGGCCGCTGTGGCCGAGCGGTTCTGGGGGCTTCAGTCTGGAACCGCGCGATTGCTACGGTCGCAAGTTCGAATCCTGCCTCGCGCATGGATGTGTATGATGTCCTTAGGTTAGTTAGGTTTAAGTAGTTCTAAGTTCTAGGGGACTGATGACCTCAGATGTTAAGTCCCATAGTGCTCAGAGCCATTTGAACTATTTTCTACAGCTTAACGTAGAGTCCGAACCACGACACCGCTCAGCATTTTTAACATACGTAAATAATTAACAGCGGTTAAAGAAGCAACAAGCGACACAAAAAAATTCTTTGGACCGACCGGAGACTGAACCCCGATCTCTTCAATTTGTAATTTGACACATCCATTTTTAACGAAAATTTTATTTCCCTAATCACAGCCTTTTCACGTAATTACATCCAATTGCTAGAAAACAGACTCATTCACAAATAATTGTGTATACTGTAACACATTCACATATCAGTGCCGATACCGATGTGTACTATGTGTGAGTAGCCTTTCTACTACTTCTGCAGCTTAATTGTCTTCTTTGAGATTGGAGTCTATTAACGTGGTTTCTTTCCATCAACGTTTCGTTTGTATAGTTCCATTTCAGGGTTTTTCACTAACACTGAATTTATCTATAATTTGATAACTTAGAATACCATTATTAATATAAAAAAAATCTTGCGAAATTTCGACAGTACTTCTTATGTTTCTGTATTTCCTTTATGTTCTGCGCTAATATAGTATCAATACACAGTGTTCCCATCTCCATCAGGAAAAATAAAAGTCATGGATTATGTTCACAAAATAGCTGTACTTATTGAAAACAGTCTCCCTCTGAATCAATACACAGGTCAAATCGTTTCAATCGCGTTTTGAAATAGACACAACAGTCCTTTTTTTGAAGTACATTTAGTACTGCAGTACAGTTTTCTTGGATGTCCCCAGCTGCATCGCAATTGTGTCCTTTATTGCCAGCTTCAATTCGGTAACGAGCAGAAGTTGGTTGGGACCAAATCCGACGAATACGCCGGATACTCCAGGACGGTGATCTACTTGCTGGCCAAAAACTCGCACACAATCTTCACTTTGCAGGCTGGGTCATTGTCGTGGAGGAGCGGCCAGAAACCCACCTCTCTGTAGTCGGGTCGAACTCGATAAATTCACGACCAAAAACAATGGAGGACTCCAAAAACTTGATGTTGCCTCACTGCTCCACCACAGTTTTTTGACGAGTGTCAAAACATGTACTGTTACATTCGCGGTCAGAGGATGCCTGCTGCAGCTTTGATCCTCTACACGGCTGCTGTTGAAACTTCATATCGCCACAACTCGCCACGAGATAGCACTGCAGTCCCGACAGATCTGGGACACACTGCGTACGATAAGTCTGCCCCCTCTGTCCTCCGTATCACGTTGCATGTACATTTGACCAGCAACCACTAGTACGCGTTCTCTGGTACAATGTCTTTGTCAGCAAGTAGTATACCTTCTCAAGTCATTCCTTCAAAAATCAGGCATTTTTTTGCCGTACGTCTCACGTAATTCAAGCTGAGGTCCCCGAGCCCAAGGTTCTCCACAGTCGTAATTTTCGGAGGAAAACTATTGGCTGGTAGTTTTGGAAATGAGAATAACAACACCGTTAAGGATTATGCGGCTGTTATTGTAAAGTATTGTAGAAAATTGTTATAATCGCCAATTTTTTCCTAATTTCCACACCGCCGGTGTTTTGTTTTAGCCACCAAACTACAAGCATCAGGTTTACGAAATAGCAACGCTGCTGAGGAACGATGGAGGTCTATCGTATAAACAGGGATGTTGAAGAGGAAACAATTCTTGCACGGTCTGTATTCGAAACGTTTAGTTGCAGGTCGAGTGCCTTCGTCCTCGCCAGTTCTAGAACACTAGCGGACGAAAGTTGGTACTTACGAAAGTAGCATACTGATATATCTATCACACTGCATTAATGACGGTATGGCGAATGCCCCAGATTGAAAACGCTTGTCTGATGTCAGCGTAAAATATTCTCATTTTTAGCAGGAAAGATTCCTGTCGAGAAGGCTGAGACTTCGTTAAAGTCCATCAGTAGTAATGCGCGAGATGGAGGAGAGTTTTCATGAGCAAGGGCTCCATTTCCAAGCGAGTTGATAAAGAGGCACAAGGCTGCAGGTTTCCGGGACCGTCGTCCTCGGCGAGTCTCGCGGAGCAGCAGCAATGGGGTGGGGGTGGGGGTGGGGGTGAGTGCGGGGGTGGTTCACGGTTGGCGGCGGCGGCAGAGGACGCGACGGCAGCCGCCTTTGACGTCCGCGATTAGATCTGGGCGGCCGGCCGCGCCGCGGGCAGGCGCCCCCTTTATGCCGCTGCGAGACACCGCCCCCAACGACATCACATGGATTTCGCAGACGAAATCGCTTCGCTCCGTCCGAGGCCCGAGGAAGAGCCGATGCCGGCCGCTCATTGTTTGTTCTCTACTCTCTGTGCAGATAAACCCAGACAATCCCATAAAACGAAATTACTTACAGGAACCAACCTGGCAAACAATGTTGTTGTTGTTGTTGTTGTTGTTGTTGTTGGTGGTGGTGGTGATAAAACTGTCTGGGCGCACAACATCGAAGTCTTTAAAGCACGTACTGTAGCCTGGTCAGAAGAGTGTGTTTACAATGAACAAAGGTGTTGAAAAATTGTACTAGAATAACAATAAAATCTGTCCTAAAACTTAAAATCTTGCAGACGATTTTGTAACACTTTCAAATAATCCAACACAAGTAATTACTAAAATAAATCTTCTGGTAACAATAGCTAGTAGAAGTGGAATAAAAATTTCAGGCGACTGTGCTTAGTTAACAAAATGGATAGAATACATCATTTGACAAAAAAATACCTACAACAAGATATGCGTATTCCATGAAGTTTCGAGACTGCAGCCGGACGACGCAGATTTCTTGCCCACGAGAATTCGGCCGACAATCATTCGACCATCTTCAAGTGACCGTTTTGCACGTCGCTAACTTTAAACCAGGAATTGGCTCGGAGCTTCATGCGTAAAGGCAACAGCTACCTGAGCGACCTCTGTCTAGTTTCGAGCACCTTTCAAATGACGTTCCATCTATGCGGCGCACGCACATCCGTAATGGTGATACCACATGCACCCTCCCTGTCGAAATGTGCACTCGAGGAGTGCCAGAGTTGCCAGAGTTAACTAAATTAGCTGTCGCTAAACGTGTCATTGGCCATAAAATGTTTTGTTTCTAATGAAATTAAAGACATCACTGGGTCCTACGCCTCATCCAATTGAAAGACGCCATCACGATTGAGAAGATTTTCCATAAGACCTTCCGCTGAATGTATTTCCACCGATTCCTTAATAACTGAGTCCCAGAAGAATCTCTTCGAAGCCAACATTTCCGTGGCAGAATAATCCATGGAATTTCCTGTGCTCCATTATGGCTGAATTACTGAGCAGCGAAAAGGAAGTCTGGCGATTGTGTCCAACGCGCTTTTCACATATTATGCGCGTTGTCTGACCAGTATCCGCTTTGCAACACTGACAATGTATTTTGTAGATGGCCTTCCGCAATTCCAGATCGTCATTTGCGAACCGAGAAGAGCACATGTCATTGTAGGTGGGCGGAAGATTACTTTGGCATATTATTTCCTTAAGATTCTGGCTAATTTCGACGAAATATTGGCGACGTGCTGAAGTAACGCCCTGGACTTCAACCGTTCGTTTTCCTCTTGATCTTGTGGGTGTTCACGTTTCTTCTTCCTTAATACTGCGCCAATCTGATGTGCAGAATATCCATTATCTTTGAACGCTGATTGCAGGTGCAAAACACTTACCTGAAAATGGCTGAAAAGTTGTCAGTCGAAATATCGTGGCAAGAAGGCGACGTAATCCGGTTGCAATTCCGAAACTTCATGAAATACTCTTTAGATGGGGAAAATTTTAAGACTCACAAGACACGCGTATTTTGAAAAACAAATCTAAAGTGGTCTAACAATGTGTTAATATCAGAATTTTTATACGTATGTGAATCCTTAGCGGAGAACTATAAGCCGGGGAAAGCTGAGGTACGTATCTGAAAAAAATGGTTCAGGTGACTCTGAGCACTATGGGACTTAACATCTGAGGTCATCAGTCCCCTAGAACTTAGAACTACTTAAGCCTAACTAACCTAAGGACATCACACACATTCATGCCGGAGGCAGCATTCGAACCTGCGACCGTAGCGGTCGCGCAGTTCCAGACTGAAGCGCCTAGAACCGCTCGGCCACACCGGTCGGCCGTACGTATCTGAAAGATGGATTATTAGAGAAATAATGGGAGCAATACAAACTTCATGACTGAAAAATCAGAAATAACGAGATGTACGAAAATATAGAGAAAATATCAGAGGTAGTGGACACCTCTATCGAATGAGTGGGAACAGGCTAACGAAACAACTGTTCTCGCAGTTCTGGAAAAGTAACTACAAAGAAACAGCATCAAAGAATTGAAAGTGATAGAAAAAATATTAAATTTAGAAGACATTTAAGGAGAAGAAATGAGAAATTTGCAACAACATTGACAGAAGAAAGGACAAGACAACACGGGAAAAAGATGAAGGAGTACTGCAAAAGCAGAAAAAAAGAAAGAACAGGAATTGATGTTTTTACGTAATCCTTGTTGGTCAATACGGAGATAAAATTTTTATATGCCAAATACCTTTAAAAATTTGGAATTAAAGCAAGCACAGACCTCAAAGAATATACTACTATACATACTGTATATAAAATACTACAACACATACACGTGGCAGGCTGATCATTACACCAATAACGAAAGAGCCAACACAACAAAACCCCCAACCTACCCTGCGACTCTAGATTGGACACCTGGCAATTTCCAAATTGTACGACGCGCACCGCTATCGGATTATCGGCAGGTAAAACAGCGAACAGATCTTCACTTGAATTTACTCACCTTCTCTCGTCAGAGAACACAGTTAGTCAAAAAGCGGCGTCATGGAATTCATAATCCACAAATTTGTGTAGCGGCTCGGAGTGGAAAGCCATAGTTAAGAGGGCAATGAACTCGATGACCTGTTAACGGAAAATTCGAAAGACACTACAAGAGGCGAAATAGGATACGTTCATGGCACCCTGGCAAAATAAAAACATACGAGTTACAACCAATATCATGATTATTCACGGAAAATTTATTGTTACTCGGATACGACTTACTGCAGTCTTCCTTGTTGGAGGTGCTAAATATTACATCAAATACGATACTGTTGATTCGCTTGTAAAGTGATCATCAACCTCTTCCCTAGCTTTAATCAAAACCTACAAATAAAGTAACAAATTTTGCTCCACAAATAGCATTAGTAACAAGTACAGAACTACTTGTCTTCGCAGACGCGTTTCGCCTTTTTCTTGACCTGGAAATGGAAATGAGCGTTTGGCGTCATTGGCCGGGAGGCCCCTCGCGGGGCAGGTCCGGCCGCCTTGGAGCAGGTCTTACTACATTCGACGCCACATTAGGCGACCTGCGCGCAGATGGGGATGAAATGATGATGAAGACAGCACAACACCCAGTCCCTGAGCGGGGAAAATCCCCGACCCAGCCAGGAATCGAACCCGGGCCTGTAGGACGGCAATCCATTACGCTGACCACTCAGCTATCGGGGCGGACTTTCTTGTTCTAAGGCATCATCAGTGGGCTCTATAACGATACAGTTTTGTTAGTTTTCGATTATATTTACTGATTGCGTTTCCTCTCATCTTATTACTGAAATACAAGGACAACTTTTTAGGAGAAACGTGGTGAAAAGTGTGAAGACGGTCAGAACGCAAAGTTGTGCTTATGTGTCAGTAATAAAGTGGTAGTGCGACCGCCAGACCAGATGAGTGGAAACGCAGATCCGAAAATAGTAAGTAATTACTTTTCTACATAAAAATCGCGATGTGAACTGTTTAATAATCTAAAACTAACAAAACTGTATCGTTATAGATGCCATTGATGATGTCTTAGAACAAGAAAAAGGCGAAACGCGTCTGGGATAAATAAAGTGGCAGCCGAAAAAGGCGATTTTATTTACGAAACAACTATTGAAATTAGTGTCAAATGGCTCTGAGCACTATTGGACTTAACTTCTAAGGTCATCAGTCCCTTAGAACTTAGAACTACTTAAACCAAACTAACCTAAGGACATCATACACATCCATGCCCCAGGCAGGATTCGAACCTGCGACCGTAGCGGTCGCGCGGTTCCAGACTGTAGCGCCTAGAACCGCTCGGCCACCCCGGCTGGCCGAAATTAGTGTCAATCAGCTCCGAAGCTCGATATGATCAAGATTATTTCTTTATAAAATAGTTACTGACGGGATAGTAGTCCCTCTTTGACACTACTCGAGCTGCTGATAACAAGAATGGTTCGCAAAATGCAACGTAGGAAGAATGAAATTTCCTCTTTTCGTCAGTTATACTTGTACGGAAGTAATCAGAGCCGTCCCACGACAAGGCCCGGAAACCATTAATCAAATGCTGTGGCGTCTGCAAGCTTTTACTGAAGCGCATAGAAAAGCGTGTGCCCGCGTTTGTGCTGTGGACAAATGCGCCAGTTCCTTGATTTGTTTTACACCAAACGGAGGGCACAAAGGCAGGCTTCCAACTTCCGCCGCTGGCAAGAAAGGGCAAACACGGGACGTGTAAAACGGCACAGTTCTGAAAAGCGGCGGGCCAGTGAACTGATTGCTCAGTAAACACCGCTCCCTGGCCGCTTCTCTTTGTTTATGAGCCACTCGGTCTGAAGCGGCCATCAGCCTTGCCTTTGCTCGCGACTATCGATCCAGAAGTAAAGCAAACTTCGAGAAAGCCTTCCGATTAACTTCTTTTGTAACCATACAGTTGACCTTAGTTTTCCTTTTTTAACACCAGTTATTCCGAGCTATGCGAAAGTTGGTTACATCTTCGACGACGCCTTAGAGTCAACACGGTGGCTATAACTGTGGTTCCTTTGAATTATATGAGATTAAGGCTAATATTCCCTGATTCAAACCGTCACGTAGTGACACGGTACGTTTACGCAAGAATGGAAACACCAGCGTGTTTTGTGGGTTTTAAGCATTCCGAAGACCCCGCCCAAAGAGTGTACAGAATCCTGTTCAACTGTCTCACACATAGAATTCAACCTTGGCATGAACAGTAATGGTGAATGCCACGGTTGTTTCCAGCCAGGAAGATCAAAAGTAGATCACATCTTTCTTTTCCGTCAGTTCACTGAAAAGCTGGACGAACACGGCAAAGTACAGCAAATTTTGTCTCTTGATTTCAAGAGGGTCTATAATTGCATACACCGCAAGAGAGCTTGGGGTGCCGCAGGAACTCATAAACATAGCAAAGATCGACCTCATTGGAACAAGTAGTAGGGTAAAGATGGGACACCGAGAACAGATGACTTTCAAATTGGGACGGGTGTCAGGCAAGGAGATGGTTTATCTCCTACTTTGTTCACTTTTGCTCTTGAAAGTTTCAAAGAGAATCTAAGGGATCCAATTCGAAGAGAAGAATCTGACATATCTGGCCTACGCAGATGAGAACTGCACACACTACACTTCTTAAGAGGAACTGAAGTAAGTGACCAGGACAATGGAGATGGTAGCCAAAACATTTGGGCTACTCATAAACGAAGCGAAGGAGGTTTCTCTTCACGAGTCGTGGACAAGGTCAAGATACTGGAAAATTACAGTCATTGCGGGCTGGAGACCAGTCGTACAAGAGAGTCCATGAATTTAAATACCTGGGAATGCTTTTCACAGAGCACTCGTCATGCGAAATAGAAATCAACGCAGAGGCCCAGACAGGAAATTGATCCTTCTACAGCCTACCACAACTGCTTCGGTCCAAATGTCTGTCGAGAGGGTTCAAGATTCAGCTATATAAAACCGTGATCATACCCGTAGTACAATAGGATTCCGAGACGTGGAGTATTCGAAAGCAAGACTTTCGTAAACTTCTTATATTTGAGGGAAACGTGCTGAAGACTTTTGGTCCATTCTTGAGTTCAAACACTGGTAAATCGGTAAAAGCGGAACTCTTATAGGATCACTTGGTTGTCCGTGTCTGTCTGTCCGACTGTTAAGACCGTTTTTCCCCAGGAAAGGCTAGAGGTATGATGTTGAAATTTGGGTCACATACTAAGGTCTACGGTCTCTTGGCGATGCAAAAAACTTAATCTTCTAAATAAATGCAATCAAAAGATGAGGTCATTTATGTCAGATATTTTGATATCTTACATATATGTGTGGTGTGTGTTCCGACGGACAGAGTAGACACCATTTAAAGCGTGTATGTAGAATATCTACACGCATGACAGCCTTGATAACTTCATCGCGGATGCACAACAGAATCTGAACCTCTTTAGGTAATACGGAACTGGCTGCGAGCAAGTAGGTGAATGAACGCTACTAGCGTGTGACAAGTTGAGAATTTGGATCGGACGGAGGCGTGTCCGGATGGTCGACGCAGTTAAGGCAACTGCTCGCATTAATCCGGGGTTCCGCGTTCGAGTGCCAGTCCTGTACAAATATTTAAAAAAAATGTTCAAATGGCTCTGAACACTATGGGACTTAGCATCTGAGTTCATAAGTGCCCTAGAACATAGATCTACTTAAACCTAATTAACCTAAGGACATCACACATATCCATGCCCGAGGCAGGATTCGAACCTGCGACCGTAGCGGTCGCGCGGTTCCAGACAGTAGCGCCTAGAACCGCTCAGCCACTCCGGCCGGCAGTTGGTATCTCCTTTGAAACTATATATACACCTTACTTCTTGCCAAAATTTATGATTCACCTCATATAGACTACCGGCCGTTAAAATTACGACACGACGAAGATGACGTGCTACAGACGCGAAATTTAACCGACATGAAGAAGATGCTGTGATATGCAAATGATTAGCTTTTCAGAGAAATCACACAAGGTTGGCGCCGGTGGCGACACCTACAACGTGCTGACATGAGGAAACTTTCCAACCGATTTCTCATACACAAACAGCAGTTGACCGGCGTTGCCTGGTGAAACGTTGTTGTGATGCCTCGTGTAAGGAGGAGAAATGCGTACCATCACGTTTCCGACTTTGATAAAGGTCGGATTGTAGCCTATCGCGATTGCGGTTTATCGTATCGCGACATTGCTGCACGCGTTGGTCGAGATCCAATGACTGTTAGCAGAATATGGAATCGATGGGTTCAGGAGGGTAATACGGAACGCCGTGCTGGATCCCAATGGCCTCGTATCGCTTGCAGTCGAGATGACAGGCATCTTATCCGCAGGGCTGTAACGGATCGTGGAGGCACGTCTCGATCCCTGAGTCAACAGATGGGGACGTTTGCACGACAACAACCACCTGCACGAACAGTTCGACGATGTTTGCAGCAGCATCGACTTTCAGCTCCGACACCATGCCTGCGGTGACCCTTGACGCTGCATCACAGACAGGAGCTCCTACGATGGTGTACTCAACGACGAACCTGGGTGCACGAATGGCAAAACGTCATTTTTTTCGGATGAATCCAGGTTCTGTTTACAGCATCATGTTGGTGGCATCCGTGTTTGGCGACATCGCGGTGAACGCACATTGTAAGCGTGTATTCGTCATCGCCATACTGGCGTATCACCCGGCGTGATGGTATGGGGTGCCATTGGTGACACGTCTCGGTCACCTCTTGTTCGCATTTGACGGCAATTTGAACAGTGGACGTTACATTTCAGATGTGTTACGACCCGTGGCTCTACCCTTGATTCGATCCCTGCGAATCCCTACATTTCAGCAGGATAATGCACGACTGCATGTTGCAGGTACTGTACGGGCCTTTCTGGATACAGAAAATGATCGACTGCTGCCCTGGCCAGCACATTCTCCAGATCTCCCACCAATTGAAAACGTCTCGTCAATGGTGACCAACTGGCTCGTCACAATACGCCAGTCACTACTCCTGATGAACTGTGGTATCGTGTTGAAGCTGCATGGGCAGCTGTACCTGTACACGCCATCCAAGCTCTGTTTGCCTCAATGCCCAGGCGTATAAGACCGTTATTACGGCCAGAGGTGGTTGTTCTGGGTACTGATTTCTCAGGATCTATGCACCTAAATTGCGTGAAAATGTAATCACATGTCAATTCTAGTATAATATTTTTGTCCAATAAATACCCGTTTATCATCTGCATTTCTTCTTGGTGTAGCAATTTTAATGGCCAGTAGTCTATTTGAGTACAAATTTGTAAGACAGCGTGAGCCCCACAAGTTATGTCGCCACGCATCATACTCGTACTCTCACTGCGCCACACGTACGAGCTTCACTCGGCACACGCCGAGTGTGCCGCAGCGAGTCTCGTTATGAGATAAGGCAAATGAATGTAAATAGCAGGATTATGGAAACCGTGCGATCGAGCGTCAGTGCGAGTGGTGAGCAGCTGCCGGCGGCTACTGACATGTCCCAGCGCTTCGCACAACTTACGGATGCGGAGACGCCGGAGAGCAGTCGCAGTAGAGCACCGGGATTTATAGGTGCGCA
Organism: Schistocerca piceifrons; assembly: GCF_021461385.2. Taxonomy (NCBI): domain Eukaryota; kingdom Metazoa; phylum Arthropoda; class Insecta; order Orthoptera; family Acrididae; genus Schistocerca; species Schistocerca piceifrons. Next base: position 104,347,426 of record NC_060140.1, on the reverse strand, counting down.
ACGAGACGCGGTAAATCTAAAGGCGGCGAGTCTGAATTTCTATGTATAATGCATGGCCACGGCCGGCCGAGCCTTTTACGAGCCGCCGCGGCTAACAAGCGACAGCTGAACAGCGAGCGTTGCCTGCAAGACGGCGCCTGACGGACGGTCTACTTCCCAGGCGTGGCGCTGACAACGCCTGACGCACAGCTCCGTTCTCTTTCACCGGCATTTGCCGGCTGCTTATCCTCGCCCCGTTTACACATTCACATATGCTTGACGAGTCGCCGTCTTCAGAAGCGCCAAGAACTGCATCTTCACTTTGAAGATTTGAATTTTTTTTTAATCTGTTGAGTTTCTCTTCTTTTGTTACTACATCACACTAGTAATCGTACCTCAAAGGAAATCAGAAAAATTAAACGCAATTAGTGAAAATATATAAGAAACACATCGGAGCACAGCAGTGACTCACACACCATGCTTCGTTTGCAGAACACCTTCAACAACATTTACACGTACAAAGTACAGTACACAAGAACACGAATATGAACGAAGCCATTACCAACATACATTTCCTCTCCTTCCGGGAAACTTACATCGCACTCAGAGACTTTACAAACGACAAACATCGTTTTAACGACCACTGCAAGTCAAACACTGTGCGAAAGTACTCAACGCATACCAGAAAGAACAACGGAAATACGATGAGTTATATTCTTGCCCTTTATCCCCGCGTAACACATGCACGAAAGAAACAATCACGTTTAAAATAAATGTTGCCTTCGCCTCATGCATTCACTGGTTCCCGTCCGATCACCGAAGTTAAGCGCTGTCGGGCGTGGTCGGCACTTGGATGGGTGACCATCCGGCCCGCCGTGCGCTGTTGCCATTTCTCGGGGTGCACTTAGCCTCGTGATGCCAATTGTGGAGCTACTCGACCGAATAGTAGCGGCTCCGGTCAAAGAAAACCATCATAACGACCGGGAGAACGGAGTGCTGACCACACGCCTCTCCTATCCGCATCCTCCTCTGAGGATGACACGGCGGTGGAATGGTCCCGATGGGCCACTTGTGGCCTGAAGATGGAGTGCTTTTGCCTCATGCTGTGTCAACCAGAGATACGAGATACAGCCACACACAGAAAATAGATCAAAATAAGAAAACACGTAACTAAACTAACATAGCTATGTGAATGTAATACAACGTTTAAACGTCTGCATCATGTGGAATATATTTAGTACGCGACATAAAAAATCAGGCAACAGAAACAGGACTGAGAGTCATAATTCTCATGAAAGGTGCATGCACAAAAATAAAATTAAAATCCCCATGTAAGCAGAGACTCTTTTCAGACCAGTGACAATGTTTTAACTTAATGAAACAAACAGCGCTTTGTAGCGTAAAAAAGTTAATTTAGTAGTTTCAATTGAAGGCATGATCAGCGATAACGTATTTAAGTCTTTATACGGATTACATACTTTGAAAACTCGTGATTTAACGTTAGGACAGGGCGTCTGCGAATACACAATCGGAGAACTTGTTAACAGGAGACGATGTTCGCGTATGATATCAGAATAAATTTGGATTATCCATTCAGCTTGTCTCTCCTGATAATTAAGTTCATATACAGTAGGAGTCGCACGAGATCATCTTATGTTTAAAATCAAATGGTTCAAATGGCTCTGAGCACTATGGGACTTAACATCTATGGTCATCAGTCCCCTAGAACTTAGAACTACTTAAACCTAACTAACCTAAGGACACCACACACATCCATGCCCGAGGCAGGATCCGAACCTGCGACCGTAGCAGTCGCGCGGTTCCGGACTGAGCGCCTAGAACCGCGAGACCACCGCGGCCGGCCGTTTAAAATCAATAAATGTAAAGTAACTGAGAGGCAAACTCGGCAGTGTTCTGTTAAATTATTTTAAACTGTTTCAAGTAGCTAAGAATAATCGGGAGACGATCCGTGAAGATGAAAACCTACGAGACTTACGAAGCGCCAAAATAGCTGGGAAGCTTGGACAATTAAATTTAGAAAAATGTTAGGTTGGTGCGTAAGTTTGTAGCGTTTTTGTTTTATACGCTTGTATTTCGTTTGCTAACTGTTTATTTAGCTATTGCCATTTTTTATTTTTAGTTCACTATTGCTATTTGAGTTTACATATTGTCATTTTGTCATTTGCAGATAGTGCAGAGCTGCGAACGCTAGACAATGGAGTGCCAAATGAATAAATCGGAACATTAAGGACGTATTCTTTTGTTTTTCAATAGAGGGGTAACAGCAGTGGAGCTAGCCAGAAACATTTGCGCCCTGTATGGGGATAATACCATTGGTCAGAGCATGACAAGAAAATAGGTTTCGAGTTTTAAGAAGGATCCTTCTGACATTAGTGGTTCTCCACGTTCAGGAGGACTTTTGGGGTTTGATGGAGTTCGTTGAAACGCATTAATCCACAGTGACCCACGTAACTGTACTCGAGAACTAGCAAATGTGATGAAGAATGTCCATTCCAACATCGTGCGACATTTGCATGCAGTGGGGAAGGTTGAAATGTCGGGTGTATGGGTACTGAATCTAAAATAACAAAAATCAGCGAATGGCCGTAAGCGCATCTCTGTTCTACATCTACATATGCCTCTACATGATTACTCTGCAATTCACATTTAAGTGCTTGGCACAGGGTTCATCGAACCACAATCATACTATCTCTCTACCATTCCACTCCCGAACAGCGCGCGGGAAAAACGAACACTTAAACCTTTCTGTTCGAGCTCTGATTTCTCTTATTTTATTTTGATGATCATTCCTACCTATGTAGGTTGGGCTCAACAAAATATTTTCGCATTCGGAAGAGAAAGTTGGTGGCTGAAATTTCGTAAATAGATCTCGCTGCGACGAAAAACGTCTTTGCTTTAATGTCTTCCAACCCAACTCGCGTATCATATCTGCCACACTCTCTCCCCTATTACGTGATAATACAAAACGAGCTGCCCTTTTTTGCGCCCTTTCGATGTCCTCCGTCAATCCCATCTGGTAAGGATCCCACACCGCGCAGCAATATTCTAACAGAGGACGAACGAGTGTAGTGTAAGCTGTCTCTTTAGTGGACTTGTTGCATCTTCTAAGTGTCCTGCCAATGAAACGCAACCTTTGGCTCGCCTTCCCCACAATATTATCCATGTGAACTGAAGTTGTTCGTAATTTTAACATCCAGGTACTTAGTTGAATTGGCAGCCTTGAGAACTGTACTATTTATCGAGTAATCGAATTCTAACGGATTTCTTTTGGAACTCATGTGGATCACCTCACATTTTTCGTTATTTAGCGTCAACTGCCTTCTGCCACACTATACAGCAATCTTTTCTAAATCGCTTTGCAACTGATACTGGTCTTCGGATGACCTTACTAGACGGTAAATTACAGCATCATCTGCGAACAACCTAAGAGAACTGCTCAGATTGTCACCCACGTCATTTATATAGATCGGGAACAGAAGAGGTCCCAGGACGCTTCCCTGGGGAACACCTGATATCACTTCAGATTTACTCGATGATTTGCCGTCTATTACTAAGAACTGCGACCTTCCTGACAGGAAATCACGAATCCAGTCGCACAACTGAGACGATACCCCATAGGCCCGTAGCTTGACTAGAAGTCGCTTGTGATGATCGGTGTCAAAAGCTTTCCGGAAATCTAGAAATACGGAATCAACTTGAGATGTGAGAATGTGTAATAAAAAATGGAGGTTCCTATTTTAAAAAAACGCAGTTGATATCCGTTTGATCTATGGCAGCGCCATCTAGCGTGCCAACCATAGCGCCATCTGGTTTCCCCCTTCAAGCTAGGCAAGTTTCGTACTTTGTAGTTTTTTCGTTTGACACTTATTTCGTAAGATATTTGGCCCGGTCACGATCAATGGACCACCCTGTATTACTGATGTCTAAAGTCTCTGTGATGTGTATCTGATGTGTTATTACACATGGAAAAATGCTACGAACTTAATGCACCAAGCTAATAACAAATAAACTGGAGACGTCAGAGGGCGTATTTGCATATTCGTTCACGGTAACATAATACAGACGAGTGTGGCAATTTGACCAGTGGTGTTCGTGCTGCTGCTGCTGCTGCAATGCGCACCCCCTGCTCTATTTTAATCAACGACGACTCTTTCCGCGCGCAGACCTGCAGGCAAGGCGTGCCCCCCAAGATGAGGCGGTAAATCATGCCATCTGCAGTGTTTGCGCGGGGCCGGAAACAAGCGCTGGAAACACGCGGCTCATTTGCCGGCCGACGGCGCGTATTTATACCCGGCCGGGGCCAGAGCGGCCGCGGGGTAATATGGAAGGCTCCCAGCAGAGAGCGGCCTCCAGACGTGGAGTAATGCCGCTGCGGCAATTAGTTTGGCGCCGTCTGTTCGGTGGGGGAAGGGCCGCCGGCGCAACAGCGCCGACGCATAACCACATCTCTGCGCGCGGCCCGCGCCGCGCCGCGCCGGCCTTCGCCCCTCGGCTTTTTAATCTACATATACAAGAAAAATATAATGAAGTTTAATTCGCGCCAAGTAATGAATTCATGCGCGCCGAGGGCCGGGCAGCGCGCGCACACTGGAGTTCCATTAGCCCGGCCGCCGCCTTTGCAGATAACGCCCGCTTTAATAGGCTTCCGGGGGCGCGTCTCTGCCGACAGCTCGTCTTACCCGCCGACAGGGACACTCCTCTGCAATGACTTTCCCCCTTTTTTTAAAAAATATTTCCGTTGATTAGGATTCATCCGGCTTTTGAAATGAAAATGGCACGACATTCTTTTTGAGGCGCAGAACCAATTACGTTGTATTCGTTGAATACAAAGATAATGTCAAGAGTGCCCGCCTTCATACACTGAGGTGACAGTAGTCATGCGATACCGACATGCGCATATGCAGATGGCGATAGTATGGAGTACACAAAGTATAAAACGGCTGTGCATTGGTTTTGGACGGATTAAATATAAGGTTGCGAACGCTAGGTGTTTTCTTTGATTTAACGAAGGCTTTTGACTGCGTTGACCACAAAATATTACTGCAGAAGTTGGACCATTATGGAGTAAGGGGAGTAGCTTACAATTGGTTCACCTCTTACTTTAAGAACAGAAAGCAGAAGGTAATTCTTCGCAATATTGAGAGTGGTAATGATGTTAAGTCCCAATGGGGCACTGTTAAGTGGGGCGCTCCCCAAGTGTCGGCGCTGGGGCCACTGCTGTTTCTTATTTATATAAATGATATGCCTTCTACTATTACAGGTGATTCAAAAATATTTCTGTTAGCTGATGACACCAGCCTGGTAGTGAAGGATATTGTGTGTAATATTGAAACAGTATCAAATAATGTAGTTCATGAAATAAGTTCGTGGCTTGTGGAAAATAATTTGATGCTAAATCACAGTAAGACTCAGTTTTTATAGTTTCTAACTCACAATTCAACAAGAACCGATATTTTGATCAGACAGAATGGGCTTATTATAAGCGAGACGGAACAGTTCAAGTTCCTAGGCGTTCCGATAGATACTAAGTTGTTGTGGAAAGCCCATGTTCAGGATCTTGTTCAGAAACTAAATGCTGCTATTTTTGCCGTTACAACAATATCTGAAATAAGTGACAGTTCAACACGAAAAGTAGTATACTTCGCACATTTTCATACGCTTATGTCATATGGTATTATTTTTTGGGGTAATTCTTCTGATTCAAAAAGGGTATTCTTGGCTCAAAAACGGGGTGTTCGAGCTATGTGTGGTGTAAGTTCGAGAACCTCTTGTCGACCCCTATTCAATGGTCTGGGAATTCTGACATTGCCCTCACAGTACATATTTTCTCCAATGTCGTTTCCTGTTAGCAATATTAGCTTATTCCCAAGAGTTAGCAGCTTTCACTCAGTTAATACTAGGCAGAAATCAAATCTGCATGTGGAATGCACTTCCTTGACTCTTGTGCAGAAAGGAGTGCAGTATTCTGCTGCATCCATTCTCATTTTCAATAAGCTACCACAAGAACCCAAAAATCTTAGCAGTAGCCCAAATACTTTTAAGTCTAAACTGAAGAGTTTCCTCATGGCTCATTACTTCTATTCTGTCGAGGAGCTCCCGGAAGAGCAGAAAAATTAAGGAAGTTCCAGTGATACATTGTTGATTTTCTTTATTTAAGCTTAAGAATTGTTGCCTCAATATGTTACTTATATTTCATTTTATCTGTTTCTACTATCGTGTTATAATTTCATGTATTGACTCGTTCCATGACCATGGAGACTTCCCCTAATAAATAAATAAATAAAAAATAAAACTGCCATTCGTACTCAGGTTAAATGGTTCAAATGACTCTGAACACTACGGGACTTAACTTCTGAGGTCATCAGTCCCCTAGAACTTAGAACTACTTAAACCCAACTAACCTAAGGACATCACACACATCCATGCCCGAGGCAGGATCCGAACCTGCGACCGTAGCGGTCGCTCGGTACCAGACTGAAGCGCCTACAGCCGCTCGGCCACACCGGCCGGCCCCCATACTGAGTTTTGTCTATCTCGAGTAGCCGTTTTCGTTTACATGTGCGCACCAAAACTGTGTGTGATAGTCCTGTGCAGCTTGGCATCTGAATGGTGAAAGGGGAATTCTGAGGGACTATTAGTTTTACGAAAAAATCTGAATGTAGGAACTACCAATGTCAATTTAGTTATTTAGTCACATAAGCAGAATTCATAGTGGACCTTCTGCCAAAGGACGTGTAGTAAATTATCTACACTCCTGAGAACTGAAATAATGGGAAACCAATCGTCCAAACATTTTAAAACATGCACGTCTATTTGCTCGAGAAAATATATACTTGCAAACACATAAATTAGTATCCAGAACGTAGTAAACAGCGCCTTGTTAACTTTATCCTTTGAATCTTGTTTCCCTGCCAAGTTCCAAATATAATGGAAAATCATTTTTCTCGTAAAATAATACTAACTTTTACACTGTTGAAGTAATTTTCATTAAAACACATTTACCTACTGACGTTGTCATTCATGCAGAGTGCTGACCTTTTCTCTGTAAAATGTATACACTTTTTTACTTTCAGATACTTCCTCTCTCTTGTTGGAGAATACTAGCAGGAGAAGTACCAGGTTTTCGTACATCATTTTCATTTTACAGGGTGAAAAGTATTTAAACCGACAAACTCTGGAAGGTTGTAGGGAACATCAAAACAAATATTTTTCCCTAATGTCATTTTTTCCTATAAAAATGGAAATGTCGTGTGGCTAGGGCCTCCCGTTGGGTAGGCCGTTCGCCTGGTGCAGGTCTTTCGATTTGACGCCACTTCGGCGACCTGCGCGTCGAATTTTTTCCTATGAGGAGTATTTAAACTGGTAGAAGAAGATTTCTCTGGCGGCAAATTAATTAAACCAACAAACACTTTTCCATTTTTTATGACCAAGAGACAACACAGTGACACAACCCAATTTCAATTACAGTAGATTTTCAAAAATGCATCCATTGACACGTAAACAAAGGTTACACCGTCGGATCATGTTCTGTCTGACACGGGCAAAAATCCCAGGAGTATCCTGAATTGTTCTTGCTGCTGCTACTATCCAAGCAACCAGATCCTGTTGTGATGCAATAGGAGTTGCGTAAACAAGGTTGCGCATCTCTCCCCACATAAAATAGTCCAGAGAGGACATACCTGGGGATCGAGCAGGCCATGGTACAGGGCCACCTCTGCCAATCCCCGTTTCTGGGAACCGTCGGTCCAGGAATCGACGCACACGACGACTGAAATGTCCGGCGCCCCATCATGTTGGAACCACATGCGTTGTCTTGTAGGGAGCAGGATGTCTTCCAGCAATTCTGGCAATGCTCTGGCGAGAAAATTGTAATAGTGCCTGTCATTTAATGGCCTAGGTAGCAGATACGGCCCAAATAAACAGTCCCCACCAACACTGACCCACGCATTAACGAAGAACAGCACTTGATGAGCGCTAGTAACTGTGGCATAAGAGTTATCCTCACTCCAAACATGCTGAAACGTCCCCTTAGAACAATTATACAAGACTGTGCTTATACTGACACACACTATTTTTAGCGCAACGCTATCTGACTTTCAAAAATCCCTACAAAAAATGGCCCTGACACATTAACCTATACGTTTCACAAATCGCTTACCTCACAAAAATCTTGGTTACTCGAACTACTGCAATACAGCGAGCGCCACTACTGCCAGCTAAATAAAAGATTCAAACTACGGATGGCACTAACTACTGATAGGGATAGTTGGCAAATGAAAGATTTTAATAGAGAACAAACAATGTATTTACCTTAATATCATCAAAAGTCATAATATATATAGCAGTTCATGACATCCAGTCTTACAAATTTCAAAACTCCGCCATTTCTTTCCCCACATCCACCACTGCTGGCGGCTCACCTCCAACTGCGCAACGCTACGCGCTGTTCACATCCAGCTGCCGCTGCCCAACACTACAATGGCAGACAACAATGCAAACTAGCCACAGACTGCACACAGCACAGCCAGTGATTTTCATACAGAGCGCTACGTAACGTTGCCAATAAGAAAACATAAACAGCCCACTTACAATGCGAATTGGCGAATTGTGCATGTTGAAGACTCCACCACGTCCGAACGTTTCTTCATCGGTAAACAACACAGAGGCTGGAAATGTAGGATGCATTTCACACTGTTCCCGGTACCACTGCAAAAACTGCGCTCTGGGTGGATAATCAACTGGTTCTAGGTTGTGGACACGCTTTAAGGGCAATGGACGTAACAATTGCTCTCGAAGGACTGTTCTTACATTCGTCTAATTCGTCTCCATGTTACGCGCAATTGCACGAGGGCTAATGGAAGGATCTCGCTCCACATGCTGCAAGACAGCTTCCTCAAATTGCAGCGTTCTTACCGTGCGACGGCGTCCCTGTACAGGTAATCTGCTAAATGACCCGGTCTCACGCAGACGTTGGCACACAGCAGCAAAGGTCGTATGGTGCGTGATACGGCGATTAGGATGTTGTTGATAAACCCGCTGTGCAGATCGTCCGTTGTGGCGCGGTACGTAGTACGCACCAACCGTATCAGTGTACTCACTTCAGGTGTATCGCTCCATTAGTAAACAGAGACAATGCACTACTACACTGGTGGACAGCAGTTGCCTACAACTGAAGAGCGTAATACGCCCTCTAACAAGTGAAGATCGTAATATGGCCTCTAACGACTGAAGAGAGTAATGTGGCCTCCACCGGTTTAAATAATCCTCATAGGAAAAAATATTTGTTTTGATGTCGCCTACAACCTCCCAGAGTTTGTCGGTTTAAATACTTTTCACACTGTATCACGAAAACAAACAACACAATAAAGATTAAGAAGACAAGAAAGCAGAAGATTCATTTCTATAATAGGAGTGAGATCGGCCAGAATAGGGTAACTTGCGATTCCAGCAGACTCCGGCATAGGCCCCTGTTTCTGCACCTGCTCAGTGTGCAGTATACTCATAAATATAGAACTCCACACTCGGCACAATCTATAGTTCACTGATGTCATAGACACACTCGTGACGTGGTTGACTTCTGGTTTAGGCACAGGCACGTAAGGCGGAAACTCTTCGAGTAGCCGATTTTGGCCCAAAGTCGTTCTTGCAAAACGGGTTTCACTTGAACAGATTGTACCGAAATATGTCGATAAATAAAAGGCAGCGATGAAATGTCATCGGTCGAATTCTGGCAATGTGTGTTGCGAACAATGCCGTGTCCACCACAACTGCACACTTACGCGGGAGCTTTGGTTCACTTTGCCCCAGCAGAAACCTATCCCCGTTAGTATGAACAACAACACTATCGCCGCTGCCGGTTCGCTTGTAGTCTTACAACGAGGCAGGGCTAGGCAGCTCTCTAACGGCCGTTCTGATTAATACCGGCGCTATATTTGTTATCTGCGCCCGTTATACTTGTTGTGGGCGCGCCTGCGCTTGCGCAGAAGATTTACGCAGTCCAGTTTTATCTGTCGGCCGCTGGCCATCAGATGTGGTGCGGCTGCCCCTACATTTCGCGCGTGAACGACCGCCAGAGATGGCAGATAACGATAGCGCCGGCGTGTTTCCAGATTGCCGATTAAATTAGTGGCGAGCGCGGCGCGCCAGAAGACTGCCCGCATCTGCTCTCCGGCGGCAATTACGCTCCTCAGCTCCGCCGCCGCGATAAGACTAAAGCCTCGTAAAGCGAAGCGCACTATGGTGTGGCCCGCCTGCAGCAAATACGCAGCCGTAAGCATCCTCGTCGGAGTGTGTAATGCTATTGCTTGTCAGGGAAGCCACAAACGTTACTTTACTAATACTGTCAATCTCATGTAATGAATCTGGGAAGCTTTTGGAAGCCATCAAGTTGCGGCACTCCACTGACATCAAATGAGGGTTCTGCGAAGTTTAAGTTGCCTTACGAACAACATTAAGTCACGTCTACTGCTAAAATCAATTCATATCTTTACATACGTGGTGTCTCTTCTTTTGGAGATGTCCGAAAGAACACATATGCATCTAAGGCGAGGGCACCCAATTGAACACTTCAGTGCACATGCACACCATGTTCGAACGCTTACGGGAACTGGCGAAATGCTGCGAATAACGAGGTTCAAAATGGTTCAAATGGCTCTGAGCACTATGGGACTTAACTGCTGTGGTCATCAGTCCCCTAGAACCTAGAACTACTTAAACCTAACTACCCTAAGGACATCACACACATCCAGGCCCGTGGCAGGATTCGAACCTGCGACCGTAGCAGTCGCGCGGTTCCACCTACAACCGCTCGGCGAGTAACGAGGATAATGAGTAAGGGGGACTACATCAGTAATGTGTGTACAAGCTGACAATTTGGGTCTGATGGGAGGCGTGTTAGGATAGTCAGTGCAGTTGCGATGACCACTGTGGTCAGCGCATCTGCGTAGTAAGCAGGAGACCTGGGTTCAAAAATGGTTCAATTGGCTCTGAGCACTATGGGACTTAACTTCTGAGTTCATCAGTCCCCTAGAACTTAGAACGACTTAAACCTAACTAACCTAAGGACATTACACACATCCATGCCCGAGGCAGGATCCGAACCTGCGACCGTTGTGGTCGCGCGGTTCCAGACTGTAGCGGCTAGAACCGCTCGGCCACCCTGGCCGGCAGACCCGCGTTCGTATCCCGGTCCGGTACACACTTTTAACTATTTCCAGTGATCTAAATCAATGCCCACTCGCAGTTAATGTCAGTAATTCCTTTATGTTTTGAGATAACTTCGAAGAATTAGAGACGTGTGTCTGCAAAGTCTTATTGCCACGATGTACCAGTGGAGGACTTTCATGCTGGTAGTAGAAACTTGGAATACAGATAACTAATATTTATTCTGTTTATTTTCCTTTTTATGGAGGAGGGGGGATGAGACTTTCATCGTAATATGCCGTCTTCGAAGTACGTGGTGCCCGAGACGAAACGCCCTAATATACAACAAACACTATACTGAACATAATAAACGACAGAGACAATTTTCTTAGGTGTTGGATGGTAGATTACCAGTGGAATTTTATTATTTATAATGTTATTCCATTTTTAATTTAATTCACTTTTCTCACTTCAGTGGCTGAAATTGAAGAAACAAAGATTTTCAAATAGTTGCAAATGACAACGAATTCTGAAAAGGCACAAACAGAGTGGTGGTATGCAGAACTGGAGTCCATTACTGCAGTTCTACGATGCTTCTGGGCAGAATAACACAGAAATCTGCCCAATGTCAAGAAAATCAGAGTGTGGGAAGCAGCGTTTGTGGAGACGGGATGTGTCGCTAGGAGGCATAGTAGTGGACCATCGAGAACATTAGCGGAGACTGTTAATAGCATTTCAAAGGCGTCTGCAAGCAGTCCTACGAAATACGTTTGCATGGCGCCACGTGAGCTTTGTGTCTCAAAATCAAGTATCCACAAGTGCAACAAGTTGACTAGAAGTTAACGCATTGCAATTGTTACGTCAGGTGAAAGCCTACGATGAACCCAAACGAGCAAAGTTTGCCGAAGACATTCTTCAGCGCATCGACATACACGACAGTTCCTTGGCTAAGTTTACCTCCTCCAATGAGACAGCATTTCACCTCAGTGGAACGGTCAACAGACACAATGTGCGAATTTGGGGTGGTGAAGATCCTCAGGAGGCCATTGAGTATCACTGAGAGAGACTAAAAGTCAAGTTTTGGTGTGGCTTAATAGAGGCTGACATTATTGGACCACTTTTCTTAGCAGAGACATCCACCACTGATGTCTCCTACCTTTCATTGTTAGTTAATTTTCCGTTCCCTCGGATAAGATATAGACACCTACACTGCTGTTCTAGCAGGATAGAGCACCAACAAACTTGTATGTGAAAGTTCGTAACGCGCTGAGTGATAAATTCCCACAAAGATAGGTTGGCAGAGGTGCTCCATACCATGGGCATCCCTATCACCTGCCATTACTATCCCGGACTTCTTTCCGTAGATGTGTGTTAGGGACAGGGTGTACTGCTAACATAGCTGCTAAAAACATCGACCCAAACGAAATTCCGTGAGAATCATGTTTGAAAGAAAGAACTTGAGACAAATTCTGGGGACAGACGAAGAAAACGGTATCTGGAGGAATAGATTCAACTATGAAAAGTATAATCTATATAATGAACCAGATATCGTCACATACATTAAGATTAAAAGGCTGGAATTTGCAGGACATGTAGTGTGGGATAATGACAGACTCATTGGTAAGTTATTCAGCGCAGAGTCTGAAGGAACCAGGAGGGCTCTAAGGCCACAGCTAAGGTGCAAGGAAGGTGTCAGAGAGGGCATAAGGCAAATTGCAATGCTAAATTGGAGGAGTTCGGTACAAAATAGAAAAGAATGGAACAACCTTCTACTCTAATGCATGGCTACCAAAAGGCTGTAGAGTCACTGATGATGATGACGACGATGATGGATGAAGCAGTGCAAATACGTGTACAACCAGGAAGCGTGTTTCATCAGTACCAGGTCAAAATGGTTCAAATGGCTCTGAGCACTATGGGACTTAACTTCTGACGTCATCAGTCCCCCAGAAAAGAACTACTTAAACCTAACTAACCTAAGAACATCACACACATCCATGCCCGAGGCAGGATTCAAACCTGCGACCGTAGCGGTCACGCGGTTCCAGACTGTAGCGCCTAGAACCGCTCGGCCACCCCGGCCGGCAGTAACAGATCATGATTCCAAAAGTTTCCAATTATGCCATTCATTTGAAGATTACCTGTACATCTAGTCCTTCCTGATTCAATGACTGACTTCAAAACTACATTCTAGTCAACTTTTTCATTTCGTACTTGCTTCTCCCAATGGAAGAATACCGGGAACCATTTGGAATATGAGGCTACAGACGGACTGTTTAAGTACATTTATACGTCTCCATACATGCAATGTAGCCAAAAGCTCAGGTTTTGCTCTACGAAACTGGTTAAGGTCTAACTGTCAGACCCTGAAACTCATCGACGTCGATAAAATTAGGGACGCCCAAAAAGCTCAGACTGAACAGGGAAGGGACAAGAAATTAACAGGAATTTGCCTGAAGTGATTTATAGAATTCGTAGGTATCCTAAATCTGGATGACCAGACAATGAATGCTACACAGTTCAGAGCTTTTAGGAGGGGCAGCTGTTCAGTCATTCTAGAACAGTCGAGGTCTAATCGTGTACCAATTCATTTTCCCCAGATGACCCTAAGCTAGGACTCACGAACGATTCTTTCCTTCGTTTTTGATCAAGTGTATTAGCACTAGCATCAAATTCCTGTGAAAATGACCGCAGAAAACAATGTGTGTTGATTTTACCTTATGGGCACTGTGGACTTCATTTCTACTTCTTCTTTTCCAAGGGGTTAGAACGACCTTTACATATTTCACAAGTGTCCGTGTCGGTTCGTGCGGCGCCTCCCAACACCAGGAAAGGGAGCAGGCGAGGGCCGACGCAAGCCACAACAAGCAGAATCTGCAGGATTCTCGTGCAAAACTCGCAACGTCCCGCAAGCGCTTTGCGATTTTCGCGGTAGGAGTTAATCCAGCAGCCCTTTTGTGGGAGCTTTCAGCAGAAGCCCTTAAATACTCAAGTTGGCGAAACCTGTGCATTCCAACTTTGTGCTAAGTATATTACCGTCCAGCGCAGAACTTGTAATCCACGTTAATGGCTTTGTTTGAGCAGCACACGCCGCGGCTATTAGAGGAACGGTGTCGACCGCAAGTCACTTAAAAAGTAAAATTTCTCCTCATCCCTTTTCACTTTTCAACGTATCAGGCGCCAACATCAGCTGAAAATCCTTTTGCCGAAATTATGTAAACGACGAAAATGGTACGATGTATATAAGTACTCGCGTGCGAATTCTTCGGAAGCTATCACTGACGTTGCTCGTATTTTTTATTATTAATAGTGAACCATTATCGTGTTTAACGACAGTTCCTCACAGTTATTCCGTCAATAACATTTATGTTTCCAAAACCAACAAACGAGACAATTTCCCCTTATTGCTTGTTTTGCGCACCTAAGCATAACCTGTGATAAGTAGAAATTGTGTCCAACACCATACATACAGGAAGGAGCTAACGAGGATTGATTTGTGGTTGAAAATAAATGCACTGATGGTACATATTTTCTTAACGTTAACAAACAATCCAAACTAAATTAATTTTTTACAAATCACAATGGCATAATATGGAAGGCTAAAATTTGAACCTATGGTACTCATTGGCTAGAGATATTGTCATGAGTTTATGCCATGTTCGCCACCACATTTCTATACTGTCGTAAAAGGCCTTATGCTACCTGTTGATCGAAATATGGATTAGTCTCAATTAACAGGTAAAAGTATTCACCAATCCAAAGGTTGGTCTAAATGGCACGGTGATATGTATAATCCCAGTGGACCTTGTGTGATCTTCCTTTCCTCCAACATAGAAATGATGATTGTGATATTGCACTGCCTGTGTTGTTCAAAAGTAGAATGTAATGTTCCTTTGGACATATATGCATGTCTGAAGCAACAGGCACTGCGGTGAAAACAGCCATGACGACATACATGACATGTATTCACATATGCGAATAGGAACGACCAAAAGCTGTATAATAGAAAAACGACAATCTGCCGGATCGGGAGTCGAATACAGAATTCCCGCTTATGCGAGCGGTCGCCTTACCACAGGCTGTCCGAGCACGCCTCACAACTACACTACTGGCCATTAAAATTGCTACATCAAGAAGAAATGCAGATGATAAACGGGCATTCATTGGACAAATATATTATACTAGAACTGACATGTGATTACATTTTCGTGCAATTTGGTTATATAGATCCTGAGAAATCAGTACCCAGAACAACCACTTCTGGCCGTAATAACGGCCTTGATACGCATGGACATAGAGGCAAACAGAGCTTGGATGGCGTGTACAGGCACAGCTGCCCATGCAGCTTCAACACGATACCACAGTTCATCAGGAGTAGTGACTGGCGTATTGTGACGAGCAAGGTGCTCGGCCGCTATTGACCAGACGTTTTCAACTCGTGAGAGATCTGGAGAATGTGCTGGCCAGGGCAGCAGTCGAACATTTTCTGTATCCAGAATGGCCCGTACAGGACCTGCAACAAGCGGTCGTGCATTATCCTGCTGAAATGTAGGGTTTCGTAGGGATCGAATGAAGGGTAGAGCCACGGGTCGTAACACATGTGAAATGTAACGTCCACTGTTCAAAGTGCCGTCAATGCGAACAAGAGGTGACCGAGACGTGTAAGCAATGGCACACCATACCATCATGCCGGGTGATACGCCAGTATGGCGATGACGAATACACGCTTCCAATGTGCGTCCACCGCAATGTCGTCCAACACGGACGCGACCATCATGATGCTGTAAACAGAACCTGGATTCATCCGAAAAAATGACGTTTTGCCATTCGTGCACCCAGGTTCGTCACTGAGTACACCATCGAAGGCGCTCCTGTCTGTGATGCAGCGAATAGGGTAACCGCAGCCACGGTCTCCGAGCTGATAGTCCATACTGCTGCAAACGTCGTCGAACTCTTCGTGCAAATGCTTGTTGCCTTGCAGACGTCCCCATCTGTTGACTCAGGGATCGAGACGTGGCTGCACGATCCGTTACAGCCATGCGGATAAGATGCCTGTCATCTCGACTGCTAGTTGATACGAGGCCGTTCGGATCCAGCACGGCGTTCCGTATTACCCTCCTGAACCCACCGATTGCATATTCTGCTGGATCTCGACCAATGCGAGTAGCAATGTCGCGATACGATAAACCGCAATCGCGATAGGCTACGTGGAAACGTGATGGTACGCATTTCTCTTCCTTACACGAGGCATCACAACAACGTTTCACCAGGCAACGCCGGTCAACTGCTGTTTGTGTATGAGAAATCGGTTGGAAACTTTCCTCATGTCAGCACGTTGTAGGTGTTGCCTTCGGCGCCAACCTTGTGTGAATGCTCTGCAAAGTTAATCATTTGCATATCACAGCATCTTCTTCCTGTTGGTTTAATTTCGCGTCTGTAGCACGTCATCTTCGTGGTGTAGCAATTTTAATGGCCAGTAGTGTACACCCAAGCTTCCATATGTCGTCAACCATGCGTCTACAGCCTGCACTTGCAAATCCATTATGTATTTCACGTACACGGGTGGCATTTTTAACTGACAGTCGCTTGCCCGGTGATGGCGGATAAATTTGTTATTGCGTTGACTCAGATGTTCAGAACTACGACACATCGTTCCTTCGGACACGCATGCATAAAAAACCCATGAAACTCCAAAGCAAAGTCGTACCTGCCCTTGTGAGTGATATTTGACATCCTTACGCCGATAAAGTCGTCAAAAAGCCATTAACGATCAGTAGGCCAATTAGTGGGCGTCAGCCTCTGGTGGGACGAACCTTCATTTAGGCCACGTTTTAAAATTATTATTCGTAACTGGGTTCTTAGCATCTCACTTCGACCTTTACTTGGTAGGTATTTTGGTTTCGTTGTGAATGGCTCTTCAAAGATTCCGCAAGGGGGTGTGATGCTTTCGAGGGACATCGCGTAATAACGCAGCTCATTATCTGCAGAATATACCTTTCCCTGTTAGCCAACGAATCGAAGCTCTCCGTTGTAACGAGAAATCAATGGCGCCTTCATTAATTCGCAACGGCCGCGTACCTTCTAATCGTGAAACAAGATTCACAGCTCTGATGCTATAACGCATGCTCTGCAGTTTGCAGACGGTGAATTTTAAGAGCACACGAAGGCGCTGGGATGGGCCCAGACATAAGGAAGGTACGACAGCGAAGAACAAACACATTCGTCACCGCAGAAGAGAGGTAAGTTTTAAATTGGAGCAAGGGTCTGATCACTTTTTACACGTACGCCTGTTGGTATAAGACCGATATGGAACCAACCGGAACTCAAAACAATTTTTTAGTTAATAGTTCAACACTGCGAGGAGGACAAAATAAACAAAAAACAAGGGGAAGCAGTCAGAATCGAACAGGAGCCGACGAACTGCCAGTGGATGCGCCAGACCACTGCGCCCCGTCAGAGTGTTGCTCATGAATTCCACATACTCTACCCGTAAATCTTTAGAGAACGTCTCACCTTTCCCAAGGCGGACTCAGGCGAAACATTCTACGATCCTGAAAGAGTCATCTACCTGCTTGTATTCACATACCTTGAGTCAAATCGGTGAGCCCCAACCCACGCTCTCCCTTCGTTAGATTTCAGTTTGGAGTAGGTCTACCTAACTCTTTAACTCTCAGTTTCTCCTCCAGAGATCTACTGAAAATGTGTCTCTTAGCAGCTGATGTACGGAATTCGCCACGTTGACTGCACAATGATTTACAAGCTCTTTCATAGATAAACACTGACCTGGTGTTGTGACCAACGCAGCACCCTTAGTGCTGGTATGGATGACGTCACATCAGAGCATGCCCAGTCGAAAACTAATTGCGCCCCTTCTCTTGATTTTACCGTAGGGAGGACGATCATATTCTCAGTACTAGACACTGGTTTCTATTTACTGCAGGGAGAGCACTACAAAACATGTTCTCGTCCACTTTATTTGCATACCATCACGCATTCGAACAGAAACTGCCGAATTTTAGTGTCATTTCGAGCACGTATTCGAAGAGAAATGGGTAATTTTGCGCAATATTTATACTGTGCTGTGGCACATAAGCACACGACAACTCGCTGCCATTGCTTAATATAAAACTTAAATTTAAATGTTAGGAAGTCTTTTCTGAAGGTAATTGTCTGGAGTGTAGCCTTTGTACTTTTAAAATAAAGTCGTAATGGCATGAACGTGGATTGAAAGCTCGTATAAATGAAATATATTTGGGCGTTTCCCTTGAGCTTGCAAGAAGAAGTGTAAAAAGGGACAAAGAAAAATTAGCTTTGGTACTCCACTTTCTTTCACTTTGTCCTTGGCGTTGTTCTAGTAATAAATAACTCTGATTTCAATTGATAACTTACCGACTCATAATAAAAGATAATTTGAGATTTCCTTCCGAGTACGGCTATACTCAAATAACGATTATGGCCTAGACTCCTCCATAAGGAATTAAGAAGTAACCTATTAGAGATTATTTATCAGAATAAAATTTGCAGTGATGTTACAGCTCTCTTGTTCTTAGTACTGAGATCACATAAAATATAGGGTGCGGCGTAGGAACCACCTCTTTAGGAACGTGAACGACACAGCGGCCGTTACTGATTGTTGTGTGGGGTTGAGCGCATTCGAAAAGGGGGACCTAAAGCTTTTAATTTTTTTTTAAAGATTAGCTCAGTAGTGAACTTGCAGTTATAGAGAGAGACGCGCACCTTCGCCGTGGCCGTTCGGTTATAGCAACCCAGTGTGCATTCAGGGAACAGTTTAATATCGAGCCTGCAGGTCGTGTTTCTGATCGGAAATCAATTGTTACGTGGGTGGATACGTTTATGGATACTGGTAGTGTGCATAAAAAGAAGAGAACTTCCAAGTACCACCATGACAACAGGTAGCGTCGAGAAAGTAAGGCTGGCGATTTTGATTCCCCCCCCCCCCCCCAACCGATATGCAAGCAAACATGCAGTTGCTCTTGCAATTTCAGATCGCACAGTGAGACGAATTACCGTATTCATGAAGAGACAGAATTTCATCCACAGAAACTTAATCCACTCGATTTTGTTTCACGAAAAAACGCAGCCTTGATCGAAAACCTTCCTCATGACGCCCTTGTGTTCTTCAACGACGACGTAGATTTTCATTTGTGTGGATCACTGAATAAACAAAAAAAAAAGGTAATACTAGAGTGGTACGAACCCCCCGAGAACTTCAGGAGCAGCCCCTTCATACAGAACGTGAGACTCTTTGGTGTACGTTATCTAAAATTGATATTATTGGCCCATGGGGTTTTCGAAGAGAACGATAGATGGGTCACCTCTGAGTGTTGTGTCCAGGTTATTGAGGGTTTTTTTTCTTCACGAACTTGAAGAAATGGATGCGGGGGATGTCTGGTTCCAAAAAAAACGGTGCCACAGGTCACACGGCACGCACGTCAGTGACTCTTGGGTGGACATCTCTCCACCGTCTCATCTCCTTGGGGATTGGAAGGGGGGATCTTCAGTGGCAGGAAGCTATCTTAAATTGTTGGTGTATAGCAATCGTTACGGACCCTGGGTGAGCTACATCTATCTACATCTACATTTATACTCAGCAAGCCACCCAACGGTGTGTGGCGGAGGGCACTTTACGTGCCACTGTCATTACCTCCCTTTCCTTTTCCAGTCGCGTGTGGTTCGCGGGAAGAACGACTACCGGAAAGCCTCCGTGCGCGCTCGAATCTCTGTAATTTTACATTCGTGATCTCCTCGGGAGGTATAAGTAGGGGGAAGCAATATATTCGATAAGTTATCTAGAAAAGCACTCTCTCGAAACCAGGACAGCAAGCTACACCACGATGCAGAGCGCCTCTCTTGCAGAGTATGCCACTAGAGTTTGCTAAACATCTCCGTAACGCTATCACGCTTACCAAATAACCCTCTGACGAAACGCGCCGCTCTTCTTTGGACCTTTTCTACCTCCTCTGTCAACGCGACCTGGTACGGATCCCACACTGACGAGCAATACTCACGTATAGGTCGAACGAGTGTTTTGTAAGCAACCTCCTTTGTTGATGGGCTACATTTTCTATGGAGTCTCCCAATGAATCTCAACCTGGCACCCGCCTTACCAACAGTTAATATTCGTGCTGCTAATGCCAACACAGACATGCTGCACAAAGTGTGACCGAAACTTCCTATTTGGACTCTCCAAATGCACTGAGCAGAACGGAGACAACCTTCAACGTATAATTTTCAAAACCTACCGAAATAAAACTTTATAAAATTACTCCTATGTATAGGAAAGAGAACTAAATTGCTATCTCAATTACTTCCTGTTTTATTACTTTTTAAAATAAGGAAGTTCCCGAGTCACACTCTTTATATATTGTCGAGACCATGTAACGAGGAACGCTATGCCTTTTACGGAAGGAAACGTTCAGGCGACGAAAGTTTCTGAAATGCCTTGTAACAGAAGAATCCTGAAGACTGTATGGGTTGATCGAGTAACTAATGAGGTGGTACTGAAGCGAATTTATGGCACAACTTGACTAAATGAAGCAATCATTTGATAGGAACCAACCTCAGAAATCAGGGAATGGTCAGTTCGACAATGGAGAGAATTGTAGCGTTGGGAGGGAGTTAAAAAATTGTAGGAGCAGGCCAAGGGGCGAATACAGTAAGAAGACTGAAACAGGTTAATGTTGCAGCAGTTACTCAAAGGTGGAATGGTTTGCATATGCTAAGACTACTGTTTACAGCTGCACCAAATCAGTCTTGGGACTGAAGACGACAAAAACAATTACAAATGTCATTAATGTAAGTTAGCTTTCGAAGTTATCAACCGATCATTGATGATCGGCTTCTTACAAAGTGCTACCAACAAGTTATTGGCTACAGCAGCATCAAATAACCGTGAGCATCGCATCACATTATGTCGGTGGTAACACGAGTGTAGCCATGAGTGAGCCAGATTATGAAGCCCCCGCGTTGTTCAGTGAGAGTGTGAGTGCGCCGGGCAGCAGCCGCCGGAGCGTCGGTGTGGGCCGGGGGCAGACGGAGCGCGGTCGGCCATCCGTCAGGTCGGCGCTGGCGCTACATCACGGCCGCCCGCATTCATTTGTCTGCCCGCTGGTGGCGCTGCCGCTGCTGCTGCCCGGACCACAGCCGGGCGCCTGCCCGCTGCTTGTTATTAGGACAAACTGCTGATCGCGCGCCACAACAGCCCTCTCTACACGTGTAGGGCCGCCGCCGCCGCCCCCGCTGCTGCGCCACTAAAACACAGCTCGCCCACTCTTCTCGCGTCTGCTGATATCGCCCACAGTTCTCGTTTGATTTGTGTTTCTCTTAGCAAGTACCTCGATGACCGAAGTGAGCTCGTAAATACACTACTGGGCATCAAAATTGCTACACCAAGAAGAAATGCAGATGATAAACGGGTATTCATTGGACAAATATATTATACCAGAACTGACATGTGATTACATCTTCACGCAATTTGGGTGCATAACTCCTAAAAAAATCAGTACCCAGAACAACCACTTCTGGCCGTAATAACGGCCTTGATACGCCTGGGCATTGAGTCAAACAGAGCTTGGATGGCGTGTACAGGTACAGCTGCCTATCCAGCTTCAACACGATACCACAGTTCATGAACAGTAGTGACTGGCGTATTGTGACGAGCCAGTTGCTCGGCCACCATGTTTCAATTGGTGAGAGATCTGGAGAATGTGCAGGCCAGGGCAGTAGTCGAACATTTTCTGTATCCAGAAAGGCCCGTACAGGACCTGCAACATGCGGTCGTGCATTGTCCTGATGAACTATAGGATTTAACAGTGATCTAATGAAGGGTAGAGCCACGAATCGTAACACATCTGAAATGTAACGTCCACTGTTAAAAGTGCCGTCAATGCGAACAAGAGCTGACCGAGACGTGTAACCAATGGCACCCTGTACCATCACACCGGGTGATACGCCAGTATGGCGATGACGAATACACGCTTCCAATGTGCGTTCACCGCGATGCCGTCAAACACGGATGCGACCATCATGATGCTGTAAACAGAACCTGGATTCATCCGAAAAAATGACGTTTTGCCATTCGTGCACCTAGGTTCGTCATTGAGTACACCATCGCAGCCGCTCCGGTCTGTGATGCAACGTCTAGGGTAACGGCAGCCGTGGTCTCCGAGCAGATAGTCAATGCTGCTGCAAACGTCGTCGCACTGTTCGTGCAGATGGTTGTTGCCTTGCAAACATCCCCATCTGTTGACTGGATCGAGACGTGGCTGCACCATCCGTTACAGCCATGCGGATAAAATGCCTGTCATATCGACTGCTGGTGATACGAGGCCGTTGGGATCCAGCACGGCGTTCCGTATTACCCTCCTGAACCCACCGATTCAATATTCTGCTAACAGTCATTGGATCACGAACAACGATAAAACGCAATCGCTATAGACTCCAATCCGACCTTTAACAAAGTCGGAAACGTAATGGTATACATTTCACCACTTTACACGAGGCACCACAAAAACGTTTCACCAGGCAACGCCGGTCAACTGCTGTTTGTCTAGGAGAAATCGGTTGGAAACTCTCCTAATGCCAGCACGTTGTAGGTGTCGCCACCGGCGCCAACCTTGTGTGAATGCTCTGAAAACCTAATCATTTGCATATCACAGCATCTTCTTCCTGTCGGTTAAATTTGGCGTCTTGAGCACGTCATCTTCGTGGTGTAGCAATTTTAATGGCCAGTAGTGTACGTTCATCCAAAGTAAATAAATATTACGTATCACTACCACTGCCACAGGCTACGTTATACACACGGTTCTGAGCTTTTCTTTCTTATCGATGCAACGTCCATTTAGACGTCTAACGTTTTAGCATCCCACTATTCACTCTCACTCTGATGGACTTCACGAGAGACCGAAAGCGCTGGGCGGCCACGTCTAACTAAAACTGCTCTGATGCTACTTGCATCGCACAGAAATGAGTCAGAGCTAGGTGCAGGACGCGTATTTCTCGTTCGATTACGTGTCAAGACGATCGAAGGCTCGTCGCCCTATGTGCCCCATACTTAGCATGCATTTGTCGCGGAACTTTCGCCCAGCGCAAAGTCCATGGCTACTGAAAAAAAGCGCAGGTGACTCCTGTATATGTTGTTGTTCTTGTTGTTGTTGTTGTTGTGGTCTTCAGCCCTGAGACTGGTTTGATGCAGCTCTCCATGCTACTCTATCCTGTGCAAGCTTTTTCATCTCTCCGTACCTACTGCAACCTACATCCTTCTGAATCTGCTTAGTCTATTCACCTCTTGGTCTCCCTCTACGATTTTTACCCTCCGCACTGTCCTCCAATACTAAATTGGTGATCCCTTGATGCCTCAGAACATGTCCTACCAACCGATCCCTTATTCTTGTCAAGTTGTGCTACAAATTTCTCTTCTCCCCAATTCTATTCAATACCTACTCTTTAGTTATGTGATCTACCCATCTAATCTTCAGCATTCTTCTGCAGCACCACATTTCGAAAGTTTCTATTCTCTTCCTGCCCAAACTATTTATCGTCCATGTTTCACTTCCATACATGGCTACACTCCATACAAATACTTTCAGAAATGACTTCCTGATACGTAAATCTATACTCGATGTTAACAAAGAGGGTAAAATTAAAGACCAATATCCTTAACATCAGCTTGCTGTAAAATTCTTGAAATTATTCTCAGTTCGAATAAAATAAGGTTCACTGAGACGAAACAGCTTCTGTCCAGAAATCAGGACGGTTTTAGGAAGCATCGCTGGTGTGAAGCCCAGCTTGCCCTTTATACACACGATATCCTGCGAACACGTATGAAGGGCAACAAGCTCTTCTCATATTCCTAGACTTCCCAAACGTGTTTGGCCCTGTGTCGCACAGCAGACTGTTAACGAAGCCACGAGTATACAGAATAGATGCGAGTGGCTCGAAGACTTCTGAAGTAGTGGGGCGCAGGACGTCGTCGACGGCGAGTCTTCATCAAAAACAAACTTCATCGCAAACAAGGGTGTCGTCAGGAGTGCCCCAGGGAACTGTGGCAGGACTCACACACACACACACACACACACACAAATGATTTGGCAGGTACGGTGGGCAGAAACTGCGGTTGTTTGTTGATGATGCTGTGGAGTACGATAAACTGTTGTCGCTGAGTGACTGTAGGAGGATACAAAGTGACTTAGACAAAATTTATAGCAGGTATGATAAATAACAGCTAGAACTAAACGCAGAAAAATGTAAGTCAATACTGATGAGGAGGAAATATAAACCCGTACTGTTCGGATACGGCAGTAATAGTGTCCTGCAAGACACAATCACGTAGTTTAAATATCTGGGCGTACCGCTGCAAAGCGATTTAAAATGGAATGAGCATGTAACAAGTGTAGTTGGGTAGGCGAATGGTCGACATTGGTTTATTGGGAGAGTTTTAGGAAGCGTAGTTTGTCCGTAAGGGAGATTGCATATAGAACACTAGTGCGACCTTTCTGCAATACTGCTCGAGTGCTGTGGATCTCCACCATCTCCTATAACAGGTAGACATCGAAGCAATTCAGAAGCGGGCTGATAGATTTCTTACCCGTACCTTCGACCATCACGCAAATATTGCGGAGATGCTTCGCGAACGCAAATGGGAATCTCTGTAGATAACGCAACGTTATTTTCGAGGAACACTACTGAGAAAACTTAGAGGACCGGCATCGATGCTGTTGCAGAACTATCCTACTGCCGCCAACGTGGTATTTCGTGTAAGGACCACGAACGTAAGATAAAAGATATTAGTGCTGGTACGGAGGTATACGGACAGTCGTTTCTCCCTCGCCCTATTTGTGAGTGAAGCGAAATCACTAGTACTGGCACAACGTGTTCGCCGCCACGCACCGTACGGTGGTTTGTAGAGTATGTGTATAGATCACTGCTAGGCGCCCGAGCATTGGAGTGCTGCATTATCTCGGTGATGAAGTCACACATCGTCATGGGTACTACATTGTTAACCAGTGAGACACAGTGGCAAACGTATCACCAGCACCGGCTGCCTGAATGCGCACTATAGATAAGTGAGAAGCATCGCCGCATGTGGTTTTCGTGGTACTGGGATCTGGCCAGTGGCGTGCGTCCACTTGTACAGCAACCCACCAACCCAGGCTACCTTTGGGTGGGACGGCTGTGGGAAGGTCGGCCCCTATCGCTTGCAGAGTCCCGGAGACATGGCTACCCCCACCCACCCATTGACCCGATCATTTCTCTCACCTTATTTTATTATTGTCGTTCCAACCGATGTCCATCACGATTTTAGCCTTCTCACTTTCATTATTGCAAATCTTCCGGATAGAAGAAATTCTTTAGTCTGTAGCCGTCTTCACCCCTTAATCGGGTTGGTGGAGGTGTGGACGCGGGTGGGGTTTCTGTTTCCGCAGATGAGCCCCGGGAGGCCCATCGTCTGCTCTACCCTACGTACCGGCCCGTCTCAGCTCTGGCATCAAAACTGATATCAAGGTCTCGATTTCACCACTCGTACGCACTTTCATAACTCAGTTAACATTCCGACTGTCGTCACTACCCAAAGATTAAATCTCTCTTGGCCGAGAGACTAATGACCTTGCTGTTTAGTCCTTTAACTCCCAAATAACCAAAGAGGATATCTTTCTCGGTGCTTCAGCGTTCCAGTGAATATATTACAGCGCCGGTGTTAATTATTGTGCCCACTGAAGACAAATGACGGGAGGGCGATGGCTTCTGTAACCCAAGGCGAAGCGGTGGTATCAGGTTGTGTGGGTGCTCACCATTTAGTGGGTACCAGCGTTGAGTTAGAGGATGATTTTCAGCACCATGACCTACCCGGCCTACTCACGATGGTAGCTAGAGCCCGTGCACGTAGCAGTTGACATTAGAATCGACGGTTATCCCAGAGTCGAGGTACGCACGTTACACCCCTGTCGTAGTGGCACATTGAAAGGCCAGCGGCCGCAAAACCTCGTGAATACAATTACCGAGACCTGGCCACAACCAAACGAGCTATTGCGCACATTGCTCATTCTGCACTCTACGTCATGCCGTTGGTCAGTACAAGGTCTGGTGACATCGTAACCAAGTGAACCGTCGCGATGGGTTCAAATGGTTCAAATGGCTTTAAGGGGATACGGAATCACCTATCCCCGCAATGTTAATATATGCCTACTATAGGGAACATTTTCTCACAAACTACTGGAGACAGAGAGGTAAAAATTTTACTGTATGTGCATTCATATGTTACAACAATACTGAAACAACAGTTTATTGTCAAAGTATTTTCTTACAGAGATATTGTACATTTATTTTTAAGTAAATTTTTTCCATCGCTTTTTACTAGACTATCACCCCTAAGTCTTTTGTAAATCAAGTAATTAAAAAATCGTTGTTTCAGTATGTAATAGGGACCTATGTCACTACGTCATAAAAATTTCAGACTTCTAGGTTGACCAGTACCTGAGATAATGTTCCTAGATGAAGTAAAAAGTAAACTTACGGGAAACGGAGAAAGAAGATTAAAACATTCCTGATCCGTAGCTAATACCCCCTTCACAGTCTTCATAATCATCTTCAAGTCTTCTTTTGGCACCCCTCTGCACCTGTCTTGCTTTTTTCACTAATGCCTTGATTATATTATCAGCATGCCTTAGTCTGTGCTGATCTAAAATGAACATAGCACGTACCGTACGGGAACCAACACACATACCCAACTTTTGAAGGACCTGGCATTTAGTTATATTTCCAAGATTGAAGGTTGCCACAGCATCATACACACCAAAATGTAGTGTATTAATTCCGACAAACACTGTTTTTGGGAGACGATGCCATATCACACTATTCAAGCACTCGTTGGGGTTCTGCGTTTTTCCGTGAAGACATTTCATCAGAAGACTTCTGTCAGCCAGATCTCTGAAAATGGGCTTTATTTCTGCCATGATGGCTGATGGTAGACTGTGGTGGTGAATGTATTTCTCTCCTGTTGTTAGTCCCCTATTGTATTTACACCAGCTGTTTTCACCTTTGGGGCACAAACCATGTTGTGGATGCTCATCCGTGGATGCGGTGTGGAAATATAAAGCCCATATAGCTCTCCTCATTTCTTCAAGATTGCCTGTATTTTGCCTGATTGCAAGGCCATAGCAGTTCTGAATGTGGTCTATTATGGAATCAGTCAATCTTCCTCTGCCATCCAAGGTTTTCCCATCATCTAGTTTTTTCCCTTTCATAACTGATTTTAACCTTCTCAGCCTGGCACCCATTCTCTTCTGCACATGTCCTATACATTCAAGTTTGCTTATATTTACACTGTTCCCATATGGTTTGCTTTCCAAAACTTCTTTGAATGCTTTAGAGTCACCATCTCCCAGATATTTGACATAGCGAACATTATACCACTGTGAAGAGCGATGAAAAATTTTCTTCACCCCAGCAACCTCCATGCCACCACTACTACCATAATAATTAGCAATACAGTCATCACTGTGTTCATTTTTCAGCCTGCCTGTGCACCTACAGTATTTAGACATTATTGCAACATCAATAACCTTGCCAGTATCAACACTAGTTGCTGTTACAACACCATTGTTGGAGGTGTGGCCCCTTTTCTGCCACGTGCCATCAAACGCCACTGTGAGGTCACGACTGCCGTCATTTTCTTCCACTGCTTCTTCCACAGCAACCTGCATTGACTTCTGTGCTACATCTTCAACTGCAGATCCTAGTACATAATTGTAAGCTTCAAACTTTGAAGGTGCACTTGGAAGATTTAGAACACCACATAGCATATCACCAGCTGCTTTGCCCTTACCAATTGCTCGCAATCCATAAACTAACCTAATATTTACACTATAAAGTTCAGTTTTCTTGTATCCATTATTTACAGTTACTGAAACCGAACTTGGAAACTTACAGCTGTATTTACAAACACTGCATATTAAATTAAACTGGGCAGCCAGGCCAACATGGGATTCTACTTTCAGAGAAACGTTTCCATGACATTTTTTGCAGCACAAACTGTTTTCAAGAGCTTCACACAATATATTCGTATCAATGAGTTCAAAAACTTCATTCCCTCTATCAAGTAAATTATATTTCTCTTCCAAATCTCTTAGTTTTTTATGAGAAGCACTGTTTTCATTTGGTGTAAGTTCGTTCGGCAAATCAGTAATAAGTGGATTCACATTTTCCAACAGTGATGATGATGAACTGCTTTGCTTTGCTAATGAATCATTATTTCTTTTCTTTTGCCAGTTCACACGCTTTTTAAATACTTTTGCTTTAGCTCTAGGCATTTTCACTGCGAAAAATGAAGCACTAAATACGAAATAACTCAACAACAACTACTTTCTTATATCACACTGTTTACAAAACAGTCCCGCCACAAAGTCAAAGAGAAACTTGAGGAAACCAGAGAGAAACATTTTCGGGCAACTAGTGTATAAATAGTCGCTGGAAACCGGGATATTTGAATTCATGTCACTTTAAAGGTACTGCCAAAAAGTTCATGGTCAGCCACGAGAGACGTATATAACTAAAGCGCAATACCCGATCTCACAAATATATAAAAATAAAATAGTTATAATTGTAGTAGAGCTATGTATGATACGTCATTTTAAAGAGGAAACATGGCAGAATATAATACGCCAATAAAAAAAAAATTCGATTTTTTAACCCAAAATCCGATTCCGTATCCCCTTAAGCACTATGGGACTTAACTTCTGAGGTCATCAGTCCCCTAGAACTTAGAACTACTTAAACCTAACTAACCTAAGGACACCACACACATCAATGCCCGAGGCAGGATTCGAACCTGCGACCGTAGCCGTCGAGACAGGTGCGCTCACCTTCTAATGCAGCGGCTATTTCCGCTAATGAGTAAGGTCAACATCGGTTTTGGGATAAATTAATTACTTAGCAATACAAGGAAGTATCGGATGAGACAAGGTGAGCTAAAGTTTTGAACAGTTTATTTGACTCTGAGGATGTGTGGAACCATTCGAACATCTGGTGCCACTTCTAGTGAGAGCTGTGAGTTAACCACGTTTTAACGTGCGTCAAATGGATTACAAACAGTCGCTCTTTCATTCTTTTGTGAAACGTAGCAGGAAGTAAATCTCCTGTCAGCATATGCAACATCGCTCTCCGTGCAATATATTCTTAAATTTTCATTATCAATAATTATACATGTCGTAAGGCGGAGTACGTTTAGTTCCAGTTCAGTCGTAGACTCACACTTCCTCCGGTTGTAAAGGAAACGTTGGAAAAATAAGTGCATCGAGCTGAGTGACTTCTGTATCTTTCAGCAGCTTTAATACAGATGGAAACAAAACTCTTCCGAAATTATCGCTATACAACGCCTTCCTGAATAACAAAAGCTAATTCCAGATACACAAGCCGACTTTAGGAGAGTGCATTCTGTCACTGCCCTTATACTGAGAACCTGTTGCAATATGCCAATAGGAATATAGGCCTACCTTACAGACTGCCCATTAACTTTATATTTAAATACAGAGCAGGCATTCCACACTGTGTGGCACCCTGGACTATAATCTAAACAAATCACTTCCGAAATTCTTGACCATGACATACAACTCTCAGCTCAGTCCTAGATGATAGCCCCCCAACCGTCATAGTGGGTGACAAACATCATGAGATTTTTTTTCGCACAAGCTGGAGTACCACCGAGAGTCATCTTGTCCCCATTAGCACATAGTATCCCAGACCGTGTAACATCTGGGGTAGACTACAAGCTGACGATATACACATCGCCCAACTCACTAGGACGGACTTTTAGCGTTATACTCTATGACAACGCGTATTAGTGTTACGAAAGAGCAACAGCAGGCATAAAAAAAAGGAACATGTGATACATCAGCGAATTACAAAAATGGCTCGGTCTTTGGCTCAATTAATCTATACAGCCAAAAAACGTCAACCTGTTATCTTCAAACAAAAAACTACAAGAAATAGAACGTAAACAACAGGAAGCATGAAGTCTTGGGGAGAAGAAATAACTGCATAAACGAAAGCAAAATGTCTCGGAGAGACTGTTGGTACTACAATATCATGGAATCCTCACATGAACAACCCCACAGCAAAATGAAGACGACGACTCGGACTTTTCAAACTAATTAAAAGACGCATTAATGGCACATGAAACGAAACATCTGCTCTCACATGCAAGATCTTCATTACATCAATTCTCGAATATGTAGTACCTGTCCCGATGCCTAACCACTGTTCAGCATAGAAAGACGAATCCCAGGAATAGGCACAAGGTCTATGCCACATACGAAATAACCGATGTAAAAGCCTTAAAATTGACTCAGCCTAAATTTCAGTACAATTACCCATCGCATACACCAGCCCGATTCATAAGAAAAAGAAAAGACGGACTGTAAACATAGATAGCCATCAACAACCATCTCTTAAAGAAAAAAAGAAAATATCGTTTAGGACTACTGTTCACAAGACATTCCCAAGTGAGGTTTTAAAAGGGTATACCTCGCCTGTAAGACAAATGCCGGGATAGTAGCACACTCCTTACATTATAATTATTATTAATCAAAATAAAAAAAAATAGACAGGAGACAATAATGTGAGGGATCTCGCAGGTGGAACACTGAATAAACTGTTCTTGGTATTCCTACCGCATGATGAGTTTACAATTACACGAGAAACTTCTATCGTGCCTTATACTAAAGGCTTCTGGGACACTGTGATTAATGAAGCCATCGAAACAAACAATACTGATGACACCATTAGTAGAGATAGTGGCAAACAGTTCACAGTTCCGTGTGATCCAGCGATCGCGAAGTTGAAGCAGGCACATCAAATGCGGAATCCTTGTCTACGTCTACATGGACATCTACATGGATACTCTGCAAATCACATTTAAGTGCCTGGCAGCTAATCACATTTAAGTGCCTGGCAGCTATATGCCATATATGGCGTTACCGCGGACACCAGTGACGTCACAGCCGGCAGCTCGAGGTCCACCCGAAAGATAGGTAGCGCACGTTACAATACAGGCCTTACGAGCTGCAGAAGAAAGCGAATTACTATTTGAGACCATTTTTATACTTCGTAGCTGCGCGTTTAGACAGACTCACGCTCTCAGTAACATCTGACAAAGTTAAGGACTCCATTGCGTGCCTTTTCATTGCTATACTGATTGGCCCAGGACACAGCCGAGCTTTAGAGATGTATGTCGGGTAAGGCGACTAGTGTGACGTCACAACTTCGTTGCGGGGCCCGTATTTCCCGTGGGCCCGCGGCAGCAGGCCAAACAATAGTCATGCCTCTTGACAAATGCCAAAGAGTTCTTGGCCGAAAAGTTGTGGAACTACACCACTTGATATGGCTTGAAACCGGAGAATATTTCATACAACAGACAATAAATTCAAAATTTTCCATTCTCCCGATCTAAAAATAAACTGAGTCTAAACAGTGCTTCAAACTGTAGTTGTGAAGAGCACAAGCTCCCTCACGAGACAACTCTCTCCGTCTTAATAAATAAATAAAAAAGAGCTCCGAACAATAAAGACCCGGACGCCCATGTATATGGTACCCTCAACACAAGTTCAGTACGTAGAGTCCTCGAGGCAGTGGAGAGGGCGAAGCGTCGGTGTGGGGCTACGACCGCAGCGGGGAACAGGCGAGAAAAGCGCTGGGGATTACGGGCGGCTGTTCGCGGGGCCGTGTTTACCCCGGCCGGGAATCACTTTGGCCAGACAGTTTGGCGCGCCCTCGAGGGCGGCGTCCACTCGACCGCGGCCGGTTCAAGAGCCAGCCGGCCCGCCTTGGCGAATATCGACCGCCGGCGCGGTGTAAACACTCGGCGCTCGGACAGCCGCCTCTGCTCTCACCCGACAAGTGCTCAGCCGGAAACATTGCTCCGCTCACCCACTTGACCGACTCCAGCAACTCCCCACAGGCTTCTCCCCGGCCGCCATCCCAGTCCCACTGACGCCGAAACTCTAGCAGTGTGACTTTTATCTTTGCTTTCGAGGTCGTCACTCTTTCGACTGGTTTGATCCTGTTCGTCTTTCCCTATCTTCAAAAAATGGTTCAAATGGCTCTGAGCACTATGGGACTTAACTTCTGAGGTCATCAGTCCCCTAGACTTAGAACTACATAAACCTAACTAACCTAAGGACATCACACACATCCATGGCCGAGGCAGGATTAGAACCTGCGACGGTAGCGGTCGCGCGCTCCGGACTGTAGCGCCTACAACCGCTCGGCCTCCCTATCGTTAGTATTTTCGTCCCTATGTAGCTACAAATGTCCTCTACCAACTATTTTGCATTTTCTTGTTTCTGAATCCCCTACTGTTTCACCTCCAAATTGCTTTCCTGCACCAGCAGAATGCAGTAGCAGATGCACCACTGTTTCTTCTTCTGCGTCTACATCCATATTCTGCAAACCACTGTGAAGTGCATGGCGCAGTGTCCATCCCATCGTACCAGTCGTTAGAGTTCCCCTTACCATTAACGAGTGGATCGCGAGAAGCATGATTCCAGGATGAGATTTTCACTCTGCAGCGGAGTGTGCGCTGATATGAAACTTCCTGGCAGATTAAACCTGCGTGCCGTGCCGAGAAGGTAGGACACGAGGTAACTGGCAGATGTAAAGCTGTGAGGACGGGGCGTGAGTCGTGCTTGGGTAGCTTAGTTGGTAGAGCACTTGCCCGCGAAAGGCAAAGGTCCCGCGTTCGAGTCTCGGACCGCACACAGTTTTAACCTGCCAGGAAGTTTCAGAAGCATGACTGTTTAAACATATCTGTGGGCTCTCAAATTTGTCTAATCCTGTCCTCACAATCTCTACGGGGGCGATGCGGGAGGTTTGTAGTATATACCTAGATTAATCATTTAAAATTGGCTCTTGAAAATTTCTAAACAAACTTCCTCGGGATAGTTTGCGGTTATCTCCAAGCGTCTGCCACTTTCTTCAGCATCTTCATGATCTCTTCCCATGGATCAAACAAACCTGTGGTCATTCGCACTGGCCTTCTTTGTATACATTGTTCTGATGTTGCGAGATGCGATCCTCTTTTGTTTTGATGGTTGTAGAGGCCTCTGCTATTTTTCTGAGCGTGCGTTTATATTTTTCAACTGTTCTGTGTGTGTGTGTGTGTGTGTGTGTGTGTGTGTGTGTGTGTGTGTGTGTTTGGTCATTTATTATCTGTTTCATTTCTGTGATTGGCTTTCCTATTTGAAAATTTTATCGCAGTGCAAGTAGATGTTTTTTTGTTACTGGGTCCGATTATTTTCATGCCTGCTTCCATGTACGTATTTTAGTACGGTGTGAATGGCTCGTGGCATTTATGCATGCTCTTTTATACTCAAAGCAAAACAAAAGACGGACTGCTGCAATGAGTATGCCTTAAAACAAAGGGAAACGCATATTATCTGAATAAGACCTTTATTACAGTAGCAAAAGGCTGTGTATAACCTATGTTAGTAGCGTAACTGCGATTGCGGAAAAAGACGCTTAAAAACAAAAAACCAAAACCCGTAATTTCAAATGCTGCACTCACGTGCAATTATTATTAATAAATGTACGAGACTGAGTCTAAAAGTAAAGAACGTTTTGATCTGATGAGGCGCGTTATGTTTCACCACAACCGCCGTTATGTCACTCAGTATCCTGATCGTTGATACGAGTCTGGCGCTAACAGTGAGCAAGAAGTACGCTTTTTCCTGTTTATTTGTGCGATTTTAAAATTCTTGACAAAAATAAGCATCCCGCCAAGTGTGAGGTTCTTAGTGTAATACGGTTTCTGAATACAAAAGAAAAGTCTAACCTAACAAAATTTAAAGACAGATAACAGAAGTTCACGCAAATGTGATGAATAAAGCTTCAGTTCAAAAGTCGTGCGCCATGTCTAACGGCGAATAGTCGTCATGCGGAACAAACAGGCCGACCTGCATCTGTCAGAAATAAACTAGAAATATCTCGATACCGTTTTTACCCGCGACCGACGTGTGTCCGCTTCAATGCCAATTGTCGTGTGCGGTCGTTTAATAAGTATCTCCCAGATAAACATAGTCTAAATGTATACCGGTAATATACCGTTCTATATATATTTTATTTATCTTTCAATCTTGTGTCGTAGTTGCCTTTCCTTTTTATAGCTGCTGTGTTGTTTTTTGTTATCAAGTTATACCATTTTCGGATTTAATGATTTCATATTTGAAATTGTTTTCACATTACTGTTGTAACATTGCTATAAATCTACACAATAATGTGGAAGTTCTGTATTGAATCGTATTATTTTTTCTTTCTTTTCATGTCATATATATAAGCTAATGTAACTGAATGAGCTATAAACCAAAGACACCGCCAAAGGTAAATTAACGAGTTGTTTTGTGGCAACGATAGTGTTTTGATACATCGTTAAATATCTGTAAGATACAAAGTAAGAAATACGCTCTTCAATTTGCTAAATCAGGTATCTTCAGCCTTTTGTTTCGGAAAGTGGTGGCGAACGGACGTGGGCTTGGATCCGTTGTACCAGCACTGTTAAAAACATGTATTTCAACCGTTCATTAAAAGTATTATAAAAAGTTATTAGAAAAGGAATATTTATTCGCACGGTTATTAGGTCAGCTCCTACCAGTTCATCATTTCACTCGCCGCCAAGATCGTGCATCAATATGTTTGGTGCAGACAAGAATAATTCACGCGGTATATGGAGGAGCGTTCCTGCGTCGACACTGCCGAAGACAAAACACAATGGAATGTGAAGGTAATCAAGAAATGGTTCAAATGGTTCTAAGCACTTAACATCTGAGGTCATCAGTCCCCCTAGACTTGGAACTACTTAAACCTAACTAACCAAAGGACATCACACACATCCATGCCCTAGACTTGGAATTACTTAAACGTAACTAACGAAAGGACATCACACACATCCATGCCCGAGGCAGGATTCGAACCTGCGACCGTAGCAGCAGCGCGCTTCCGGACTGAAGCGCCTAGAACCGCTCGGCCACAGCGGTCGGCGGAAGGACTTGATAGGCACCTATTAAACTTGGTTTACTTATACTAAAAATATTGTGCTTTGTGTGACAAATCGACAATTTCAATGGTTTCGGTGATTATTTGGTACTGCACTGTGCGTGATGCAAACTATGTTTATTGAGCTCGAATGTGATGATATTAAAGCTCTGTTGATACTGGTATCAGTTAAAGTCCAAACGAGATTGTGCACGGATTCATAAATTACCTTGCAAATTTTTTCAACTGTTCTTTCTAATCATTTTTTCCAATTTCTCAAGCATTTATTAACCCATCTGCATTTCCACATCCGTATTCATTGTGCGAATGAAAAAAAAAAGAAGAAAGAGAATCTGGTGAATGCACTGATTTTGTGCACCATGCATTGAGGATTTCGAAGAAAATACCTTTTCGACAAATATTGGTGCAGGGTAATAACGTACATTAAAAACGATAGAACGTTTATTTGAATTGTTTCATTATCTTATCTGTTACCGCTGCAACTGTATTGATTCAGAAATATTAAGCTAATTTTTTATTTTCCAAGGCGGTGTTTCACCCCCTTAGCGGCCGAATGGACACGTATAAAAAAATTTGTCTCACACTTTGCTCTACATTACATGTTCAGAGCCGATCAATCTCCAAGTGTTTGCCTTGAGTAGGTTTATTCGTGAGTATGCTGCTGGACAGGAAAGCTCGTGGAGCACTGCTTCAAATGTGAAATACTGAAGGACGACTACGCAGAAACACAGCTCAGATGTCACAATATGGTGTTTATAGGTTTTCTGTCATTAAATCGATTAAAGACGTCAGCAGAAATAAACGTCCTTCACTTTGGGGGCCATAAATCTGGCAGAGTGCACCGTACTACATTAGACGGGGCGGGCCGGTGAATTTTTTAAGTGGGCGCGGGCCGCGGGTGGTAAACAGCGTCCCAGACAATGGGCGCGCAGAGGCCAGGGCGCACGTGGCGAGTATTACGGCGCCATTGTGGCGCCGCCAACATACTCCTCATTAGGGCCCACAATGGCGGCCGGCCGGCCATTGTGGCCTTCCCTTACCCCGCGCGCTGCCGCGCCGGTAATTAAAGCGAATTTTCTTCTTCGTTATCGCCCGCCACGGCCCTCTGTTATGCCGGCGAGACACTTCCCGCACGGAGTGCCGCTGCCCGGTCAAAAGCTTTGCTCTCTGTGCTCCACCTCGGCGCTGTCAACACCCACTGTCTTCACGGCCAGATGGACACCGGGCAGTGACTCGTCGACAATAAGCGAGTTACTTCGCTCCGTCGAGGTGATTCCAGCGCAGCCAGATACGTGTCGAGTGTAATAGGGGTCGAGTACGATATTATTGCAAATCGGAGTGAGGGGGTTTCGATCGGCTTACCGCGACTTCTTATCATGACATGTCACGAGAACGCACCGAGAAACACTTGATAGTGTATGCGCTTCCGTCTTGAAATCATTTACAGTGCCATGGGTTTACCTTATTCACTATGGTACTTGTTCACTATACAGTGAGGTGACAAAAGTCATGGGGTAGTTAGCCGGCCGCGGTGGTCTAGCGGTTCTAGGCGCTCAGTCCGGAACCGCGCGACTGCTGCGGTCGCAGGTTCGAATCCTGCCTCGGGCATGGATGTGTGTGATGTCCTTAGGTTAGTTAGGTTTAAGTAGTTCTAAGTTCTAGGGGACTCATGACCACAGATGTTAAGTCCCATAGTGCTCAGAGCCATTTGAACCATTTGAACCATGGGGTAGTTAAATCCCCACACAAAAATGGCGATAGCATCACGTACACAAGGCACTAACGGGCACTGCGCTGACGCAGCTGCAATTTGTACTCAAGCGAGTCATGTGAGAAGATTGTTCAAATGGCTCTGAGCACTATGGGACTCAACTTCTGAGGTCATCAGTCCCATAGATCTTAGAACTACTTAAACCTAAGGACATCACACACATCCATGCCCGAGGCAGGATTCGGTGTGTGTGGTTTGAGGTTTTCGGGCGCTAAACAGTCGAACCTGCTACCGTAGCGGCTACGCGGTTCCCGACTGTAGCGCCTAGAACCGCTCGGAAACCCCGGCCGGGATGTGGGAAGATTTCCGAAGTGACTATTGCCGCACGACGGGAATTAGCAGATTATGTACGCGGAATGGTTGGTGGAGCTACAAGTGCGAGATATTCCATTTCGGAAATCGTTACGGTATTCAATATTCCGAGATCCACAGTGTCAACAGCGAGCCGAGAATACCACATTTCAGAAATTACCTCCACCCATGGACAGTGCAGAGGCCAACGCCCTTCACGA
This sequence comes from Schistocerca piceifrons, assembly GCF_021461385.2. Classification (NCBI taxonomy): domain Eukaryota; kingdom Metazoa; phylum Arthropoda; class Insecta; order Orthoptera; family Acrididae; genus Schistocerca; species Schistocerca piceifrons. Next base: position 104,309,941 of record NC_060140.1, on the reverse strand, counting down.
CCGAGAGCAGCAGCGTTTCCGTAGAGTTTTCAGTGCTAGCAGACAAGCAACAGTGCTTGAAATAACTGCAGAAATCAATGTAGGATGTAAGAAGAACAAATTTACATCTACATCCATACTCCGCAAGCCACCTGACGGTGTGTGGCGGAGGGTACCTTGAGTACCTCTATTGGTTCTCCCTTCTATCCCAGTCTCGTATTGTTCGTTGTCGGTATGCCTCTGTGTGGGCTCTAATCTCTCTGATTTCATCCTCATGGTCTCTTCGCGAGATATACGTAGGAGGGAGCAATATACTGCTTGACTCTTCGGTGAAGTTATGTTCCCGAAACTTCAACGAAAGCTCGAACCGAGCTACTGAGCGTCTCTCTTGCAGAGTCTTCCACTGGAGTTTATCTATCATCTCCGTAACGCTTTCGCGATTACTAAATGATCCTGTAACGAAGCGCGCTGCTCTCCGTTGAATCATCTCTTCTATCAACCCTATCTGGTACGGATCCCACAATGGTGAGCAGTACACAAGCAGTGGGCGAACAAGTGTACTGTAACCTACTTCCTTTCTTTCCGGACTGCATTTCCTTAGGATTCTTCCAATGAATCTCAGACTGATATCTGCTTTACCGACGCTTAATTTTATATGATCATTCCATTCTAAATCACTCCTAATGCCTACTCCCAGACAATTTATAGAATTAAGTGATTCTAGTTGCTGACCTGCTTTATTGTAGCTAAATGATAAAGGATCTTTCTTTCTATGTATTCGCAGCACATTACATTTGTCTACATTGAGATTCCATTGCCATTCCCTGCACAATGCGTCAATTCGTTGCAGATCCTCCTGCATTTCAGTACAATTTACCATCGTTACAACCTCTCGATATACTACAGCATCATCCGCAAAAAGACTCAGTGAACTTCCGATGTTATCCACAGGGTCATTTATATATATATTGTGAATAGCAACGGTCCTACGACACTCCCCTGAGGCACACCGGAAATCACTCTTACTTCGGAAGACTTCTCTCCATTGAGAATGACATGCTGCGTTCTGTTATCTAGGAACTCTTCAATCCAATCACACAATTGGTCTGATAGTCCCTATTCTGTTACTTTGTGGGGAACTGCATCATACACCTTGCGCAAGTCAAGAAACACGGCATCTATCTGGGAACCCGTGTTATGGTCCTCTGAGTCTCGTGGTCAAATAGCGCGAGCTGGGTTTCACACGATCGTTTTTTCCGAAACCCATGCTGATTCCTACAGAGTACATTTCTAGTCTCCAGAAAAGTTATTACACTCCAAGATAATACGTGTTCCAAAATTCTACAACTGATCGACGTTAGAGATATAGGTCTATAGTTCTGCACATCTGTTCGACATCCCTTCTTGAAAACGGGGATGACCTGTGCCCTTTTCCAATCTTTTGGAACGCTACGCTCTTCTAGAGACCTGCAGTACACCGCTGCAAGTAGGGGGACAAGTTCCTTCGCATACTCTGTGTAAAATCGAACTGGTATTCCATCAGGCCCAGCGGCCTTTCCTCTTTTGAGCGATTTTAATTGTTTCTCTATCCCTCTGTCGTCTATTTCGATATCTACCATTTTGTCATCTGTGCGGCAATCTAGAGAAGGAACTACAGTGCAGTCTTCCTCTGTGAAACAGCTTTGGAAAAAGACATTTAGTATCCGTTTGACATGCGGCGAAATATGGCAGCAGACGAGCGACGCGACTACCTCTGCTAACAGCACGACATTGCTTGCAGCGCCTCTCTTTAGCTCGTGACCATATCGGATGCACCCTAGAGGACTGAAAACCGTGGGGTGGTGAGATGAGTCCTGATATCAGTTGCTAACAGCTGATGGTAGGGTTCGAGTGTGGCGCCGACCTCACGAAGCCATCGACCCGTGTTGTTAAGAAGGCATGGAGCAAGCTCGTGGAGGCTCCATATTATTGTGGGCTCTGTTTACATCGAATGGATTGGGTCTTCTGATCTAGCTGAACTGATTGTTAACTGGAAATTTTTATGTTCGGCTACATGGACACCATTTGCTGCCATTCATGGATTTCATCTTCCCAAACAATGATGGAATTTGTATGGATGACAATGCGTCATGTCACACGGGCCACAATTGTTCGTAATTGTTTAATGAACTTTCTCGACAATTCGCGCCACCAAGATCGCTCGACGTGAATGGCATCGAATATTAATGGGACATGATCGAGAGGTCATTTCGTGCACAAAACCCTGCACCGACAACACGTTCGGAACTACGGACGGCTAAAGAGACAGCACGGCTCGATATCTCTGCAGGGGACTTCCAGCGACTTGTTGAGTCCACGCCACGTCGAGTATCTGCACTACTCCGGGAAAAGGGAGGTCCGACACGACAGTAGGAGGTACCCCGAGACTTTTGTCAGCTCAGTGTGAAGACACGCCACGTTTACGTTGACGACCACGGGAGGCCAAGTGCTATACTATCGAGGTGGGGTAGAACGTATTCCTGGCAGGTGTAGACGCATCGTTGCCGTGACACTTTTTCAAGCAGCTCTCCTTCCTAGTCTACCTTGCGTGTTTTTCTCTGTTCATACCTTCTGAAAATTACATCCACTTGAACCTGCTTACGGTAACGCAGACGCCGGACGGTGTGACCGAGCGATTCTAGGCGCTACAGTCTGAAATCGCGCGACCGCTAGGGTGGTAGGTTCGAATCGTGCCTTGGGCATGGATCTGTGTGATATCCTTAGGTTAGTTAGGTTTAAGTATTTCTAAGTTCTAGGGGACTGATGACCTCAGAAGTTAACGGACTGGATACAGAAGCTCTTTGTCAAAGACTGCGAAAATTAAAACAGCTGATTCGTTGACACAAGTTACTTATAACACAAAAGTGCTCTTACCGTAACATCAAGCTACTTTTACTATTAAGACTCTCATACGTGGGTTGTGCATGAAGACGAAACCCTACTCCATAGCGCCAGTTAAGGACATCTCTGACAACTGAAAAAAGAGCGTTAACCAGACCAGATTTTACTTACAAAATACAACAAAAACAGTAAAACAAAGAAATAAAAGGAGGGCAGCTATATGCAACAGGAGGACACAATTTTACTGCCTGGTCAATCGACTGGGATGCAGAATGTGACTGAAAAATTGATGCCTTTTTCGATACAAAATAAAATATGAATAAAAAAATATCACGATGCTCCAAAGAAAATCTCTGTACAACTGCAGCGAAACCGGAAGGTGAATCATACAGAGCTATAAACCTCAAAAGTTTATTGGCAAGGGTGGGAAACCTCGTCGAATAATCAACAATAGTATGCGATACGCTTTGAACGGCGGAAAGCAATTATGGCTAATTAAAAGGAAGAAAAATGAAATTGTAAGTCAAAAAGGGTGACGCTCACTACAAAATGTAATACCGTTTTAAAAAGAAAAGTTACCTCTCTCGCATGATATTGAATAACTTTATGTTTTAACCGGTGTCTCAGAGAGGCAGGTTGCATAACATTGCCACGACTTTGGAGAGAAGCAGAGCTATTTTCAGTTTGTTACAGGGTTGAGAGATCGCTTTATGCAATTCGCTGTAGTCGTCTCACGAGACAGCATCATAAAACGCGTGGTACTATAAATGCGCCGAAACGAACACAGCGGGAAAGGAGCTCACATTCGCGACGCAACGAGATTACGTCTACGGCCGGACGAGACTTGGTTCTGCAAGAGCTACGTAATAGCTCGGGCTAACGAGCTTTTCACGGGCAAGGGATGTGAACCACTACATTTTAAAGACTTGTTAGAGATAAAGGCTCGGAGCGCACGACGAACAGAACTTAGAACGGGAGGGCGCAGCGAGAGCCCCGCGCCGAAAGCGTTTGCTACAGAGAGCCGGGGGTGGCTACAAAATTGCTCCAAGACCGCTGCAGAGAAGAAAATCCGATAATCAGGCGAGCCACACGTTTGCACACTGAAGACGACGCAACGACAAAAGAAATGTTTTTGATACTTCGCTTCAAAAGCAGAACTGAAAGCACTAGTGGATTTGGCAAGCTATTAGCGAGACGGCGACTCAAAATGAAACACTGATTGGTGTCCTGTGAATGTTTATTCTCAAAATGTCCACACTCGGGTTGTCAGCAAACAGAGCTGATCACACCTACGGATTTGTTAAGTCGGCGTTTTTCATTTTTTAGCGTGATTTTTTTTTTTTTTTTTGGCATGACCTTGCTTCTCATCGAGATATTTACAGGTGTGTGTGTGTGGGGGGGGGGGGGGGGGGGGGGTGCGCTTTCCAGCATAGTTATCGAGTGCCTAGACTACGAATTTCAATGCGACTTGATACACACCTGATGTACTACCTGGAAACATACACAGTTATGGTAGGACAACAGTAGTCATTTTCACACTCATGGATTAACTACGGTGATTTACCAGATATTTTTTGCGGCGCGGTCTTGGGCGTCTTGCCATGGTTCGCGCGGCTCCACCCGTCCGAGGTTCGAGTCCTCCCTCGGTCATGGGTGTATGTGTACCGTCCTTAGCGTAAGTTAGTTTAAGTTAGAGTAAGTATTGTGTAAGCCTTGGGACCGATGACATAAGCAGTTTGGTCCCATAGGAGCTTACCACCACCACCAGGTTTTTAGGATCGGCGACTGTACTTTATATTGCCTTACTCTAGCACTCGGGACGTACCTTAGCTACTACTAATGTTATTCTGGCTAACTGACGTTTTCTGATTCAGCAACAGCTCCCAAACTGTGAAGGCAAAAAGGAAAACCCTGACTTGTTTACCTAAAACGAAAAACCTACGCTGAAACAAAACGTTAGCTGTGAGGGGGTCAGGAAAGGAATGAACATGAAACTTTTGGGATTTCCCGTCACAAAATGTCCCCCCAAGAAAATTCGTTACGGGAGATATGCTAGAATATTCTGGACTACTTACATACGGTAAGTGGGAGACCAGGAAAATATGAAAATTCTGCTAAATTTTTCATGATATATGTACATAGTGTATCTGTGTCTGGTCGCTATTTTTTTTGCTGCTATACCATAAACAAGTATGTATTTTCCATAGTACTTTACAGATGGTTCTGTTTTAACAGCTTATTAATTTAATCTAGGTGTACTACCTTTAAATTGTTGTTAACAACTTAAAACAAATAAACCTGGACGAGGTTAATAAGCTGTAGAAAAAGAACCAACTGTAAAATATTGTGAAAAATACATACTTGTTCATGATAAGACAGGAAGAAAGTAGAGACCAGACACAGATGTAATACGAACATACGTAATGAACAACTTAACGTTGTAACAGGAAATGGGAATAACGGAAATTTTGGAAATTTGTAGCAAGTTCTATGGGACCAAACTGCTGAAGTCATCGGTTCCTAGGCTTACACACTACTTAATCTACCTTAAACTAACTTACGCTAAGGACAAGACACACACCCATGCCCAAGGGAGGCCTCGAACCTCCGAAGGGGGGAGCCGCGCGAACCGTGGCAAGGCGCCTTGAACCATGGCAAGGCGCCATAGACAGTGGCAATAACGACCAAATAATATTACAGTACGAGAGAAAAATAAGTTAAGCAGCTAACAGGAAATAACTATTCATTAAAACGTCATACTGTAACCTGCAATACAGTGCTGGCCCTACGGTCCGCACGAAAAAAGGACACTTTTAAATATTTATTCGTAATACACAAAACTACAAAAATAATTTTCTGGTGCGTCATTCCCTTGCAGTGAGTGCGTGCTGGCTGTTCCTGGCACTAAACATTCCTGCGTTGAACATCGATCAAATAATTAATATTTTACTGTTAAGTAATACGGAAATAGTTGAAATCTGGCTTTTTTCTTGTGTTCCATTGCTTATACCGAGGGAACTTGACTTCCTGATTCATATGCAATATGACAATTGTTTACTGAGACGTAAACATATTCCAGGGATACACTTCGATTTTGATCGACTTTGAATATGTGGTAGTGTAGATCAAAATAAGACACACATCTTTTATTATACGTGGTCATACAGCCGTTAAGGAGGTGAAACACCCCTAGAAACAAAACTTAAATATTTCGAAACGAGTACCGTTGAAACGGCAACAGATATTTTAAAAAAAGCTTCAAATAAAAGTTCTATCTTTCTACTGTAAGTTACGACGCTGCATCCACATCAGTCGAAAAAGTCACTTTTTTTTAAATCCCCTCCCCTACAGTATTTTGTTTTTCATTTCGACATTTGACTAATAGCAAAACGTGTAGCATCGTTAATAGCACATTCAATCTTGTATGATGTTCTACTCTAAAGACGCATTTGTCAGAAATAAGCTACAAATTTTTCTGCATCGCTGCACGCATATTCTATATGTGAAGGGCTTATTTCAATAGTGGAACAAGTCCATTACTTCCACTTTTCAGTCTATAATGATTCTGAAAGTAACGAGCCAAACAAACAGAAAGAAAGGTTCATATCTAGCAAAAAGCCATATGCTTCAATATTTCTGGTATCTCAACTGCAGATTTTTTTAAACTGTAGGACGCTGTATCTCAATATGAAAAAAAATGGACTTGTACCACTATTGGAATACGCCCTTCGTGTGTCCGCTTCAGTGCCAGTTATCGTGGTCGGTTATTTTACAAGCCTTTCCCATATAAAAATACAAACATCAAAAAAAGGTTTGCATCACCCCGGTACCCAGAACTCCCGAAGATAAACGTTGACGATATTGTATCACGGACACAGTCCCTTTGACCGTTCAGAGACGTCACTAAATCCGCCCAAAGATTTAAACAACCGTGCTTGAGCAGCGCCTATTAGACGGAGGGGATCTGACAGCCGATCAGTTCCAGTCATTCCACCAGGAAGGATGTACACGGCGCGTGTTGTCTGCAGTTCAACCATTCCTAGACGGTCAATATCGCGGTTCGATCGCGTCCGCATTGTTACTTTGTGCCAGGAATATCTCTCAACGAGGGAAGTGTCCAGGCGTCTCGGAGTGAACCAAAGCGATGTTGTTCGGACATGGAGGAGATACAGAGAGACAGGAACTGTCGATGGCAAGCCTCGCTCAGGCCACCTATGGGTTATGGCTCAGACTAACCCTGACAGTAATGTCACCGTGTTGAATAATGCTCTTCGTGCAGCCACAGGACGTTGTGTTACGACTCAAAATGTGCGCAATAGGCTGCATCATGCGCAACTTCACTTCCGACGTCCATGGCCAGGTCCATCTTTGCAACCACGGCACCATACAGCGCGGTACAGATGGGCCGAACAACATGCCGAACGGACCGCTCAGGAATGGCATCACGTTCTCTTCACCGATGAGTGTCGCATATGCCTTCAACCAGACAATCGTCGGAGACGTGTTTGGCGGGAACACGGTCAGGCTGAACGCCTTAGGCACACTGTCTAGCGAGTGCAGCAAGGTGGAGGTTCCCTGCTGTTTTGGGGTGGCATTATCTGGGGCCGACGTACGCCGCTGGAGGTTATGGGAGGAGCCGTAACGGTTGTAAGATACGTGAATGCCATCTTCCGGCCGATAGAGCAACAATATCGGCAGCATATTGGCGACGCATTCTTCTTCATGGACGACAATTTGCGCCCCCATCTTGGGACCCACCAACCACTCTGAGGGATCTACGCCAAATCGCCGTTGAGGAGTGGGACAACCTGGACCAACAGTAGCTTGATGAAGTTGTGGATAGTATGCCACGATGAATACAGGCATACATCAATGCAAGAGGACGTGCTACTGGGTATTAGAGGTAACTGTGTACAGCGGTCTGGACCACCACCTCTGGCGGTCTCGCTGTATGGTGGTACAACACGCAATGTATGGTTTTCATGAGCAATAAAAAGGGCGGAAATGATGTTTATGTGGATGTCTACTGCAGTTTTCTGTACAGGTTCCGGAACTTTCGGAACCGAAGTGATGCAAAACTTTCTTCGATGTGTGTAAACGAGTATTTCACCTATATCGTTTTGTATATCTATTTTACTTTTATTCTATTGTATCGCTTGAGCCTTGTCCCGCAGATACGCAGGGTCAGCCATCGTTAATCGGATTCGGCACGTTAATGGTTAAGGGGTGCCCGGATGCCCTTTCTGCCGCCAACCCGTACCTCCCGGGATGGAATTAGTGTACCCCAACTGTCTGCGTCGAGTGGAATCCACTGAATAGTGCGAAAGTGTTCAGATCTCTGCGAGCCGTGTAACTGAGGCGGAACATGGGGACCAGCCCGGTATTCACCTAGCGGGATGTGGGAAACCGCCTAAAAACCACATCGAGACTGGCCGACACACCGGCCCTCGTCGTTAATTCGCCGGGCGGATTCGATCCGGGGCTGGCGCGGCTCCCGGAGTCCAGGAAGTAGCGCGGTAGCGCTGTCGGCTACCCTGGCCGGTTATTTTCCTTTAATTTTATGAAATATAAAAATATTTTCTGTTGTATTTGTGCTTTCTCTTTACATTTTGCGCAATTTCATTTTTATTTTCAAGTTGTAATCATTTAAGATTTAATTATGTTATATTTGAAACTGTCTGTAGTAACGTTATTGTAATTCTGTACAGCAATAAGGAACTGAAGAATTCATAAAGTCAAAAAATGCTGAGTGGGAGGAGATTTTGAAAATCAGAATTTTTCGACAACCCTGGTTGCACAGTCGTCACGCACATTAAAAACCGTAGAACATTTATTTGAAGCTTTTTTATATCTTTTTTATATGTTTCATTATGAAATTTTAAACTCGGGTTCATTTTTCCAAGTGGTGTTTCACTCGCTTAACAGCTGTATGGACACGTATAGAAAATTGCTCTACATTACAACACATTCAGAGCCGATCAGAATCGAAGTGTGTCCCTCGGTTAGGTTTGCTTGTTTGTCACACACCGTAAGGTATCTCGAGGAGTACAGATGTAGATGTGTATCAGAGACACAGGTGCGGAACCACACCAATTAGTCGGAACAGCGTTGTCGCCGCCCCGCTGCCCCGCCCCCACTGGCTAGACGCCTGAGACGCCGCCCGCAGCCCCTGGCTATCGGGCCACCCTCTTGGGCCGGCGCCGCCCCCGCCTTAATGGTCCCCTGGTCCTCCTGCGCGTGCCTCAGCGCCGAGCCCCCGCCGTCGCCGTTTGAAAGGCCCGTTATTAATGACGGCGCAGAGACGGCCGGCATTGTTTCCGCGTCACTTCATTAATAAATTAGCCTCCGGAGGAGACGGTGACGCCCCTGGAGGCAGCTGTGCGGGTTCACTCCGCCATTATGCCCTGGCATTACCAGTCACAATCGTCTTTATGAGCGTCATTAACTCAGGATGCAAAAGACTCTTTAAAAATAAATGACGATGCTCACTCAAGCAACTGTGCATTCCACTAAGTTTAACATTTTACACACGAGAGCATTATGCATTTAGTTAACTTACAATTGATACCAAAGTTACACTACTGGCCATTAAAATTTATACGCCACGAAGATAATGTGCTACAGACCACGAAGATAATGTGCTACAGACGCGAAATTTAACCGACAGGAAGAAGATGCGATGATATGCAAATGATTATTCATACACTAACATCAGTTGACCGGCGTTGCCTGGTGAAACGTTGTTGTGATGCCTCGTGTAAGGAAGAGAAGTGCGTACCATCACGTTTCCGACTTTGATAAAGGTCAGATTTTAGCCTATCGCGATTATTCGTATCGCGAGATTGCTGCTCGCGTTGGTCGAGATCCAATGACTGTTGGCAGAATATGGAATCGGTGGGTTCAGGAGGGTAATATGTAACGCCGTGCTGGATCCCAACGGCCTCGTATCACTAGCAGTCGAGATGACAGGCATCATATCAGCATGGCTGTAACGGATCGCGCAGCCACATCGCGATCCCTGAGTCAACAGATTGGGACGTTTGCAAGACAACAACCATCTGCACGAAAAGTTCGACGACGTTTGCAGCAGCACGGACTATCAGCTCGGACACCGTGGCTGCGGTTACCCTTGACGCTGCATCACAGACTGAAGCGCCTGCGATGGTGTACTCAATAACTAACCTGGGTGCACGAACGGCAAAACGTTATTTTTTCGGATGAATCCAGGTTCTGTGTACGGCAGCATGATGGTCGCATCCGTGTTTGGCGACATCGTGGTGAACACACATTGGAAGGGTGTACCGTCATCGCCATACTGGCGTATCACCCGGCGTGATGGTATGGGGTGCCATCGGTTACACGTCTCGGTCACCTCTTGTTCGCATTGACCGCACTTCGAACAGTGGACGTTACATTTCAGATGTGTTACGACCCGTGGTTCTACCCTTCATTCGATCCCTGCGAAACCCTACATTTCAGCAGGATAATGCACGATCGCATGTTGCAGGTCCTGTACGGGCCTTTCTGGATACAGAAAATGTTCGACTGCTGCCCTGGCCAGCACATTCTCCAGATCTCTCACCAACTGAAAACGTCTGGTCAATAGTGGCTGAGCAGCTGGCTCGTCGCAATACGCCAGTCACTACTCTGGATGAACTGGTATCGTGTTGAAGCGGAATGGGCAACTGTACCTGTATACGCCATGCAAACTCTGTTTGACTCATTGCCCAGGCGTATCAAGGCCGTTATTACGGCCAGAGGTGGTTGTTCTGGGTACTGATTCCTCTTGATCTATGCACCCAAATTGTGTGGAAATGTAATCACATGTCAGTTCTGGTATAATATATTTGTCCAATGAATACCCGTTTATCATCTGCATTTCTTCTTGGTGTAGCAATTTTAATGGCCAGTAGTATATATTCATGACCAATAATCATCCCAACGCACAAGAAATACAGTAAAAAATGTTCTTTACAAAGAATAAAAAATTGTGACCATATCCGTCTTGCAAGACCGAATCACACAATATTAATAAACTATGAAATCAGAGTTCAAAAATATGAAACGTCAAAGTGAAATTTACAACTGGAAAACCTTGTGACAGATGACGGTTGTCTGTGAAAATGGTAATTTATTTATATGGCAGGGGCCCATTCTATGTAGGAACGATTACTGTAAGGAGCGATCTAAAAGTTTCCGTTCGAACGCCGTACAGTCCAGAAGCGGTGTGCCGATCAGGCAAAATAGCCGTCAGCATTGACGAAATCATACCGCCGGCGCACCAAGTTGAAGTTATCCGTTTGGTAAACAACACCGTGTCCTGCTGCGTGAAGGAGTCCGTAACTGCCTGCTGCGAATCGTCGTCCGACAGGAATCGTCGCTCCTCGAATGCCTTTTTTGAGGGACCGAAGGCGTGATCGAATGGGAAGAAATCGAGGCGACTGGGCCGGTGCTCTAGTGTCTTCGATTTGAGTTAGAGTAATATCTGCGGTACGACATTTACGATACGGGGACGTGCGTATCATGGTGCACCACCGCTTCTCACCGTTTTCTCGGACGTTTCCACTTAATTGACCGATACACATTCTTCGACGGACGTCTCCCAATGTTTGTCCTTCGCAGTCACGATAACAATAACAGCACGTTGGTCATGCTTGGACGCATAGCTAATAACGTCGCCATAGTTCACTATTTCGCATTTACCGCACGCACACTGGAAATCCACGAATGCTACATGTCGGTGCTTATATACCCGCATCGTAGTCGCGCTACTTTGCACATACACTGTAGTAACACCCTTAAACGGAAACGGTTTGATTGCCCCTTATACAACAGAAAAGTAGTACAAAGGAAATAAGATTCTCATGTATTTAACCTACGAATTGCAGTGCAAATTAGACAGTAATTGCTCTGAATTTGACAACTGTCCACAAATTGCTGTTAATTGACGAAATGCACTGACGAGGCAGCGAGAATTTCCAGTCCCTTTCGTTACGTCTTGATCGCCCCTTATACAACAGAAAAGCAGTTCACGGACTACACTGCGATTCTATCGATGAGAAAAAGATCATCATGTCTCTTCTACAAGATGATTCTCTAAGCGATGTCTAACGAGCTTAGGACCCGAAGGGAGACTGGCGTAAACAGCAGTAAACAAGTGATTCCATTTAGTCTGAATTAGTCTGCTAGCACTGATGTCATTAGCCCTGCAAGGGGGGACGACTGGAACTGGCAACAAAGAGAGACGCAGCGCCAGTAACGAGGCTTGCAACAGAATTCACTTCCGAAATCGGGCGAAAATCATTATGTCTGTAGGGGAAGACAAACACCAGGTAAATAAAAAACCATTGCCAAGTACCGTGTCACGCGTCCATGCGGTCTACCGTTTCCGTCTACAAATGGCAACATTTTCTGCCATGTTACTGTTATATGGGAGCTGCATTTCACTATTTTGTCATCACAGTCCTTCTTTATGACAACGCAACGTCCACGGCTCTTGACCTCTCAGAGTCTCATGGTGTTCTACCTCCATGGTCCATAATCTGACCAAGCGAAAAGCCTAATCAGCAATCTCGATTTGAAACTACTTGAAGCGCTCCTTTCTTATTGTTCTGGAATTTCTTGTATATCAGAAGTTGGAAGGACGAAAAACTAGGACTGAGCGTCCCGTCGACGACAAGAAACGGAGCACGGAAAGCTGGAGGAGGAAACCGTCCATCTGGTTGCGAACAGAAACCATTAGGCGATTACGGAAACCATCATGAGAGAAGAATCCGAGAGGCTCCAGTACGTTATCTTGGATTTCCTTGTTTTATTTGCGCTTACTAACATTCAGCTGCACCCGTTTTCCTCCCAAGAACAACGCGGTAAATTACTGCCCTTGCTGTGTAGCACGCACTTCGTTTGGTACAGCTACGTCTTGCTTCATGGCAAGACCGAAGCAAGCAAAAAGTGCGTCTCGTCGATTCTAATGTCATCGGGGAGGCTGTAGTGACCCCGTAGCACAAATAAGGCTATTTAAAAGACAGTGACACATTTCACGAACTGCCACAGAACTTCTTATATCGCACATCCCAGTTTGATTATCTAAAAACTACGATTCGGTCCCACATCCTTCCTCGACCCACACTCGTGCTCCGCCTGTAATGAGTCTGTCGTAGGCGATACATTAAAACCTAATGCTCCTTCTCCTTTTCCTGTGGAATAATGTGAATTAAATAGTGAAATAAGTTCATACGGAGAGAGAGAGATGCGATGTAGTTAAGACACTGTACTCGCATTTTGGAGGATGGCGGTTCGCATCTCCTTCTGGCCGTCCAGATTCAAGTTTTCTATGATTTTTCTAATTTACTTATTATAAACACCTGGGTGCTCCGTTTGAAGGAGCAAAGCCGATTTCAGTTCTCAACTTTCACCACCCCGTGTATGTGCACCAACTGTAATGACCTCGAGCATTTTATCACGGAGAAATCCAAAGTAGCACTTTCTTGGAAAAGGGGGATTTTAAGGGAGACGTGAGGCATAGAAGGAACTGAATAACGGCACTCATCGGAAAGAGTGTGTCCGAGCGAAGTGGGGCACAGGTTAAGACACTGGAGTGACATGCAGGACGGCTGGTCCCGGCGGAGGTTCGAGTCCTCCCTCGCGCATGGGTGTGTGTGTTTGTCCCTAGGATAATTTAGCTTAAGTAGTGTGTAAGCTTAGGGACTGCTGACCTTAGCAGTTAAGTCCCATAAGATTTCACACACATTTGAACATTTTTTGACATGCAGGAGAAACAGGGTTCAATTTCCCGTCCGTCCATCTCGCGAACCATGGATGAAGGACAACAAGCAGATTCCATATTCCTTGAATCCCGGAAAACGTCTGACACATTGTCCCACTGCAGACTGTTAACGAAGGTGCGAGCGTACGGAATAGGCGTGAGATATGTACGTAGTAATAGAGCACTGTCCTTGACGGCGAGGGTTCATTGCAGACAAAGGAATAGTCAGGAGTGTCCTAGGAAACTGTGATACGACCGTCTTTGTTCTGTGTAGACACGAACGACCTGACGGATAGGGTGTGCATCAATCAGCCACTGTTTGCTGATGATTCCGTAGCGTACGGACAGTGTCGTCTTTGAGTGATTGGAGTAGGATATAGGAGACTTGGATAGAATTTGTGCTCGGTTTGATGAATGACCGCTTGCTAGAAATGTGGGAAAATTTAAGTTAGTGCAGATGACTAGGAAAAACAATACTGTAATGTTCGAATACAGTATTAGAGGTGTGCTGCTTCAAACAGTAACAAATGGTTCAAATGGCTCTAAGCACTATGGGACTTAACATCTGAGGTCATCAATCCCCTAGACTTAGAACTACTTAAACCTAACTAACCTAAGGACATCACACACATCGATGCCGGAGACAGGATTCGAACCTGAGATTGTAGCAGCAGCGCAGTTCTGGAGTAAAGCGCCTAGAACCGCTCGGCCACAGCGGCCGACCAAACAGTAACGTCGATTAAATATCTAAGCGTAACACTGCAAAGCGACAGGAAATGGAATAAGCATGTAGGGTCTATACTAGGGAAGACGAATGGTCGACTTCGGTTTATTGGGAGAATTCCTGGAAAATGTAGCTCATCTATAGAGGAGACCGGTTTGCAGATATGCGACCCATTCTTGAGTACTGCTCGAGTATTTTGTATCGCCACTATGTCGAATTAAACCAACACATCGGATCAATTTAGAGGAGAGCTACTAGTCTAGTTACCGGTAGGTTCAATAAACACACGAGGATTACGAAACTGCTCCACGAACTGAAATGGAAATCCCTGGATAGAAGAATATGTTATTTTCGTGTGACACTATTGAAAATATTTAAAGAACTTGCATTTGGGAGACGGCCGTTGTGGCCGAGCGGTTCTACGCGCGTCAGTCCGGGGCCGCGCTGCTGTACGGTCGCAGGTTCGAATCCTGCCTCTGGCATGGATGTATGTGCTGTCCTTAGGTTAGTTAGTTTTAAGCATTTCTAAGTCTAGGGGACTGATGACCTGAGATGTTAAGTCCCGTAGTGCTCAGAGCCATTTGAACCATTTTTGCATTTGCGACAGACTGCAGGATGATCCTAATGGCACCAACATACATCTCGGGTAATGACCGAGAAGAGAAACCACAACTCGAATAGAGGCATACAGACAGTCTCTTTACCCTCGCTGTATTAACTGGGAGTGGAACAAGAAAGGGAATGACGAGCAGTGATATAAGGAACACCGTGCCATGCGCCGTATGGTGGCTTGCACACTATGTATGTCGATGTAGGTTTTGGCTTTCCCTGATCTGTATTTAAATACCGTGGCCGACTTCCTGCGCAGTCCTTGTCGAATCCCAATGTCGTGCTCCGCCGCCAATAACGTCGCCATCGACGGGACTTAAAGCCCTTACCGTGCTTCCTCCAGAAGTGGGGCTGGGACGCGCAGGCCTCGGCAGCAGGCCCCGCGATGAGGGGACAGGAGCTCTGAGAGCGCGGCCGGGCTCCGCGGCTAATGACGCGGCCTGCCCTGGGATCGATGTCCGGCGTGGCGGCCCTGTTTGGCCAGCACTCGGCTGCCCCGGCGACGGCCGGTCGCGGGGAACTTTCTAACTAGCCTTCATCGTCCCACACACTGTGAGACAGCCCTATCTCTGACGAGCCGGCTGGGCGATCTGCGGCTCGCAGCACGCAGCTAGCAAGCGCACTGTCGGCTAGCTGGAGCAGTCGGCACACGGACCCATCAGAACGTTGAGGGTTGAGCGTGCCGAGTTTCTGACGTCATAGCGTGCAATAGCACGTTCGGGAGTCTTTCCGAACGTGCAGAGCAATGTCTAGCATGTCAGAGATTCTGAGCGTGAGTCTAAGCGTTGACCAATGAGATGGCACAACGCCCCTACGTCACATGCACGTCATCTCCCTTCAGCACAAAGATTTGAGGCGCCATATTGGCATTCATTTCAAGCCTACACGTATATATGCCGTTTCTGAGCACCAGCAAATTGAGAATCACTGGAAAACCCGTTGCTAACTGTGTGATCCGTTGCAATAAAATAATGAGAAACATCATATTCGTGGCAAAAGAATTATTGCAACTTGCGTATTATGAGAGTATGCTATTTGAAGGCAGCAATACACTGAGGATGCACCCAAAACGCAATGTTCTTGATACAATTTCTTATAATTTCAGTTAGTAACATAGTTACCATTAAAGCTTTCAGCAAGTGCTAAGATCAGTAAGATCCTAGGAATGGCAATTAATGTCAAATTGTTGGTTTAGCGACCGGCACGGTAGCTCAGCGTGTTCGGTCACAGAGCCGGTTGGCCTCTGTAATAAAAAAGTGAGTTGAAGGATCAACAAACGAACTTGAACGGATGTCATGTAACGTCCACAACGACCAAACACAACGATCGACAAAAAAAAAAAAAAACAAAAAAAACAGTGTGTTCGGTCAGAGGGTTAGCTGCCCTCTGTAATAAAAAAACTGAGTTAACGGATCAACAACGAACTGAAACGGGTGTCTTTCGACGTCCGCCCGGAGCAGATACAACGAACGAAAACGAACAAAACGAGATTTAAAAAAAAAAAGCGTGGTGAGTACCGTCAGTGAATTGTGAAATTTTTATGTTTGGGCGGTGGTTCGCGACTTGCCAGTACGTAAATTATTTTTCCTAAGATTTGCGTTTTTATTTGTTTCTGTTACTTTATTATTAGTTTAATGTAAGTATATACTATAATTTTTCATGTTATGTAAATATAAGTTCACCTTTCTTTGGGTGTTCTATTGGCTTGATCTACAGGACACCTTGCGCTACTTGTGTAAAGCTATTTTGCTCCTTTTTCTTTTACCCTTCGTAATTCATGTGTTGCAAAGATTCTGCTGCTGGGTAGGAACAGTGATCAAGTAAGACTGACCTTAGAGTTTTAGTAAAATGTGGTAATGATGAAATAATGTTTATCTTATGCGGAGAAGTATTACAAATTTGTATCGCACTGTTTGTAATGGAACTTTTATAAGCCCGTATCCTTATTGATTGGACATGGTACGTTCCTTTTTGTGGACAATGGAGGAAATGTGCGTTTTATTAGAGCTAACGTGGGATTTTTACGCGCGTCCGTTTAGTAAACAGTGTGATTTACAAACTAGAAACTTCCCGCAACTGCCACCGGAGTGCGTTGCGATCGCATGTACCACGTTGGGGCTCACGTACCGTATGCACAAGTCGCATTGTTTCTGAGCGTTCAACAACACGTAGAACTTAGCACGCTCAACGGTGACGTCCGACAGCACGGTCCGTGTGCCGACGGCTTTACCACCTTTCCCCGTCCCTGTTTTGAAGAACTGTAAACTGTCCAGGAACTATCGTCCATTTCTCTTCAGGTGTCGAGCCAATAACACACCTGGTTTTGAATTTCGCATGTCCGCTAACTCGGCCGAATACTAGTCATCAGGAACCTAGGTGCCAGATGTCGTTTCAGTACAAAAAACCATCATGCACATCCGTTGCGGATACCCAGTTTATGAGACCGCTGAAAGATGTGCAGGAACAGTGTCACCGGGATTCTGGAAGGTATCGACACGGATGTGGAGCCACGCCGACTACAGTAGCGTGGCCAGCTGCGCCGTGTTTCACGGTTGAGGATACGTGAAGCGAACAGCCTGCGCGAGGTGGTCCCACAGACTCTAGATTGGACTAAAATCCGGCGAGTTTCGTGGCCATGGACGTAGAGTAAACTCATCCTGGTGCTCCTAGAAACACGCATTTACACTGCAAGCTGTGTGACACGTTACATAGTCTGATGATACGAGAGTCACTCCAAAAGAAATGCACACTATTTTTTTTTAAATCCATCTTTTATTCTACATGTTTGAAAGTTTTACAGTGTGTAGATACATCCTTTAGGGACAATATTTTCATTTCTCCACATAATTTCCATCCCTCTCAACTGTCTTACGCCATCTTGGAACCAGCGCCTGTATAACCGTACGGTAAAATTCTGGGCTAACCTGTTGGAGCCACTGTTTGGCAGCGTGCACAACAGAGTCATCATCTTCAAACCTTGTTCCACGAAGAGAGTTTTTCAGTTTCCCAAAGAGATGATAGTCGCATGGAGCCAGGTCAGGACTGTAAGGCGGGTGTTTCAGTGTTGGCAATCGGAGTTTTGTGATCGCTTCCATGGTTTTTTGACTGACATGTGGCCGTGCATTGTCGTGGAACACCAAAACATCCTGCTTTTTCCGAAGTGGTTGAACACGAGTCAGTCGAGCTTAAAATTTCTTCATTGTCGTCACATATGCATCAGAATTTATGGTGGTTCCAGTTGGCATTATATCCACGAGCAAGAGTCCATCGGAATCGAAAAACACCGTAGGCATAACTATTCCAGCAGAAGTGAGGTTTAAATTTTTTTTTACCTTGGGTGAATTTGCACGATGCAAATCCACTGATTGCCTCTTCGTCTCTGGTGAAAAATGATGGAGCCATGTTTCATCACCTGTCACAGTTCTTCCAAGAAATTCGTCTCTACCATTCTCGTACTATTTCAAAAGTTTGCTGCATACCGTTTTCCTTCTTTCTTTGTGAGCCACTGTCAACATCCTGGGAACCCACCTGGCACAAACCTTTTTTAACGCCAACACTTTCAGTATTCTGCAAACACTTCCTTCCCCTATCCCAACGTAGCGTGACAATTCGTTCACTGTGATGCGTCTGTCAACAGTCACCAATTCGTTAACTCTCTGCACATTGTCTGGAGTGTGTGCAGTACGAGGCCTGCCGCTGCGAGGACAATCCTCAATATTGCCGTGCCCGCTTTCATCTCGTAACCTGCTTGCCCACCGACTAACTGTACTACGATAGACAGCAGCATCTCCATACACCTTTCTCAACCTCTTGTGGATGTTCTCACTGTCTCGTTTTTACAGCACAGGAATTCTATGACAGCACGTACGCCAAGTGTAGCAGCCATCTTGAAGACATACTGTGACCGCGCCACTCACGGGAACACGTTGTACTAAGTTTGAAAACAAGCAAGAAGGATGTATCTACACACTGTAAGACTTTCACACATGCAGAATGAAAACTGTATTTTTACAAAAACAGTGTGCATTTCTTTTGGAGTGACCCTCGTAGATGGGATCGTGTCGAGGAAAATAAACTGCATGCACGGGTAGAAGAGATCTGATTTTGATTTGATTTACTGCTCATTATAACAGGTCGTTCATTTTGCAGCTTTTCATGTAGATAACAAAACATGTTCCGTATCACAAACAACAATTTTTTTTTTCAGCAATTACATTGGAATGTAATAATACAATATACAAAGAATACATATCCCAGACGCGGTCCCCAATAATAGATACATACTTGCGTATATCCACCGTGCCTTCCCAAAATGACGAGATCACCCAGAGAGTGGTCGAAAACATAACGTCCCCTCCTCCAGCCCGGTCCCTTTCGACAATTGTTGAATGGAGTTTGCTTTCAGACGTTTCACGCCGTACACGTCAACGGCCATCTGTCCGATAGAGCTTAAAACATGATTCGTACGAAACGTCGCCTGTCCTGCCTCAATGGACGTCCAGTAGCGGTATTGGCGTGCAAATACCAGCATTCGTCGCCATGAACGACAAACAGCTTGGGCGCGTGAACCAGACACCTGCTGCAGAGGCCTATTCGCAGCAACGTTCCCTAAACGGTCGTTGAGGATCATAACGTTTGGGCTTTCAGGGCCGGCGTCTTCATTACTTAAAACTTCCAGGATGAGAGGCCGGTCGATCTGTAAAACTACTTCTTCCTCACGTTTCGTTGCCAACTGTGGGCAACAAAACGTCAGGAAGAAAAAGTTTCACAGATAGATCACGGAAGTTTCAACAAATGGGTCGTTGAGGAGACACTCTTGCTAGCCACTTGGTTCATCTGGGCTGCCAGTTGCTGAAGAGTAGCACGTCTGTTCGCCCGCACGCGTCTCCGCAGCCATCGTTCATCTATGTCAGGGGACTCCAAACTTTTTAGTCCGCGGGCCACATTGACTCCTCTACGAAGTCATAAGGGCCAAGATCTACCTAGTGGGATTAAAGCACCCTATTACTCCACGATCACCGTAATGTAAGGCTAAAGGAAAGATCAAATCGCAAAAATCTGAGGTTGTGGGAATATCTAGCACTGAAACGAACTACGATTTTTATTTAATTACATAATTTTGATTGATGGACGTACCTGACCGAAATTCTGGCGTATTTTACTCTGGCGAATTTCACCGACAAAAAAGTATGTCACTGCACAGTCTTCACGAAAGCGTATGCAAAGTTAACGAAATCTCAAAATCATTGTTAGCAACACCATTACTGCAAGACGTAACAGAGGTAGAGTATGTCAACGCATTGTTATTTCAAGCGGCGCAACAATAAGTTTAGTTATGTAGTCTTGTAGCGAGTAGCAGAGCCAATTTCGCAGTGTATTGGTCGCGATAGGCCTCCAAACTCAATAGTTGGCAGTACAGGTACCACCTCAAATATTTGGCTGACGGATACCGGGAATGTCCAGCCAGCTAACGAGGGCCGGTTTGCCGGCCGTCGCGGGCCGGTTTCCGCCCGCGGGCCGTAGTTTGGAGACCCCTGATCTATGTCATCTATGGCCTGTAGTGCGCCACAGCTGCCTCAGGGCCAGTTTGGGATAGCGTCATTTTCCCTTGCGTGGTATACTTCAACCACGGTGACACATGAGAAGTTTACTTTTTCGGAAATGCTTCCATCCTTGGCCCGAGAGCTTTTTGGATGTGAGATATATCCCTCCGTTTCCGCATTAGGAATACGACTGCACTGTTTATCCCGTGAACCCCCCCCCCCCCATGCTTTATACATGTTCCACCGCTAGTGCTGCCACCTCCCGTCTGTGAGTGATCTTGCATGTTGACGTCTGATGCCTAACACAGGCAGTGGTCACATTAAGATGGCTGACTCGTGAAGTCGAGCATGACAACAGAGCACCACCTTTCAATTCATGAACGGTTCCGGGTAATGAACCAAGGTTTTCCGTAAATTATAGCATGCAGAGGGCCACGTAACTCTGTTACGTGGTTAATACCCTTAACTTTGTATCAGCGTCTTATTCTCAGCATCCCTATGCCAGAGACACAAAAAAGTGTCAACAGAACTTTCGTGACGACTCCCCAAACCCAAGGTCCTTGGCGGTACTTTTGGGGCAGCCACCACAAATTGTATAAAGCGTGGGTAGCGACCAGGATGTAGCTATGTCTGTTGGCCGAAATATAATTAATGACAAGAATTGCGCCAGTTAGAATGAAGAGATAATTTACCTTTATTTCTGACGAAACGTCCACCAGTATTACAAGTCCAAGTAATATCCAAAAGTAATCCGTGTACTGAGCCTAGTCGAATACAATAGCAAATTTCACACTGCAATGGCTCCGCTATAAACTCCACGAAAGGATAGCAATAGACAATCGACAATAGACCGTATCGGGGCCAGCGCTCCTCCTTATATGCAAAAGGCAGAGGACGCTGCGGACCCGAGCTCAGCCATGGCGCGGCCTCTTCCGTCGGCGGTAAAGCCCTGAGACGCCGACGGCCGCGACAGGAACTGTGGCCAGCGATGTCACGGTCAGGGCGCGCGTGCGCGAGTTGCTTGGTTAGTTGGATCCGTGGATACAACAAGCACTGTGTCACTTTCTTCTCAGAACAACGGTTCTCTAAACTCTTCCAACAGGCTTTCGCCATAACAGCATCTCCTATCATTCCAGAATTCTCACTTTACTTCTCTGGGCACCTCCATTCCACTCTCGTGTGGATTATGCTCGCCTAATACGATCGTAAGCAGCATGTTTCTAAATTCGTTCTGTCTCTGCCGTCGGGCTTGCTTGCAAACGCTGCAGGGGAACTTGATGCAGTTACAGGTACACTGTGCATTCCGTAAGGTATAAAAATAACTGATGTTTTCATCTATGATTATTTGACCAAATTTATGTTATTACTTGTCCAAATTTATGTTGCACCTGCCTCAGTGCATGGTTTTATGTGCACCATTCCCGAGATTTTATAGTGGCTGAAATGACTGCGTCCGTAATAAGAATTATATAGGCCGCACACGCGATGGCGAAAATTATTTACTTCTCCTGGTAAATCTTTACACATATTAGAAGTGATGCAGAAGTCGAAAAATAAACCTGAGAGGCACACTGCATCATGCTGTCACTCAAGCAAGAGCATTTGCTTTGGGGAGCGAATTAATCAACGGAGCCACTATCAGTCCACACACGGAACGGCTGATTTACATTTCAGATTCGTGTGTACCATTCAATCGCAAGGATGAAAGCGTAGATAGATAGAATGCCGCCATGCACACGCACACATACACACACACACACACACACACACACACAAAGTGAGAGAGGGAGGGAGGGAGGCAGAGAGAGAGAGAGAGAGAGAGAGAGAGAGAGAGAGAGAGAGACTGCCGGTTCATCAGAAAGCCGTGCCCACCACTCGCCAGTGGACTCGGTGGAGGAGCGGCCTTTGATGCGTGACGCCCCACTTTTTACGATGTATTAATCGACAGTTTTCAATAGCGCAAGGGTCAAATGACGTCCCGCAGAATAACCCTACCGGCAGCATGCGGCAGTATAAATTTCAAGCTGTAATGGGACGCGCTGATGGTGCATGCACTGCACGGCTGATGCTCGAAGCAAATTGAGCCGTTGCTTAATGCGACTGCTGCAGCTGACGTCAAAGTTTGCTACACCACTCTAAATTATTTTAACATGGCCATTCTGTTGTCGATAGGTCATATATAACATGTATTAAAAAAAAATTCGATTGCCACTGGTAATGATCACGTGGCAAGGAAAAGAGGCGCATCCATCCAATCCACACGTTGACAGAATTTCTAATATCAGTCCTCCGCCTCTGTTTCACCAAACCTACAACCTGCAAATGTTACTTAATAACGAGTTCGCCTACTAATAATTAAAAGACAGTATAGCGATCAACGTAACGCAAGGAAGACTAGGGTTTAACGTCCCGTCGGCGACGAGTTGATTTGAGACTAAGCCCAAATTCGGGTAGCGAAGAAACCCGGCCGCGTCCTGTTCGAAGGGCCCATCACTGAATATGCCTAAACTGATTTAAGGAAATCACGGAAAAGCCAAACCCGGATGGCCAGACGGGCTTTTAACTGTCGCTTTTCTCATGCAAGTCTAGTTAACCACGGTGCCATATAAATGTAACGAAGCGCGGTTACTTTCATTGCTGCTTGGAACACAAATTACACAGAGGCGCCAAATACACTGTTATAGGCATGCTTATTCAAATACAGAGATATGTAAATAGGGAGAACACGGCGCTGCGGTCGGCAATGCCTGTATAAGACAACAACTGTCTGGAGCAGTAGTTAGATCGGTTACTCCTGCTACAATGCCTCGTTTTCAAAATTTAAGTGAGATGAACGTGGTGTTATAGTCGGCGCACAAGTCTGGTAGTAAGTAATAACTGTCTTGGTACGCCTGGGCATTGAGTCAAACAGAGCTTGGATGGCGTGTACAGGTACAGCTGCCCATGCAACTTTAACACGATACCACACTTCATCAAGAGCAGTGACTGGCGTATTGTGACGAGCCAGTTGCTCGGCCACCAATGACCGGACGTTTTCAATTGGTGAGAGGCCCGGAAAATGTGCTAGCCAGAGCACCAGTCGTGCATATTCTGTATCCAGAATGGCCCGTACCGGATTTGCAACATGCGGTCGTGCATTATTCAGCTGAACTGTAGGGTTTCGCAGAGATCGAATGAAGGGTAGAGCCACGGGTTGTAACACATCTGAAATGTAACGTCCACGGTTCAAAGTGCCGCGAATGCGAACAAGAGGTGACCAAGACGTGTAACCAATGGCACCCCATACCATCATGCCGGGTGATACGCCAGTATGGCTATGACGAATACACGCTTCCAATGTGCGTTCACCGTGATGTCGTCAAACACGGATAAAACCATCACGATGATGTAAAAAGAACGTGGATTCAACCGAAAAAATGACGTTTTGCCATTCGTGCACCCAGGTTCCTCGTTGAGTACACCATCGCAGGAGCTGCTGTCTGTGACGCAGCGTCAAGGATAACCGCAGCCGTGGTCTCCGAGCTGATAGTCCATGCTGCTGCAAACGTCGTCGAACTGTTCGTGCAGATGGTTGTTGTCTTGCAAACGTCCCCATCGGTTGACTCACGAATCGAGACGTGGCTGCAAGATGCGTTACAGCCATGCGGATAAGATGTCTGTCATCTCGACTGCTAGTGATACGAGGCCGTTGGGATCCAGCACGGCGTTCCGTATTACCCTCCTGAACCCACCGATTCCATATTCTGCTAACAGTCATTGGATCTCGACCAAGGCGAGCAGCAATGTCGCGATACGATAAATCGCAATCGCCATAGGCTACAATCCGACCTTTATCAAAGTCGGAAACGTGATGGTGCGCATTTCTCCTTCTTGCACTAGGCATCACAACAACGTTTCACCAGGCAACGCCGGTTGACTGGTGTTTGTGTATGAGAAATCGATTGGAAATTTTACTCATGTCAACACGTTGTAGGTGTCGCCACCGGCGCCAACTTTGTGTGAATGCTCTGAAAAGCTAATCATTTACATATCACAGCATCTTGTTCGTGTCGGTAAATTTCGCGTCTGTAGAATGTCATCTTCGTGGTGTAGCAATTTTAATGGCCAGTAGTGTACATTTCATTTATTAAGTAACTGTTGTAGTCGCCGAAACGCCTGTTTCTTCGGACATGCACGGACGTCTGAAGAAACATTACACCGTGATTCTGAACAACACAGGCACTGTAGTACTGTATTTACAAATAGTCCGCCAAAAGCCAAGCAGCACATGAACTTCATTACGAGGTGAGCGCTATCAGCGCATCCACGCCAGTGCTACATTTTAACTACGGAAAACGTGACGTGAGTGGAAACAACATTCGCGACGTGTGCCTGGAGTGTACAGCACTAACACCGACTCAAAGGAAGGGCTCGGCGCTTGTTCGTGACGTCACGTCGGCTAGGCATGGCGAACGCTAGGTCTGTTGCAGGCAGAAACGCCTGGGCGTGCTTATCACTATAAATCTCTTATTTTTGGACAAAATGTTTGGTATTGTTTAGGATTCTGCAGTTGTATTTAGATGAAAGCTTATGTTACTATCTTAAAGCTACAAATGAAGATCATAGTTCAGTATTACTGAATCCTGTCGAAACAAACGTAGATCAATGTGAGCAGATGCTTTGCCCCATTGCAAGCTTCGGAAGTTTTAGATACAAGTAACTATATTTACTTGATCCATTTTGTTATCAAAACTTACCCCTACCCCCTTACAATGAACTCGTTTCTTTTATTTATTTATTTATTATTTTCGTTTGACATCGTCACTGGAAATGTGAACTAATTTACATGTGTAAATGTCCAATGTCGCCAGTCATTAGATTACAGTCGTTTTCAATGAAGGGAATTCTAAACAGGAAACAAAATAGCTTCATACATCGAAAATACTGCTGAGCTTAAACTTTTTTAAACATGCACATTAGAAAAGATATGTTTTGGTTGGCAGGAGAGCCAACACCGTGTTACTAGAAGGAGGCCGAAAGGCACGCGTTTTAGCTCCCGCAGGCTGGCGTGAGGTCTGGAACACGACAAGGAAATTAGCATTTAGAAAAACGTACGTAGCTGGTGGAATCCGAACTTTAATCCGTTAATGAAGAACGTCGGTCTTGACGGTACATGATTTACAATATCAATAGTAACTGATAATGGCGCCTTGCTAGGTCGTAGCAAATGACGTAGCTGAAGGCTATGCTAAACTATCGTCTCGGCAAATGAGAGCGTATTTTGTCAGTGAACCATCGCTAGCAAAGTCGGTTGTACAACTGGGGCGAGTGCTAGGAAGTCTCTGTAGACCTGCCGTGTGGCGGCGCTCGGTCTGCAATCACTGATAGTGGCGACACGCGGGTCCGACGTATACTAACGGACCGCGGCCGATTTAAAGGTTACCATCTAGCAAGTGTGGTGTCTGGCGGTGACACCACAAGATAAATACTCCTCTCTTGCAACTGAAAGGAGAAACTTTATAAGATAAAAAAAATTTATTTGAGAGAACAAGTATCTCTCTTTTGCCTCTTCTTCTGTCCCCCACCCCCTCCCCCAAGTGTACAATCGCAAGATATTTCATTAACATTCAGTGCTCCTCACCCCATAGTCGACCAAGATACCTAAAGAAGAGCACCAATATGTTCACAGTTTCTTGTAAGAGCAACCCAGTACAAACGTATCTTCCTCAGATTTACAAATAAGGTAAAGAAGCACGAATTCTGTTGCTGCTGGACCATGAAGTTGTTTCTGTACGTCAATCCTTAAAACAGATGGAAAATTAAGTTCAGGGGTACACTATTTGTTTAGAAGTGTAATAAATTGCACAATTAATTGATTGCAGAAATCTCTCAGAACAATGTGAGTAAGTCAACTACCGCCACTAATTTCACATTTTCCTGTGTCAGAGAGGGAGACCACCATTATGAGTATGCCTGCAACAGACCTGGCGTTCGCCGTGCCTAGCTGACGTGACGTCACGATCAAGCGCCGAGGCCTTCCTTCGAGTCGGCGTTGACAGCACACGCGGAAGCGTCTGGCTGTTACAAGCAGCCCGGATCACCTCGCTTTCGCCAAGTAATCACGAGACGAGTAGTCGCCCAGCGTACAGTAACAGGCCAGCTCCGTGCCTTTTTCTCCCCACTAACAGGCCTCGCAGCCGGTTTCGGCAGTCGTAGCGGCCACCTACAAACGACAACCCTTGCGGTTTGTATGTTAATGTGCCAATTCAATCAGGGCGCAGCTGCGCTCTGCCGCCGCCCGGAGAGCCGCGGCCATTACAACAAGTTGGGAGGCCGGGCCCCGCCTCCTAGCGGCAATTAACTCGGCTTTAGTGTCCCCGCCAATAGCGCCGCACTCGTTCCCGCCAGCATTACCGATCCCTAATAAATACGCCGAGCGGCCAACTTTAGCGCCTTTTCCAGGTCGTTACACGCTGCGGTGAAATTATCCACGAACCGGGAGCGTAAAGCTACCGGTTAATGTGATTCATCTTCGAGATCAATACCTGTATGGCTTTTCGAAAAAACATTACATCTACTAAGCAATGCTCCTCACGAATGCAATACACGATTATTCGTAACTACATCCGGGGTTCCAGAAGACGATTGAGTGAAAATTACGAGACAAACAGAAAATACACACACATCAGTGGATCGGGCATCTCTCAAAGTTTTTAACTGACATAACAGGTCCTCAGTGTTGGCACAGTCTGTGACTGCAAACGTCAATACGGGCAGAAGAGCTCACGGAAGAGTTCACGGAAATCGCTGCTGCCTGCGATATTTTATTTATTTATTTATTTCTTACGTAAAGATCTGCTGCCTGTTGTTATAGAGAGTTTACATGAAGTCCGGGTACTCTTCCAATTATTTACTGCACAAGAACCAAACGTTGTACAGATATCACGCATACGTCATTTTGAAGAGAAACCATGAAAGTTTTTTTTTTTTTCATGTATACCGCCAAAGCGTAGTTTGCCAATTTGCCAATAGCGCCGGCCAGTGTGGTCGAGCGGTTCTAGGCGCTTCAGTCTGGAACCGCGCGACCGCTATGGTCGCAAGTTCGAATCCTGCCTCGGGCATGGATGTATGTGATGTCCTTAGGTTAGTTAGGTTTAAGTATTTCTAAGTTCTAGGGGGCTGATGACCTCAGATGTTGAGTCCCATAGTGCTCAGAGCCATTTGAACCATTTTTGAACTGTCCCAGAGACACACCTTTCCTCATACAAGGGTATTCGTAGATACCTCTGGGATTTCAGAAGACGTCCTGCGACAGAAGCTGTCGATCACACCATCCAAATTGGAGCTAGTGCAAGAAGCTCAATGACGACAACGACAAGCGTTTTGAGTTTTTCTGGCAGTTGCAACATGAGGATGGGGATGGCACTGTTGATCGCTTAATTTTTAGCGACGAAGCCACTTTTCACACTAATGGGAAAGTGAACAGGCATAATTGTCGAATCTGCGGTACAAAGCATCCAGTCGAATGCATTGGATTTGAGCGCGATTCCCCAAAGGTAAATGTTTTTTGTGACTTGTCACGTCGAAAACTGTACGGGCCATTCTTCTTCGCCGAGAGCACTGTCACTGTATATTCCTACTTGGAAATGTTGCAGCAATGGCTGATACCTCAAATGCAATCGGACTCTCCGTTCATCTTTCAGCAGGATGGGGCTCCACCTCGTTTTCATAGTGAAGTTCGTGGGTACCTGAACACGGAGCTGCCGCATCGATGGATCGGCCGTGCTACGGAAGGGGACAGCTGTTTCATGAAATGGCCTCCTCGATCACCAGATCTCACTCCGGGTGACTTTTTTCTGCGGGGACACATTAAAGATCTGGTGTGTGTACCGCCTCTACCACGTGATTTAGCAGAGCTCCGGAAAAGAATACGGGACGCGACTGCCACAGTCGACGATGCCATGCTGGGACGGGTATGGCAAGAATAAGATTACGGTAATGAAGTCTGCCGGGTCACTCGTGGTTCGCATATCGAATGTTTCTACAAAAGAAAAAAGCTTTCGGAATTTCTCTTCAAAATGCAATATGTATGACATCTGTACAATGTTTAGTTCTTGTGCAATAAATAACTGAAAGTGTTCCCGCACTTTATGTACACCCTGACAGCAGGCTGCACATTTTGTGATTTTACATGTTATATCACACAAATACAGTTTTATTACCAGTACATTTTTTTGAAAATTTTACAAAAGGATAAAATAAAAAGTAAAAAATAAGGGATAGTCGCAAAGGCGGAGTCGTTGTTGAGAATCTGTTCTTTGCGTTGGCAGTCTGCAAGAGCAAAATAATTTCATGCAACGATACGGAGCGGATGATTTGTTTACATATTCCGACACGTTTGTCGCCTACAGCTGAGCCCTGGAACTACGCCACAGCGCGGATTACGAACCGAATCTTTGAGATTCTCTATCCACTGACGTGAGTCATTTTCCGTATGACTAGTACTTTTCGTACAGTCGTCTTCTGAAATCCCAGAGGTATCTACGAATACCCTTGTATGAGGAAAGGTGTGTCTCTGGGACAGTTCAAAAATGGTTCAAATGGCTCTGAGCACTATGGGACTCAACTGCTGAGGTCATAAGTCCCCTAGAACTTAGAACTACTTAAACCTAACTAACCTAAGGACAACACACACATCCATGTCCGAGGCAGGATTCGAACCTGCGACCGTAGCGGTCGCGCGGTTCCAGACTGTAGCGCCAGAACCGCTCGGCCACCAGCGGCCGGCTCTGGGACAGTTTCAGCAGATAAAACTGAATCATGCAAACTCCGACGAATTAGTAGGAGTTACAACACTGTATTTGCGGAGCTGCAGTAGGATGAAATGTCCACCTCCGTACTGGAGGGCCAGCGTAGACGGCTACCTTGCGGAGGACCCAGGTTCGATTCCCGGTACTGGCAAGGATTTTTCCTTAGTGGGAGGACTGCAGTCTGAAAAACGGCCGGAAGAGGGGTGCGCCGACCACGTGACCCTCCGTACCGCACCCGCATCATGCAGCAAGGCAGAAAATGACGCGGCGGACGGAAGACGTCCTTAGGCTTTCACCTCTGGGATGAGGAGCTCTTTTAGTAGGATAAAACTGTATATCAACTTCATAATTTTCATCACCTAAGTAACGAATAAAGCCAAGATTAAGGACGTGAACGACGTAAACGGAATTTAATATCACGCGCACAGCGTTACTCCACGATTTTACTATAGCCCAGTAATATCGCCGCAGGTCTTTGCTTGTCATGGTCCTTTACCTTACTCCAGGCCCTGCAGTTAACATGGACTCGGAACAAACCAATGTCAGGTTGAAAAAACAGTAAACAACACAAAAAAGTCCCATGACCAAAAGCGCCAGAACTTTCGAACAATAAAAATGAGAATGTAATCTTATGGGACTTAACTGCTAAGGTCATCAGTCCCTAAGCTTACACACTACTTCTAAATTATCCTAAGGACAAACACACACACCCATGCCCGAGGGAGGACTCGAACCTCCGCCGGGACCAGCCGCACAGTCCATGACTGCAGCGCCCTTGACTGCTCGGCTAATCCCGCACGGCGTTTCGAACAATAGTCGGTCTCCTATCTGCTGAACCACCTGGTGAACAATCTTGTATTTAGTAATGGGACCTTCACAAATAACATCCCAAAATCAACTAAAATCGCATATAATATTCTTTATTTGTTTCTCTTTACAATCAAGTTGTTTTGTTTCACGGAAACGCATTTTAGGCCAAAATTAGCGGTGCTAACATGTAATATTGGCACTCGATATTCTGTGACATATGAGCAATATCAAAGAAAATTGTTAGAGATTGTGGAATTGGTACACAGTGAAGTTTTTCAGAGGAATTGTAAGTTTAAGGCACCTCTTGAAGTAGTGTACACGACCTTTTTTTTTCCTCACCGAAGTCCAACCGTTCAGAATGTTGACTGCGGCCATCGAGTGAACAGAGCTACTGAAACATGTTTGTGTTTTTAAAAAGTAAAGAAATGGCTTACTGTGAGAAGACAGCTCCTCACTAGGCATGGATTCGACAAACGTGGGAATTATTCCGGTTGCCAAACAAATCTTTTTAGTTTGCATGTCCCATGGGCCTACGACGAATCAGCTTGAGTTATGGAACGAGTCAATACATAATTCACAGAAAGTTGATAGGAAAACATGAATTCCAAAAAAAGTAGGACACAAATTACTGAATGACACTTTTGTACACAAAAACTAATATGTTACAGAGCAAGGTTCTGAACCACTGTGAGCCACTTCTATACTGAACAAAAACTATTTACGCCAAGAAAGGCTTTGAACTTAGGTTTCAAAAATCTTGGGTTTGCCGATGAACATATGTATTTACTACTGCTGGAAGTCTTCTGAAAATAAACCGTTTAGAATAGTCAAACCTTTCCGTATAATGGCTAAATATGTGTTACCCAAACATAATACTTATTTCTGTATGTGTGACCCAATGAGACAAGTGGCAAGCTCTCTTTCAATGAGTTCATATCATTACCTGCGAGTCCTCTGACGGAGTTGTCTGCTGGAATGAGAGTCAAGTCTCAGAAACGGTCTACAGTAAGATTACCTGCTTTCACAGAGATTTCGGTATCTTATCAGATAACGAGTTTTGACGAAACAAATTAGTCAACCTCTGACGTCAACTACTACGTGAAATCGCGATACAAAGAACACACTGACTCACACACCAACAAACCGGGCATTTCATTCGCGGTGTGGTTATGACCATGTCCAAACATAACAGCTCCTTTCTGCGTTTCTGTCACGCCTCAACGTCGTCCCTTCTTACTGCTGCCGATGTCATACAAACTACTGGCGGAGACGCACGCACGCACACACAAATGGGTTCAAATGGCTCTGAGCACTATGGGACTTAACTTCTAAGGTGATCAGTCCCCTAGAACTTAGAACTACTAAAACCTAACTAACCTAAGGACATCACACACATCCATGCCCGAGGCAGGATTCGAACCTGCGACCGTAGAGATCGCGCGGCTCCAGACTGCAGCGCCTAGAACCGCTCGGCCACTCCGGCCTTCCCCCCACCCCCCACCCCCCACCCCCCCCCCCCACCCCAACACACACACACACACACACACACACACACACACACACACACACACACACACACACACTCTGTTTCGTTTTTCTAGCCGGTCGGTGTGGCCGAGCGGTTCTAGGCGCTACAGTCTGGAACTGCGCGACCGCCACGGTCACAGGTTCGAATCCTGCCTCGGGCATGGATGTGTGTGATGTCCTTCGGTTAGTTAGATTTAAGTAGTTCTAAGTTCTAGGGGACTGATGACCACAGCTGTTAAGTCCCATAGTGCTCAGAGCCATATTTTTGAGCCTCAAGATGTACAGTGCTCTAAAGCATCCAGCGTGCACTTCTAAAGGACTAAAGGGACGGCTAATGTTATGTGCCATGGCAGAAGGCAACACATCGAATTGTATCGAAGCGTTCCCCTTTATTAGGAAATATCGGGAAGTAGCTGGACCCGATGACGCGGGATAATATTCAAAAAAATTGAATGTGAGGAATTCATGATGAAGTTATTTCAGTGGATCACTTATCTTGCGGCACCATACGTTAATCTGGCTGACTCGATGCCATCGTTATGCAAATAACCCGCAACCATTCATCGGCGTTGCCTCATTTCAGCGCTAAAACCTCATCGTAAATCAGGTAACGCAAAGTTACGAGAGGGTGGCTTAGCAGAGATTAACTAACAGAGCAACGATTGAAGGCCCGTGGCTGGTTGTCGCGGGTCTTTTAAACACGGTTCTGATAAATCTGTAAAGCAGTGTTCGCTGTCAGCTTTGGAATTAATAATGCACGGCCGCCATAAGTGAAATGGGCACGCGATACACGCGCCGCTGAAAATAAAAAAAAAAGAAGGGAATGTAGTGAAGGGAGGGGGGCGGCGGAGGGAGGAGTGGGGCCAGAGCCAGGGTGGGGTATATCATACCTGATAAATTATTAGCTGCTGATACAACAAAAAAAAAGATAAACCAGCCCTGTGTGACGTCACGAGAAGAGAACATGATTTTTAACGGCGCACGCTATTAAAAAAAAGCAGCCAAAAGGGGAGAGAGAAGTGCCACTGTTGAGGCAATGGTGGCTGTATGTTGGTGACGACGGGGGGAAAGGGGGGGAGGTAGGGTAGGGTATATGGGAGCGCCGAGGAAAAACACTGCATAGGTATTTCGGTCGAAAATCCACCGAAGCCGTTGCCGTTGTTTTGACGAGCGTATTGTGTACGAGGGCGTTCGCATTGTTGTCGGCGCTCGTGGGCAAAGTGCGCGCGGGGAGAGGCCGCTTTAGGACAAGCCGACGATTGCAGCAGCACAGGCAATGGGGGGTGAGGGTGGACAGTGCACGCCGGCCGCGAGTGGAAATGGCCGCGCCACCAGAGTGCGTGGGGGGGGGGGAGGGGGGTGAGGTGGAGTGCAGAAATTTAAAATGCCAGCGGCGGGTGATGGCCCAGCCAGGCCGGGCCCGTTATGATGACCGTACGGCCGGGGTCCAGATTACGCCGTTAAAAGCATTAACCCGGCCGCCGCGCTCTGCCCCTGACACTTGTCGGACCACCCCTCCAGCGGTAAACGCGCCGCTCCGGCGCGGATCCCAACCCCCTGCCACGCTGTCGCGCGCCACCGCTTGCGCAGCAGGCTTTTAATCATACTTTTCCACGCCGCCAATGGCTTAAGTGAACATCATCCGCGCCCCGATTGTTTAGGAGTCCGCATCAAAGCAGCGTCACACGTACTCGTCAACTGCAGGTACGATGAACTTTTTGGATGCCGGCTACGAGCGTCGTTCGCTATGTCGAATCAGCACAGGCCATCTAACCATCAACCGACAACGATCGGCACCTGTCTGTGTAGTTGTACAGGAAATGTGTACACTGACCCAAAAAAAAATTCCTAACACTAAGGCGTTGTGCGACATAAACGGAGGTTGGTAGGCGTGTTTCTACTTCACAATTTCACGCAAGTCGCTTAAACTGCCGTGCTGATAATAGCGCCTCTGGGGGGTGCAAACCAGGTTTGCTTGAAACACACGATGTAACAGTCGCGAGTGTTACCTTTGAGAGCGGACGTGGTGAGTTGATCTTAGCCAAGGAAACTTTTAAGGCGATAAAGACAGCATTATCAACACCTCGCTCAGATTAAACAAGATCGTGTATTAAGGCTACGAGAACTGGATGTTCCTTCTGCGGTACTACAGAAAGAGTTGTCACGAATGTAGCCACTGTACGTAATTGCTGACACCGGTGATCACGAGAATTTCTACTATCCCCTAATTCACTAGCAACAGTGATGTAGATTACATACTTTTTTTCCATATTCAAACTGGCACCAGGTTAGTACATGTCGCATATCGCCTCAAATTCGACTTGCCTCGGGAGAATTGCTGCAGTGTCGGATTCTGTGATATTTTCCTACAAAATATTTTTGTAATATACATACAAGGCGAGGTCACGACGTTGGGATCACAGATTTATTTCAGATTTTATACACCTTTGGTAGGTCATTCAAACAATATAATGTACAAGTCGTAAGGTGGAATACTCTGGCAATTCCGAGAAAATCGCAGAGGGAGTTTTAAGTGTCGATTATGTAGCTGATGTATCTTTACGTAGCTGCTGGACGTTAACCGTAATCACTTGCCCGAGGCGACGGTCCGACACCCGCTCAAACCTTCATTTTTGTACTACAAGTGAAAACTCTGGGATATTCAAAGAAATTGCGCCCCTACATTATTCGTTCTTGCTAAATTAGCAACGTCTCAACGCTAAGCAGTTTAATTGCGAAATGGGGCCTGTCTCTGTCTGCAGCTCGAAGCTTTGAGGTGCAAAGTAGTTCCGCGTGCCTTATCAGATAGCACGTATAAAGGGATTTCGCAAATCACGACAGGCATACATTTTCAGGAAAACTCTATGCGTTTCTTCATTTACTTGTCGATAGTTATAATTCTGTTTGTTCTAATAACTAAATTTAATTAAAAATACTTAGTAGTCAAATACCACGAAATTCACTAAAACTTCATGCAAATACACGAAGTTTTTTTTTAAATTACGTTATCTCTCAAACGCCATACAAACTAAATAATATGAGCAATGATGAGAAAAGTGTAGATTAAAAATTAAGTTTGAGTGAGAGTCGAACCGTCGCCTCAGGCACGTTCGCCTTACGGAACTCGAACGTTAACCAGTTGCCCAACATTAACTGTGACGTCCGGCACTTACGCACAGATATAATTCCAATCTCAAAGAGAGCAGGGGTTGACAGATGTGAGAATTACCAAACTATCAGTTTAATAAGCCACGGCCGCAAAATACTAACACGAATTATTTACAGACGAATGGAAAAACTGGTAGAAGCCTACCTCGGGGAAGATCAGTTTGGATTCCGTAGACATGATGGAACACGTGAGGCAGTACTGACCCTACGACTTATCTTAAAAAATAGATTAAGGAAAGGCAAACCTACGTTTCTAGCATTTGTAGACTTAGAGAAAGCTTTTGACAATGTTGACTGGAATACTCTCTTTCAAATTCTAAAGGTGGCAGGGGTAAAATACAGGGAGCGAAAGGCTATTTACAATTTGTACAGAAACCAGATGGCAGTTATAAGAGTCGAGGGACATGAAAGGGAAGCAATGGTTGGGAAGGGAGTAAGACAGGGTTGTAGCCTCTCCCGGATGCTATTCAATCTGTATATTGAGCAAGCAGAAAAAGAAACAAAATAAAAATTCGCAGTAGGTATCAAAATCCATGGAGAAGAAATAAAACCTTTGAGGTTCGCCGATGACATTGTAATTCTGTCAAGATAGGAAAGGACGTGGAAGAGCAGCTGAACGGAATGGACAGTGTCTTGAAAGGAGGATATAAGAGGAACATCAACAAAAGCAAAACGAGGATAATGGAATGTAGTCGAATTGAATCGGGCGATGCTGCGGGGAATAGATTAGGAAATGAGACGCTTAAAGGAGTAAATGAGTTTTGCTATTTGGGGAGCAAAATAACTGATGATGGTCAAGTAGAGAGGATATTAAATGTAGACTGCCAGTGGCAAGGAAAGCGTTTCTGAAGAAGAGAACTTTGTTAACATCGAGTATGGATTTAAGTGTCAGGATGTGGTTTCTGAAAGTATTTGTATGGAGTGTAGCCATGTAAGGAAGTGAAACGTGGACGATAAATAGGTCAGTCAGGAAGAGAATAGAAGCTTTCGAAATGTGGTGCTACAGAAGACTGCTGAAGAATAGATGGATAGATCACATAACTAATGAGGAGGTATTGAATAGGACTGGGGAGAAGAGGTGTTTCTGGCACAACTTGACAAGAAGAAGGGACCGGTTGGTAGAGCATATTCTGAGGCATCAAGGGATCACCAATTTAGTATTGGAGGGCAGCGTGGAGGGAAATCGTAGAGGGAGACCAGATGAATACACTAAACAGACTCAGTAGGTTGCAGTAGGTACTGGGAGATGAAGAAGCTTGCACAGGATAGAGTAGCATGGAGAACTGCATCAAACCAGTCTCTGGACTGAAGACCACAACAACAACAACAACATATCAGTTACATAATGGACGCGTAAAACTTCTCTTGCAATTTTCTCGGAATTGCCAGGGTAGTGCACTTTACTATTTGCAC
Organism: Schistocerca piceifrons; assembly: GCF_021461385.2. Lineage (NCBI taxonomy): Eukaryota > Metazoa > Arthropoda > Insecta > Orthoptera > Acrididae > Schistocerca > Schistocerca piceifrons. The sequence continues at coordinate 104,273,734 of NC_060140.1, read as the reverse complement.
AATATGTTGTTTTAATGGTCCACTAAAGATTTAAGTAAATCGGTGATCCCATGTCGTGTCCTCCCTTTGTTAGATACATGCTCACTGTCACCTTTCTTTTCGCCCAAAATTGTTCAAATGGCTCGGAGCACTATGGGACTCAACTGCTGTGGTTATCAGTCCCCTAGAACTTAGAACTACTTAAACCTAACTAACCTAAGGACATCACACACATCCATGCCCGAGGCAGGATTCGAACCTGCGACCGTAGCAGTCCCACGGTTCCGGACCGCGCGCCTAGAACCGCGAGACCACCGCGGCCGGCCAAAATTGTCAGAAAACGCTTTTTTAGGCAATTACAATCATGTTAATCGTTGGCTGTTTCAGTGTGCTCCACCTTACATGGAGTACAGTGAAAGGAATGCAGATTTAAGTTAGATCAAAACTATGCGAAGCATAATTTCTAAACTGTAAAAACGGTGTCCTGTGTCGTGCTACTAAGTACTCTGTTAAGCTGTGGGCTGACGTAACATTACAGACAACTTTGTACTTTTCGTCTGACTGTGCCGCCGCCTCCTCTGGCAGCGGCTCGTCGCCTGGATAGGCACGCGGCCCGCGACGCGAGGTGGAACGAGCGCTCGCTGACCACGCCCGCCCCGCCCCGTCGCGTCCCACTCGCATTAGCAAGCCGCCCGAGCAGAGCGCGGCGCGGCGCGGCGCGGCGTCAAGTATCGAGCGGCCGGCGTCTTCCGTCCTAATGACGGCGGCTGGCACTAACAATACCCGATACACTTGACAGCCGCCGCGCCGTACAATCGACCTGCACCACTAGGCCGGCGTGGAGAGTCCGGGAAGGCATTCACTTCCCACGTCGAGCACGCCCTACACTTCCGCCGCGGCCCACCACTGACCGAGATTCAGTAACGGCGGCCGAGTGGCCGTAACGGCGCCCCGTCACCACCTTACTCTTAACGACGTGTCTCACCAGAGGTATTTTTGTTTCTACTGGAACATGTGCGACTGTCAAGAGTTTACTTACAGCTCGAAGACTGGCAAACCAATTAAAAAGCGGAGCAGGACAGATATGCAGGCTTCTCTCATACGTATCAAACTGTATATCAATGAAGCAATGAAGAAAATAAAAGTTCAGAAGTGGGATTATACACTACTGGACATTAAAATTGCTACACCACGAAGATGACGTGCTACAGACCCGAAATTTAACCGACAGGAAGAAGATGCTGTGATATGCAAATTATTAGCTTTACAGAGCATTCACACAAGGTTGGCGCCGGTGGCGACACCTACAACGTGATGACATGAGGAAAGTTTCGAACCGATTTCTCTTACACAAACAGCAGTTGACCGGCATTGCCTGGTGAAACGTTGTTGTGATGCCTCGTCTAAGGAGGAAAAATGCGTACCATCATGTTTCCGACTTTGATAAAGGTCGGATTGTAGCCTATCGCAATTCCGGTTTATCGTATCGCGACATTGCTGCTCGTGTTGGTCGAGATCCAATGACTGTTAGCAGAATATGGAATCGGTGGCTTCAGGAAGGTAATACGGAACGCCGGGCTGCATCCCAACGGCCTCGTATCACTAGCAGTCGAGATGACAGACATCTTATCCGCATGGCTATAACGGATCGTGCAGCCACGTCTCGATTCCGGAGTCAACAGATGGGGACGTTTGCAAGATAACAACCATCTGCACGAACAGTTCGACGACGTTTGCAGCAGCATGGAATATCAGCTCGGAGACCACGGCTGCGGTTACCCTTGACGCTACATCACAGGCAGGAGCGCCTGCGATGGTGTACTCAACGACGAACCTGGGTGTACGAATGGCAAAACCTCATTTTTTCGGTTGAATCCAGGTTCTGTTTACAGCATCGTGATGGTTTCATACGTGTTTGGCAACATCGCGGTGAACGCACATTGGAACCCAGTATTCGTCATAGCCATACTGGCGTATCACGCGGCGTGATGGTATGGGGTGCATTTGGTTACACGTCCCGGTCACCTCTTGTTCGCATTCGCGGAACTTCGAACGTGGACGTTACATTTCAGATGTGTTACGACCCGTGGCTCTACCCTTCATTCGATCTCTGCGAAACCCTACAATTCAGCCGAATAATGCACGACCGCATGTTGCAAATCCTATACGGGCCTTTCTGGATACAGAAAATATTCGACTGCTGCCCTGGCCAACACATTCTCCAGATCTCTCACCAATTGAAAACGTCTGGTCAATGGCGGCCGAGCAACTGGCTCCTCACAATACGCCAGTCATTACTCTTGATGAACTGTGATATCGTGTTGAAGCTGCATGGGCAGCTGTACCTATACACGCCATCCAAGCTCTGTTTGACTCAATGCCCAGGCGTATCAAGGCCGTTATTACGGGCAGAGGTGGTTGTTCTGGGTACTGACTGCCATACAGCGGGCACGGTTTCGATTCCCGGCTAAGGCGGAGATTTTCTTCGCTCGGGGACTGGGTGTTGTGGTGTCCTCATTACCATTTCATCATCACCGACACACAAGTCATCCAATGCGGCGTCAGTTGAAAAGGCTTGCAACTAGGGGGCCGAACTTCCCCAGGGTGGGACTCGCGGCCATCAATTCTTTACGATCTTTTTTGTTTTTTTTTTTCCAGTGATAAAAGTCGCCGATGACAGTGCTATCGACGGTAAAAGTGAGGAAGATCGGAGAACTTGTTGAATGAAATGAACGACATCCTGAGACAAGAACACGGATTCAAAATAAACCTAAGAAAGGCCAAAGTCTTCAATGAGCATCAGAAATTAGAATATCTTTTGCCGCCCATGTTGAACTGTGATTTTGAAATTATTATTGTTTATGAGATAGTAGATAAAACAATGATTCGTGTTAGTCACTTCTCTTTTCTTCCACGATGCATTTAGAGGGCTTATCTTCCGCTGGATCAGAGTGTAACGTTACAATTTCTCTTATTAGATGTAGCCAGTTGTGTGTTTTGAACTTCATTTCAAGATGTTCCAGCAAAAAGAGCCCCGAGGGTTCGTCATGCGTATCGATACATTTTGATCATTAGATGACACACAAACACGGAACAACAACCCAAACAGTCCTGAGATGGTACTGATCTAGGAAATTCTTGCTCGAAAGTCTTCGAAATTAAGTCCCAAACAGAAAACTGGCTACGTCCAGGAAACTGATCCACCTGATGGTGACGCTGTAAGCCCTCGAAACGCGTCGTGGATGATGATAATAGCTGCTGCAAAAGAAAAATGTTTTAATTTACTTTTTAGAAATAAATTTAACATCAAATCTCTGAACCTTGTACTACACGAAGTGGAACAGTTTTAGTGCATTGGATGTAAAATAACATATGACGAAAGAAGTTAATACAAGGTAACAATCGGACTATCACGGAAAAAGAGAGCATTCTCCAACCAAAGACTTACGTTATTGTCACCCATAGCCCCAAATTTAATAAAGAAATTTCTGATAACGCAGCACAGAGTAGTGGCTATAATTAACGTGCTGCTACTTAAGGAGGTTCCAGTGAGGAGTGTAATTATCGTACGGCAGCGAAACTTGGCAGATATTCTAATGCATGAATCTGGAACCGATTTATGTTGGAAAAAAATGCGTTCCAATTTCTGCTACCAGGTGCAAATGTGACGCGGTATAGCATCCTGCCGACGTCTCCGGCATGTGTAAGACACCAGGGACTAACTTACAGCGTACACTGCGATCTGTAAGGACAGAAATTGCAGAGGAAAACAGAGGTCTGAATAAAAAAAAGTAATGCTGATGATTGGTTTATCAGATAGCATCAAACCAATAGGATGACAATGTCCCCGCATTCACAAAACAAAAAAAGAAGTAAGATGCATCTGCAGCTTGCTTCTTTGCGTAATCACCAAGGCAACTGAGGCACTTTTCGTGTCACGCCTACGCTCCAAAGCCAGTAAACACTGACAAAGACACGTATCTTGCATCAACTCTTCGGGGACAGGCGTGATATGCATCACCCCCATTTCCTAAAGACGTCAAATCATGTGGAGAAGACTTCCCGAACCAAAAGAATTCATAGGTACAGCAGTTTTGGAACCAAAGGAGTGTTCCGGTCGTCGGTTTAGGGAAATGTGGACAACACTGCCATCACAGATTGGAAGTAACGTATCAACCTTTCCTCTTAGTGCTACATGGCTGAGTGCAGAGCTAAAATCCTTCACTGTGAAAAATGGAGTTTGTCAGTCGAGGACAGGAGTCGCGATTCCAAGTGCGCACGGCTGCAGCTTTTGCACTGGAGTGGATGGAAAACGCAAAACAAATGAAATCTGTCCGCGGTATCCCGAACTCCCTAGACGGAGCCTAGTTCCCGCGTAACGCCGGCGAGGCGCATTTGTGTGGTTTCTGTTGTTGTTGCCGCAAGGGTTTCGCGGCGCGTCGCAGCGCTTGAGGGAAACGGAGCCGAGCCGTGCTCGCAATCGATACGACCGCCGAAATCCTCTCAAGCACGCTGCCAACACGACTACGAGCCACCAGCTAGCTTCCACGCGAGGTTCACAAAGGCCTGCCCACATGAAACAGTGCTACTTCCAGGGCAGCGTCTCTGGTGTCCGTAAGTCTGGTTTCTCTGGTACATGGCGCACCTCACCTGCTCAGCATTATTATGTAATGAATAATGCAAAAAATTCCGTCCTAGCTCCTTAGATTTACAGTATCTATTGTATTTTTAGTGGGTACGTACACAACGATTGTTTTGACGAATTAGTTGTTCGACAATATACCGGGTGATCAAAAAGTCAGTATAAATTTGAAAACCGAATAAATCACGGAAAAATGTAGATACAGAGGTACAAATTGACACACATGCTTGGAATGACATGGGGTTTTATTAGAACGAAAAAAATACAAAAGTTCAAAAAATGTCCGACAGATGGCGCTTCATCTAATCAGAATAGCAATAATTAGCATAACAAAGTAAGACACAGCAAAGATGATGTTCTTTACAGGAAATGCTCAATATGTCCACCATCATTCCTCAACAATAACTATACTCGAGGAATAATGTTGTGAACAGCACTGTAAAGCATGTCCGGAGTTATGGTGAGGCATTGGCGTCGGATGTTGTCTTTCAGCATCCCTAGAGATGTCGGTCGATCACTATACACTTGCAACTTCAGGTAACCCCAAAGCCAATAATCGCACGGACTGAGGTCTGGGGACCTGGGAGGCCAAGCATGACGAAAGTGGCGGCTGAGCACACGATCATCACCAAACGACGCGCGCAAGAGATCTTTCACGCGTCTAGCAATATGGGGTGGAGCGCCATCCTGCATAAACATCGTACGTTCCAGCAGGTGTTTATCAGCCAGGCTGGGAATGATGCGATCCTGTAACATATTGGCGTACCTCTCACCCGTCACGGTAGCTGTCACTGACGTTTTGCTGTCCAGCGCCATCTGTCGGACATTTTTTGAACTTTGTTTTCTATTTGTTCTAACAAAACCCCATGTCATTCCAAGCATGTGTGTCAATTTTTACCTCTCTATCTACATTATTCCGTGGTTTATTCAGTTTTCAAATTTATACTGACTTTTTGATCACTCAGTAATAAAGCTTTGCTGACTCTAATCAAGAAGTATGTACATAATTATTTTTAAATGTATTATGTTCAGTTTCTTAGCGGTGGTCAGTGGTTCTTACACTCGCGTTGTCATAGCGTATGTGCTATTGCTGACAGTAATAATGTTTCCATACGTTCTCCAGTTTACCTTTAATCCGGTGTAGCCCATAGATGTCGGAAATAAAAGATAGATTCAACCGTGTGATTAAAATTCGGGATAAACGACTATCAACGATAAGATTCGTTAGTGACATTGCTACCCTCAGTGGAAGCGAGAAAGAATACTAAACGAAACGAACAGTTTATTGAGCGTATAATACGGCCAGAGAACAAACCGAACATGTGGTTGGTTGGTTGGTTTTGGGGGAGGAGACCAGACAGCGTGGTCATCGGTCTCATCGGATTAGGGAAGGATGGGGAAGGAAATCGGCCGTGCCCTTTCAGAGGAACCATCCCGGCACTTGCCTGGAGTGATTTAGGGAAATCACGGAAAACCTAAATCAGGATGGCCGGACGCGGGATTGAACCGAACATGTGGAAAGTGATGAGGCGTAGCAGAAATAAGTGATAAAATAAACGTCAAAACTGGAGACCACGAAGTAAACCAAGTGAAGAAATCCTTCTACCATAGAAGCGAGATAACGATGACGGAGGAAGTAAGGGGAGCATTAAATGTAGACTCGCACAGTAAAAATTGACATTCCTGGTCAAAAAAGTCTTAGTGTCACACATTGGCCTTACTTAGAGGTGAATTTCTGATAAATTACGTATGGAGACACAGAATGTATGGATGTGAAGCACGGACGGCGGGGAAAACTGGGAAGAAGAGTGTCGAAGCGTTTGAGATATGGTGTTGCAGAAGGATGTTGAAGATCTGGTACTCAGGTAAGAAATGACGACGTTCCCCGTAGAACCTACGGCGACAGAGGTATGTGGAAAACACTGACAAGAAGAAGGCACGGGAAGGAATAACTTCCATGTAGTACAGGGAGCCGTAGAAGATATCAACTGTAGGGAAGACAGAGAGTGGAATATATCTAACAAATAATCAGGGAGGTGACAGGCTTGGCAGATGAGAGGAAGTCACGGCCAGGTGCGTAAAACCAGTCAGATGACTGGTGACCGAGAAAAGAGTCGCCTGTGTATCGGAAAGGGCACATGACAATGAAATTATGCGTTCCTAATTTTCCTTGTGCTACTGTAAAGCATATTCGTAAATGATACATAGGAGTACTTAATATCAGAATCGCAAGACCAACAGGTGGGGTAGACGTACTAAAGCTGAATGGACTTGATTGCACAGGCATATAACAAAAAAATTTTAATTCAAAACATGCATTAATTCTGCCCAACAGTCCTATCTACCCGACTTACTTTGCTGAGTAGTCAAGTCGTACATTCACAGTCAGATGTAGAGCGATTTCGTACTTAAGGTTGAATGCAATGTCGGCATTGTAGGCTATTTACGTTTGCCCGGGCAGAAATTCGAACGTGACTCGGTCGTGAATGAAAAGCCAGTCACTTTGTGTTGTCTCGTTCGGCGCTTCGTACGCGTAGAATGCTTAAAATGAACGTCACGAAATTAAGACACCTCTAGGTCATACCTGTTGCCTGCAGTCACTCAGCGCTAAGGCTTGTAATTCGCTCGCCTCATACCTTTGTTACCGCGAGTACCCTGTTACCAGTACTGTAGGTCAGCGCCAGCTGAATGTTGTGTTGTCTTGCGATATCCTGTGTTCACGTCTGGTTTCAGTCTTCCGTGGAGCGGTGCATTGACGTATGTTTGGTAGTGACCGGAATGCTGGAGTAAGGGCCTACGTGAAGTGCTATTACGGTCGGTGTGCGATGGCAAAAAGACACTGAAAACAATCTAAAACTGTGGTGTCGAACACATTGAAGATTTTTTTTACTGATCTGGCCAGCAGTGGAGAAGCCCTGAATAATATAAATTTTGAGTAAGTTCATAAAAGACAACAAAACCTTGTGGCATTTCCGAATCGATTGTATTTCTTACTAACTGTGCAGCAAAATCAGGAGAATCTCTAGCAGGGACCAAGTGTTTTGACTCTCCAAGAAGGGGATATAAATGAAAACGAAATTTGATGATTTTTAAAAAAAATTTACTGCGTAGAACTGTGCTTTGATACTACAACAGAGGTGAGTACGCGACGGCTAGATAAATACACAGTGATCTCCATGGCAAAAATTATTATTCTCGCTCAGAGACCTCCGGACTTTCACTTCTCCGCTCACTTACTTTTAGACTCCGAAAATATAATAATGAAACAATAATGGAATGCAGAAACATTGCAACAGCAAGAGTGAAGTTTTGAGTAAACTGCACTTAATGCTTGCTAAGGACAATAGCGTTGCAGTATATTTCGCTAAAACTTGGGTTTCACAAAACCACAAGCAAAAATACATTTTGGTCGACTTCAACGGAAATACTGGCCTGGAAGTACCTACAGTTACTTTTATATAGCGTATATCGGCGATATGGGTGATGGCTGCAGTAACGATGGACCAGTAAGAGCTACGAATAAAAAATTTTGGGGAGACAGGGAATATCATCGGTCGTATTAAGGCAAACCGTCGGAACTGAAAGCATGGCTGCGGTGTCGCGCACGGAGTCTCTCGTAAATAAACTGCGTCCATACGTAATCTGATACGAGGTCTCAGATGTTATCAAAATTAATTTCACAGTTTTCTCAACAACTTTCTCACTGGAAGATTCTGCAAGGTCCAACAGTACAACAGTACTCTAATTAACTAGCGACGACATTTTTCGTTACAGACGACGAACAGTTTCACACCTCTGACTGTACTTTATTTTTAATCTCGAAAAATTTCACGTTTTCGCGATAACATTTCCATCACAGGCATCTATAAACTCTGAGAATGCCCTTATATTATTTTCAGCTTAAATATGCCACTGGTTCCGTTTTTTTCTAAGAATCCAGTAAATAAATATTTTTTCTTCAAAATTTCTTGCAACATTACTTTTTCATCGTAGCAGGTGGGAAGAATTTTCTTTTGAAAAATACTCCATCATATTCTAGATTGAGATAAAGATGTCTAATACATTTTCAGAATTTTAACTTACACTACTGGCCATTAAAATTGCTACACCGCGATGATGACGTGCTACAGACGCGAAATTTAACCGACAGGAAGAAGATGCTGTGATATGCAAATGATTAGCTTTTCAGGGCATTCACACAAGGTTGGCGCCGGTGGCAACACTTACAATGTGCTGACATGAGGAAAGTTTGCAACCGATTTCATACACAAACAGCAGTTGACCGGCGTTGCCTGGTGAAACGTTGTTGTGATGCCTCGTGTAAGGGGGAGAAATGCGTACCATCACGTTTACGACTTTGATGAAGGTCGGATTGTATCCTATTGCGATTGCGGTTTATCGTATCACGACATTGCTGCTCGCGTCGGTCGAGATCCAATGACTGTTAGCAGAATATGGAATCGACGGGTTCAGGAGGGTAATACGGAACGCCGTGCTGGATCCCAACGGCCTCGTACCACTAGCTGTCGATGTGACAGGCATCTTGTCCGCATGGCTGTAACGGATCGTGCAGCCACATCGCGATCCCTGAGTCAACAGATGGGGACGTTTGCACGACAACAACCATCTGCACGACCAGTTCGACGACGTTTGCACCAGCGTGGACTACCAGCTCGGATACCATGGCTGCGGTTACCCTTGACGCTGTATCACAGACAGGAGCGTCTCTGATGGTGTACTCAACGACGAACCTGGCTGCACGAATGGCAAAACGTCATTTTTTCGGGTGAATGCAGATTCTGTTTACAGCATCATGATGGTCGCATTCGTGTTTGACGTCATCGCCATACTGGCGTATCACCCGGCGTGATGGTAAGGGGTGCCATTGGTTACACGTCTCGGTTACCTCTTGTTCGCATTGATGGTACTTTGAACAGTGGACGTTGCATTTCAGATGTCTTACGACCGGTGGCTCTACCCCTCATTCGATACCTGCGAATCCCTACATTTCAGCAGGATAATGCACGACCGCATGTTGCAGGTCCTGTACGGGGCCTTTCTGGATACAGAAAATGTTCGACTGCTGCCCTGGCCAGCACATTCTCCAAACGTCTGGTCAATGGTGACCGAGCAACTGGCTCGTCATAATACTCTTGATGAACTGTGGCATCGTGTTGAAGCTGCATGGGCAATTGTATCTGTACACGCCATCCAAGGTCTGTATGACTTAATGCCCAGGCCTATCAAGGCCGTTATTACGGCCAGAGGTGGTGGTTCTGGGTACTGATTTCTCAGTATCTATGCACCTAAATTGCGTGAAAATGTAATCACATGCCAGTTCTAGCATAATATATTTGTCCAATGAGTACCCGTTTATCATCTGAATTTCTTCTTGGTGTAGCAATTTTAATGGCCAGTAGTGTATATTTGGAATTACCACTAACTGGCAATGCTGTAGGACCGTGAGATGACTTTGGGGTGCCTATTTTCGTGGCGACCGCTGTAGCAAGTGCGGAGAGTGGTCCGCAGGCGGTGGACAGTCTGGGATCACAGTGGTGGCCAGCCCCTCGCGGCGACGCCATCCCTCACGTGGCGAACGAGGCGGGCGACGCGGCCAGCAATCACCGTCGTCATTAGCCGGCCGCAATAAAACACCCGCCCGCGGGCGCGCACTTTGTCCTCGCCACGCGTCGCAGCAGCCAGGCCGGGAGACACGTGCGGCCAAACAGCGGCGCGGCTACAGTGCACAGTGGGGACGTCTAGCCAGCGAGCGTTCTGACGCACAGCAGTTTTTAATGCCAGCGTACACTACCTCCGAAACTGACGAGACTATGTAGCGAAGTAGGCTCTCCGGGTTTCGATTGGGATCTCATTGTTAGTACAAAGAGATATCTTAGAACAGCGCCCTGAATTCTGAAGTGAACGTGTCCCGGAAAGCCATCGAATTCGGAGCAAATGTAGTGATTTACCACACGTTGAATTTTCACTATTGCCAAGATATTCGTCGCGAGAGATTCAGCAACTGTTTTGACATTTACAAACACATCGATTACGTTGCCGTCTCAGTTGCATAGTTTAAATTAGGGTTCCATATCGGAATTGGCAAAACCGGAACCCTTTTAGGATCGCTTTGTTGTCTGTCTTTTTGTCTGTCCGTGTGACTGTTAAAAACCCTTTTCTCAAAAAATGGTCAAATTTAGGTTGCACACTGAGGTCTATGGACCCTTGGTGGTGTCAAACATTCAAGCTTCTCAGCCGACGGAATCAAAGGATACGGTCATTTAGGTGAAAACTCACTCATCAAAACCTATAGAGTACTTCCCGTTTCCCTACAGTCATGAAAGTTGGTAAGAAACAAGGTTCCACAAAAAATGGTTCAAATGGCTCTGACCACTATGGGACTTAACATCTGTGGTCATCAGTTCCCTAGAACTCAGAACTACTTAAACCTAACCAACCTAAGGACATCACACACATCCATGCCCGAGGCAGGATTCGAACCTGCGACCGTAGCAGTCGCGCGGTTCCGGACTGAGCGCCTAAAACCGCTAGACCACCGCGGCCGCCAAGGTTCCACAGTACAAGTAAAGGAAAAGATCCGAAAATCTTGAATTTGTAATTGTATCGCATGAAAAATATTTCTTTTGCCATTTGTTATTCGATGTCAAACTTGAAATTGAAACGATCAGTAGTTTTGCATTCAACCTGAGTGGATCGCAGTGGTAACAGTCACACATAGATAAGGAGAGGCTATATTGCTCATATGACGCGTTTCGGAATTCACCCATCATCAGCCCACGAAAATCAAAGTGCTCTGCACGATCTCTGGACTTGTCTCCAATCGAGCATCTATAGGATATGATGGGACGAGAAGTGACTCATGCGACTCGTCAACCAACAACTCCCACTGAACTAGGTGAACAGACGGTGCAGGCGTGGCATAAGTTATCCCAGTACAGCATTCGCCATCTGCAGGATTGATTAGACTGCTCTTCATAATAACATGGGTGTTTCAGCATGGGTCGACACCTGCTACCTCTGTGCCGCTGAAACAATAAATCTTGAGAGAATTGGAAATCTCTACAGGGATGTTCCAATTTTTTTCCAGCAGTGTAGTCTGTAACTTTATGAAGTGCCGAATGGGTTGCTGTGAGAACTTCAACACAACTGTTCGTTGTAACAGCAGGAAACAGCCAAATTCATAGAAACACGAGACAAATTCTCTTGCGAGCAAAGAGGCAACAAACAGAAATTGGCATGTACTGAACTCCACTAAGACTGATTCTCTTGGCAACATTCATTAAATTTTAGAAAAGTCCAAGACTTCAGAATTTCGAAAAAATCATTCGTCGTCGTTAAGACGACCAGACGTACAGCAGCCAGAATTGACGCCCCACAATGACAGGTACACCAAGTAGGGGGCTGCGGCAGAGGGGTGGAGGAGGGGGGGAGGCAGCTTCGCTTGTTAGGGCGGCGACCCGCGCCACGGTAACGAGACAGGTCTTTATGCGGACAGCGATTAGCAGGGGGCGCGGAAATCAGCGCCGTCATTACATCCCGCACCGGCCGACGTCATCGTCATTATCTGCCTCCAGCGTCGCATACGACTCAGTAGACTCGCGATAGGTGATCTTACTAATAATAACGGGTAAGTACGCCTAGTTTCCCTTTATTATCAATTATCACGCATAAATGTTACACAGTCCAACTTCTTTATATTAAGAAATATAATCTCTCCCCCCCCCCCCTTCCCGAGACGTGGATTCGATTCTTTAAAGAATCGAATTCCTATATATAAAACAGCTTCAAAGGTTTGTTTCTTTACAATTGAGTTACTGTGTTAAATATCTGATGTTAAGCGTGTGAATCTTTTAAAACAAGACAATGTTTAGAAACTGAAGTTACGTTTAAAATTTGTTATATAATGGCGTGTGAGGAAGGCCTCCCATCGGGCAGACCGCTCGCCTGGTGCAAGTCTTTCGATTTGACGCCACTTCGGCGACTTGCGCGTCGATGGGGATGAAATGATGATGATTAGGACAACACAACACCCAGCCCCTGAGCGGAGAAAAATCTCCGACCTAGCCGGGAATCGAACCCGGGCTGAAGTTTTGCAGCATGAACAGCGAAAATGTAGTAACTGATACACTTTTTTCGTGCTCCTTTCATTATTATGTGCGAGTGTCGAGAAAAAGTTACGAAAAACTTCGAAATTGTGTGTACGATTTGTTGGAAGTAGCTAAGTGCACTCACGAGCAAATACAGAATGAATGAATGAAGTTTGGGTAATTTGCATGCAGTGAGTTACGCACCCTCAATACAAGCACGCAGCTACTAATTGCAGTACTTGCCTTATTTTATTAACAGGTTTATAGCGGGATGATCCTGGAAAGAGCCGTTTGACATGTCTTGTGACAAAGCCATTTCAGCCAGGAGACCTTTGAGGTTATCTGGCTACCTCAGCTTCTTAGCAATAGCTATCAAACCCAAAACTTTCGAAACAAGTGCAGAAATCGGATCTTTTAATCTAGACATCATAACCCAATTCTTTCGTAAGTGGAGATCGCAACCTAACTGAAATAATGCAGAAGTTGCATGTTTTCATCTATCCATTACAATGGCAAACAGAACCCTTAATGGCTATTTTGAAGGAGACCAACTTAGCCATTACATACACCCAAAATACCTTAGGATCACGTCAGACAAAATACTTTCCTTTACGGAACACTTGACCCCAACTTCTGCGTTCTCCACAAGATCCGTGGTACTAGTTGGCGATTGACAGCACTGTCCGAGTATCGACACTCGAATTGGTATACTCAGCAGCAGAGTACTGTGCGTCCGTCTGGCTTAGCAGTCCATATGTGCAAAAGACATATGTGCAACTTAACGAATCAGTGTGCAGTGATAGAGTGTCAATACGATCTACTCCCACATACTGATTACCTACCTTGAGTCACACTGTAGTTCCTGATATCAGACGGAAGACTGCGCTTCCAGTATCGAATGGTTTATTCCTATAATAGCAAGGATTCTCAATGAAAACGAATTCAGTGTCATCGATGAATGGAAACGCTGTAGACGACAAAACTGTCCTCCGCAATATCTGAAACAGCTCTGCATCCAGGACCAGCCCCGCGGATGTGGCCAGCGTCAGGCAATTTGTAGTACCCTGAACCGCATCCGAATGGGCCAGGAAAGATGTGCAGACACTCTCGACAAGTTGGACAAAACTTCATCAGCATCTCGTGACCGGTGCTGAACGACAGACAGTTATTAATGCTGTAAGTGAAAAATTTAGACACTTTACACGAGCTACGTGATGGTATTTAGCAACTGTAATCAGAATTCCTATTCGTTTTGTAGTTTGGAACATCCACCTCTTTTGTTTACAAATGTACTTACGAATCTATATTACTTAACGGCTATTTATTGTCACGTATCCCAGTTGCAGGTTGTCTGAAGGTTTCAGGGCCGACAAAAATTTGATCCCGAGTACCTGATGTAATCGTTGACCGTATTTAAAAAGGTAAAATGTTGTCATCACATACTTAATAAGAGGTATCAATTTACATCAAAGGTTGAGCACAATTATTAGCCTATTTATTTATCATATGGCATAAATTAACAATTTTTTTTATCACAAGGATAGCTGACATTAAGGGCAAAAATTGGACGCTAAATACGAATAAATGTTCGGCAAATATGTTGGCCGTAGTAATGGAAGCACACGCCATTCTAACAACACAAAATAAAGTTATGATGTTTAAAAATTACAAACTAACATTTAATGTAGAAAAGTGCTCCAATTTTCTAATATCAGTGCATAAATTTTATCATTAAACTACACTCCGTCGAATAGTGAAAAGAATTGTGGCAAACCAAAGATTTCAAACCACAAGAAACTGTGTTACATATGTAATATGGGTGGTAAATATGTCATAGATCAGATACTTCATAAGATACGAGAGGAAGATATCAATACAACTTACGATTAAATCATTTGCTCTTAATCGGCAGACAACTAATCGACTTCGACCAGTCCCAAATTCATATTTCATATGATTTCTCTCAAATTTATCTACACGCTACCACCACATTTCGTTGCAAACATTATTCTCCAAACAGCCTCACGCATATCCATGATTTCGATTTTTGCAGCTCCTTGTGTTGACCGTGTTGGCAGTTAAAATTGTAGGATGTGAGGTCCGCCAGTTATGCAAAACACCGTTTTTTCTCAGTACCCAAACATGTTTTAGCACCACTGTGCCATCATCGCTGGGTTTCCGTTTTATTTACCCTTTACACTTGGTGTGCATGATTTTTCCGGATCACTTGTGTATTATTTACTACAGGTAGCTTGTCATGTTTTCGTGGGGCAAGCCGTTTTATTCTCCGCATCATGGTGAGGTGTCCTGATGCACACGTAAATATAACACGTATTTTCGAGGAATAAGGTCGTAAAAGCACTTTTCACTTCACGAAAACACAGGGTCAACAGCTCGTTAGGCCAGGTGTGGAAGAGAGAGCAATGAATGTCATGGGTTTGCAAAAGTCTATCATCTTTGGAATGGAAAGTGTTCTAGGGAAAACGCTACCCAGCATTACTGCAGCTGTTCAATCTGCTGAATTTTATTCAAGAGGAAGATGTCACATCTGTTTGAAGACTAAAAACTCTAAAAAGGAAAAAGACAAGATGATAAAAGTGTCTATAGCTTGTTTCAGGTGTTCCTAGTATGAGTGTTCCATTCATTCTGCAAAAACAATCATATGCAAAGGTCCGCAGCTCGTGATCATGCGGTAGCGTTCTCGCTCCCCACGCCTGGGTTCCCGGGTTCGATTCCCGGTGGGGTCAGGGATTTTCTCTGCCTCGTGATGACTGGGTGTTGTGTGCTGTCCTTAGGTTAGTTAGGTTTACGTAGTTCTAAGTTCTAGGGGACTGATGACCATAGATGTTAAGTCCCATAGTGCTCAGAGCCATTTGAACCCTATGCAAAGGTTGTGACATTGAAAGTGAATAGGAATGAAAAACTCAACTGTAATTTCTGACCTTGATTTTCTGTTTTCTTATTTGTGCTTTGCTATTGTACGTTCTTTTCTCAATATAAGTCTGATGTATATGGAAGTGTTAGTTTCATGATAAAAATATATTAATATTTCTCATATTCATTACTTTATTTATTATATTTGTATGTGTTATAATGTTCCTGATAACTATGGAAAGTGTGTTGCAATCTAGTAAAGAAATTCCTAGTACATTAATTAATCAAAACAAAACGAAAAATGTTAAAAAGTGAAAAGAATGCGAGCGCAATTTCCCCCCCCCCCCCCCCCCCTAGACATACTTGTGACAGATCCGAGCTTAGTGAGCAGTTATTCAAGTGCATCAAAATTTCGTTGCCCTACACCGCCAATCTTTGACACTGGTGAACGTGTGTTCCCACTGAAAACCGATTTCAGTTATCTATATATCTTGTATAAGGTCGAGCTTAAGACCACTGTTGCCGAAGGAACGACAGCATTGCAACAAATAAAAATAGAGGAAGAATACTCCTGAGTATCAGTAAGTATCGTATTGGTGATATAGAGGAAGAATATAAGAGCACACGCAGCATCACAACACAACAAACAGAGCTTCTTTCCATACAGTCCACTATTTCGAGCTCTGCAATACTGTTACTATGACTTAAAAGAAATATACATCATTTTTAATTATCCGTAGCGTAATTTACAAGAAAATTAAGAGGACTGCAAACATCATTTAGAAGCTAGACGTATGACAGTCAAAATGAACTCAGGTATTTCGGAGGCTTTGAAGTAACTGCAACTGTCTCGTGTTATTTATCGGTAACATTTCCATCAAACAGTTTCTGCTTTGACAGAATTATACCCTCGTTTGACGATTAACGGCTTATCTCAGCGACATTTTTCAAAGCCATTGAGAGATGGCCTTAACCCTCTCAATCTGGTTATGTAGTGTGTGTGTGTGTGTGTGTGTGTGTGTGTGTGTGAGAGAGAGAGAGAGAGAGAGAGAGAGAGAAGAGAGAGAGGGGGGAGGGGGGACGTAGATGACGAGAGGTGCATGTAGGATTTGGAGGATCCACGATGCAGAGGGAAGCAATATTCGATTCGGTAATGGTTTCTCGTTTTTCTGCCTTTATTGTGCTTATTCAGCAGAATGCAATAGGTCTGGCGAGGCACAGAGAAAACACGAGTATCAGAACAGTTCTGAAAGGCGGAAATATTTACGGATATTTCATTTTTTAAAAAGGATCTGCCAGCGCAGCAGATGTTCCCCGTCCCGTTTTCAGTGAATCAAATGCCTGCAAATTTCACAGCGTTTTGTATCACGCAGCCTCTTAACGGGGCAGATAAAAAGAGATGGATGTGTGTGATGACCTTAGGCTAGTTAGGTTTAAGCAGGGGACTGATGACCTCAGAAGTTAAGTCGCACAGTGCTCACAGCCATTTGAACCATTTTTGTATTTCCTAAAGCCTCGGATAGCTCAAATGAGAAACACACACATTAAAACGTAATAAATTAAAAAACTAACAGTTTGAACTCGGCTGTTATTCAGCAGCCACATATTAGTTTCAACATAGGATAAAACAGCCAACCGGTTGCACATAAACGGTAGGTACATTGGCCTACGTTTTGACACCTACTACGGGTGTCTTCATCAGAATGAAATCTTGCTAAATCGCAAAATTGCTACAAAGCAACAGCAGAGTTTCGAGCAGATATGCGCATGTCAAAAGTAAAATATAACGTTCTAGCATTTGCCACGTGTGCCCAGCTGGGAACAACATCCGACTAACATTGGTTTAGGAAGTGGCGCACCGTCGGTGGTTTGATGCCGTGAGTGCAAAATGGCTCGGGGTCGCCGCTTAAGAGATGACGATGGCTGGGAAAGATTTATAATATATGCAACTAGACCGTGAAAACAAAATTTCATGAAAAGTAGAGGTCCCGTGTCTTTCGCGATATGTCGTCAACTACCATATTAAATTTCGTTTTTTTAAAGTCAAATAACGATGCAGCATTTCTGCACCACAAAGCGTTACCTTCTTGTTAACAGTGGAATTCGGAGACGGAGCTCTACCTCACATTGGCTTGTGACCAGAATGGGATACGAACATGGTTTCTTGTAAGAGGTCGTGCCATTTTGGCCAGGAACGAATGTGGGGGAAACGAGAAACTGCTGGGAGCGGTTGCAACCAATGTAACCAATTGTCATCCCAGTAGTTAACGGTTGCGCCGCTTTGGTCGGCGGCTCGTGCGGCCGATCGCAAACACAGACAAGTACCCGGAAGGAAGGGGAGACCGATAGCCGCATTCCTGGAGCAAACGCGAGGAAGACGCCGCATAGCTGACCGGCGATAACGGGCCCGTTTGTCTGGCCCGGCCGGCAGAGCAACTCACATTAGAAGACATTACGGGGCGGCGAGATAACGTGCCCAGGGCGATCGAATACTCGGAGCGGGCAACCGGCCGCGCGGCCAGCTTCTTGTGCGACTGAACTAAGTCGGCCGCCGTTATCTTAGTAATTTATACGAGGCGCAGTTCCTTCCCATTGATTGGGAAGTTGGCGGAGGAGCTTATCACCGCGCGGTCGGCCGCTTACCGGCGGGAAGTCGACAAACTGCTGCTCGCGGGAGAGGCAAAAGGGGCGCACATCGCCTTCTGGCCGGTGACGCCCCAGACGGGAGAAGTTACCTACGACTACAGAAACAATATGGTGAGGACACGCGCACTGTACGTGTCTCCATAAGCGCACGCACCAAGCGAAGTGGCGCAGTAGTTAGCAACTGGACTCACATTCGGGAGGACGACTGTTCAAACCCGCGTCCTACCGTCCATATTTAGGTTCTTCGTGATTTCTGTGAAGTCGCTCCATGTAAACACCAGGATGGTTCCTTTGACAGGGCACGGCCGATTTCCTTCCCCATCCCCGACACCATCCGATCTTGTGCTCCGTCTTTAATGACGACGGCACACACAAACACTAGACGATGATCTCCGGCGCGCGAAAGTTCACCATTGGTGTACGAGTCCGGGGAACTGCCAAAAAGGGGGAAACGTGGGGGAGGAGGGAGAGGGGAGGGGGAGGAGAGACGGTAGGGGGAGCAGGGGAGGCCCTTGGGGAAAAACACAGCGGGTGGATGGGGAGGATCAAAGTTGGTAGGAGGGGTAGATGGAGGGGATGAGGGCATCATCTGGGAGGGGGAGTTGGTGGAAGCCACCTTGGGCGAGGGTATGGTGAGATGGAGAGCAGGTGGGATGTGGGAATGCAGGCGCGGCAGCAGACGGGGGTGGGAGAGGATGGGAGAGACAAGCGGGTGAGGGGGATCAAGTTTGCAGGAGATGTAGAGGATCCGTATCTGTTCGAGGAAAAGGACTAGGTGCGGGAACGGGTTGAGGTCATATAGGATCCGCGTGGGGGATGGGAGGCGGATGCGATAGGCGAGGCGGAGGATTTGAAGGGATTTGTAAAATGTAGGAAAGGCGGAGAGCCAGGCGGGATGAGGATAACAGAGGATAGGGCGGATGACGGGTTTATAGGTGTGGAGGATGGTGGAGGTGTCCAGCCCATGTACGGCCAGAAAAGAGCTTGAGGAGACGGAGTCGGGAGTGTGCTTTGCCTTGGTTAGTCCGGAGATAGGGGGTCCAGGAGAGGCGACGGTCAAGGGTGAGTTAAACACAATCTTCCTTCCTCCCTTTTATAAGCGCAAGCGCTCGCACTCGCGCGCGCGCGAGACAGACAGAGAGAGAGAGAGAGAGAGAAAGAGAGAGAGAGAGAGAGAGAGAGAGAGAGAGAGAGAGAGAGAGAGAGAGAGAGAGAGGAAGACAGAGAGGAAGAGAGAGTGGGGGAGGGTGGAGGGGACGAGGAGGAGGATGTTACGACGTCATCCAGCCCGAAAGCCGGCCGCGGTGGCCGAGCGGTTCTAGGCGCTTCAGTACGGAACCGCGCGACTGCTACGGTCGCAGGTTCGAATCCCGCCTCGGGCATGGATGTGTGTGATGTCTTAGGTTAGTTAGGTTTAAGTAGTTCTAAGTTCTAGGGGACTGATGACCTCAGATGTTGAGTCCCTTAGTGCTCAGAGCCATTTCCAGCCCGAAACCAACCACTGTTCAGTAAGGCGACAAGAGAAAACACCGTACTTCGTCTTAGCCAATCGTTGTAGTGGGATCATTCAGTGCAGAGAAACAGACGCCTCAGTACTTACAGAACGAAATTTTCACTCTGCGGCCGAGTGAAGGCTGATATGGCACTTCATGGCAGATTAAAACTGGGTGCCGTGCCGAGACTCGAACTCGTGACTTTTGCCTTTCGCGGGCAAGTTCTCTATTAACTGAGCTACCCAAGCACGACTCACGACCCGTCCTCACAGCTCTACTTCCGCCAGCACCTTGTCTCCTACCTAAGCAAAGCTGTGGGCGCGGGTCGTGAGACGCGCTTGCATAGCTCAGTTGCCAGAGCACTTGCCCGCGAAAGGCAGACGGGCTAAGTTGGAGTCTCGATCTCGCACACATTTTTAATATGCCAGGAAGTTTCGCCTCAGTACTTAATTCAAAGTGTGTGGCATTTGGAAATGAGACCACAATACGTGAAGTGAGTGACGGTCACCTCGTTCGCCGCGCCACTAGGAGGGGGAGAGTGGCTATCCCATGGCCCCGGTAGCCTTTCACCCCAGGAAAGACCTCTAGTCAGCATGCAGAGTGGACCCGGGTCGCTCCGGAAGGACTGGAACGTTGAAAATTACCCACTCCTAAACATGATCTCCAAGCTGGAGTCCAGCGCTCTACCCGCTAGACCAACACGGCCACAAATGAGACCCAGTTTCAGCAAAAGTAACAAGGGCAATGCAGTGTAGGCGAATTAAATCAGGCGTTACTGAAGGAGTCAGATTAGGAAATGAAATACTAAAAGAAATAACTGATAATGGCTGAAGCGGAGAGGATAAAAGACGCAGACTGACAACAGCAAGACAAACGTTCCTGAAAAACGGAAATTTGTTAACATCATCAAATACAAATTTAAATGTTAGGGAGTCTTTTCGGAAGGTATTATGTGGAGTGTAGCATTATGCAGATATGAAACGTGGACGATAAGCAGTTCAGACGAGAAAAATACAATCTCTTGAAATGTGGCGTTACAGACGAATGCTGAAGATCAGATGTGTACATAGTGTGTAACTAATGAGGAGGTAGTGAACAGGACTGGGGAAAAAAAGAAATTTGTGGCACAACTTGACTAAAAAAAGTGATCGGGTGCCACGATGCATCCTAAGACATCAAGGAATCACCAGTTTAGTATTGGAGGGAAGTGTGTGGAAGGTAAAAATCGTAGAGCGAGACCAAAAGATAAATACAGTAACCAGATTCAGAAGGCTTTAACTTGCAGTAGTGATCAGGAGATGAAGAAGATGAAGAGGCTTGTACAGGATAAAACGAGTCTTCGGAATGAAGACCACAACAACACTTATCGTCTCAGAATCAAAAGAATAATACATCCAACAGGCCCGACAGGTGAGTGGCCCATCAACACCACGAATATTAAATCATTATCACGATTTTGTTTACTTTAAAATTAATTTTATTGCAAAAATGATTACTGCGCTGTGCAAATATCACTACCAACTGCATTGCAAACTGCGACATCTAAAAATCAAACAAGAATGAGATAAAATTCCCTGCAAGGTGCGGGAACAGAGCAGAGTCTTCATGTCCAGGATGTGTGACACTGACGATTCGGCTACGAAGAACAAGCACCCACCGCTACAGAAAAGGGTAATCGCCATGGTATTGCTCTGAACATTTTCATAAGATGCTTTTCGGGGCTTACGGGTCTGGAAACACGTTTTGTGCTTACGGTTACTGCGCAGCGCACTCCGACGACGTTTTTTATAGCTTAATATGACATTTGCACATTGACAAGGTAGGCAGTATCTTAGGAATGTGCAGCTAACTTTGTTAGGAGGTATGTTCCGATTCAAAATACGTCTCTAATGGCTCTAAGCACTACGAGACTTAACATCTGAGATCATCAGTCCCCTAGAACTATTTAAACCTAACTAACCTAAGGATACCACACACACCCATGCCCGAGGCAGGATTCGAACCTGCGACCGTAGCGGTCGCGCGGTTCCAGACTGTAGCGCCTAGAACCGCTCGGCCACCTGAGTTTTTCGACGCTTGCTGCGGTCGCTTGAACATTGGAATGTTTTAGGAGGTGGTCCCGAATTTCGCGCGCGCGCGCGTGTGTGTGTGTGTGTGTGTGTGTGTGTGTGTGTGTGTGTGTCGCAGATCAGTAAGTCAGTTCAATCAAAGATTTAAGACACTGTCATTTATTTGCAAGAAACGTTCGTGTTTGTAACTAGCGGCTATCAATTTTTCTTCTTGAAGTCTTGAAATATCTCAAAACACGACGTAAAACAGCTGAACATTTCAAAATTTCTGCAAGTGTTCCTCCCATGGACGAAAACTTCTCCTTCATTCCGTTTCTTTTAAATTGCTTCAAAATATCGTATGTAGCTCTTCTGGTAAATTTCTTGATTGTTTCAAAAGGGTCTATAACAGAATAAACTAGAAACTACTGTGTTCCAATACTTCAAGTAATTTAACTTTCGACTTAAGAAGAAGAAAAATCAAAATGGCAGATGAGGGCGTCGAATGTTACTGTGTTAAACAATTGTCATAGGTCTAAATTTCATGCCTGTAAAATGAAATATTGCTCGACAAAACTTGACATGCAACTATAAACATTGAAACTCAAGATTCTGGAGTAACAAAAATACCCACAGAAATACTGTGTGTAAATGTACAATTTAAACAATAAAGGTATAATGCAAGATAAAGGACATACCTTCCAGTTCCATATGCAGTACGGTTGGCGTTTTTAAACAAATTTAACCACAAAGGCGAGAGAAATAAATTTCACAGACAAGAGCGCACGGACAAGCACATGTATTTACCACGTGTCTGGTTTGCGAGTGACTTTGCGACAGGTGGCGTGAGCGAAGAAGCAGGTTCTGGTTGCCGAAAAACGGGGAGCTCGTCGTTCTTGAGGATTAATACATTTCGAAGGATTTAAAAATAACTCGGCCATTTTGATTTTCGACCATTTTTAGAGTGCATATACTCGTACGTGCAGCGTCGCAGTGTCCGGGAGTGACCCAGGACACAGTCCGCCCGCCGCTAAGCACATTCGCCCCGTGTAAACACGGGGCGCTGATGTCGGCAGGCCTGCGATCGTCGCCCGCGGCCGAAGTGGCCTCTGCGCCAACCTTTCATTCGCTGCCACTTCCTTCATCTAACTTCAGAGTTTAAATTTAGTTCGCCGACTGTCAATTATACGCAGAACTCGCCTCTCCATTTAATTTACACTAGAAGCAATATTAAACTACTAACCGCGTTCAATGGCATCAATATTAATGTCTCTGAAACAGCCGACAGCGAGAGAAATTCTCTCAAAATTAAACGCCGTCATTATGTGCGAGAAACAGCAGTCGGAAAGCTAAACAAATTAGCTCCGACAGTCAGTGTGACCGATGTCTCGCGATCTGGCTTCCTCGCAGATTTTTTTCATCGCACCAACCAAGAACGCGTTACACAGAATAAAAACACTATTGCTTGTCCAGGTTTTAAAAGCCACCGGCAGTTTGCAGACGTCCGTAGGGGTAAGCTCCTATGTGTGGAAAAGTGCCGTATGTGTGAAAGGTCTAATAACCCTACCACAACAAGGTAAAATTTAATTATGATTGTAGTGTTGCTCACGCTGCTAAATATTGCATTTTCGGGCAACAACAAAGTTACATTATGTGGCAGGTGTCATTAGAGCACAGTTAATAAAGTCATTTCATGAAATAATGGATAAACTAGGCACTCATCTTTTCGTGTTTCCCACGCTGGTCTCGTTGTGAACTCATGGCTCACTCGTCGAAAATCTAGGTAGTGATGATTCCAAGCTCGGATGCAAAGAGGCCTAGGTGTTATTCTGCGACATTCAAAAGTTTTATAGATGTGCTTCAC
The DNA here is from genome assembly GCF_021461385.2 of Schistocerca piceifrons. NCBI lineage: Eukaryota > Metazoa > Arthropoda > Insecta > Orthoptera > Acrididae > Schistocerca > Schistocerca piceifrons. The sequence goes on along the minus strand of NC_060140.1, from coordinate 104,250,080 downwards.
AAACCATTCTTGAAGATTAAACTTCTGCAAGTTAGGACGATGGTGATGTAAAAAAGTAATCAGCACTTCGAATTTAAGTTACACTTCTTTTTTATTACTTTTGCTGCAATATCACGTAACTCACAAAACATCGCTTCACAATATAAAACATACTTCAAAAAATCTTCCTCACTGTTAAAGTTCACATTTTATACACTGACTACAATTTGAGTCTTTTCAACATGACGACCAAGACTTGACTCTCTAATAACCGCTTATGCGCCCAAAAATCAGAGTTACAAATACGTCAAAGATCATAGTGACAAAAGAAAGAATACACATAAGAATAATATCATGGCAATATAAACATATCGATGTATCAAAGTGCCTCTACATTAATGAAATCAAATCTGAATGTTGTCTCAGAAATATGTTAGCTACTTTACACAAACACAGTAGAATATTGCTGGTATCGAGAGGTTGAGTTGAGGTGCTGTAATGGTTACGTAATTCAAGTACCATTACAACGGATATGTCTGACTTGCGCAATAATGTTACGAGTAGCCTCGCAAACAAAATTTTTATCTCCGAGAAAGTGCCATGCGGAGCAACTTGTAAAAATATACAAATACATCCTGAAAAGATGTCGACTTGGAACAATTGGTCTTAAGCATACAGAAATATAAAGCTATACTACTGACGAAACGTAACATTAGTAACATTGGACTGCACATTAATGAGTCACAACTCGAGCAAATTGTCAGTTGGCGTCATATCTGGATTCTACATATATAAGTGGCAATGTTGATACCGTAACCCGGGTTCGATTCCCGGCGGGGTCAGGGATTTTCTCTGCCTCGTGATGACTGGCTGTTGTGTGATGTCCTTGGGTTAGTTAGGTTTAAGTAGTTCTAAGTTCTAGGGGACTGATGACCATAGATGTTAAGTCCCATACTGCTCAGAGCCATTTGAACCATTCGATACCGTAACGTGATCCGAAATTAGGGTTTAGATTCTACGTATTACGATATTCCTACGTAATTGTTTTTATATTTGTACCAAGTTGTGTGCGGTGTGGTTCAATAAAACCAGGCCCAATTACAAAGTTCGCAATACGCACCACGCAGTCCGGGTGTACAATCGCAAGCTGATAAAGACTATCTGTCCGATTGCAATTATTTTTATTCCGTATTCGGTTTGTTTCGTTACTGCAGGTGCATTCTTATTCAGTAGCGCGATGAGTGCAAACACAAAATAGCTCGTTCGATACTCGCCACAGTTAACTGAGTAACGAAACAAGCTGAGCGTACCGCCGTATGCAACCCCCCGCACAGATAGTCGGCGCGGTGCAGGTAGTAAGCACCGCAGGCGGTGTGGCTCTGCCGTGTCGTCACCGACCACGCAGAGCGGCCAGCGGCTCCTGTACTGTGCTGTTGTACCCTGCGCAACTCGCCGTCGGCGACACGGGGTCGCATGTGCCTTTAACAATTCACGCGAGTTCTAAACAAGAATGCCTCGGGCGACGCGCCCGGCTGCAGAATTTTTAAGTGTCCTTCCGCAACAGGGACACGCAAGAGTCCAGCTGCCGCAGCAAAGACAAAAGGCGGCTCTTGCAGCGAGCTACGGGTGTACAGTCTTGGCAGAACTTTTCTACTTGTCCCTGCGAAATTTTCTCCAATCTGGAATATGATCAGACGCCGAAGGTTTGAAAATTTGGCTGCTGCAATTTCGTAACAGTTTTCCCGTACCAGGAGGTTGCAAGATCTCCTCGCTTCTAAACTGATACTGTTATCACTCAGCTTAGCCGCGAGTCCGTAGAGGGGGTTTACGTGACGTACAGTATAACTGGTCAGCATTTCTACCCGGAATTTGCGAGTGTAAGTCGGACCTTCCTTGATCCACCTTGGTGGGTCGTCTCGTCGGATTTCCTCCTACCTGTGCGCGGTGCAGCTCTCGTAAATGTCGTCCCGTGCAGATTCTTCATTGGCGCATTGGATGTCTCTCTCGGTAGAAACTAATTATCTGAAATTGCTGTCGATCAACTTTGGGGTATCTATTTACTCGAAATTAACATTCAGAATGCCGTAATATCACTTTTATTCCTATTAGATCAATAATGAAACACTCAAGTCACAAACTACTCGTAACCGCGAGCATGGCTAAGATCGAACAAGACAGGAAGAGCTCTCAACGCCGACTGCCGACTTTGGCGCGCAGTCCGTATCTCTTACTAGTTTCGTCACAGTTCGTGGATTTCCGATCAAGTTCGTACCTGCTAAGATATGAATTTGTGTATGAACGAGGCAAAATTATGATAAATAGCTTTAAACATCCAGAGGCCCCTCCTAGTATTCATGTTGTCATAAATGACTTTACTTATTAAATATAAATAAACAAAATCGGTGACTTTGACACCAAGATGGCGGTACTTCCCGTCATGTATATTTCCCAGGCTGACGCTCGTTGCTACGGTCCAGCGCCGAGCGCCACCCCACTACGCGCGACATATGGTCGCTTCGTCACCTAGCCAGCCAGCGTGGGAAATGCTCTCCGACTCATGGCCGGCTACGGACTACAGCACTTCCTAACTATCGTGAATACATCAATAAGAGACAATAATTTATTAAAACTGGTAAAAATGTCTTCCTCACGTAAGAGGCATCTTACAAGGTACATATGCGAAAAAGGGGGAACCCGTAAATAAAAATTTCGAAGTATAGGAATGAGCCAGAATCATACATATCTATGGTAGCTAAGCGATATATGCTACGACGCGCAAACACCGTCCTGTCAAATGAATAATCTCAAATGTCGACGCTGTCCTTGACACTGCTGCCGAAACAAATCTAAACACACATCCATACAATGGAAACCACTATCAAGTCGATGAAAGAGGGTATTCCACTGTAGCATCTATTGGGTTTATTATCATTCCATTCGCATATGGAGCACGGTAACAATAACTGCTCGAATGTCTGCGTGCGCGCTGTAATTAATCAAATCTTGTCTTCACGGTCCCTATAGCAGCAACATGCACGGGTTTGTAGCATATTGCTAAGTTCATCACTCAATACTACTTCTTGAAAATTTGTTAGTAGCATACGGCGAAACAATTGGCACCTGTCTTGAAACGTTCGCCAGTTCAGATTTTCCAGCTTTTCTGTGATGCTCTCTCGTGGATTACACAAACCTGTGACCATTCATGCTGTCCTTCACTGAAAACGTCCAATGGCTCCTGTTAGTCCTACTTTGCGTGAATCTCATACAACTCAGAATATTCTAAGACTGGACGCACATGTGTTTTGTAAGTAGTCTGCTTCTTAGACCGACTGCGATTCCCCAGTATGCTACCAAAAAAAGTCTGTTACCGACTTTATTTGCCACTGAGCACATGTGATCATTACATTTAATATCCCCACAAACTGTTACACCTAGCAATTCGTATGAGCTGACTGTTAATGACCACTATTACGTAATAGGCCATCGATATTTCGATACACTTCTTCGATGTACCGATGACCGACTATGATCCTTTTTAAAAATCGATATATTGTATTTTCGATGTTTTTAAAAATATCAACAAGTTCTATGCGGGACCTCTTGATGTTATGTCAACACAATCCTAAAACAGATTGCACCTTATATGTAAATAGTTATCAGCACCTCCATGTCTAGTAAGAGCTTAAAGCTAGGTACCTCTTCAAGGGACCTACGCCTTCCGTTAAGAGGCTGCGCACAGTCTGGATGAATGGATCTTAATTGTGGTCCCTCTCTTTTGAGCCCAACCCGACGGATACCTGTGGTAGATCGGGGAAAACCACCGTTCAGGTTGTGTTGTCGGCGGGGCCGGGAGGTGCTTGCGCCTGATGTACTCTACTAGGAGCCTTGTAGGCTCAACACAAACGGTTAGCGTCATTACGTTAATACTTTTACCACAAGTACCCTTTTATTAGCAACTTTGAGCCAACCACAAAATCAGTTACCTCTCTATTGTATATCGTAAATAGTTTTGCAGGCTGGACATGGAGGTCTTAGTCTTAGTTTCTAGCTTTAACGTACCCTAATCTCTTCTAGTTAAGTTAGTTTTTAGGATGGTAGATGTTAAAGGCATGGTGAGCGACGGCCAGCGTCTTGAGGGTCATTCCAAGACCCGAGCCGCCGCCCACAATCATGTGACGGGCAATATTATACCCATCTCTTCTCTATTCAATTCTCTTCCTTCCTTCTTTCTAAATATTTAATTTCGTTTTGTTTACTAATACCTTACTTGATTTTGTATTAGTTATAAGTTTTTCTAATGCTGCACAAAAAAGATATCAAATGGATGTAAACAAACAGAGCCCGCCTCCACGTGGCGGGACACGGGCAACGGTGTGAGTGGGGACGGGAGCCGGTGTGGTGTTACTTTCAGTCACACCGGACCCCGGACCCAGTCACAGAGGCTAAGTGGCAACATACGACCCACCATAAGAAATTAGACGGTGGGTCAAAAAATATAAGCAGCTAGTGAAAAAAAAAGTGTTATGTCGACGTGTCCATTTCTCTTTATCCCCGCCTGCCCATGTAACACATAAGAACAACTGGAAAAAAAGTTGCGAGAGTACGACACTCTTAGAAACGTTACGGTGGGAGTGAAGTTAGGGCCCGGGAGGGATCTACGACTGGGGGAAACAACGAAGTGGACAACGCCGTATAATCAACTGGTAAACAGTCATCGAGTTCAGACGGTGTACTCGCTAGTTTTCTTCCGCCGTGTGTATGAATGGCGGCCGGAGTGAGCCGCGCGCTGCTGACTCAGAGCCGGCAGCCCGCATGCTACAGGAATCCCCGAGTAATTCCGGAAATGCCGCGCCAGGAATGCGGGCGCCGACGCCGGGACAACTTCTGGCGGGCGCGCCGCACCCACGAGTTGGTCGCGCCGCGCCGCGCCACGCAGACTCCCTTTCAAAGCCGGCCTCGCCTCCCACTGCCCGGATGGCCCCTCCGCTTAATGGAGACACACCAGAATGTCGCCGCCACTTGCTGCGGCGCCACTCCACAGCCGTATCTGCAGCCCACGGGCCTCCACACGGCTTCTGGTGGAGGGTACCTCTCGTGTCACTACTATCCCCCTTCCCTTTCTCTGTTCTATTAGCGAATGGTGCGTGGGAAGAACTACTCTCAAGAAACTTCAGTATAAGTTCCAACTTCTCTGACTTTTCCTCGCGGTCATTTAGTGACACATCTGTGGAAGGAAATAGTAGGTTTCCCAACTCCTCTTCGACGCCCCCTTCGAACGTACGCTCTCACTGTGACTTTCTTAGTCGAACACGACGCCTCTCTCGTATGCGACTGCCGCTAAAGTTTATTAACCGTCCCTCTAACGCTCTCAGGCTTACCAAGCGACATAGTGACGAAGCATGCTCTTCCTCGTTGGATCTTTTCTGCATCTTATGTTAATCTTATTCAGTGACGGTCCCAGACTGATGAACAACACAACATTTTCGACAGCCACAGAGCATTCGTGTCAAATGACAACGCCGATGAACTCTGCCGAAAATCCATTAACATTTAATCAAATCTTGGGGCTACAAAATCAATAACATTTTGAATATTTCCTTTGAATTGTCGTTCACATCTGGTATAAAATCATCATGTCGACTCGATTAACACTACTGGCCATTAAAATTGCTACACCACGGAGATGATATGCTACAGACGCGAAATTTAAGCGACAGGAAGAAGATGCTGTGATGTGCAAATGATTAGCTTTTCAGAGCATTCACACATGGTTGGCGCCGGTGGCGACACCTACAACGTGCTGACATCAGGAAAATTTCCAACCGATTACTCATACACAAACAACAGTTGACCGACGTTGCCTGGTAAAACGTTCTTACGATCCCTCGTATAAGGAGGAGAAATGCGTACCGTCACGTTTCCGACTTTGATAAAGGTCGGATTGCAGCCTATCGCGATTGCGGTTTATCGTATCGCGACATTGATGCTCGCGTTGGTCGAGATACAATGACACTTAGCAGAATATGGAATCGGTGGGTTCAGGAGGGTAATACGAAAAGCCGTGCTGGATCCCAACGGCCTCATATCACTAGCAGTCGAGATGACAGGCATCTTATCCGCATGGCTGTAACGGATTGTGCAGCCACGTCTAGATCCCTGAGTCAACAGATGGGGACATTTGCAAGACAACAACCATCTGGACGAACAGTTGGACGACGTTTGCAGCATCATGGACTATCAGCTCGGAGACCATGGCTGCGGTTACCCTTGACGCTGCATCACAGACAGGGGCGCCTGCGATGGTGTACTCAACGACGAACCTGGGTGCACGAATGGCAAAACGTCATTTTTCGGATGAATACAGGTTCTGTGTGCAGCATCTTGATGGTCGCATCCGCGTTTGGCGACATCGCGGTGAACGCACATTGGAAGCGTGTATTCGTCATCGCCATACTGGCGTATCACCCGGCGTGATGATATGGGGTGCCATTGGTTACACGTCTCGGCCACCTCTTGTTCCCATTGAAGGCATTTTGAACAATTGACGTTACATTTCAGATGTGTTACGACCCGTGGCTCTACGCTTCATTCGATCCCTGCGGGACCCTACATTTCAGCAGTATAATGCATGACCGCATGTTGCAGGTCCTGTACGGGCCTTTCTGGATACAGGAAATGTTCGACTGTTGCCCTGGCCAGCACATTCTCCAGATCTGTCACCAATTGAAAATGTAAGGTCAATGGTGGCCGAGTAGCTGGCTCGTCACAATACACCAGTCACTACTCTTGATGAATTGTGGTGTCGCCGGCCGCGGTGGTCTTGCGGTTCTAGGCGCTTCAGTCCGGAACCGCAGGACTGCTACGGTCGCAGGTTCGAATCCTGCCTCGGGCATGGATGTGTGTGATGTCCTTAGGTTTAATTACTTCTAAGTTCTAGGGGACTGATGACCTAAGATGTTAAGTCCCATAGTGCTCAGAGCCATTTGAACTGTGGTATCGTGTTGAAGTTGCATGGGCAGCTGTGTCATGCCCAGGCGTATCAAGGCCGTTATGACGGCCAGAGGTGGTTGTTCTGGGTACTAATTTCTCAGGAACTATGCACCCAAATTGCGTGAAAAAGCAATCACATGTCAGTTCTAGTATAATATATTTGTCCACTTAAATGTAAATGTCGTGTGACTAGAGCCTCCTGTTGGGTAGACCGTTCGCCGGGTGCAAGTCTTTCGATTTGACGCCACTTCGGCGACTTGCGCGTCGAATTTGTCCAATTAATACCCGTTTATCATCTGCATTTCCTGTTGGTGTAGCAATTTTAATGGCCAGTAGTGTTTTAAGGTATTATTTTAAGGTATTGCAAAACAAGCTTAGTTGTTTTCTCTTAAATTTGACATTTAAATCGCTTCATTATCTTGATCAGATTTTCGGTAGCGCTTGTGCAAAATCCCGGCACGCTTTTCGGAACACCCTGTATTACCGATTTTGGATTACAATATATCTCCAGATCTGTCTTGCGGGGGCGCGGACGTTCTTACGACAGAAGCACGTACAGAATATCCGAGCATTTTATTCGCCGAGGCCACGTTAAAAAACTCGTCGCTACGCAGCAGATTGCAGCCGAGATACCTGTACGCTTTCATAGTAACACGTCCCCCGTTCGGCCGGCCAGAACAGATTCGCCAATACCGCAGCGTGGCCGCGCCATTCCCCTTCGGTGCGAGATGAGTGGCAACCTTATCAGCGGGGGTACTTGTATCGAGTGGGGATTAATTATGGGTAGTGGGCGATGCGCTATCTGGCTGGCCGGCGGCGCGTTTGGCGCTCGCAACAGCTTGCGTAGCGCCGGCGCGGTACCTCGGTCGCCGATGCGAGGGCCCGTTAATCTGGGAGCAAGCTGCGCCGGATTTCGTGCCAACCCGCCGTCCTTTTTGCCCTTTTTGGCACACGCGCCCACACAGTCAAAAAAGCGCTAGGGGGACAAGGGGATAAAAAAAAGGAAAATACAGCAGAAGGCATCGGGTGGGCGTGAAAAAAAAAAAAGAGAGAGAGAGGGACAGAGCGGCGGGGAGGGCAGTACAGAGATTTGGAAGCGCGCGCGAGTCTTTGATTTAGAGTTCACACGGTGGGCGCTGGTCGCGTAACGAGCTTGATAAGCTCGAAACAAAAGAGGGGTAAAATAGGCGGGCCAGCGAGCAGACGTTCCGGGATATACGGGCTGGGCGGCGCAGCCCTTATTAGCAGGGTCTCTCGCCCCCAAAGCCCGTCTGCCTCACTCGTCCTCGCTGCAGTCAGAGCATTCACAGCGCACCCTCCCATTCTAACACGACCAAAAATATGTTTTTCCCTCCACTCACCGACTTCCACTCCATACGTCGTGAAGAACACTCAGTACGTCCTCACCACTTATATCTCTACGGAAACGTCGGCACCTGTTCGACAGGTGTAAAAGCAACTTTGGATAGTGTTACAAGGCTGTTAATGCTTATGCCACATACATACGATGGTTTGCTGAAACGTAATACTTCAGAATGTTTTACGTGAAAACTGTTAACCCTTTTTTTTTAATAAAACATACGTTATTAACATTCTACATCTTTACGGAAAATATGTAAATGTCATGTGACTAGGGCCTCCCGTCGAGTAGAACGTTCACCGGATGCAAGTCTTTCGATTTGACGCCACTTCCGCGACTTGCGCGTCGATGGGGATGAAATGATGATGATTAAGACAACACAACACCCAGTTCCTGAGCGGAGAAAATCTCCGACCCAGCCGGGAATCGAACCCGAGCCCTTAGGATTGACATTCTGTCGCGCTGTCAATCCTAAGGCCTCGGGTTCGATTCCCGGCATTACAGTGCCTATGTCTGATTACGATGCTTCAGTGACAACTGTCATGTTGGATTGTTTCATAAGTGTTTCCCAGATAAATATATTCTAAATGCATATATATACAACACGACAATTGTCACTGAAGCAGACACATATCGGTAGCGCTTACAGCGATATAGAGATATTTCTAGCTAATTTATGACTAATACTAATAATATGAAGAATAAAGTATTTTGTGTTGTATTTGCGTTTTCTTTTTACGTTTGATGTATTTTTTACTTTTCACGTTGTAATCTTCATTATACGTGGTTGAATTTGGCATTAAAGATTCTATATGTTTTGCTATTAGCCAAATGTCGAAATGAAAAACAAAACAGTGGAGAGGCTTTTTTCAGAAGTCTGGGTGCATCGTTATAACGTGCACTAAAAACCACATAACGTTTAATTTCTTTCACGTGTTACCGTTTCAACGGTATTCATTCAAAAATATTTAACTCAATTTTTTCAAGCGGGTGTTTGGAATCCTTGATGGCCGTACGGGCACGTATAAATAAATGTCTCTTATTTTTCTTTACACCACAACATAATCAAAGACCATCAAAATCGAAGTGTATCTCTTGGGTAGGTTTACTTCGTCACTATTTGCTGTAAGGTACTTCTTGCTAACCCTCTCAGAAGTTTGAAAATACCGGCGATCCCCTGAATATCAGCGGGCATCCCCTAAAAACACCGCGGTCGGTCCAGACAACCATACACTTAGATGGATTAAGGAAGACGAGCTCGTGACCTCCATGCTAGAGAATAGCAAGCCCCTTGTACCGTAAACCGGAAAACTGGCGTTCGTGTTCACAATAGGGATCACCAGGAGCTGACGGACGCAGCCGGGTAATGATACGTCACGAGCTGCATCAAACCTGTTTTCGATCTGAAGACCGCAACAACAACAACAACAACATCAACGACAAAAACAACAACCAGGAAAATAACACAGATATTCTGGAAGTGACATTGTAAAAGGCGACGGCACAAATTCAGATGGAGTACTTTGCTCCATCTTCAGTGATCCGTGTACGCAACACATTACGGCGTGGCGACCGCTACCATGTTCGTCAGAGGGCTACCGTGTTCGTCAGAGGTGAAGGGGTACGTCTAGCGGCAAACTCGCTGCCGCATAACCATCTCGCAGCCGCTAGAGAAAGCGGAGGCCATGCCGCGGCGGGTGCGCGGCGCAAAACGCAACGCGCGCGCTCCGTCCGCAAATACGGCGAAACCGCGAAACTGCAAATGTGCTCGCAGAATTCAAATGAGCCTCGGCGGCCGTTTCGGAAATGTCCCGGAAAGCGCGTTCCTGCAAAATACCGAGCGTGGCGTTCAAAATCGTCCACACAGACTACTCAATTTCATAGGGCCATATTCTCGCTTCTAACAAAAAGATAATTACTTGCAGCAACAGACTTTTATTTCTTGTTTGTGACCAGGTTCTGACTGCGTGACTCTTTCCCGTCATCCTAAATTGAAGGAAAATCAATGGCAGAACGGACCTCATTATCTTTTGCGGCCAGAGCAGTGATCTTTACGACGACATGGCTTTTACCAACTTTTAACCCAAAGTTTGCTTCGGGCGACCGCTCAAGGTTCTCTCAACCTCATCAACACTGATGATGCAGACTCGCTGACACAATAAGGGTCATTTTAGAACATACTTGTGCATTTTTTTGTGAATTTCCTGTGAAAGAATAATCTGTGCGCTATTTAAAAACTTGAACGACTGCATAAAATACGTTTTAATTACATATAATTAGGCAGCATAGTTAAGTGAAATTTGTAGTTTCAAATGATGGGAAAACCTAGTCTTTTTACTGCACTGACTTATTTTTTAAAGCGTAACTCCACAAGCGCTTACAGCAAAGTATATAACAGGTTTTAAAAATTTGGCAAGTATGGACCCAACGTACATGAGTATACACAAAAATCAAGCAGCACCGAAAAAAAAAAGAAAAAGCAAGAAATAATCATTTGGACTAAAATATTTGCCTGGTTTTAAAAGTAAACAAATTCACTTGATTTCGATGTCTATCCAAACTAGCCGCACTTTGCTCCTATTATTATGCCTCCTGAAACAAAGGTAGCGTTACCCAAATTGCACAGCGTCACCACTTCAGTTATTATTTATGACATAGGCGTAGCTGTGTACATGTTTTGATGTTTTGAAGTGGAACAAATTTATGCCAATGGCTGTGATAGTATTAACCCTTGTCACTACGATGGTTGAAGTGTGTTTATCACACTTTTTTTCACTGGACAAATATACGAAAATTGTGCACCAAAAATGGCCATCATATACTGTTGAGTACGTAAGTTCACCGTCGCAAACAGAGACGCTGGCATCTACACGCAAAAACAATACTTGATGACTCCAGTTTTATAGCTCTGACCCGTGCTGGCAAACCCACCAAATCTGCCGAAACCTGGCCGATTATCTTCCTATATGTACCATAAATGCACGCGGGTAATGAATGTAGGTGCAAGCATAGAATAAAGAAGCCAAAGTGGAAACCAAACACGATACATAAGATAAGCGACAAATCGATAAACCCGATGAAAACACAGAACTACGAAGGGAGGAAACGTCAATGGATCCAAGGTCGGAAGGTTCATTTAATAGAACCGTCAATGAAAATATTTTTGCAAAAATTCTAAAAAGAATGAGAAACGCCGTGATAACAGAAAAGCAAGAAATAGAAGAGGCAGCACAATTTGGTAGGAGCTGAAAGACATTACTACTTCATGCTCATTACTACTTCATGCTACACATCAACAGTATTCCACGCCCTCTACAGCGATAATGAGTGAATGTAGTTAAAGTCAACTTGCAACTAATTCAATTAAAAGAAAAATGCCACGACTCCATACGTCAGTTGTGTACGTGCATAAATGTTGCTTTTCCCAAATATTACATTTCATTTACACCGTCGACAGAATTGTATAATTTCATCTCTTCACCCACAAATGTCAGTTGTTTCAGATCAGCCTGTGTTCGGGCAGAAAACAGAATGGGAAATGCTAGTATCAAAAATAGCATCGCTGAATCAAGTCATTTTATTTATTGACAATCCAAAATAATTTTAAAAAATATCATTTCACAATAAGAAATTAAATGCACTCATCGGTGTTATTGGCAGAAAATACGTGTACAAGAAAGTCGTATATTTTGTTGATTCTTAAAACTTATTGGCCCTTTTTCTGTAGTTGGAACAGGTAATGGCTCACACTTGGGCTACAAAACACTGACAAGTACTCAACACCATTTTTTCATGTGCTCGGCGTTTTGGCGAAGTTAGACGCCACCTTACGGCCCAGACGTCTCGGGAATCGAGTTTGTGACGTTTCTGATACTGAACGTTCCTCTTCAGATGCTGTAGCGACATCTTGAGTACGTTAACACATAGTTGAATATTATAAAATTCTTACTGAAGACAGAAATATGTTAATTTTCGAAATTTTGGTTCATCGCTATAGCGATGAACCAAAATTTCAAATCCAGCAAGACATTCCGCACAGAAAAAACACATTATTGGTCGGTAAACCGCGCGCAAGACCGTCATGGTACGATCATTGATCAGTTACGAATTAATACATAAAATACAGGTTGAAACAAAGTTTTATATATCCCTTGACAGTCTTCATGCTATGGTCATGTATCAAAAATGCACTGCTATCGTTGTGGGGAATTTTACTGCTACATTTGAAATTACAACTCACTGCCATTCAGATTAGTGTAAAGTTAATACCATTTTAATTATGTATATTACATGAAACTATTGTGTATTAAAGGATACTGGAATTAATGTTCAATAGGTTTTAGTAACTTTAGTTTTAGACTTTACCTGTTTTACACACTACATCAGTTCAACGAAGCTGTTACCTAACGTATGAGAACTCCTTTCTTCTATGCCACGAAAAATTGCGCCGGGATCGAGACCAATCAACATCACAAGAAAGCAAAAACATGTGAACAAAATGAGTAAACACTTATCGCGTCTGCTTGATTGGGTGTCTCCGGTATGGGATGTCGAAATGATGTCCGAAAACTCCACTCTAATTAAAACTCTGTGGGCTTTAAATTAAATAAGCTACCGATCACAAACTAAGTGAAAGACGTAACGCATACCCGGCTCATGACACATGATATACTTTAGAAACTGAAGGTACTGTTTTCCGATCCATTCGCTGACAACTTCCAACCACAGGTGAGTTACATTTCTTTTTCCAACAGTAAACGAATTACGCCCACAGTAGGTCTCGATTTATAGACTTATTTACTTAGAACAAAACATGATGGATTAATTAATTTCATTGTCATATAATACTCCGTGCTGGAGCGGCGCAAAAAGTTGCCGGTACACCAACAAGAAAATACCATAGGAGATGGCAGAGAACGTTCACCAAACATTGATAGGCCTACAGTCGTAATAATTTTTAAAATTAAAAACTCTGTTCCCAGTCTTTCATTTTGCTACTGTAGGCAACTGAGGTGCAAGAGGTTATCTGAGTTATAGGAAAGGCTTTCTTTCCGTCCTATCTTCTGAAATGCATTTGATACATGTACATCTGTTTTTTATTCTTTTGCTTCACAAATTACAATTTCCTTCCCAACACAAAGCGCAGCTTCCTCTCCAATGCAAATAACTGTTTCGTTTGTTAACGCTTCATTATATGTATCGAATACTGTTGAAAACGATGCGTGATACCATACATACAACAAGATGAAAACTATTTATCCTGAAAGTAAAGATATAGATGGAACTGTGTGTTATCGAGTTCCACTTTTGGCAAACTGGTTTCGGAAAAGTTATTCTCATTTATGACGTTATTTTTGACATGCTTCATATTACTAAAATGGCTGGAACAAAAAGTATTTTTCGTCACGTTTGGCGTTAAGTTTTGGTCAGCATTTCAGATTTCACTCTTTCTTTCTCGCTTTATATTTCACACCCATTAATGCGCATAGTAGCGGAGCTTCGGAACACTGTCACCCAGAAGTAATCTATAACCACGTTTCCACTAGGTCGCTGGACAGCAGCAATGTTTCAGCGCTATATTTCAGGTAGTACTTGACCATCGCGACACTAACGCAGTAACGCACCGGTACATCATCCGAGACGGATGTGACTGGGTGCGGTGTCATTACACGACAAGTGAAATGTACACGACAAGTTGCGAGAACATGCGACGTGCATCCATGTAGGATGTCGTGGGATACAACTGCAGTCGTCACAAACACAGTACACTTGAAAATAGTTGAGACCGACGAACAGCCGATTTGTTTCATTTCCGTCAAATTTATCATTCTTGCTTTTACAGCAATGAAGCGAACTTCGTGTTCAAGCTGACAGGTTTTCCTGACGTCACTTGAGCCATAAACACACATTTTCATACACAGGAGGCTGTCAAACATTAAAGCTATCAACTGTTCGTTGGTCGAAAAATATCAGCTTACGCCGCTTAGGCGGACGTATCAATACTGCGTTCTAGATCTTAAATCGTATACAAGTAAACCTACTAGATGCAGTCTACAAGCTCCTAGTAACTGGTTGTTTCGCGTCATTTCCCCCGCGGTTCTCTCTGCAAATGAATTTAATGACTCTTCTTTACAGACGCACTCAAAATTCTAGTCACAGAAATTTCTCAACAATCCATCGCAACACAATTCAGACGCAGCATTTTTTTACGTGCAATCTGCGAAACAACCAGCTACGAGGTGCAGACTATACTAGACGCCAAAGACCGTCCGCACGTCTATTTTACAAAGACATGAAGTGAGCTCCAGCAAACGTCCCAAAAAGCCTTAGAATGACAACATAGTGCTCTGTACCAAATAGTGAAGTATATTCTATCGTGCAATCGCGAATCCCCAATTTTTAATTATTATTATTATATTAAAATCAAGATTGAAAACCGCCACAAGCACTGCGTTTTCTGGGCCAGCATTAAAAAATGTTTCCATGAATCATGAAAAGAGTATTATGAGCTGTGCGATACGACGCAGTACCTTGTAATTAATGCGGAAGCACTACCTATGGGATAATGAAGCAGAACTAGCACTCGCTCTGTATCTTAGGTGGTATTTATGCCAATGCTTTTAGTTGTATGAAGATTAAGCTCATGTTCAACATTACCACCAATCGCTACGGAGCGAAAATCGACTCCGACACAAAAAAAATATTCTCCTCGACAGATCATCGTTGGCTAGTGACTAAGCTGCTCCATGTGCCTATGGATAATGTGTTTCTTTCAGTTCGCATTTATCGAAAAAATATTCTTCTTGAATTTATATCGCTTCTATACAAACACTAAGAAACAACACCAACTATATAAATTTATTTTGGATCTCTCACTGCGCTCACAATACCTACTTCACGCCCAGTGGAATTTTTTTTCATCTACATCTACATCTACGTGAATACTCTGCTATTCACAATTAAGTGCCTGGTAGAGGGTTCAATGAACCACCTTCAAGCTATCTCTCTACCGTTCCACTCTCGAACGGCGCGCGGGAAAAAAAGGAGCCCTTAAATTTTTCTGTGCGAGCCCTGATTTATCTTATTTTAACGTGATGATCCTGTCTCCCTATGTAGGTGGGTGCCAACAGAATGTTTTCGCAATCGGAGGAGAAAACTGGTGATTGAAATTTCACGAGAAATCCCGTCGCAACGAAAAGCGCCACACCGCGTTACGAGCCACAAAATACCTTCTTTTCCAAACTGGTTTACACGAGCATGAATCTACATGCCCATTTTAAAATCCCGACTACCAAATGAAGAAGGGCACTGACAAAGTAGTACAGGGCGTTACAGTTGTGTAATACAATCCTATTTACTAACGAACGTTTTCAGGACGAATGCTCAAACTCACTTCATTTTCTAAAAGACTTTTTGAGTTATAAATGTCTCTGTACAGTAGTCGTGGTAATTCATTACAAAATTCGAGCTTTCGACAATACGTATCACTGTCTTCGTGGGCAAAGCAAGTGTCTGGCGAAGGCTCGATATCACACAAATATAAAGCGCCCGAGTGCAACCGGACACATCGTATCAGAAGGAGGGCCATGCTCCGTATTATTACGCTGACACCGACGGGACGAACGACGTTTTATCGTTGGCGCAAATGTGCTCCCGTGTTGCAGTTAGCATTACTACGTCAGTTAGATCTGATTGACTCCGTTACTTCTCGACAGTCAGTCGCTAGGTGAAGACAATGATACATAACGTCTAAAGCCCTAATTTTTATACGAATTTGACGTGACCAGTGAACCTGTACCGCGTAATACAACAAATCCGTCGAGAAACGCATCTTAGGCATCGAGTGCAAGCTGATAACAGCATGCGCTATCATAAGCATCTACAGATAATGTTGAGAGCAATAATGACAACCTGACGCGGCAACGACAGAACAACAGAAACAAGAAAACATCGCTCGAAAATAGGGTCAAAGTGCACTCATAATCTAAGACACAGCGCATGGATTGAGATTATCGTTACAACATGGCACCCATCCGAAAAGTGCCGTACCGCGAAAGGCGTGGCATCGTCGCCGTAGGCGCTGACCACCCAGCACAATCGGTCTCGAGAACAGCACACGCGGCATCGTTTCACGCCTGCAGACGGGGCCCGCTCCCAAATGGCCGAGCACGTACTCGGGGCTTATTTTTACGCGTCGTGCTAAAGTAACACTAACAACGCCCTTTTTAATTCCTTTTATGAGAATGCCGTAAACGTAAGGCGCAATGAGGGAAAGGAGTTGTAATAGACCGTTAACGAGCGCGTTGCGGGTTCGTTATCGCCTCGTCGTGCGCCGGCCGGTAGGCAAATTTTCCTGGAAAAAGCAAGTTGTCCAGTGAAAGAGGAGTGGCTCTGGACAGGAGGCCCCACACGCGCGCAGAGCATCTGCAGGAATGCGGTCGCCCGCGTGCGTAAAACCGTGCCGCGCGTCTGCCATTCTCGAACGACTCGCACACAAACTTTCTGGATGCGCTACACCGTATACAGAGTAAAGAAGAAATAGCGCGGAGGAGATCTATGGGACAGAGAGCGTTTGAAAAGGTAAAGTAGTTACTAACATCTGGAAGAATTCGAACGGAGATGTAAAAAGATTTGCTAAATGTTATGCCCGGACTGTGATGTTACACAGCATTGAATCATGGCCATTTAAAACGAAGGAAAAAAGTTATTTAGAGCGTTTTAAAATACAGCTACAGAGAACAATGGTGAAGTGGACTGACCTACTTAACAATGAAGTAGTAATGAAAGATGTAAGGAAGAAGATTATTGCAAGCGATCAGAAAGAGGAAAAGTTCTTGGCTGGGACATATACTCCGCAGAAATTGTCTGCCATAAAGAATTATAGGGGGATAAGTGGAAGGAGTGAGAGAAGACGGAGGAAGAGAATTGCACTGATAGGTGACATTAGAAGAGGAAGAACATAGAATGAGATGAAGGAAGATGCTCACAAAAGGATACGATGGGGAGCCTTCATTTCAAAGCAGACACACAGGTATGCTAAAGAAGGAGATGTAAAGTTACCTGCGTGTTTCCTAGGCCAAGGGTTTTTACAAAATGACAAAATATACCATTATTCCGACATCAATCTTTAATGTGACTTACTTCATGAGATGTGATAAGCAGAGCATTATTTTAAGTTGTAGTTGGTTCCTAGTGTCAAATGCCGAGAGTTTCATTTACTTTATTTGTTGACTTTCCCGTTCTCATGTGGTACGCTAAACTGTTCAAGCACGACCATCTCTTGAAGTATCGTTAGACGAGTAAAAGTTTCGTCTCGACGCCGCGTTTCTATCAGTTTCACCTACGTCGCCCTCTGGCAGTACTCTTAACTTGTTCAGGAGCATCTAAGCTAATTAACAATATTTTTCTGTCATGTGGACAATTCCTGTCTAGATTCACTAGCGATAGTTCTGGTACCTTAAAGGATGGGTAGTACCAGGTAAAAAAAGAATTTAAAAAAATGCGAACTCATTCCAGATTAGCATTCATCATCTCGTTCTAGTAATAATGCTATCTGTTAGCGAATGTAACATTTCAGTGTTAAACTGAAATTTTTCGACTGTGCCCGTTACATTCATTGTCAGATGTTGTCTGACCATCGAATAAAAAGGGCTGAAACCATTTCAGAAACACTTAATACAGTTTTGTAGGGAATCCAGGAAGTTTGTGTTTAACCTACTCTTAAAATATATTTTCAATTTTACAGACGGAATAATTCGAATAAATGAGGAATTAATCCCCGTGGGAAGTTTGTTCGTTTCGTCGAAGTTCGTGAAGAAAGCTACTACAAAATTTACTATCAAGGTACGTTGCAACGAACAATTAGATACTTCCGCATCATTTAGTAATAGCTGTCGTTTACGCCGGAACTAGTATGAGATTAGGTTGTTCTCCAGAATCGTGAGTCGAGCAGTACGAAGGCTGGACCAGACACTGTTCCGCAAGCAGTGTCTGGCGAGCAGAAACTGCGGCGGCCTTAGCAGCTAGGGAAGAAAGGCGCAGGCGGCGACACTTACCCTCGGCGGCGACCCGAGAAAAGGCAAACACGAGTAGCAAGGCAGTGACGCAGCGGATCTGGCAACGTGGCATGGTGAGGCGAGCGCCGACCCAGCTCCACCTGTATCCGGGACAAGGAAAGAGAAAAAAATAGGAGAAAAGCATTGAAAAGGCTTAATGGGGAGGCATCTCCCCTGCGCTGCTTCCGCGTCGCTGGCGGGCCCTGGAGACTGCGAGGCGAGGTGACGACTTCACGTGGCGGCGGCTGCAGCGAGGACCATCTCCAGGTGCGGCGTCACGTCGCGTCCGTACGCTGCGCTACAGCTACCGTCGTCGGAGTCACACGCGAAGCACTCGAATTTAAATGCACAGAATCTGAAACGGATGGCCCTAGTAAAGGACCGACGTTAGACGGCAGGCGATACTGCTAAGCGCTAAACATTACTAATGCCCTCGAGAAAAAGGGTAGACGAGACCTCAGTTTCGCGGTATCGGAACTATACAGAAGTTATTCTACCTACGCCTAACACTCGTCAACAAGCGAAGTGGAACGGCACGGTATCTCGATCTATACTATCTGCGAGGGACGATTTCTTCCTATGATTCCAACAATAATTACTACGGTGTTGGTAGTCCCAAGGCAACATTCCAGACAGCTTGCCAGTTCTCTCGGAACGGTAAGAATTTTGAAGAGCCCCCGAAAACCAGACTCGTGTCCCCCCCCTCTAGAACTGTAGTGGGACTAGACGGGAGATAGAAAAGTCGGGAAAGTGCAGCACGTGTTCAGGTGGCCTAGTGAGGCTCGCTTGTTAAAACGGAGCGACCGCGCGGTTACTGCGGTCCAGTGCTTTCCGACATACACGGTGGCGAGGAACTGCCCGGATCGTACAAATCGGTGGCAGAGCGCTGGAGGCAAAACCGCGGCGTAGCCGGCAATCCATTGTCGGAGAAGTCAGCACGGCAGGCAGCGGCGAGTGCGGGCGCGTAGCTCCTACTAGCTGAGGCGACGGCGTCGGCGTCGAAGTCGTCGGCGGCGGCGGGGGCGGCATTAACACGCGGCGGCGAGCTGCGCCCAGAGGACGGCGTGGCGGCGGCGGCGGCGGAGTCGGACGCAGGCGGCGGGGGCGGGCATGCTGCGCCTCCGGTCGGCGGCCGCTGGCGCCACGGGCGCTCGCAGAGGCGGGGGCGGCGGCAGAGGTGTGCGAGGGCGGCTCGGGGCCCGCCGGCGCCGCCGCCACGGGCTCGCTCGCGGCGCGGGCTCGCGCTCACGCGCACGCACTCACGCACGGCGGACGGCGCGGTGACGCAGGGGGGCACGCACGCAGCGCGGGGCTCCCGGGCCGTGGAGGGTCGCGTCGCGGACTGACTGCCGCCGGCCTCGGCCGGCGCCGCCGACGCCGCGCCGCGACGCCGACACCTGAGGCCTCTGGCGGGCGCCGGCGCAAGCTGCGCGCACAGGTGGTCGCACCGCGGCGGCCCGGACGCGTTCACTGCGGCGCCCGCCATACCGTACTACGCGCATCAGTAATTCACAGGCCCCGACACCGGGTGTGCACTCTTCGCCCGCTGCTTCCGCCTGCGGGGCCACTAGATACCGAGGGGATGACGCCGCCGCCACCGCCGCAGCCGCCGCCGACGACGACCGTCCACTTGCGACGCGGGCCTCCCGCCACCGTGTCATCGATCTTCAAACAACAAGTTGACCCTCTTATCTGTGATGCGTTTTCCTCCTCACGCAGATAAAGTGCGCGGGAACTGTGCAGAACGTCTCATCTCATCGAAATTGCACTGTAAGTAATGATTGCTCATACGTACACGCTTTTGATAATTGGCATAGCAATTTGGTTGAATTTTCTCATGATGAGAAATTAGAAGGAGCGATCTCTTTTCCTTGGTAAAAACATTCTAAAGCCAAGATCGCATCAATATTTCTTTATATATACTAAGACTTTCATCTGTCCCCGTTGACGTATGTCAACGCCTGTATGCAGCTAAAGGGTGTTCATTTCATTGTAATTTCATTCTAACGACCTGCATGGTCACCGATGGTATCTGTTCTTTCGCACATGTCCGAAAGAACAGATACCATCTTAGTATATACAGGATGTTACAAAAAGGTACGGCCAAACTTTCCCAACATTCCTCACACACAAATAAAGAAAAGATGTTGTGTGGACATGTGTCCGGAAACGCTTAATTTCCATATTAGAGCTCCTTTTAGTTTCGTCAGTATGTTCTTCCACCTACGCTCAATGGAGCACGTTATCATGATTTCATACGGGATACTCTACCTGTGCTGCTAGAACATGTGCCTTTACAAGTACGACACAACATGTGGTTCATGCACGATGGAGCTCCTGCACATTTCAGTCGTAGTGTTCGTACGCTTCTCAACAACAGATTCGGTGACCGATGGATTGGTAGAGGCGGACCAATTCCATGGCCTCCACGCTCTCCTGACCTCAACCCTCTTGACTTTCATTTATGGGGGCATTTGAAAGCTCTTGTCTACGTAACCCCGGTACCAAATGTAGAGACTCATCGTGCTCGTATTGTGGACGGCTCTGATACAATACGCCATTCTCCAGGGCTGTATCAGCGCATCAGGGATTCCGTGCGACGGAGGGTGGATGCACATATCCTCGCTAACGGAGGACATTTTGAACATTTCCTGTAACAAAGTGTTTGAAGTCACGCTAGTACGTTCTGTTGCTGTGTGTTTCCATTCCATGATTAACGTGATTTGAAGAGAAGTAATAAAATGAGCTCTAACATGGAAAGTAAGCGTTTCCGGACACATGTCCACATAACATATTTTCTTTCTTTGTGTGTGAGGAATGTTTCCTGAAAGTGTGGCCGTCCCTTTTTGTAACACCCTGTATATAGTTAAGGCTCACCGGCCACTTGACCATCTTCTTCTTCTGTGCGAATGCACAAACACAGTCCGAACTCTTAAGGGACAATACGTTGAGAATGTGGCTATCGCGGGAGGCGTGCCAGAGATAAAACCCTACAGTCGCGCTATCCTCTGTGTCCTCGGTGGCTCAGATGAATAGAGCGTCTGCCATGTAAGCAGGAGATCCCGGGATCGAGTCCCGGTCGGGGCACACATTTTCATTTGTCCCCGTTGACGTATATCAACGCCTGTAAGCAGCGAATTGTAATATTTCTTTAGTTACAAACAACTGGTTTGGACTTCGCTGTCATTGTCAGGTATTAAAAAATTTATGTTATACATTGTGTTTACTCTGTGTTGAACCTAACCTCAAGTTGTAATGTAGATAAAATGTAGCACATAACATAAAGGTATATTATAAACAAAACATTTAAACTCAAGAAGTACCTTGTCAACATGGCCATGTCCGTATACGTAGCGCTCACAGATGATTGTTACTTCCTTATAGGCCGTCTAAGGTGGTTCAAAAATGGTTCAAATGGCTCTGAGCACTATGCGACTTAACTTCTGAGCTCATCAGTCCCCTAGAACTTAGAACTACTTAAACCTAACTTAAGGACATCACACATCCATGCCCGAGGCAGGATTCGAACCTGCGACCGTAGCGGTCGCTCGGTTCCAGACTGTAGCGCCTAGAAGCGCACGGCCACTCCGGTCGGGGTCTAAGATGGATCTTCAATGATTAGAATATGTCCATCTAACGTTAACAGATGTCCTACTGGGGGCTTTATTGTATAATGTGTTTTTATGATGGCTGTGCGGTTATAGGCGCTTCAGTCCGGAACCGCGCGACCGCTACGGTCACAGGTTCGAACCCTGCCTGGGGCATGGATGTGTATGATGTCCTTAGGTTAGTTACGTTTAAGTGGTTCTAAGTTCTATGGGACTGATGACCTCAGATGTTAAGACCCATAGTGCTCACAGCCATTTGAACCATTCTTTGTTTTTATGACGTAACAATCATCTGTGACTGCTACGTATACGGACATGGCTATGTGCACAAGGTGCTTCATGGGTTTAGACGTTTTATTTACGACAAACCTTCATTTTATGTGCTGCATTTTATCTACAGGACAACTTGGCGTGAGGTCCAGCTCAAAAGGAACACATTTTATACCACAAAGTTTTGATGACCTGAAGACAGCAGCGAAGTCTGTCGAAATAGGTAGTTTGTAAATAAAAAAATATATACGCAGTCTTGGCTTTAGCAAGTAATATAGCAAACTCCCGTGTTAATGTAAGGCAGAGACTACATCGAGAACCATGATCCAAAATTACATTTTTTCAGGAAACTGCAACTCACCTTAAATACAGACCACGGTACATGTCACTTTTGATAGCCCATTGCTTTACTTACACGTTAATCACCGGAAACGGACAACTTATTTACGAATTTATACTTCAAATACTTCGTACCGCTTGCTGTTAGTTCACTTTTGGGAAACAACAGTTTACTTTCTTTCCAGGTCCTGTTTTAGAATCACTTATTTCCTGACGACGTTCCTCATTCTCTAGAGAGCATTCGTTATATTCAAACGAATTTTGTCCTGCATACATTTCACTACGTGTGCGCGATAAAGGAGCATTCACGTACATACAGATACAATCTAAACTAAAATATTGATTCGAATTATAACGCAAAATTTCAGGTTTGGTTTCTTCCTTTTTTTCCCAAATGGCCGACCGATGCACGAGTAATCTGCAGAATCTGCAGGTCAAATAATCGGAAGCTTGCTGTACTTCATATAATTATTTCATGTGAATCATACCTGGTCTCTGGATGGTGTTAATTCCTCATAATGGATGTCAGGCATCCGAATTTGAGCTTTTGGTCCAGGTGCCTGTGATGAGAGCGAGTGTCTAGACGATCGTATATTCCCCCAGCCACTGCGCAGTGCCTACGAGATCGTATTTTTCTCTGTTCCATTCCTGTATGAAATGAGGAAAAATCTGTCTTCTGCACCCTCCCATGTTTTGTTGGAATCTTCATGCCGAAAATCGGTTTGATGCAGCTCTCCGTGCTATGCAGCTCTCCATGCTACTCAGTCCTCTGCAAGCTTCATTATCTCTGCTTAACTACTTTAGCATGTCCGCTATAGTAAAGCCTTTGTCATCCTCGAAAATTTAACCCTTCATTCTTCCGTTTGCTACCAACTTAACTGTTGTTTGATGTCCCAGGACCCATCCTCTTCCCAAGTTATAGTAGAAAGCTCTCTTATCTTCAATCCGTTTGAGTACCTCTACATCTGTCAACGGATGTACCCATTCATTCTTCTGCAGCAACATATTTCAGAAGTTTCTATTCTGTTCTTGTCTGTACCGCCTATTTTCCAGCTTTTACTTGTACTAGCAGTACGCTCCTGAAACATCCTCTCAGGGACGAGTCCTGACACGAATAAACGACATTAAAGTAGTTGTCTTGCTACTGCCAGTTAGTCTTTTATAGCCTCTTAATTTCTGCCGTCGTTAGTTATTTTGCCGCCCAAATGGCAAAACCGTCTGTTACATTCTTTCCTAGATTTATTCTTTGAGCGTCACCTGACTTAATTCAAATACAGTCATTACTCTTGTTTTACTTTTACTGATGTTCAGCGTAGAACTTCCCTTCAGGACACAGTTTATTTTGTTCATCTTACCTTTCATGTTCTTTGCCGTCTCGGAAAGAATTAAAATGTCTTCGGTGAACCTATGAGGCATTAGCTACATCCCTGTCTCGCTCCTATCTCTCTACTGCGGCCTCCTTTCAGTCTCCTGAGACTCAAATCACTACAGAAATTCTTAAGCGATGTACTTGATGTAGGTTCCAATGGCTCTAAGCACTATGGGACTTAACATCTGAGGTCATCAGTCCCCTAGACTTAGAACTACGTAAACCTACCTAACCAAAGGACATCACACATATCCATGCTCGAGGCGGGATTCGAACCTCCGACCGTAGCAGCAGCGCGGTTTCGGACTGAGGCGCCTAGAACCGCTCGGCCTCTGCGGCCGGCACTTGATGTAGCCATCTAAATTGTTTGACAATGTACCCCGGATAATGTTTCTAGAAATTTACCCTACTGAGATTCGTAGACCAACGTCGCCATTCTTCCGACATTAATTGTTTAAATCGCTTGAGCATTTGCGTTAGTTTATCGTATAAGTTACACCAACCTGTCATGATCCTCTCTAAATTTCTTAATGTTTTGGTCGTACGAGTGCTGTTATCTCCTACAATACGGGGGCCATACACTGACTGTTCGCAATAGGATGTTGAATATGATCTCTTTAGCACTTTCCTAGAACTGTCCCAGCAAATGCAAGTGTTCCACCGCCTTACTCAGTACCAATTTCACGTGATAATCCTATCTCAAATCACTTCGCAATATTATTCTCATGTATGCACAGGATGTGAAAAGCTCTTCATGTTTAACAGCCATATTGTGATCAGATATCTTGCGGATCTTCTTCTTCTTTCTGGACACGGCACTGCATTAAAGAGCGTTACAATTCGCTGCACCAAGTAGTAACACTGCTTACGTCATTCTGCAGTTCCTTAGTAATCCAACGATGATACTTTCCTGTTGACAGCAGCATCTAAATCGAACCATCCGCGAGGGCTACTGAGGCTACCTGATAATCGTCTACATGTATATGGAGAGCATTACTACTCACGTTAACCTTCGTTTTTGTGTTGCTGATGATGAGAGGAAAAACAGGTATCTGGTCGTAGTCTACTTGTCCCAAATAGCACCAAAAGGTCTGTCTAGCTCAAAGCCGCCGATCGACGATTTGCTAATTGCCTGCACTCTATGAGATGTGCAGAGCGGAGTGGAATTTAATCCACGACACTGGTTCAAAATGGCTCTAAGCACTATGGGACTTAACATCTGAGGTCATGTCCCCTACACTTAGAACTACGTAAACCTAACTAATCTAAGGACACCACACAGATCCATGTCCGTGGCAGGATTCGAACCTGCGACTGTAGCTGTCGCCTGGTTCCGGACTGAAGCGCCTAAACCGCTCGGCCACAGCGGTCGGCTCAGAACACTGGCAAACAACTTGATGATAAGAAAATGTACGCCAACGCCTTCAGTTTCTTCTTCTTGCCGACCAAATTTAACTGATGAATATTTCTTCCACTTCTAGGATCCGAACTTCGAGAACGATCCTGGATGTACCTCGCACCATATGAGTGTACAGGGCTATTACAAATGATTGAAGCGATTTCATAAATTCACTGTAGCTCTATTCATTGACATATGGTCACGACACACTACAGATACGTAGAAAAACTCATAAAGTTTTGTTCGGCTGAAGCCGCACTTCAGGTTTCTGCCGCCAGAGCGCTCGAGAGCGCAGTGAGACAAAATGGCGACAGGAGCCGAGAAAGCGTATGTCGTGCTTGAAATGCACTCACATCAGTCAGTCATAACAGTGCAACGACACTTCAGGACGAAGTTCAACAAAGATCCACCAACTGCTAACTCCATTCGGCGATGGTATGCGCAGTTTAAAGCTTCTGGATGCCTCTGTAAGAGGGAATCAACGGGTCGGCCTGCAGTGAGCGAAGAAACGGTTGAACGCGTGCGGGCAAGTTTCACGCGTAGCCCGCGGAAGTCGACGAATAAAGCAAGCAGGGAGCTAAACGTACCACAGCCGACGGTTTGGAAAATCTTACGGAAAAGGCTAAAGCAGAAGCCTTACCGTTTACAATTGCTACAAGCCCTGACACCCGATGACAAAGTCAAACGCTTTGAATTTTCGGCGCGGTTGCAACAGCTCATGGAAGAGGATGTGTTCAGTGCGAAACTTGTTTTCAGTGACGAAGCAACATTTTTTGTTAATCGTGAAGTGAACAGACACAATGTGCGAATCTGGGCGGTAGAGAATCCTCACGCATTCGTGCAGCAAATTCGCAATTCACCAAAAGTTAATGTGTTTTGTGCAATCTCACGGTATAAAGTTTACGGCCACGTTTTCTTCTGCGAAAAAAAAAAAAAAAACGTTACAGGACACGTGTATCTGGACATGCTGGAAAATTGGCTCATGCCACAACTGGAGACCGACAGCGCCGACTTCATCTTTCAACAGGATGGTGCTCCACCACACTTCCATCATGATGTTCGGCATTTCTTAAACAGGAGATTGGAAAACCGATTGATTGGTCGTGGTGGAGATCATGATCAGCAATTCATGTCATGGCCTCCACGCTCTCCCGACTTAACCCCATGCGATTACTTTCTGTGGGGTTATGTGAAAGATTCAGTGTTTAAACCTCCCCTACCAAGAAACGTGCCAGAACTGCGAGCTCGCATCAACGATGCTTTCGAACTCATTGATGGGGACATGCTGCGCCGAGTGTGGGAGGAACTTGATTATGGGCTTGATGTCTGCCGAATCACTAAAGGGGCACATATCGAACATTTGTGAATGCCTAAAAAAACTTTTTGAGTTTTTGTATGTGTGTGCAAAGCATTGTGAAAATATCTCAAATAATAAAGTTATTGTAGAGCTGTGAAATCGCTTCAATCATTTGTAATAACCCTGTACGTCCAGCATTTTCGAACATGTGTGTTTTGGTGATCCGTGAGTTACGGTGTGGGGAGGCATAATGTTTCTTTATTACATAGTAACATCATTTTGTCACGTAGTACTTCACGAGTTAGGTCTATTGCTATGTTCCGGTCCATAATCCACATCATCCTTGCTCTAGCCAAACATCTTTTGTCCATCGATCGGTATTCAGAAGGTTGTTTGGGTAGTACCTCACAGCCCTTTCGAAGGACATGGTTGTGCCATTTTTGCCTGTACTCAGACGATCTTCGATTCACGTCTGATGTTTCCCTTGATGATGCCATGCAGTCTGGTTAAACCTCTGAGTCACCTGAAAAACTTCATATTGACTTGGGTTTCCGCTATTGGTTTACAGGATCCTTGTTTCGCTGACGCAAAGATGAGCTGGGACTGACATTGCCTTGTAGAAATTGTTTTGAGTCTCTAGGCAGTAGATTTTGAGAGAGAGTTCTCGTGATCGTATCGCTCCTCTGTGCCTCTGGATATCTCCTATGTGCCAAGCAAGATCGTAAGAGATGGAAAAGAGCCACCGTGGTACAACAACCGAGTTAGAAAACTGCTGCGGAAGCAAAGGGAACTTCACAGCAAACATAAACATAGCCAAAGCCCTACAGACAAACAAAAATTACGCGAAGCGAAATGTAGTGTGAGGAGGGCTATGCGAGAGGCGTTCAATGAATTCGGAAGTAAAGTTCTATGTACTGACTTGGCAGAAAATCCTAAGAAATTCCGGTCTTATGTCAAAGCGGTAGGTGGATCAAAACAAAATGTCCAGACACTCTGTGACCAAAATGGTACTGAAACAGAGGATGACAGTCTAAAGGCCGAAATACTAAATGTCTTTTTCCAAAGCTGTTTCACAGAGGAAGACTGCACTGTAGTTCCTTCTCTAGATTGTCGCACAGATGACAAAATGGTAGATATCGAAATAGACGACAGAGGGATAGAGAAACAATTAAAATCGCTCAAAAGAGGAAAGGCCGCTGGACCTGATGGTATACCAGTTCTATTTTACACAGAGTACGCGAAGGAACTTGCCCCCCATCTTGCAGCGGTGTACCGTAGGTCTATAGAAGAGCGTAGCGTTCCAAAGGATTGGAAAAGGGCACAGGTCATCCACGTTTTCAAGAAGGGACGTCGAACAGATGTGCAGAACTATAGACCTATATCTCTGACGTCGATCAGTTGTAGAATTTTGGAACACGTATTATGTTCGAGTATAATGACTTTCCTGGAAACTAGAAATCTACACTGTAGGAATCAGCATGGGTTTCGAAAAAGACAGTCGTGTGAAACCCAGCTCGCGCCATTCGTCCACGAGACTCAGAGGGCCATAGACACGGGTTCACAGGTAGATGCCGTGTTTCTTGACTTCCGCAAGGCGTTCGATACAGTTCCCCGCAGTCGTTTAATGAACAAAGTAAGAGCATATGGACTATCAGACCATTTGTGTGATTGGATTGAGGAGTTCCTAGATAACAGAACGCAGCATGTCATTCTCAATGGAGAGAAGTCTTCCGAAGTAAGAGTGATTTCAAGTGTGCCACCGGGGAGTGTCATGGGACCGTTGCTGTTCACAATACACATAAATGACCTGGTGGATGACATTGGAAATTCACTGAGGCTTTTTGCAGATGATGCTGTGGTGTGTCGAGAGATTGTAACAACGGAAAATTGTACTGAAATGCAGGAGGATCTGCAGCGAATTGAGCCATGGTGCAGGGAATGGCAATTGAATTTCAATGTAGACAAGTGTAATGTGCTGCGAATACATAGAAAGATAGATCCCTTATCATTTAGCTACAAAATAGCAGGTCAGCAACTGGAAGCAGTTAATTCCATAAATTATCTGGGAGTAGGCATTAGGAGTGATTTAAAATGGAATGATCATATAAAGTTGATCGTCGGTAAAGCAGATGCCAGACTGAGATTCATTGGAAGAATCCTAAGGAAATGCAATCCGAAAACAAAGGAAGTAGGTTACAGTACGCTTCTTCGCCCACTGCTTGAATACTGCTCAGCGGTGTCGGATCCGTACCAGATAGGGTTGATAGAAGAGATAGAGAAGATCCAACGGAGAGCAGCGCGCTTTGTTACAGGATCATTTCAAATGGTTCAAATGGCTCTGAGCACTATGGGACTAAACATCTTAGGTCATCAGTCCCCTAGAACTTAGAACTACTTAAACCTAACTAACCTAAGGACATCACACACATCCATGCCCGAGGCAGGATTCGAACCTGGGACCGTAGCAGTCCCGCGGTTCCGGACTGCAGCGCCTAGAACCGCAAGGCCACCGCGGCCGGGCAGGATCATTTAGTAATCGCGAAAGCGTTACGGAGATGATAGATAAACTCCAGTAGAAGACTCTGCAGGAGAGACGCTCAGTAGCTCGGTACAGGCTTTTGTTAAAGTTTCGAGAACATACCTTCACCGAAGAGTCCAGCAGTAAATTACTCCCTCCTACGTATATCTCGCGAAGAGACCATTAGGATAAAAGCAGAGAGATTAGAGCCCACACAGAAGCATACAGACAATCCTTCTTTCCACGAACAATAAGAGACTGGAATAGAAGGGAGAACCGATAGAGGTACGCAGGGTACCCTCCGCCACACACCGTCAGGTGGCTTGCGGAGTATGGATGTAGATGTAGATGTAGATTCATGCGTGATATTGTACCCTAGGTAGTTACGCCGAGACACGTACCAGTTAACATACTTTCGAGCTTATAATTTCTTCTCCTTTAGAGGCCATTTTGGTTTTAGTTTTTGAGACTTCTTCTAGACTACGTTACGCGACAGGTAGACTGTTTTATATAAGTGACCTTGCGAGGCGAGGCGATAACAGTCTGCTCATCGGCAAAGAGTAGGCTTTTAACACTTTTAAACTGTTGAATAAATATGTCTGACGAAGATACTGAAGCGCTCCGTGCCTCGTAGCTTCCACTGCTATTATCTGTACTTCTACAGAAGTAAAATTAGTCTAGGTAAATGTCGCGAGCTTTGATTTGGTCCGCGAGATGGAGTTATTCTTCCCAACGCTCCAAAGTCTGTGACTGAAAGCCCCCAGTGGCCTAACCACTTTCAGAAAGATGCCGAGATCCGCCCACTGGACTGGAACAGTTCAAAACACGGCCTCCGACACTGCCCCTTAATCTTCCACAGACAATCTGCGTAACAACAAAACAAGAACACAGTTCAACGTCAACAGGGGGGGGGGGGGGGGGGGGGGGGGGAGGAATCTCACAAAACGCCAAACTTTCCACGGAAACAAACGTAATTTATTGGCTTCTGTTGAAACTCCGGAATTCAAGCTTGTTTTACATTTACACGGTTCATTTCTGGACATGGGACCCTTATCAAAACTGTATCTACTAAGTCCCCTCTACAACCCATGGAAATCTTTAATACGAGCAGTCAAACGCCCTGCAGAGCACTTGCACGCTAACTGAGATGCAACACTCGCCAACAAAAATGGGGAAACGATATAACAGAGCTACTCACCTGCTACCGACTATTTCTCATAGTACAGGGTGATTCAAAAAGAATACCACAACTTTAGGAATTTAAAACTCTGCAACGACAAAAGGCAGAGCTAAGCACTATCTGTCGGCGAATTAAGGGAGCTATAAAGTTTCATTTAGTTGTACATTTGTTCGCTTGAGGCGCTGTTGACTAGGCGTCAGCGTCAGTTGATGCTAAGATGGCGACCGCTCAACGGAAAGCTTTTTGTGTTATTGAGTACGGCAGAAGTGAATCGACGACAGTTGTTCAGCGTGCATTTCGAACGAAGTATGGTGTTAAACCTCCTGATAGGTGGTGTA
Source organism: Schistocerca piceifrons (assembly GCF_021461385.2). Classification (NCBI taxonomy): domain Eukaryota; kingdom Metazoa; phylum Arthropoda; class Insecta; order Orthoptera; family Acrididae; genus Schistocerca; species Schistocerca piceifrons. The sequence continues at coordinate 104,219,378 of NC_060140.1, read as the reverse complement.
TTAAATGTTGGTGTAAACAGTTTACAGAGAATGTGTGTTCGTGCAAAGGCAAAAGTTCTGGACGGCCGAGAACGAGTGATGAAAATGTAGCACGCATCCAGCAAGCATTTGTTCGCAGCCCAGGAAAATCGACTCGCAGAGCTAGCACAGAGCGGAAAATTCCACAATCAACTGTATGGAGAGTCCTACGAAAAAGGTTAGTTATGAAACCTGAACGTCAACTACCCAGGGCGATGGATCGGCCGCCAGGCAGCCCGTGACAGAGCACTTCATCACTGGCCTCCAAGAAGCCCTGATCTTACCCCCTGCGATTTTTTCTTATGGGGGTATGTTAAGGATATGGTGTTTCGGCCACCTCTCCCAGCCACCATTGATGATTTTAAACGAGAAATAACAGCAACTATCCAAACTGTTACGCCTGATATGCTACAGAGAGTGTGGAACGAGTTGGAGTATCGGGTTGATAATACTCGAGTGTCTGGAGGGGGCCATATTGAACATCTCTGAACTTGTTTTTGAGTGAAAGAAAACCTTTTTAAACACTCTTTGTAATGATGTATAACAGAAGGTTATATTATGTTTCTTTCATTAAATACACATTTTTAAAGTTGTATTCTTTTTGAATCACCCTGTATTTCCGTATTTGAAAAATAACTGCGCTGATTTTAATTATTTGCGTTAAAATGTTGTAAATGAATTAGTATGATTTCTGTTGCCAACCTTCATATTAATAAATGTATTTTTATTTTAATTTTACCACTGTAGCCAACATAATTATTGCACTTACAGCTTGCAACATGTCACGTCATTATATAAACGAGTACGAAATTTAAGCTATATAAACCTGACAGAATCGGATTTATGTAGCATCTGAAATATTTATTCCAACGCATGTATTCGACACCTCAAAACACATATGCTCCTTGAACCTAATAGTTTCCAGACGCCATCTTTGTTTGCAAAATATGACAGTATACAGCACTTCGTCTCCTACCTTCCAAAGTACTGGGCAAGTAAAGATGCGAGGACGGGTTGTGAATTGTGCTTGGGTTGCTGAGATCGTACGCGAAAGGAGAAGGTCCCGAGTTCGAGTCTCGGTCCGGCACACGGTTCTAATCCGCAAGGAAGTTTCGTATCAGAGTGAAAATTTCACCTTTCCCCCACCACTACGCCAAGCTGTCTGACCACGAGGAGCGGAAGAAGGGGGAAGCTACGAACGCGCCACATTTAAATGGCAATGTATACGACTTTGTTTTAAATTTCACATTTATCGCATCATAGATCAAAATAAAACAAATTTTCAGTATTTTTGGCACGCTGAAGACAAAATTTTACGTTTATCCGGTGAAAACTGCAGGCAAACTGAATTTCACAATTTTCGCTCTCAGATTTGCACGTCATCGTGACTCATTTCGTTTCAAAATCGAAAAACGGTCATTCACACAAATATGTCGACAGAAATACAGTAGCACTTTTGCAACCATTTTATTGAGACGGAAACTCTGCCTGAGGAAACCAACAATTTTAAAATAAAAGGAATATGTCTTTAAACCGAGAATTACTTTGCAGATCAATCAATTACAGCTGCACGTGCTCAGTGGCGCTTTCATCTGAAACGGCAAACGCTCTCGAAAACAGATGCACAGTGTGACAATTATTGAGCATATAGAAAAAGACGTAAATCAGTTACAAACTACGGCGTGCACACACTTTATTCAACACGTAAGCGTCATTGCAGATTTAGGTTATGACATGTTCGATATAAATGCCGTCATTGGCGATGATCTGGCGCAGACGAATAGCGAAATCCTGCAAGACCCGCTGAGGTGTCGGAATATCGATGCTGTCGACGACCTCCTGAATGACTGTTTTCAGTTCAGCAATGGTTTTGCCGTCATTGCTGTACACCCTGTCTTTTATTTAGACCCACAAAAAGGCGTCGCATGTGTCTAGACCCGGAGAATATGGCGGCCAATCGAGGCCCATACCAGTGGCTTCTGGGTATCTCAGAGCCAGAATGCAGTCCACAAAGTGCTTCTCCAGGACATCAAACACTCTCCTGCTTCGGTGGGGTCGATCCCCGTCTTGCACGAACCACGTCTCGTAGAAATCAGGGTCACTTCGGATAATGGGGATGAAATCATCTTCCAATACCTTCACGTACCGTTCGGTTCTCACCGTACCGTCAAGGAATATCGCACCGATCATTGCGTGACTGGACAATGCACGCCACAAAGTAACACGTTGAGGGTGAAGAGACTTCTCGATCGCGAAATGCGGAGTCTCAGTCCCCAAAATGCGCCAATTTTACTTATTGACACATATCCAAATGGAAGTTGGCTCCGTCGCTAAACCAAACCAATGCCCGACATGCCCGCGGCAAACCGCGCAGTTTGAACATCCGGATGCAATCTGTTCAGAAGTTAAGACAATTTTATTTCATATATTTCAACGGATGTCACCCTGTAAGATTGGCAGTGTCCTCAAAACGTGTAGGAAACTATCCTTGCAATGCTTCCAAAGCCACAACGAATTCTTAAAATCTCACGTATTCTTTAACACCAGTGAGCTTATGGAACTGGACTGTTTTTGTCAGCGTGTGTTTCTTAAACAAGCCAATTTTATTTTTAAATGCATCCCCATCAAATCAGAAATAAGTTGTTTTGCACATGGCAAATGTCTTACTGGGGGTAGTTTGCAGTCAAGTCCACTTAACATGCAATGTCTGCAATCCATTCAGGATGTTCTACTTTGCGTCCCTGTACTCCTTTTTCCTTCATAAAGTCAACAACAGCGAGTTTTGAATCGAAAAATCGTTCCAGGCATGCCCCTTGACTTAACCAACGTTCTTTACAGTGACATATTAAGTCTCGATACTCTTCCTTCAGTTCCACCGAAAACTGTTCCAACTAACAGTGGAATGATGTGCGCGACTTCAAAAAATTTACTTTTCGTATACCATCAACTTCTTCATACGTGCTGCACGGCTGCAGATTTAGCACTTCTTGATGTAGAGAACAGTGAATCCCTTTTCACTATCTTGCAATTTTTTGTTATTTCATCGTCTTTAAATTCTTTCTGCACGGTATTGTAATATACACTACTGGTCATTAAAATTGCTACACCAAGAAAAAATGCAGACGATCAACGGGTATACATTGGACGAATATACTATACTAAAACTGACATGTAATTACATTTTCACGCAATTTGGATGCATAGATCCTGAGAAATCAGTACCCAGAACAACCACCTCTGGCCGTCATAACGGCCTTGATACGCCTGGGCATGGCACAGCTGCCCATCCAGCTTCAACACGATACAACAGTTCATCAGGAGTAGTGACTGGCGTATTGTGACGAGACAGCTGCTCGGCCACCATTGACCAGACGTTTTCAATTGGTGAGAGATCTGGAGAATGTGCTGGCCAGGGCAGCAGTCGAACATTTTCTGTATCCAGAAAGGCCCGTACAGGACCTGCAACATGCCGTCGTGCATTATCCTGCTGAAATGTAGGGTTTCGCAGGGATCGAATGAAGGGTAGAGCCACGGGTCGTAACACATCTGAAATGTAACGTCCACTGTTCAAAGTGCCGTCAATGCGAACAAGAGGTGACCGAGACGTGTAACCAATGGCACCCCATACCATCACGCCGGGTGATACGCCAGTATGGCGATGACGAATACACGCTTCCAATGTGCGTTCACCGCGATGTCGCCAAACTCGGATGCGACCATCATGCTGCTGTAAACAGAACCTGGATTCATCCGAAAAAAGGACGTTTTGCCATTCGCGCACCCAGGTTCTTCGTTGAGTACACCATCGCAGGCGCTCCTGTCTGTGATGCAGCGTCAAGGGTAACCGCAGCCACGGTCTCCGAGCTGATAGTCCATGTTGCTGCAAACGTCGTCGAACTGTTCGTGCTGATGCTTGTTGTCTTGCAAACGTCCCCATTTGTTGACTCAGGGATCGAGACGTGGCTGCACGATCCGTTACAGCCATGCAGATAAGATGCCTGTCATCTCGACTCCTAGTGATACGAGACCGTTGGGATCCAGCACGGTGTTCCATATTACCCTCCTGAACCCACAGATTTCATACTCTGCTAACAGTCATTGGATCTCGACCAACGCCAGCAGCAATGTCGCGACACTATAAACCGCACTCGCGTTAGGCTACAATCCGACCTTTAACAAAGTCGGAAACGTGATGGTACTCATTTCTCCTCCTTACACGTGGCATCACAACAACGTTTCACCAAGCAACGCCGGTCAACTGCTGTTTGTGTATGAAAAATCGGTTGAAAACTTTCCTCGTGTCAGCAAGTTGTAGGTGTCGCCACCGGCGCCAACCTTGTGTGAGTGCTCTGAAAAGCTAATCATTTGCATATCACAGCATCTTCTTCCTGTCGGTTAAATTCAGCGTCTGTAGCACGTCATCTTCGTATTGTAGCAATTTTAATGGCCAGTAGCGTAGTTTGTTAGCGAATTTGCAGTACCCGTCGCTCATTCGACTGTACAATGTATTGAGAACTCCCATCCATCTCTTCCGTCTTTCCCACTCACTTCTACAGCCTTGTGACAGTAGATCCATAGAGTGTTTCTTTTTGTGCAAACAGTCACTGGACCTGAGAATTTTCATTACGCCACGTACAAATTAGGAAGTTTAAACAGCGCTGACACCAGGATTCTGCCGAACTCAAGAGAGTCGCGCGCACCAAGGATTACCACACCGCGATACTCAACGAAATATCGCGTTGTTCCAGGTACTTCTGAGAAGCACCGAACTAGCTTGAGAGAGACCGAGCCGCGGCCCGCACACCTTGCACGCGTGAAGTTTGCAACGCCTGGCAAGTCCTGGTCTAGAGAAAAGCAGAGATATACACTACTGGCCATTAAAATTGCTACACCACGAAGATGACGTGCTACAGACTCGAAATTTAACAGACAGGAAGGAGATGTTATGATATGCAAATGATTAGCTTCTCAGATCATTCACACAAAGTTGGCGCCGGTGGCGACACCTACAACGCGCTGACATGAGGAAAGTTTCCAACCGATTTCTCATACACAGACAGCAGATGACCGGCTTTGCCTGGTGACACGTTGTTTTGATGTCTCGTGTAAGGAGGACAAATACGTACCATCACGTTTCCGACTTTGATAAAGGTCGCAATGTAGCCTATCGCGATTGCGGTTTATCGTATCGCGACATTGCTGCTCGCGTTGGTCGAGATCCAATGACTGTTAGCAGAATATGGAATCGGTGGGTTCAGGAGGGTAATACGGAACACCGTGCTGGATCCCAACGGCCTCGTATCACGAGCAGTCGAGATAGGCATCTTACCCGCATGGCTGTAACGGATCGTGCAGCCACGGCTCGGTCCCTGAGTCAACAGATGGGGACGTCTGCAAGACAACAACCATCTTCACGAACAGTTCGACGACGTTTGCAGCAGCATGGGCTATCAGCTCGAAGACAATGGCTGCGGTTACCCTTGACGCTGCATCACAGACAGGAGCGCCTGCGATGGTGTACCCAACGACGAACCTGGGTGCACGAATGGCAAAATGTCATTTTTTCGGATGAATCCATGTCCTGTTTACAGCATATGATGGTCGCATCCGTGTTTGGTGACATCGCAGTGAACGCACATTAGAAGCGTGTATTCGTCATCGCCATAGTGGCATATTACCCGGCGTGATGGTATAGGGTGCCATTGGTTACACGTCACTTTGAATAGTGGACGTTACATCTCAGATGTGTTACGACCCGTGGCTGTACCCTTCATTCGATCCCTGCGAAACCCTACATTTCAGCAGGATAATACAGGACGGCATGTTGCAGGTCCTGTACGGTCCTTTCTGGATACAGAAAATCTTCGACTGCTGGCCTGGCCAGCACATTCTGAAGATCTCTCACCATAAGAAAACGTCTGGTCAATGGTGGCCGAGCAACTGGATCGTCACAATACGCCAGTCACTACTCTTGATGAACTGTGATGTCGTGTTGAAGCTGCATGGGCAGCTGTACCTGTACACGCCATCCAAGCTCTGTTTGACTCAATGCCCAGGCGTATCAAGGCCGTTATTACGGCCAGAGGTGGTTGTCGTGGGTACTGATTTCTCAGGATCTATGCACGAAATTGCGTGAAAATGTAATCACATGTCAGTTCTAGTATAATATATATGTCCAATGAATACCCGTTTATCATCTGTATTTCATCATGGTGCAGCAATTTTAATGGCCAGTAGTGTATTCAATTACATGACCTTCGCTTATCTCTGTGACGATGTGAGAAGTTGAACTGCAGTAATTTCAGTATATCTAGCAAACGGTGAGTTTCAGAAAGTAAGAATTTTCACTTATGAAGAGTCTGGGGATCGGAGTTAACCCAGAGAAGCGAGGACAGCGACTACAAAGACAGGGTGCGGGTGGAGGCGGCCATAAAGCGGAACAATACGGCCGCAGGCGACAAGTAGAGAGCGGCACGCCCCGCGCCGGCGGATGGCCAATCCCGCGCCACGGTTACGACGCATCCCGCCAGTCGCGACCCCTCACATCTCGTTAGCGCGTTTTATGAATACTCACGAGGCGTCGGGCGCCTGTGCTTCTTCTAAGAAACCGGATAACGATGCGCCGCGAATAGCTTTCTTCGTGGTTTGCAGCTTTCGCACTTGGTTTATTTGCCACTCGGTTTCGTATTCCTGACGGACACTCTGACAGGAATCCCAAGTATACCTTATTTTGCAGTCTCTTCACTTTTACTGTTTAAATTCTGTTCTTTTTGGACTTTAACGTCATGCCAGTGACGAGTCAGTCAAAAACGGAGCAGAGGTTTGGTAGGTCACATAAGACAACATGAATCGATCGTACGTCTTCTCAATATGGTAAACATAGAACGGCCGCCGGTCGGTGTCGTCGAGCGGTTCTAGGCGCTTCAGTCTGGAACCGCGTGACCGCTACGGTCGCAAATGGTTCAAATGGCTCCGAGCACTATGGGACTTAACATCTGTGGTCATCAGTCCCCTAGAACTTAGAACTACTTAAACCTAACTAACCTAAGGACATCACACACATCCATGCCCGAGGCAGGATTCGAACCTGCGACCGTAGCAGTCGCGCGGTTCCGGACTGAGCGCCTAGAACCGCTAGACCACCGCGGCCGGCTGCTACGGTCGCAGGTTCGAATCCTGCCTCGGGCATGGATGTGTGTGATGTCCTTAGGTTCGTTAGGTTTAAGTAGTTCTAAGTTCTAGGGGACCGATGACCTCAGATGTTAAGTCTCATAGTGCTCAGAGCCATTTGAACCATAGATTGGTCGGACTAAACATGAATTTCAGCTCCCCTCATCTTGAACAGCTATACTTCTTGTTTAAAAGGCGCTAGTCTACAGGCGCACTACTGATAGAGGATTAAGAACATCATCGACAGCGAATTACACAAATCTTGCTTATGAAGCAGTGTTGTGTCGACATAGCTACCGTCGTATTACAAGCTTATGTTTGCAACAGGTACACGCGGGACACATCCTACAATCATTTGTTAGACTCTAAAGCAAGTTTCCGAGCAAATAAATCCATAAGGAGCATATGTCAGTTAAGATATGACTCTGCCTCAAGCCTAGCTCACTGAACTAATTCTCTAATTTCTACAGGCACAATGACAGAAAGTAGACAGCGGTAAATGGGAAAAAACAGAGATTCCATCTATCGTGAAACTACCACGCGCAAATTGTTTCCCACTCCTTGACAACGAGAAACAGGACTACACTAATTCCGTCTGTTGTAAATTTCACATTAATCATTACGTGATGATGTAGAAGAAGTTGATCGTTCTGCAAATCCATAAACATATCGCATACCGATAGTCTACATATACGCAGCTTACACTCCTCGCAACAACACTTCACACATATACAGTGCCTGACCATCTGTTTCGATAGGAGTACTTTTGTTGTCTGTGTAAAGACGAATGCGCTCGTTAAGACATTACACTGCGTGAGTAAGTTACGAGTGCGCCCTGTGACAAAAAGATGGCTCACTATGGAACTTAACATCTGAGGTCATCTGTCCCCTGGAACTTAGAACTACTTAAACCTAACTAACCTAAGGACATCACACACATCCATCCCCGAGGCAGGATTCGAACCTGCGACCGTAGCGGTCGCGCGGTTCCAGACTGTAGCGCCTAGAACCGCTCGGCCCTATGACAGAATGCCGGTAATCTATCGATGGCTGACAACGTCAAAGAAGAGCGATACACTGCCTTCATTTCCTTCATTTTGAAGTTCACGTCCCTGTATATGTTGGAATAGCTCTGTCGATGACTCTGTCCAAAGGTGGTAACATGAATGGATAATCGATTTGGCAATAGAAATGTCTCGGCTTCAGACTCCTAGAACTCCTAATATTCCCATGACCAGAACAAATGTGAAGCAAAATATTGCATAGAATATATTATGTACAGCTAACTACGAGATTACAGTCGCTGTACAGACAGATAAAATGTTTTCGGTTTTCAGTAACTGGCTATAATTACCTGTTATTTTAACTCAAAACTTCTTTTTTTTCGAAAAACGTGAAGTGTATCATAAGGACCACAAGCTTGACTTTTTGACTGAGCAATGCATCGTTGCCAGAGAGACGTGTAATATGTGAGACATAAGCCTGACAATGCCTTGTAAGCTCGTAGTGCCTTGGAAAAATGCAACGCCAAGGAGACACCTGGAGGAAATTACCATAAAAAGGAATGAGGTCCCAGAATTAATCTGAGTTTATTGCTGCTCCGTGCTTCGTTTCTGTACTGGACGAAACCCGTACACGACTGTCGTTAAACAATGTTCTGTTGCACATCAGACGTTGAACGCGAGATCAGATAACAGTTTAAGTTAATGTCGAGAGAATGAAGTTGGTCGTACACAGAAATGTGGAACGTACCGAACTAGGTAATGAAAATTAAGTGCAAAAGTTCGTCTGAAATGTACTTATTTCCGCTAAACTGCGTCTAAATACAGAAGATAAATGCCCTCTCACTACTTACCACGTCTACAATAATGACAGAAGTTCTCAGGCTCCCGTGAGCAAATAATGTTTGTCAGTGGACTGCCGCTATTGCCACAATGCACATAAATAATCAGAGGACAAATTTTCTGTCGACAAGAACGGTCCAATCCCGGCCGGGCCGGAAATTTTCTCCGTTCGGGGATGAGTGTTGTGTTGCCCTGCGTATTGTTATAACTGACACGAACATCTCTTGCATAGCGTCACATGACAAGACTAAGCCTATGTAACTTTGTATCAGAGTATTGCTTGGCCCTAACGAATATTCTTCTGAATTGCCCAAGCACACTGTCGTATCGTCTTTCCACTGTTGAGATAGCTAAATAAGAGAGAGAGAGAGAGAGAGAGAGAGAGAGAGAGAGAGAGAGAGGGAGAGAGAGAGAGAGAGAGAGAAGAAAGGTCAAAGTGTTGCGTACGGAATGGGAACGAACGCTTTACTTATATCTCTCTTCGGAGTATTTATCTGCTCTTCAATGTGACACTTTCTGAGACACGGACTTTTTCTATACAGACGAAAACTTGGTCTCTCTCCCACTTGAGTCACGGGCTTCATCCCTTGGTTAGCTCTTCCCTCTAGTCCCCAAGCTGTATTAGCCCAACAGAAGAGCATTATTACACTGACGTTAAATCTCACACGGCTGGTATTATCATCCTACACGACCATCTTTTTTGCTAAAACGGAAGACGTAATGAACCAGCCCACGAGAATTCCGAAACAAGCTCAGTGAGGGCTCTATGCAAACACTCGACTAATTCCTTCTTTTTGCTCAATTACTCCTCTTTTATTTTTATCTCTTGTAAAACGCTTGTAAGATTTTCGTTTATTTTTCTCCGTCTTGCGGAAGATATTCCCGTGCACACACCACACAAATCTACACTTGTCCACTAACCAAACCGTGTTTGAACGAACACTCGACAACTTGTTTTCTCGTTTCTGTAATCCATCTTGAGTAACTGGTATGGGACTGAGACTAGTCGAAGACACGAAGAAAAAATATACCAAAAGCAGTAATTTTATTTCATAATTTTATTTAGCTCCCAGTTTCGGTGCCTCACTCGCCCCATCTTCAGGCCCATATGTGCGAGGCGTGTTTCTTAAGTAAGGTCCGTTTGAACATAAGTACACAACGAAAGATTATTTCAAAAAAGTAAATTTATTTTCAGAAAGTACGAGCTTCACTCTATTTTTCGACATAGTTTGTTCAAACACGTATCATACCTCTAAACCAATTTTAAAATACTCTCTTCATAAAAACTTGCCGCCAGCTCCGATAGCAAAGAGTTCACTGCAGTTTTCACGTCGTCATCATTGTAACGGTTGCCACTGAGGTGTTGTTTGAGGTGGAAGAACAGATGGTAATCGCCCGGCGCAATATCAGGATTGTAGGGCGGGTAGTCTAAAACTTCCCAGCCAAAACTGTCCAATAAATCGCGGGTCTGACCTGCAGTGTGAGGTCTTGCATTGTCATGGAGAAGGACAATTACCTTTGTCAGCATGTCGCGTCTTTTGTTTTGAATTGCCCTGCGTAGCTTTCTCAGGGTTTGGCAGGATGCTTCTGCATTGATAGTGGTTCATTGTTGCATGAAGTCGACCAACAAAACACCACGCCTATCCCAAAACACCGACGCCATGATTTTGCGCTGCGACAGAGTCTGTTTGGCCTTCACCTTTACAGGCGAGTGAGTGTGTGTCTCCATAACGTGCTCTGTTGCTTCGATTCGGGCATGACATGCGAAACCCATGTTTCGTCTCTAGTTACGATCTTACTCAAGAAGCCGTCACCTTCTTCGGGATAACGAGTCAAGAACTTCATCGCACACTCAAATCTTTGGTTTTTGTGGTCCTCTGTTAGGAGTTTCGGGACCCAACCGGAGCCTAGTTTCCTAAACTCGACACGTGAGGAAATTCGTTTGTGAGACCTGTTATTGTGAAGCGCCTGTTCTCACGAATCCTCGCTTCAACTGAGGCCACCAAATCGTTTGTAATCAAAGAAGGGCGACCGGAGCGGTCCTCATCATGGACGTTGTTACGGCCATCTTTGAATTCTCGTACCCACTTACGCACTTTGCTTTCACTCGTAACAGTATCACCGTACACTTCGCAAATCTGTCGATGAATTTCTGCAGCAGACAGGTTCCTTGCTGACAAAAAGCGTATCACTGAGCGAACCTCACACGCGGCGGGCGAGCTGATAAGTCTTAAACATTTTGAAAGCACAGAACAGAACCGTACACGTTAACTACAGAGCTGAAACTGAACACGGTTGCTCCCGAGGCATGCCGGTACACAACGCACACGCTCGTTGCGATATGTGCGCAAGCTACTAGTGTCTACAACAAAACGGACCTTATTTAAAAAACACGCCTCGTATGTAGCTAGTTAAGTCATCCAAACGTTTGTGCTATTATTCAAACCGCTATATCCAATTGGATCCCGTTGACTTCTCGGTGGATGATGGCTCTAAACAGCGCTACTACAACGTTAGTTACTGAAAACCGAAAATATTTAACTGTAATTTCATAGTTAGGTTTACATAAATCATTTTACATAATTTTCTGCTTCACATCAGTTCTATTCATGGGGCGCTTAAGCAAGACTAGGAGTTCGGGCTCTCTGTTTGAAGCTGAGTCAGTTCTTTTATCACAGCGATGATGCATTCATATTATAGCCTCCCGCAGAGTGCTGTTTGAACTTACAAAAACGGGTAAATTTCAAAATGTAGGAAAAGAAGGCGGCGTACCGCCCTTCTTTGACGTTCTCGACCGCCAGAAGCTCAGAGGCATTGTGTCAAAGCTTACACAGTCTGACTCCTTAATGGGCACATTCGCCTTCATACACTATAGGAAAGTGTCTAGCTACGTGTATAAGGGCCTGAAGATGGTGCCAATGACGCACCGGAACTGGTAGTTAAACAGAATCGTGAAATAAAACTACAGCTGTTGGTATCTATTTTCTTCAAGACTTGTTTCCCGTTAAGTGAACTTCCTAAATCCCTCGCTACTACTCTATTATGAACTGGCCCTTTGTGGCTAGAACACGGCGTAACCAGGAAAATGGATGGCGTGCAGAAGCGGGCGGCAGGAAATAGATGCTATTTTGTGACTCCAATCATATGCTGCATTATAGCGGCAGCACACAGTAAAACAATGCCGGGCTCGTAACTTGGTAGCGGCGCCGTTTACCACAGGTTTCGGCGGCCTCTGGTAGGGCAAGCGCCGGTGGGAGCCACGTGCTGCGTGAAGCGCAATGGCATGCTTTGGCACAATTGGCGCAGCGCGGCATTCCCGTGATTCGATTGCCGTGCCAACAACGCTTTTAAATTGGATGATAAACAATTGGTTTAAGCCGCCGTGGAAACACTGACCTGAATATTAAAAATGTCTTTAATACGCGTGGCCCGTATATCGCAGCTCGCAGTAATGTGGTACTTAGGCCCGTGAATGGGCGTGCCGTTATTACCGCTGCTCGTTGCCTCTCTCTCCTGTCGATACCAGCAGTAGGCAGCTCTCGAAGCTTCGAAAACCAACCGACCGCACTACACTAAACGCCCCCACCAGGGTACTGGACAAAAAAGGAAAGCACATAAAGTGCCAATTGATAACAAAGAAGCGTCAGCTGGACAACAACGTGACATCGTGTGTTTGGTGGTGATGTCTGAACTTCAGCAGCCCATGGCGTCGAATGCAGTTTATATACGCTGCATTCTTTATGTCTGCAAACAAGATTTATTCAGACTTCGCACTTCAATTATTATTTCGCAGCCCATCTCTACGACCCTCGGGACTACAGCTTATTAATTCCCTCGTCTTTTTAAAATCTTTCGCCCTTTCTCAAGTTTGTGTTCGAATGCAATGGAATTAATTAGTTCTGATTACCAAGCTTTCTGAAACTACTGGTAATTTCAGCTACTGATAACTTCTTTTTCCCAACTTCTGGGACGGCTGGTTATCAGTGATTTCGTAACAGAATTACGTACTTCTCCTGTACTTCCATTTCTCACAGCCGCGAAATGTTACCACTAACTTTGATCATTAATTTACTTTAGCCTTTACGGAAAGTAGATTTCAACAAGTATTGGACCTAATAAGGACAAACTTTTAACAAGAACACAGCTCTATCTGCCCTATCAGCGAGGAGTAGAAGGGGACGGGGTGGTGGCAGTGGAGGACGGCGGATCAAACCCGTGTCCAACCATCCATATTTAAATTTTCCGTGATTTCCCAAAAGTCGCTAAAATAAAGGTGAATACTGAGACAGTTCTTTCGAAACGACCCGGCCGAGCTCCTTTCCAGTCCAAGCTAGCGAACCATTCCGTCGTCGACGGAAAATTCGACTCCGATCTGCCTTGCTTTGTTATACGCCCTGCCGTTAGCTTCTTTCCTTTTCGACAATTCCTTTTCGTATCTTACTTTCAGTCACATACTTACACAACACGGAATCGGCCAGAATATCGCTGCTCGTACAAATGAAAATAGATTTTCAGACTACAGCTATACACTTCAATCGCAGTTCTTTCTTTAATTGTATAGAATGTTTCCCGCGTTTTCATAAAGTGTTGATGATAGACATATCGATCATACATTTTCACACACGAGAAATACGTTTAAGTGATGACTTCGCGATGTGATCAGTTTCTAGCAGAGTACAGCGTAATCTAACCTTGTCGAACTGCATTGAAATTTAGTAAGAAACCGAGAAAGCAGGAGAAAGGTCTATGCGGCCGTTAACATAAGCCATGACTGGTACGAATAGGATTTGAACCCTGTGCCAACAAAGTAGTCTACCATAGCAACTCTACCACCTCGCTCGGTCAGTACAGCCGCAATTGTATTAAGTGAAAGTTATCCTCATTTGTCTGTTTAAATTTATGTGTATTTCCTCACAACGATGAAGAAATTCCTTTCAAATGAACAGGGGAAAATAATGTTTTCTCAGTAAATATTTGTCGACGGAGATAGTCAAGTTACGTGATACTTGTCTCTTCTTCCGCAGTCGTCCCTACAGTCTTGGGTTTCTTCGAACAAGATCGTACCAAGGCGTATTCAGTATTTTAATGAGGGGCATTCTTTCCACTACTAAGTAATGGAACTCAGTTTAACGCTTTTCCGCGGACAGTCAAAGTTTTATGGGGCTCTCAAGTTCCCCTATTCTCTCTTATCCTCCCTTTCTTTTTCCGTGTATCTCTTGTCTTCCTTTTATAAAATCGCCGAGATATCTATTTACGATTTCCAACAGTTTTAGCGCAGTAAAATAGCTCTTAGTAAACTTTAATTGTTTCAAATCTTTTTCACGCGTCAGAAGATGCAAGTCCATCATTTCAAGCTCCATGCACAAAAATTAGTTACAAGGCGGCCGAACTATTCGTTTCATTAAGAGCATTTCCTATTCCAAACGTTCTTTATACTTCACATATGCTTCTAGACGTTTTACTACCATTAATTCCTACAGTACGCATAAAAGATCAAATGGTTCAATGGCTCTGAGCACTATGGGACTTAACCTCTGAGGTCATCAGTCCCCTAGAACTTAGAACTACTAAAACCTAACTAACCTAACGACATCACACACATTCATGCCCGTGGCAGGATTCGAACCTGCGACCGTATCGGTCGCACAGTTCCATACTGAAGCGCCTAGACCCACTGGGCAATAGACACGGGTTCCCAGGTAGATGCCGTGTATCTTGACTTCCGCAAGGCGTTCGATACAGTTCCCCACAGTCGTTTAATGAACAAAGTAAGAGCGTATGGACTATCAGACAAGTTGTGTGATTGGATTGAAGAGTTCCTAGATAACAGAACGCAGCATGTCATCCTCAATGGAGAGAAGTCTTCCGAAGTAAGAGTGATTTCAGGTGGGCCGCAGGGGAGTGTCGTAGGACCGTTGCTATTCACAATATACATAAATGACCTTGTGGATGACATCGGAAGTTCACTGAGGCTTTTTGCAGATGATGCTGTGGTGTATCGAGAGATTGTAACAATGGAAAATTGTACTGAAATGCAGGAGGATCTGCAGCGAATTGACGCATGGTGCAGGGAATGGCAATTGAATTTCAATGTAGACAAGTGTAATGTGCTGCGAATACATAGAAAGATAGATCCCTTATCATTTAGCTACAAGATAGCAGGTCAGCAACTGGAAGCAGTTAATTCCATAAATTATCTGGGAGTACGCATTAGGAGTGATTTAAAATGGAATGATCATATAAAGTTGATCGTCAGTAAAGCAGATGCCAGACTGAGATTCATTGGAAGAAATATAAAGAAATGCAGTCCGAAAACAAAGGAAGTAGGTTACAGCACACTTGTTCGCCCACTGCTTGAATACTGCTCACCAGTGTGGGATCCGTACCAGACAGGGTTGATAGAAGAGATAGAGAAGATCCAACAGAGAGCAGCGCGCTTCGTTACAGGATCATTTAGTAATCGCGAAAGCGTTACGGAGATGACAGATACACTCCAGCGGAAGACTGCAAGAGAGACGCTCAGTAGCTCGGTACGGGCTTTTGTTGAAGTTTCGAGGACAGACCTTCACCGAGGAGTCAAGCAGTATATTGCTCCCCCCTACGTATATCTTGCCAAGAGACCATGAGGATAAAATCAGAGAGACTAGAGCCCACACAGAGGCATACCGACAATCTTTCTTTCCACGAACAATACGAGACTGGAATAGAAGGGAGAACCGATAGAGGTACTCAAGGTACCCTTCGCCACAAACCGTCTGGTGGCTTGCGAAATATGGATATAGATGTAGATTGTGAGAGTAAGCCGTCCCAAAGAGAAAAGTACCAAAAAATTACTTGACTACTGGCGTTGGTAAGCTAGGACTGTTAATTTTTTATTTGCACAATGAAAACCATACACATTATCACAAAGAACAAGGACCCTTCGCTAGCCTTATTCAGCGGCGGGACCAAACCCAGACGTCAACGGCTTGTGACATAAAAACGGTTTGCCCCCTAATTTATCAATGCTGACAAGGGGACCCTCCATACTGTAAATCACGGATTTTGATGCGCTTCAAATATGTTGTAGAGGCACTTACCCCGGGTACCTGGCTATCCGGTTTTTTTAACGGCGGGCCTTAGTTTTTGGGAAAATCGATTTTGAAGTTCATTGCGCGCTCTGTATACCTGTAACATTTCGCAAATTTTGAGCAAGTCAGCGTAGCGCAGTGGTAAAGGTTCACGGGTACCGCGCTGGATGTACCGTGTTCGAATCCTGCTCTCGTACTTTTTTTTTTTCAAAATCGACCGAATATTTCAATTTTCTTTGAAAGAATATCAACAAACAGTGTATGGTGTGCAAAATTATAAAGATATATTCAGTTATTAATTTTTTCAAATATTCATTCCGTTTGTGGTTCGCATCATATTCTCACAATTCATCTTCTTCGTTGAAATACATCAATTCATCATCAATAATGATCTGTCTTTCGGCCAAGAGATATGTATTGCGATATATATCTCATCGCCAATTGCAACGGAATTGGCAGAGATCACACTAGGCGGTGTATTCGTTACGAGGTTCAAATCGCGAAGTAGATTTTCGGCGTATTTAATGGCATTTGTGATTTCGCCGTTTGATTCTTCGTTCAACTCCTCTATTTGCGCATCTTCTTCTGGCTGCACTACTACAGAAACACTTGATTCTTCCATTTCACAGAATTTTTCTAACACATTTTTCTAACACATGGCACTAGAGACGCTTTGCGAGCAACTGACGCTGTAGTTGGATGCGAACGTAAAGGAATGCAACTCGCATCGTCATTGGGATAGGAGCTGGGGTTCCCGTTACGGCTAACGGTATTCATGGGAGAAGGGACGATAATGGGTGGAGATCGATTTCAGGTAATACAAGAAGCGACTGTTGTACGAACATTTGGAACTCCAACTGCGAACCACAAACGGAATGAATATTTGAAAAAATTAATAACTGAATATATCTGTATAATTTCGCACACCTTACACTGTTTGTTGATATTCTTTGAAATAAAACTGAATAATTTGGTCTATTTTGAAAACAAAAAATTAGTACATGAGCAGGATTCGAACACAGTACCTCCAGAGCGGTAGCCGTGAACATTCACCGGTACGCTACGCTGACTTGCTGGAAATATAAGTAACTTTACGGGCATACAGAGCGCGCAATGAACTTCAAAATCGATTTTCTCAAAAACAAGGCCCGTCGCTAAAAAACCGGATAGCCGGGTACTCAGGGTAAGTGCCTCTACAACATATTTGAAGCGCATCAAAATCCGTGATTTACAGTATGGAGGGTCCCCTTGCGAGTCAGGGATGTCCGGCGCGCCGTTTCTCATCGGCAGGCGGTCACCTGCGTGCGCGAAACCCGAGCCGGGCCGAGGCGTGGTGTGTCTGCGAACAAGGAACGCTGCTGTGGTTCGGCGTGAGGCCGCACTGCCACCGGCGACAGCCGCAGGCACATTTCCTATTCGCCGCTGGCGCGAAATAAATAATAGAGGCGCGGGACCATTTCCGAGGGCGGCGCCGAGCGAGCCGTGATTGGCAAGGCCAGCGCGCCGTTTAAATAAACAGGTGGCGCCAGATGCGGGTGGGCGGAGAAAATGCCACAGTCGAGTCTCAGGCTCGTGCAGACACGTCGTCTCTCTTCGCACTTCATCGCGTCTGAATCTTACAACAGCGCTCTTGAAATTTCCGAATCTAAAACGAGGCATCGTCATCAGTTCCCTATTTCTGCAATTCTGCAGTCTTGTTTATCGTATAAAAGAGGTGTAAGGAATTTTAATACCACGTCAAAGATTAAGATCCAGAATGAGATTTTCACTCTGCAGCGGAGTGTGCGCTGATATGAAACTTCCTGGCAGATTAAAACTGTGTGCCGGACCGAGACTCGAACTCGGGACCTTTGCTTTTCGCGGGCAAGTGCTCTACCAACTGAGCTACCGAAGCACGACTCACACCCCGTCCTCACAGCTTTACTTCTGCCAGTACCTCGTCTAATACCTTCCAAACTTAAAAGAAGCTCTCCTGCGAACCTTGCATAACTAGCACTCCTGAAAAAAAAAAAAAGGATATTGCGGAGACATGGCTTAGCCACAGCCTGCGGGATATTTCCAGAATGAGATTTTCACTCTGCAGCGAAGTGTGCGCTGATATGAAACTTCGGGAGCTTTGCAAAAGTCCCCAGTTCGGGTCTCGGTCCGGCACACAGTTTAAATCTGCCAGGAAGTTTCAAAAATTAAGATGTTCAGAACTCCGGCAACAATGGGCTTCTGCTATTCTCGACGGAATTCCAGTGCTATATTAGAAAACGAAAAGTGTACCTTAGGATGTTAACATCAATAATTTGGCAGAAAATACCGTCGCCACATACAGGAAGACTTGCCCTTCATTCTATGTCCTCAAAACGGTTCGGAACATATTTACACAGGAAGTGAAACAAGCCGAGCGGTCTAAGGCGCTGCAGTAATGGACTGTGCGGCTGATCCCGACGGAGGTTCGAGTCCTCACTCGGGCATGGGTGTGCGTGTTTGTCCTCAGGTTAATTTAGGTTAAGTAGTGTGTTAGCTTAGGGACTGATGACCTTAGCAGCTCAGTCCCATAAGATTTCACACACATTTGAACTTTTTTTTGGAAGTGAAACAAAGTTGCGCAATTACTCGTTTTACCGAAACTTCACTACAGCGATGTAATCCAATAAGGCGCGACTACTGAGAACACTACACGGTCAGAGATGACGCTGAATGAATGCTTGTGTGTATCACGTTCGTCTACTTGACCGTACGCCAAGTTAGTTCGGATGTGGCGGAACAACACGTTACGCCCATTTCAAAGCTCCTCCGTGCGCAAGCACCCCAGTATGTCGCATCACTCACACTCCGTCTTCAGGCCACGAGTGGCCTACCGGGACCATCCGACCGCCGTGTCATCCTCAGTGGAGGATGCGGATAGGAGGGCCGGGGGGTCAGCACACCGCTCTCCCAGTCGTTATGATGGTATTCTTAACCGAAGCCGCTACTATTCGGTCGAGTAGCTCCTCACTCGGCATCACGAGGCTGAGTCACAGATTAAGTAATTTCATCATAATCGAAACAACGTTTCACTTGTCTAGCCCCCTAAATGCGGCCATTCATAAAACAAAAACTTGCGAAAAGTACTCCTCTGTTGCTGCTGCCTGGCTCTGAAACAAGCTACTGTGTTAGTCTGCGCACAGTTCAATGCACTACTGCATTCACAAAAAACTGAAGCACTTCTTTCTCTCACCGTCATAAAGTTTCTCCAGTTTCCCTCACTCATACTGTAAAACAAATGCTCCAATTACTCCCATTTACGCTTCCTTCTATTCTCATTTGTCAAACAGCCACTGCACTAATCTCCATGAATGGTGTTTTATCACGTCCATTCTTCTCTTCTCTAGCTCTTCCACGACTCTCCTCTCACCTCCATTGCTGCTGGTTCTTACAGTTTAAATCTAACTGCCTGTAATTTCTTTTTGATGTTAAGCTTCTCCTGAACGACTTTAAAGCGCGTTTTTCTGCAATATAGTAATTTATAAATAACGTATTCTGTATCAGATATAACATATACTTTGTTTATAGTAACGAATGTAATGTACTATATGTAGAATATCCTGTTACAGCCGGCCGGAGTGGCCGAGCGGTTCTAGGCACAGGTTCGAATCCTGCCTCGGGCATGGATGTGTGTGATGTCCTTAGGTTAGTTAGGTTCTCGGGCACTGATGACCTCAGAAGTTAAGTCCCATAGTGCTCAGAGCTATTTAAACCATTTTTTACCCTGTCACATGTAAGAGAGGACTTGGTGGCCCCCTTCCTGCAGCAACGAAAAAAATCAATAACAATAAATAAAGTTCGCCGCATGCTATAGATGAAAAACATACGGGTTGAGAACCCCAAGATGAACACCACTTTTATTTCGTGAATAGTCAAATGTTCAAATGTGTGTGAATTCCTAAGGGACCAAACTGCTGAGGTCATCGGTCCCTAGACTTCAGATTACTTAAAAACTAACTTATGCTAAGAAAACACACACACACATGTACGAGGGAGGACTTGAACCTCCTGCGGGAGGGGCCGCGCAAACCCGTGACTTGGAGCTTCTAACCGCGCGGCCATTGCGCGCGGCCCGTGAATAGTCCTAGATATCGAAACGAGGTTTCTGCAAAAAGATAGTACTCAGAAGCGCACTTGACTTTATTACGACTTTTTCCCTCTTTCCTCAACGGCAGAAAGCGCTCTTCGAGGATGTCCCATGTTAGAGTCGTTAGGTATTTTGAAATAAATATCACGAGAGCTGGTTATGTGATGGAGGGAATCGAAATCTATGTTACTAAACAGGTGAAACACTCACTGCGTGACACCGTCCTTAGATATTTAAACAGAATAGTTGGGCCATAGCTCACTAGCTCTATCCGTACATTTCCACACCCTCAAGATTTCCTCGTTTCCATTCCCGTAGCCTAGTTCTTTTTATTTCATTGTACTCCATCCATTCTTCTGTTGCAAGGCCCGTAAAATACTTCTCCAACCATCAGACAGATAGTCGACAGCTCTGCTCTTTTTTTCAGTTCTATCCTCCGCCAAGCAATCATTTTCCACGTTGCCGCCAATTTTGTGCCCGCCATACCCCAATCAAGTTCCTCGCACTTACCCTGCCATATTTCATTTCTCCTTTTACAGATGTCCCTTTTTACTTCTCCATTCATTTTAACATACAAGGCTGTACCCTGTATGTCCCTTGTTCTCAACCAATTATTATACTTCGTTTTTAGGTCTATCTTTTCTTCATTGCTTTCTTTCTTCTTTTTGCTGTCCCAGTGCTTCAAATACTGCTTCATACGTGCACTTTTGAAATTCTTGGTACATATGCTCCGCCGTTCCTATTTAAAAGTTAAAACTCGTTGCTGTAAGCTATGTTCGTGACTCTGCAGAAAGAGTAATTTTCCTTATGTTTTTCTTTCCAGATACAAATTGCTTTCACTTATTATCCTGTAAGTTAGAGAAATAAACAGCTTATTTAAAATATCCTGTATATTACATTCGTAGTATTCTGGTCGCTTGGATCTCTTGTGCTTATTTTCCATGAATGAGGGGGGACAGAAAAGTGTAAAAATCAGCATCGATATACAGCAACAAAAACACCTTCGAATTTAGCATCCAAAATGACGAAAGTGTCATCATCAACTGTCTCATATATAACTTCAGTCTATAGGACCCTTTTGGCAAAGCTGGATCTTTACACAAGAGCGCGGGCGTATAATGAGGTACGGCCCTAACTTCTCAGAAACAAACAATGCAAACTTCCTTCACTACCAAGAATTTAACCGGGGGCCTCCAAGGCAAAACTATACTTAACAGCACTGTTACTTAGTCAATTCGTGTTACAGTGTACTTATCACCAAATGCAGGTATGTTAGTGAAAGCCGATAATGGCACGTAAGGCCAAGATGATGAAAATTTCACTCAAAACCTCCCCTAGGAAAACGAATATGTCTTCTGACGTCACCTAAGCGCTCTAAAATTCACCAACATCCTAGAAATGAATCAAGCAGATGGACGACAGGAATATCAATCCTGGTAAAAGTAGACGACGTCAAAACAAAGTAGTTACATGCATATTTCCACAGTTTCGGAACACTTTCTTTGCTTTTTTCTCGAACACTCCTCTATTATAATTCGCCAATTACTCTAGCTCCAACTATGCCACCTGTCATGAAATGACACAGCTGGAAGTCGCTGGCCAGTCAAAAACAGTTGAGGATTCCTCAAAATTTAATGAGAAACTGAAATTACTAATAGACAGTACCAACACCACAGAGCTTTTCCTGGAGCCCAGCTGCGATCAGCGACCTACATCTATCATCGGTGGGAACAAACGTAGCGAATCATCTAAAAATCTGGTGCAAAATCGGCTCCGTAAGCGCTGCGCTGTCTCCACTGGGCGCCAGGTGTGAGCAGAGTGCAGCCAGTAAAAAACTGGAAAAATAAAAAATTGGAGGGTAGAGTATGGCAGCAAAATCGACCGCCCCCAGCTAACCCGCTTCGCCCTTCATATGCGAGCTTCCCCACTCGAATTACGTGAGCGCCATTCCCCGTGTCGCAAATTCAGTTAAACGCTACACGATGGCCTCGATCCCATTAGTTAGAGCGCGACCTTATTTTGGGGGTACGGTAAACAGGCTAAAAATAAGCCTCGTAATTCGCCAGAAGGGCGCCCGTCTAATGAACGAGTTCCGTCCAGCGTGGGCTCACCACATCAGCACCACATACCGCGACGGGACGACACGTGCTATCAACATTGCCCTGTTAAGGCGAAAGCTAAGAGCCAGCGGGACGACATATTTTCCAATCCCGCATAGGTGTTGTACTCCAATCGCTACTTGCTGCTGCAAGAAACGCCAAAGAAACTAGGATACCAAATGACTAAAACGAACACTTCTTACCAACTGACCATTACTTGAGTAATTTGTGGGGACGACAGCCTCTCAGAATAATATGGGACAAAAGTTGCATGGGACAAGGGAGGCCATAATATGACGTTGGCTTTTTGTTGCTAGGTGGGGTCGAGTCAGAGATATGGCAGTCAACTTTTTTTTTTATAAATGGGATGTTATAGTTTGGTACTTATTTTCTGATACCGGCTATCGAGACGAATCCAATCATGTGTAACAGTAAGGTCTTTGAAGGTCAAAGTAGGTAAAAAAGGTGGCATGAACGTTCATTTAAAGAAGGCGTTCAAAGTGACGACCATTGGTATCAATGCAGTGTTGCAATTTTCTTATCATGGACTGCGTGGTATTCCTTATCACATCGGCACTTATCGATACACATGCTCTGACAATTCTCTCTCGCATATCTTCACGTGTAGTTGAAACGTCTTTATAAAGAATGTCTTTTACGAAACCCCACAAGAAAAAAACCAGAGGTGTCAAGTCTGGCGAACGAGCAGGCCACGACACATCTCCTCCGCGTCCAATCCAAATATTTGGGAATTGTCTCTCCAACTCATTTCTATCGATCAGCGAAAAATGTGCCGGACACCCATAGTGTGCATACCACATTCTGTTCTTTGTTCCTAAAGGTATTTCTTCCAATAACAGACCTAATGTTTCTTTCTTCCTACCATTAAGAATTGCTTTGATGAAATAGGGGCCTATAATTCTGTCCTCCAGAATCCCACACCATAGTTTTATTAATCAATTAATGATCTGCTCACACGGAAACAACACATCATCATGCAGTTACAGTGCCTCAACTTTGGGGTCACTGAGTGGTGGCAGCAGTCTGAAACAGAGAACGGGCGGCACGGAGTGTTCCGAATGATGCCCACTTTGAACAACCAATACATGGGGATTGGCGTCCTACTTTCCGCATCCTTTTTATAACTACTCTACTGGGAGTTTATTATACAGTAATTTATGTAGGTTGCTAATTAATAACGAGATCGGAACAAGAGTGGCCTTAGGTATCTCCCCGCCATGTCAGTATTGGCTCTTGAACAAAACACACCTTTACGACCAGTCTTAAGTTACGCACGTTGGAGCCCATATTTACTAGACTGTCTTGTTTTTGTTTGGTCCACACTATCACCTCTGAATGTAGGCTACCCTATAATATTAGCAACAACATTATCGGTATATGCATTCCGCTATCAGACGTATCAGATCGATTTTCGCTCATAACTTTCGACTCAGTCTCATTTCCTGACCAGGGTCTTTTACCTCAAATTGATACACTACTGGCCACTAAAATTGCTACACCAAGAAGAAATGCGGACGATAAACGGGTATTCATTGGATACATATCTTATACTAGAAGTGACATGTGATTACATTTTCAAGCAATTTGGGTGCATAGATCCTGAGAAATCAGTACCCAGAACAACCACCTGTGGCCGTAATAACGGTCTTGATACTCCTGGGCACCGGCGCCAACCTTGTTTGAATGCTCTGAAAAGCTAATCATTTGCATATCACAGCATCTTCTTCCTGTCGCTTAAATTTCGCGTCTGTAGCACGTCATCTTCGTGGTGTAGCAATTTTAATGGCCAGTAGTGTACAATTACTCTTCTCCACCATCCCTGAAAGTTGTAATATCATCACGTAATTGCCCGGTATGAAAATAATGTCGTGCAGTACCCCGTAAAATAGCTTCTCCTTCCACAATGAAACTGATTTTACCTTGGATGCTGTTAAGGTACCTGCGTAAATATTGCAACTTAACCACTTGATGAAGGCGCGAACCTCCTCAACGTCCCCCCCTCCATCTTCACCTACATGGAACCCTACTCCCCTGGCGCAGAACCGCCAAGTATCTTGGCGTAACATTGGACTCTCGTCTCACGTGGAAACCCCACATAGACGAGGGCCACAGGAAGATCTGCGCCAGAATGTCCATCCTATACCCTATCCTGAACTCAACCAGCTCCCTTCCATGCCCAGTAGCAGTAAACGTGTACCTGGCCCTGATCCGGCCAGTCATGGAGTAGGCAAGCCCTGTCTGGGGATACGCGGCAAAGCAGCACCTGGACAAACTCCAGAGGCTGCAGAACCGCGCCCTCAGGAGGGCATTGCATTTGCCCCTTGGATTCCTCATAGATGATCTGGACGCCGCAGCTGAAATCCCACTCCTGAGAGAGCGCTCCCAAGATGTGGCAAGGGCTTTCTATGAAGGTTCTTCCAGATCAGGAAACGCCCTCGTCCACTCCCTAGGTCGGTATGACATGTCCCGCGATAAGCACAAGCGCCCTATGACGATCTTCGACGATTAAGTCGAAGAGAAAATCCCAACACCCAGTCCCTAATCCTGTTCCTTCCTAAATAACACCAATCATTCGCCTACCTCAGGCAAGTACCAGACACATACAGAACAATCATCACATATCACAGACACTAAAAAACTATAGAAAAATCACACACACACGTTCACAGGGGAGTAAAAGCCGAAAGGCTACAAACTCCCCACTCACACTTCCCCGAAGAGGGGAAAGTAAGAGATGAGAGCAGCAGCACTTGATGTACCCAGACGAATGTAGTATCACTCACGTACGGTCTCTCTCTCTCTCTCTCTCTCTCTCTCTCTCTCTCACACACACACACACACACACACACACACACACACACAAGCAGTCGCACAGAGAGGGGGCAGAGAGGGAGTGCCCGAGAGTAGGGGGTGGGCAGAGGGGGAGATCGTGTATCGCTCTTTTCTCTTGTGCACCACAATAGTTCGATTGGACGAACATTTGGGACAGGAGCACGATCGAAAGGAGGCAGAGCAGCGTTTGGGAAGGCTAGTGTGCAGCAGCAATTAGGCGGCGAGGTTCGACCTACCACGTCGCGGCTCTCCCCCACCCACCCCACCGTACAGGATCCTCCTCCTCCCTTCCCAACACACACACACACACACACACACACACACAGAGTCGCCAACGCTGACAGGTGCGGAGCGCGCGTTCCTCATACAGGAGGAAAAAACGGTCGCCAGGGGACGCGGCGCAGCCCAAAGAATGGATGAACTCTGCAAGGGAGCGGCCGAATAAATTTGACCACGGCGGGCCGGGACAGGTGGCGGGCGCGGGTGGTAATTGGAATGAAATTATCCCGGCCCTGGCGGCGCGCTTTTTTCCCTCCCTCGCTCCCTGCCTTGCTGCGGTGCCTGACACTGGCGCCCTGCGAGGCCCACTAATTACGGAACACCCTCCCCCACCCCCCACCGGCCCTCATCAGACGCAGTCTCCGGGGTAGAAGCGGCCTCGTCGCACAGACATCTGCTCCGCTGGCACTGGCGAAACTAATTCACAGGCCGCAGTTCGTTCGTCCCGATTTTCTTTCTTGTGATTTTTAGTAAACAATTAAAGGTGAATTCCGGCCAAACTTTTTAACGAATGCGGAGGCCTAGTCCTTTATTGAACCACCGGAACGGAAATTTAGCATTTTTACTTACACTGCTAGAAGAATAAAGTCTCGTCTTGCCTCAAGTACAGCATTGTATTGAAGTGCTGTTGGAAAATAAGGCAACTGGTACTACTTGGATCTCTTTGTCGTACAGGGTGCCACACGGGAGACGGACGGTTTTTAATGAAAGAAAACTCAACCACCTTTAAAAGAAATGAATGTGATTTACACAAAATCAGAGCTCATTATTTGACATTTTAGTTAAAGTAATTTGTGAAAAATAATGTCGTCAAGGTGATGTCCATCATTTCGAATGCAGGACTCAAGTCTCTTCTCAAAATCCTCCATCACACGGACTAAAATCTCTGCAGGGATGGCAGCAATTTCTTGAATGATTGCATTCTTCAACTCGCCTAAATTTCGTGATTTGTGGTTATAGACACAGTTCTTAAGGTACCCCTACAGAAAAAAGTCGCATACTAACACGTCGGGAGACCTGGAAGACCAAGGAACATTGCCAAAAAGTGAGATAATCGGGCCAGGAAACATGTGCGTAAGAACTGTCATTGAAGTGTTTGCGGTGTGCAATGTTGCCCCATCCTGCTGGAAACAAACGCGTTTTAAAGGGATTCGTCGTCTTCTTAGTTCTGGTTTTAAGAATGTTTCAAGCATACGAATGTAACGAACCGAATTAACAGTAACTGTGGCCCCGTTCTCTTCAAAAAAATAAGGTCCAATAATGCCAACAGAGCCAAGAGCACACCAGACTGTTACTTTTTCTGCGTGTAGAGGACGCTGGTGGATAAGGTGTGGATGCTCTGGAGCCCAGTAACGTAGGTTTTGCTTATTCACGGTCCCGTGTAAATGAAAATGAGCTTCATCGCTCATCAATAAAATTTCATTTTCATTCGATCCCAAAATCACTTGCATTCTGTAAGCGTCTTCTCGTACAGCAAAATCAGTTTCCGTAAGTTGTTGGACAATGAGCATCTTGTAGGGATGGAATTTTAATTCTTTATGCAAAATTCGTCTAACCGATTCACGATTGATTCGTAACTCACTAGCATGACGTCTAGCTGACCGTCCTGGGCTTCTGACTGGCGCTTGCCTTACCCTTTCAACATTTTCTGGTGTTGTTTCTCTGCGTCTCGGGCCAAGATGCTTCTTATCCAGTATGTTTCCAGTTGATCTGAAGTTATCCACCCATCGGAGGATTGTGTTACGTCTCGGAACAGCTCCATGTCGACCGACACTAAACCGCGCACGAAACAATCGCTGCGTAGCAATAATAGACTCACCACTTTTCACGAAACTGTCATAGACAAACACGCGACGTTGCAAGTCCCACTGCTCCATAGTGACTGAGTAAATGAAATGGCGTCTTATGAGGATCATAACTATCCCCATCACGACCACCTCCCACCACCGCGCCCTCAGTACTACGCAGTTCAAGACCGTCCGTCTCCCGTGTAACATTCTGTACTATCAGAGCTACAAGATCATCATCAGCTCACAATGCGTACTTTTGGCCTATGGATGTGAAATCTGTCATGATTTCGATAATGATAATTCAGTTGCGAGTTTAAAATACGTAATGTCAAATCTGCCTATAAACTGGAGTAATAGTTCGAAAGTTTGCCATGGATGTCACTATGTAGCGACTGATCTGTAGACCATGAGTCATATTGAATGAAACTGAGGAAATCACTGTTTCGCTACCAGACCTCACCTCTCAAGATGCTGTCCCTGCACCTCGGAGACATCTTCACTGAGCACGTGTTTCACCATCTCATTGATTAATTTAAAGAAAAAGAGACAGAATAATAGCTACTGAACAATTATGGCCAGTAAAAGCGACTGAATTTTAGTATAAGCGATGGCAATTTTTTTTTTCAACCATCGAACAAAAAAATATTTCAAATGGCTCTGAGCGCTATGGGACTTAACTTCAGAGGTCATCAGTCCCCTAGAACTTAGAACTACTTAAACCTAACCAACCTAAGGACATCACACACATCCATGTCCGAGGCAGGATTCGAGGCTGCGACCCTAGCAGCAGCGCGGTTGCGGACTGAAGCGCCTAGAACCGCTTGGCCACGCCAGCCGGCCAACCTTCGAACAGTCGCGAAATAGAAATCACAGCGAAAATCAAAAATTAATCTTTATCATATTGAGCACAGCAGCTGAAACTAATGTTGATGATTAATAAAATCCATCTCAACTGTATTATTACACATTTATTGTGCTACGAATGGTTTCGTTCGTTGAAGACCTTCAGGTTGCCGAGCTGTCAGGGCTTTAGCACAACGTGGCAACCTGAACGTGTTCCACACACGAAACGGATCGTAACACAATAAATGTGTAATAATACAGTTGAGGTGGTTTTTATTAACAATTAAAAACAAAAATGCTTCATTTGCAACAGTTTGCTGCACCTCCCAGCTACTTCCCTACATGCTCGCCACTCCGACTTAAGACTTTTACCATAGATAGTAGCAACTTTCCAATATCTTCGTCATAGAAGGCAGCCGCCTGTGATTTTAAACCAGTTCCTTACGCTGGTCTGCAGCTCGTTGTACGTGTCAAAATGCTGCCCTCATAGCCAGCGGTTAATGTCAGAGAAGAAATGAAAATCAGAGGCAGCCAAGTCCGGGCTCTATGGTGGGTGATCAAATACTTCCCATCGAAGACGATGCAGGCGCGTCTTCGTTGTGCTTGCAGTGAGAGGACATGAATTGTCACGAATAACGAAACCCATGACTGTTAGGTTATGGGCTCTGCATGAAATCTATCGAAGGGCTCTGCATGAATTCGAGCGAAATCCCTCAGCTGGAGACACTATTTTCTAGTCATCTTTACGTGGTCACGGAGCGCTCAGAACAGAAAAGTGTCAGATGGAGCGGTAGACGAGCATACTAGAGGCTCTGTGCAGCTACGGGTACACAGGCTGGTTCGAACTTAACTTACCACATTGTGATCAGTGGAGTAGAGGTGCCGGATTCTCACCACACCTCTCTGTTGTTGCAAGGGAACAAATATCGAGACCGTTCAATTTACATCGTCAGATGTTCATAACTAGCCGGCAGGTGTGGCAGAGAGGTTCTAGGCGCTTCAGTCTGGAACCGCACGACCGCTACGGTCGGAGTTTCGAATCCTGCCTCGGGCATGGATGTGTGTGATGTCCTTAGGTTAGTTAGGTTTAAGTAGTTGTAAGTTCTAGGGGACTGATGACCTCAGAAGTACCATAGTGCTCAGAGCCATTTGAACCATTTTTTTGTTCGTAACTATTGAAGAGCAAGATGTACCTATTACCTCTGCTGTTATTTGGAAAGTCTTACGTTCAAATCTAATAACCACTTTCACAGTACAATTAAGAGATTCACTTAGCAGCTATCAGTTCAAATGGTTCAAATGGCTCTGAGCACTATGGGACTTAACAGCTGAGGTCATCAGTCCCCTAGAACTTAGAACTACTTAAACCTAACTAACCTAAGGACATCACACACATCCATGCCCGAGGCAGGATTCGAACCTGCGACCCTAGCGGTCGCGCGGTTCCAGACTGAAGCGCCTAGAACCGCTCGGTCACTCCGGCCGGCGCAGCTGTCGGTGTGTGTTCCAACTTGACTTTCATAAAATGCACGTACGCTACAAATGCTTATCGAAAACATTGCTCCTTATGACTCTTCACTGGTTGGTTCAAATGGCTCCGAGCACTATGGGACTCAACTGCTGAGGTCATTAGTCCCCTAGAACTTAGAACTAGTTAAACCTAACTAACCTAAGGACATCACAAACATCCATGCCCGAGACAGGATTCGAACCTGCGAGCGTAGCGGTCTTGCGGTTCCAGACTGCAGCGCCTTTAACCGCACGGCCACTTCGGCCGGCTGACTCTTCACTGTTCCCGCTATAGCAGACAATCAAAGCATTACAGCACTCTGACATAAAAAAGGAATGGAAGAAGATGCGCGACACATCTAAACATAGGAATCGTAACATTGTAACAGATTTGTACGACAGAAGGCTTCTACCTCACCAGAAAATTGTAGATGGTGTTGACTCGAAGGAGAACTGCGATGGACAGATGCAAGAAAATGAGTACGGCGTGTGGAACCTACAACACGACCCACTATGTGACTTATGATAAGTGCAATCGAGGGAACACTTACTAGAGTACAAGGTGCACGGGTTCGACAGAGACATACCAAATTTGCGCAGATGCCTAAGTAAAACGCTGAAATGGCTGAAGAAAGTACAGAATTTTTATTTCCATTTTTACACTATTTATTTTACACTGTGCCTTTGTGATGCGGGATCAGTAAATAAGTAGATAAGTAAACCAAATTAAAACTGTTACTCCCCATGTTCCTTACTGGGTACTCGTAATGAAGAGAGAAATACGTCACAAGAAGAGACGAAGACACTGCAGTACAACGAAGCGAAATAAGGCAATTAGCAACGTCCTTCTCAAACAATGGTAACCGATTTTCACGCCGCTGTTGGGCTGGGGTCTGTGGCACGGCCTGGCAGCTTTCCATTCTTTGGCCACGTTCCCGAGCAGAAGAGGCCCTGCAAATGAAGAGGCTTTAGCACCGGACTCCATCCAGACCTCGGCTCCCAGTTTCGCTTTGTGTTATTACGGTCTTATTAAGGCCCAATTAATTCTTGTTTCTGACGGGCTCTGATGACGGAGAAACAATGGGACTTCAAGGCTGTCGTTCAAAAGCGGCGTGTTTTCCGACTTTAAGAATTTACTGCAAAACACAAGACGCGTCATAATTGAAATTCATACATTTAATGTAGAGGAACTGATATACCTATTACAATACACAGTTTAACATTCGTTAAAGCTTCAGCTATACTGTAATTCTGTGTGTAGTCGTGTTATCTTACAGCCTTCGTATTTTTACACCAAAAGATATTACACTCACGTACATTACCGATTAAAAAATGCAAGCCACACAACTCTTTCCTCTACACTGCTCTCTCTTATGGTATTCCCGCAGCACGGTTCCAACGCATGAGTTTCTCTGCAGATCCTTGTTAGGATCGCTGTGATGTTTACCATCTACTGGTTTTCAACGCTCTCTTCCCGTTTAATCTCTGAGAACTTACGTTACACTGATTCCTGTACGTAACCTAAAACAGAAGGATTCCTAATGTTGCAGTTACCTCCCCAGTCCATCGGGCTGTTGCAGGCAATAATGCTGGGAGGTTTCCTTTCTTTTTAACGGGAATTTCGGAACAAGTAACCCCCTTCACAAAAATATCAATTCTATCCCAGTCCCAACTATCTGGGATTTGGTTACAATGAACGAAGCATTATCACAGACACGCTCTAACTGTCGGGTTGCAGAATAAAGGCTAAATAAAAAACATACGTAACAGTAAAATCAAGCAAACCACGCATAGCTTTGCTGTTTCTGTGGAGGGCAACGTTATTCCATAAACATATTCGAAACAGTCCCTATCAATCAGTCCCGAGCAACGCTTTCGGGGTGTTTCCCTTAATTATTAGGCAAATGCCGAAACCGGTAACCGCGTCTCAAGTCTGCCCAACTGGAAACCACTTTCTCCGACTTCCAGTACACTTTTTTTTTTTTTTTTGTTGAAAAGAAACAAAATCTTTATACCAGTTTTTATCAGTAACCAATTAAATGTGCTACGAAATCCAGATGATCAATGGGACTGCATAATGCGTGTATTTTATTACATTTCATGCTACCTAGAGATGAAGGACTGCATTCTACTTTGGCGCTTGGTGTACCTTTTTCAGCGACTGGGGTAGATTTCAAGTTTTATGATTATTAGTATTAAGCCATCTCCTGTGGCATTACCCAAACGAGAGTTCGGGAGCGGTAATGGATCCACTATATGTAGAATGAAAATCATGCGAGGCACTGGACAGGACTGTATATCGAGGTTTCGTTGGTGACTCCGACACGTCGAGGTATGCCTTCTGACTCGACTGCACTTGGGCTGCGACGGCTAACAAGCTATCGATTGTCTGGAACCGCGTGACCGCTACGGTCGCAGGTTCGAATCCTGCCTCGGGCATGGACGTGTGTGAAGTCCTTAGGTTAGTTAGGTTTAAGTAGTTCTAAGTTCTAGGGGACTGATGACCTTAGAAGTTAAGTCCCATAGTGCTCAGAGCCATTTGAACCAAGCTATCGATCGTACTTGTGATGCCCCTTATTTACAGTACGGTAACAGCTACTAATTTCGTGTTAGCAGAGTGTCCTGTCACATAGCTTCTACTTTCACTTCCAGATTTTGAAGTTTCTAGAGCTGGAGTGATTTCCAAATATCGGGTAGTTCACAGAGAGAGAACAGATTTCAATTGTTTATTACAGACAAATTATAAGGGATACAAACACAATGCGAGTCACTGGAGAGAGGAAGGTTCAAAGTTTTCGCGCAGTTACGATAGGGAAGACCGTCGTGTTAGGCGTATGGCAGTAGCGCATCGTAATGGGTCTGCAACAGCAATTCGAGCAGCACTTGGCACCGCAGCGCCACAACGAACTGTTAGAAACCGAATACTTCAAGGACAGCTCTCAGCCAGATGGCCTGTAGCATGCATACCACAGGAGTCAAGAGAGAGCTCACTGGAGGGCAGGATGAAGGTCTGTTGTGTTTTCTAATGAAGCCTGCTCCTGCCTCGATGCCGCTGATAACTATGTATTGGTTAAAAAGAGGCCAGTTGAGGGCCCGATCTGTGACGCGATTTCGTATGGCAGCAGAAGCACTCTCGTGGGTTATTTCACGCACCTTGACTGCAATAAAGTACGTCAATCTGGTGATTCGACCTGTTGTGGCCGGCCGGTGTGGCCGAGCGGTTCTAGGCGCGTCAGTCCGGAACCGCGTGACTGCTACGGTCGCAGGTTCGAATCCTGCTTCGGGCATGGATGTGTGTGATGTGATTAGGTTAGTTAGGTTAAAGTAGTTCTAAGTTATAGGGGACTGATGATCTCAGTCAGAAGTTAAGTCCCATAGTGCTCAGAGCCATTTGAACCATTTTTGACCTGTTGTGCTGCCATCCATGAACAGCATTCCAGGAGGTGTTTTCCAACAGGATAACGCTCGCCCATATACCGCTGTTACAACACAACATGCTCTACAGAGTGTCGACATGTTGCCTTGGCCTGCTCGATCACCAGATCTGTCTCCGATCGGGCGCATATGGGACATAATCGGACGACAAATCCAGCGTCATTCACAGCCTCCTGAATGGACCAGTGTGTCACATATCCAATGGCTTATCTCGCGCTTACGTCAACCCATGATGTTGCAAAGTTAATCACTTACATATGTTATCTAGACAAATGTATTTCCGAAACTTTCATTACTCTACAGTAATTATTTTTTGGTGTCGTGATATTTTTCCGTCAGTGTATATGCTACTGTAAAAGTAAGATAATTGGTAAATCCTAGAATAAACCGATGAAACCTTAGATTTACCATCACGGTGTGGTGAAAAACCGAAGTTTCTCATTATATGCATAGATTTTGAACTTTTATCAGCGCTAAAATTTACCATCGCAAACTGGTAAAAGCTGGATCGAAGACTCCCACCTCCGTCGTGCAAGTTCAAACAACTTTCATTGTTGTCCATTTTATGTTTAGATAAGTTTCTGTGCTGGCAATTATGAGTTCTCAGTCCGCTCACCGCTGCGCAGTTTCAATCAGTGTCGAGCATCGTGCGTACGCTCATCTTCACGACTCGTTTTAGTGCTGTTTCTTCTGCAGCTTTGCATCAGAATGAGTGATGCAATGCGCAACCAGACTAAGAAGGAGGACAACAATTTTTATGTAACCGCCGAGCAATATAATATTCTGTTAAGTGAAGTGAAAAATGCAGAAATCTTCTCCAATAAAAAATCTGTTCACTACAAAAGTTTGAAGCGATATGATGTTCTCAACAACGGAGGTGAAGTAAAACTCAAAGCACCAGTTTCTGCATGAGACCCACATGGCTATAGGCCGTGGCGGATGATTGTGGTTCAAATGGCTCTGAGCACTATGGGACTTAACTGCTGTGGTCATCAGTCTCCTAGAACTTAGAACTACTTAAACCTAACTAACCTAAGGAAATCACACACATCCACGCCCGAGGCAGGATTCAAACCTGCGACCGTAGCGGTCGCGCGGTTCCAGACTGTAGCACCTAGAACCGCTCGGCCACTCCGGCCGGCGATGATTGTGGAACTGAATCGTAAGTACATGAATGTGACTGTTGAGTCAATCATTACTTATTTGAGAATATGTGAATCATGTTAGAAAAGCAAAAAACATTGAAAAGGGGTGTTTTAGTGAACCTATGATACACAGTGAAATGAATTCACGACGCCAAATTGACTTAATCGACATGCAGGCAAACCCAGACAATAAGCCGAAGTTCATACTTGTATACCAAAATCATTTGACTAAATTTGTTATCCTCCGCGTACTAACATCAAAAAGAGCTGATGGAGTAGCATATCATCTTTTGGACATTTTTAACACCTTTGGTGCCCAAGTATCCTTCATTCTGATAATGGTAGAGACTTTTGTAAACAAGTTGGTTGGTTGGTTGTTTTGGGGAAGGAGACCAGACAGCGAGGTCATCGGTCTCATCGGATTAGGGAAGGACGGGGAAGGAAGTCGGCCGTGCCCTTTGAAAGGAACCATCCCGGCATTTGCCTGGAGCGATTTAGGGAAATCACGGAAAACCTAAATCAGGATGGCCGGACGCGGGATTGAACCGTCGTCCTCCCGAATGTGAGTCCAGTGTCTAAACACTGCGCCACCTCGCTCGGTGTAAACAAGTCATTCAAAGTATATCTGGGTTGTGGAGTGATATAAAGATAGTGCATGGGAAGTCGAGGCACAGTCGGTCTGAGGGATCGAAAATATGTCATCAACTTGGGTGGAAACAAAAGAAACTTCAAAATGGTCTGAATGGTTGAGGTTTGTGCAAACAATAAAAAATAGGGTTTATAATGAAGGGGTCAGATTTTCACCATATGAAGCCATGTGTGGGGGTTCCAAGAAAAATGGGCATTGCCAGCTCGGCTGTTCAAGCGATTTAATAAAAAATGTAAACACTGAAGAAGACTTGGAAACAATGTTAAACACTACTTCCACTGACTGACACGAAATTGCAAATGACGGGCAAGGAATTGATTCCAGTGAATCAAGTACTGGAACAGAAGGTATGGAGGTAGAAATTGCAGCTGCAACGGGTGAGGAAGCATCAGAGAGACAGGATTTTACGACATGTAACAAAGAGACACCAGCACCAGATGACGCTGAAAACTTCCAACAGTGTTAATAAAGTGAAACGGATCCGAGAAGCTGCCAAAGGTGATCTTCAATTGCAGGCAAAGAAAATGAAAGCAGCCTCAAGTAACAAAAGCCCAAAACGTTCAGTTGGACAGAATGGGAGAATAAGAGTACCGGTTGTAGACAGGGCAAAAATTGATGCAAAATCTATAATAACAGAAGTGATAAAAATTCGAGATGACGAATTTGATCAACTTGGTAACAAAACTGGTAAACTGAAGTCACTGTATACTAGTAACCAATTTACATTGTACAAGGAAAATTATATCAACATCAAAGAAGCAGCAAGAGAAGAAATTAGTCTACGGGAAGTGGTTGCCAAACAACCTTTTGTTGGAGAACAGTGTTCAACTACAAAATGCTTGTGTAAATCGTCTTCCCTATTATGTAATTAGAAATGCCAGCAGTTACATAAAAATTGTTGTCCTTCTTCTCGTTCACTGATTCACTTAAAAGTTCGTAAAATCTGTTACCCATAACATGACTTATTCCGATGCAGAGCTGCAGAAGAAACACCACCAAAACGAGTCGCGAAGATGATCGTAAGCACGATGCTCGACACTGATTGAAACTGCGCAGCGGAGAGTGGACTGAGAACTCATAATTGCCAACAAAGAAGTTTATCTGAACACAAAATTGACAAGAATGAAACTTGTCTGAACCTACACGAAGGAGGCGGGAGTCTTCGATCCAGCTTTTAACAGTTTGCACTGGAAAAACCCTAAGATTTGGTACCAAAGCTGGCAAATTGAAGCCACTGTGCACTAGGAACCAATTTACATCCTACGATTTACCAACGTCTCTTGGTAAAAGTTCGAAATTATCCATATAATGAGACATTTCGGACTTTTATCACGTCGCGATGGTAAATGTTGGGTTTCACCAGTTAATTCTAGGATTTACCAGTTATATTACTTTTACAGTAACATACACTACTAGCCATTAAAATTGCTACACCACGAAGATGACGTGCTACAGACGCGAAATTTAACCAACAGGAAGAAGATGCTGTGATATGCATATGATTAGGTTTTCCGAGCAGTCACACAACGTTGGCGCCGGTGGCGACACTTAAAATATCTTGACATGAGGAAAGACTCCAATCGATTTCTCATACACAAACAGCAGTTGACGGGCGTTGACTGCTGAAACGTTGTTGTGATGCTTCGTGTAAGGAGGAGATATACGTACCATCACGTTTCCGACTCTGATAAAGGTCGGATTGTACCCTATGGCGATTGCGGTTTATCGTATCGCGACAATGCTGCTCGCATTGGTCGAGATCCAATGACTGTTACCAGAATATGGAATCGGTGGGTTCAGGAGGGTAATACGGAACGCCGTGCTGGATCCCAACGGCCTCGTATCACTAGCAGTCGAGATGCCAGGCATCTTATCCGCATGGCTGTAACCGATCGTGCAGCCACGTCTCGATCCCTGAGTCAACAGATGGGGACGTTTGCAAGACAACAACCATCTGCACGAACAGGTCGACGACGTTTGCAGCAGCATGGACTATCAGCTCGGAGACCATGGCTGCGGTTACCCTTGACGCTGCATAACAGACAGGAGCGCCTGCGATGGTGTACTCAACGACGAACCTGGGTGCACGAATGGCAAAATGTCATCTTTTCGGATGAATCCAGGTTCTGTTTACAGCATCATGATGGTCGCATCCGTGTTTGGCGATATCGCGTTGAACGCACATTGGAAGCGTGTACTCGTCATCGCCATACTGGCGTATCACCCGGCGTGATGGTATGGGGTGCCATTGGTTACACGTCTCGGTCACCTCTTGTTCGCATTGACGGGACTTTGAGCTGTGGACGTTACATTTCAGATGTGTTACGACCCATAGCTCTACCCTTCAAAAATGGTTCAAATGGCTCTGAGCACTATAGGACTAAACTTCTGAGGTCATCAGTCCCCTAGAACTTAGAACTACTTAAACCTAACTAACCTAAGGACATCACACACATCCATGCCCGAGGCAGGATTCGAACCTGCGACCGTAGCAGTCGCGCGGCTCCGGACTGAGCGCCTAGAACCGCTAGACCACCGCGGCCGGCACTCTACCCTTCATTCGATTCCTGCGAAACCCTACATTTCAGCAGGATAATGCACGACCGCATGTTGCAGGTGCTGTACGGGCCTTTCTGGACACAGAAAATATTCGACTGCTGCTCTGGCCAGCACATTCTCCAGATCTCTCACCAATTAAATACGTCTGGTCAATGGTGGCCGAGCAACTGGCTCGTCACAATACGCAAGTCACTGCTCTTGATGAACTGTGGTATCGTGTTTGAGATGCATGGGCAGCTGTACCTGTATACGCCACCCGAGCTCTGTTTGACTCAATGCCCAGGCGTATCAAGGCCGTTATTACGGCTAGAGGTGGTTGTTCTAGGTACTGATTTCTCAGTATCTATGAACCCGAATTACGTGCAAATGTAATCACGTGTCAGTTCTAGTATAATATATTTGTCCAATGTACACCCGTTTATCATCTGCATTTCTTCTTTGTGTAGCAATTTTGATAGCCAGAGGTGTATATACTACCAATGAAATGCGACAGCCGTGACAAACCTGCGCCGCCTGGAAAGAGCCTCAAACATCGTAATGTGGACCACCTGGCGGAGAAGAACAGGCGCGGCCAGGGCATGACGAGGAGTACGGGGGGGGGGGGGGGGGGGGGGGGGGGGGGCAGGGCGTTGCGCTGCGGCAGCACGCGACTGATTGCCGGCGTGTACGTATGCGCCTGCTGAGGCTGGCCGCGCGCCTCGCTGAGTAATCACGGCCGGGCGTCGCCCACGCGGGCCATCCATCTCGTGAGGGGGAGGGGAGGGGGGCGGGGGCGAGGGCGAGGGAGGGTGTGGGGCAGAGGGCGCTTAACTCGCCCGGCCCGCGCTGACATCCGTAATTATCGACACACAGCCCAACTCACCACCGCCTCAACTGCCATTAAAGAAAGCCGGGGCCTGCTCTTGGAAAATAACAATTCGGCTAATGGCAACATTAAGAGACTTTAGGGAGTGCCTAATTCTTCTTCTTCCTTCTTATCCGCATGCCCCCCCCCCCCCCTTTCCCCTGAAGCTTACTCAAAGTCGCCTGTATTAATCCTTACCCAGTTTCTAAAAACAATCACCCGTTATTATGAAACCTCGGTCACGCTATGCGAGGAAAGGGAGTAACAACAGAAGGAAAACTGTTACACAAACGAAGGACCTCCCGGGTACGTATGATATCGATAGCCCAGTCATACACAACACGGTTACGGTCATGCTAAGAAAGT
This sequence comes from Schistocerca piceifrons, assembly GCF_021461385.2. Taxonomy (NCBI): domain Eukaryota; kingdom Metazoa; phylum Arthropoda; class Insecta; order Orthoptera; family Acrididae; genus Schistocerca; species Schistocerca piceifrons. Next base: position 104,180,803 of record NC_060140.1, on the reverse strand, counting down.
TACCATTCTGAAATCACTGAATACAGAGCTTATACAGCGCCTGGAGAAATTTTTTACCTACTCTGGACACTGGTAGGTTGGTAGCATGGCAATTTGTATCTTATACTGCAGTAAAATAGTTTCCTTTAGTTACTTAAAGCTGAGTAGTTTGTGTAAAAGTGAAGATTGTTCTGCGGTCTGTAGTTCATGTCTGACAGTTACAGTGGGCAGGGCGCGGCAGCTCCGCGCGTCTACCTAAAGCAATAGCGTGACGTCATTTCATGAACGTCTCTATGGCGACGCCACAATGTTGTCGCACCTCGTCAGAACCCGTAACAAACTTCTAGGACTTGTAGATAGGAGTGAGTAGATAAAGAAATTTCTCGTGTACTCGTTGACGGGTTCTTTTCAGCGTGATGGAGTACGGCCTCTTTCAGTTCGTCGGTGTACCACAGTGACGCTTGCTGAGGGTGAAGGTACGCCTTCTCGAAGCTGTTGTGTGATTGTGGCGAAAAGGGTTTGCGGTGGAATCGGACGTTGTGGAGGACGATCCTCATAAAGCCGACGAGCAGCTCTTCCATTACCGCCATTCAGAAGGATCATGTTGGCGAATGTCCGCGGCTCGTGGTCTTGCGGTAGCGTTCTCACTTCCCGCGCACGGGGTCCCGGGTTCGATTCCCGGCAGGGTCAGGGATTTTCTCTGCCTCGGGATAACTGGGTGTTGTGTGTCTTTCATCATCATTTCATCCTCATTCACTCGCAAGTCGCCGTAGTGGATTTAAAGAACTTGTGGAGCGGCGGTAGAACCGCCCCGCGAGGGGTCTCCCGGCCACCAATGCCATACGCTCATTCATTCATGTCGATGAATTCTGCAAACGTGTACTCAATTATGTTCCTCTAACACTCACAGATCCGAACCTGGTCAGAGAGGTAGGGCAGACGTCAAAAGACATCAGCCACCACCCCTCACCACTGGGCAAATACGATATACGGCCCTTCAACGAACTTGTTACGTCACGCTAGTCGGCTTCTCCGCCATACCTCGTGAACGCCCGGCACTGTGCAGGCCCCATAGGAAATCAATATGTGATTGAAAAGGTACCCACTAAAGGCTTTAATTTTAACGCGTGTTATCGAGAACTTGAATGCAGTTAAACACGCAATCAGGAATTATGAAATTCATCTGAAGCAGTTACGCGCTCCCCGCCGGAGATGGCTGCCGGCACTCGTAAGACCTGCAGTGTCACGTGCTGTGACGTAGCGGCGCGGCCTGTCTTTCTAGTGGGCCTCGCACTCACCATGGTTACCCCTTTGCATATTTGCCCAACAAAGAGCTGTAGCACGGAAACGGTACGTTTCTGGACATGGGTTCCTATTCAAAATATTATAAACTTACTCCCCCCCCTACAAGTCCTAGACGTTTGTAGCGGCAATTTCTGAAAACCCCCGCATAGACGCTGCCGTTAGCGCTTCGCAGCTGCAGTCTGGCAACAGCGCTGCGTGCTCTCATGGATTACCTTACGCAGTCTCGGCTAGAGCTTTTCCTTACGCATTCCAGGCTAGAGCTGTTCGTAATTTTTTTCATACAGACGACGTTGATAATGTAAGAAGGTGAGGGCGAAGTCCGTGTTAACACACAGGACCACGTCTCCAAAAGTACCAAGGGATTCCCATCCGAAGGATAGGTCATCATTGCTTACTGCCACATGCCGTCTCTACATGAGAGACTTCAGAGAACTTCGGAAATTAAATCACAGTATCGGCGCAAAGTCCGCTGATCAGAAATTTTACGCCGTCACTGCGCTGAAAATGTGTTCACAACCACGACTCGAAGCTGCTTCCTCCGAATCATGAGGCCATTCACAAGTGAGAAGCAGCGATCTCTGCTACAGGAGAGTATTATAGTCTAATAATTAGCTTCCAGAAATTTCCCCTCCCCCCCCCTCTCCATCTCTCTCTCTCTCTCTCTCTCTCTCTCTCTCTCTCTCTCTCTCTCTCTGTCTCTCTCTCTCTCTGTGTGTGTGTGTGTGTGTGTGGTGTGTGTGTGTGTAAAGTGAAGCACGGAGATGTTGAAGCGGGAAAATTCGACCGTGAGGAAGATAAAACTTCGATTTTATGACACAATGAATGTCACTCGACTGGTGTCGATTAATCTCACGGCAAGACCAATTTACACAACTGAATCACCTATTTTGATTTTTTCCTCCGGATAATAAATTCTGGATACACATTAGTCTCTGAAGAGCTTGAACAGTGGTTACCCAGCAGCCTCCCTCGTCTTGGAAATAACTAATTCGAATTATTGGCTGGAATGATCTAGTGATTTTCGCACGTCAGAACTTGTAAGGCTACTACTATCGATAGTGTTACGACGTGGTCAATCGTAGCCCTCACGCACCGCTGATTCTCTGGGACATTCGGAGCTGAGCGCGCCTTTTCCGGCGGAAGGCACTGTGTGTCTGTTCCGTTCAACAACGTCAAGCGCTACGACTCACGAGTCTTTATGCGACACGTGACACTCTCACGGTGAGATTCGTTCACATTTCGCGTTCAACAGTCGCATGCCGTCGAGACCCGTGACTGAGTAACTAAATTTAACTGTTACTACAAACATGGGTGAGTCTAGCCATTGTTAGGGAGTGTGTTCCGTGTCTACATTTACATATATACCCCGCAAACGACCGTATAGTGCGTAGCGGAGGATACATTGTACTACTAATAATCATTTTCTTTCGCAAATGAAGTGAGTGAGAAACTATGTGTCTATATTCTTCCGTACAAGCCCTAATTTCTCTGATCGTGCTCCTTCTCCGAAACGTACGTTGGCGGCAGTAGAATCGATCTGCAGTGAGCTTCAAATGCCAGTTCTCTACATTTTTTGAATAGTGTTGCTCGAAAACAACTTTGCCTTCCCTCCAATAATTCCCATTTCAGTTCCTGAAACATCTTCGTAATGCTTGCTTGCTGATTAAACCTAGCGGTAACAAACCTAATGCAGTCCGCCTCTAAATTGCTTCTAAGTGTTCCTTTAATCTGAACTGGTGGGGATCCGACATACGGAGCCAGTATCCAAGAATGGGTCGCACTAGTGTTCTATATGCACTCTTCTTTACAGATGAACCACACTTTCCTAAAATTCTCCCAATAAACCGAAAAGCAAAGAAGGGAAAGCAGAAAGATGGAAGGAGTATATAGAGGGTCTATACAGGGGCGATGTTCTTGAGGACAATATTATGGAAATGGAAGAGGAGGTAGATGAAGATGAAATGGGGGATATGATACTGCGTGAAGAGTTTGACAGAGCACTGGAAGACCTAAGTCGAAACAAGGCCCCGGGAGTAGACAACATTCCATTAGAACTACTGACAGCCTTGGGAGAGCCAGGCCTAACAAAACTCTACCATCTGGTGAGTAAGATGTATGAGACAGGCGAAATTCCCTCAGACTTGAAGAAGAATGTAGTAATTCCAATCCCAAAGAAAGCACGTGTCGACAGATGTGAAAATTACCGAACTATCAGTTTAATAAGTCACAGCTGCAAAATAATAACGCGAATTCTTTACAGACGAATGGAAAAAATGGTAGAAGCTGGCGTAGGGGGAAGATCAGTTTGGATTCCGTAGAAATATGGGAACACGTGAAGCAATACTGACCCTACGACTTATCTTAGAAGGAAGATTAAAGAAAGGCAAACCTACGTTTCTAGCATTTGTAGACTTAGAGAAAGCTTTTGACAATGTTGACTGGAATACCCTCTTTCAAATTCTAAAGGTGGCAGGGGTAAAATACAGGGAGCGAAAGGCTATTTACAATTTGTACAGAAACCAGATGGCAGTTATAAGAGTCGAGGGGCATAAAACGGAAGCAGTGGTTGGGAAGGGAGTGAGACAGGGTTGTAGCCTCTCCCCGATGCTATTCAATCTGTATACTGAGGAAGCAGTAAAGGAAACAAAAGAAACATTCGGAGTAGGTATTAAAATCCATGGAGAAGAAATAAAAACTTTAAGGTTCGCCGATGACATTGTAATTCTGTCAGAGACAGCAAAGGACTTGGAAGAGCAGTTGAACGGAATGCACAGTATCATGAAAGGAGAGTATAAGATGAACATCAACAAAAGCAAAACGAGGATAATGGAATGTAGTCGAATTAAATCGGGTGAGGCTGAGGGAATTAGATTAGGAAATGCGACACTTAAAGTAGTAAAGGAGTTTTGCTATTTGGGGAGAAAAATAACTGATGATGGTCGAAGTAGAGAGGATATAAAATGTACACTGGCAATGGCAAGGAAAGCGTCTCTGAAGAAGAGAAATTTGTTAACATCGAGTATGGATTTAAGTGTCAGGAAGTCATTTCTGAAAGTATTTGTATGGAGTGTTGCCATGTATGGAAGTGAAGCATGGACGATAAATAGTTTAGACAAGAAGAGAATAGAAGCTTTCGAAATGTGGTGCTATAGAAGAATGCTGAAGATTAGATGGGTAGATCACATAACTAATGAGGAGGTATTGAATAGAATTGGGGAGAAGAGGAGCTTGAGGCACAACTTGACTAGAAGAAGGGATCGGTTGGTAGGACATGTTCTGAGGCATCAAGGGATCACCAATTTAGTACTGGAGGGCAGCGTGGAGGATAAAAATCGTAGAGGGAGACCAAGAGATGAATACACTAAGCAGATTCAGAAAGATGTAGGCTGCAGTAGGTACTGGGAGATGAAGAAGCTTGCACAGGATAGAGTAGCATGGAGAGCTGCATCAAACCAATCTCAGGACTGAAGACCACTACAACAACAACAAACCGAATTCCATCATTCGCCTTCCCTGTTACATGTCTGGCATGCTTGTTCAATTTCACAGCGCTTTGCAACGTTACCCCTAGATATTTCATCGATGTGACTGCGCCAAGTGGACACTACTAATGCTGTATTCGAACATAAGTGTCCGCAGCTCGTGGTCTAGTGGCTAGCGTCGGTGCCTCTGGATCACGGGTGCCGGTTTCCATTCCCGGCAGGGTCGGGGATTTTCTCCGCCCGGGGACTGGGTGTTTCTGTTGTCCTCATCATCTCATCATCATTTTGGTAGTGGCGAGACTGGAGATGGAAAGACTGGAACTTGGACGGGCACTGATGACCACGATGTTGAGAGCCCCACAAACCAATATTATCATATTCGAACATTATGTGATTGTTATTCCTACTCATCTTCATTAACTTAGCTTTTCTACAATTACGGCTAGCTGCAATTCATCACACCAACAGGAAATTTTCCCAAAGTCGTCTTGCACACTCCTACAGTCACTCGACACCTTGCCGTACACCTGAGCATCATCAGCAAACGGCAGCAGATAGCTGCTTACGCAGTTCGTCAGATCATTTACGTAAACAAAGAATAACAGCAGTCCTGTCACACTTCGCTGGAATAGTCCTAACGATACCCTTGTCTCTGATGAACACTCGCCGTGGAGGACAACGTAATAGTTTCTATTAGTTAAGACTTTGAGCTACTCACATATCTGGGAACCTATTCCGTATTCTGGGAAGCTGTTCGTATCTTCGTTAACAGTCGGCATTGGGGAACCATGTCAAACGTTTTTCGGAAATGTAGAAATATGGAATTATCCTGCTGTCCTTCATCCATAGATGTTCAACAATTCTCCAGCAAATCGACGTTAAGGTGGTGGTGGTGGTGGTTAGTGTTTAACGTCCCGTCGACAACGAGGTCATTAGAGACGGAGCGCAAGCTCGGGTTAGGGAAGGATCGGGAAGGAAATCGGCCGTGCCCTTTCAAAGGAACCATCCCGGCATTTGCCTGAAACGATTTAGGGAAATCACGGAAAACCTAAATCAGGATGGCCGGAGACGGGATTGAACCGTGGTCCTCCCGAATGCGAGTCCAGTGTGCTAACCACTGCGCCACCTCGCTCGGTCCGACGTTAAGGAGATTGGTCTGTAATTTTGCGGGTCCGTTCTTTTACCCTTCTTATACACAGCAGTCACCTGCGCTTTGTTCCAGTCGCTTGGGCCACATTCAATAAACGAATTAAATGATATGAACTGTTATTGTTTCAATGCAATCTTTTGCGCTTAAAACTGAATAACTTAAATATTTTAGCAAAACGGTCAGATTTTGTACCAAGCGAGTTCTCTCTTTTATCCATACTCCTACACGACCCATGTCCGACCGCCGCTAAGAAAACTGTTTCGATTAAGAATCAGCAAATTATAGCGGCAGGGAGGTTATAAACTGAACAGAAAATGAATGGCAATGGTACTAACTCGTACCTGCTAACTGTAGTTAATCTCAAATATTTGCCCAGTGTATTAGCGATGCATCAGTACAATGGGAGTCCTCACCCCTGTAACTCCATTATTCATTCCTTTCCTCTAGTCCCGATACGGTGTGCCATATTATACCATTTGATCAGACACCCTTGCGACGGTTGCAATGATCGTTTTCTGTACCATCATAGTGTTTCTGCTGGATACGGATAAGCCATGTCACACACATTTTATTATTGTTCAGTAAACTTAAGCACAAGATTGACAATGTGTATAATTATGAACTGGGGTTAAAAAGAGCCACGTTCATGACATCAGACCCTCATGGTAAAAAGACACGTGTTTCCCATCTGACTTTGCATAGTCTGCTTCGATCATAATTTTTGTGCCAAAAATGTCCCGCCTGGTGCTGCAAAGCCACCTTAATTCAAAGGAGGAACAGATGCGTAGGCCGTTAGACTGGAAATCGAATTACTCTTCCCTAAGTGTATTCGTGTTCACTGTGTGTGTGTGTGTGTGTGTGTGTGTGTGTGTGTGTGTGTAGAGAAAGGTGCAGCTGCCATCAACCTGCAGGTTCGTTTGAACACCACAGTACTTTATCAGCCACTGTCTTTTGGAGTTGGTACGCCATTGCCTCGCTCCATCCTATGTTCACTGACCTACCCGGCTAGATATAGAGGATGCTACAATTCAACGTACTCTCCGAACAATGGCGGAATGGGGCGTTTTATACAGTGCGAGAAGTGACAGATTATTATCCTTGGAGTGGCTGGAGATCCAACCTGTGACTTCTGCATTTTTGGTATGGCACATTCTACTGAGCTACCGAGACCCTCTTGTGCGCTGAGTATTAAGCAGAAAAGAACTATTTCCACATTTATCAAAACGAGGGCGAGGAAATCGTCACAAATCATCCTCTATGCAAACCATTGATGGTTAATCCGCAGACTACCTCTCAATGTAAATCGCTCACAAAAGACGACTTTAAAGAGAACATCATTCTTTAATTTTAAGGCACTGCCGAAAATTTGTATTAATTATAATGCACATACTAAGAGGCGAAATACGTTGTAAAGCATTAGGTGATATATGTCTTTTGTAGTCCGTTCCTGCATATATCCTCCTAAGATTGACTACTTACCCGATTATATCTATATCTCCGCGAGAGGTACTTTCCGGATTTGATAGACCGCAAGTGTCCTGTATCAAACTGTTCCATCTCGACTTCCTCCACACCACCACGTACGTTGTGAACAGTTGTCGTACACACGCTGTATACTGTTTTTAATTTGGGGAACATCGACTTTATTTTCATGGTGAACAGAAATGAAGGTACAGTATTCTCATTTTGTCGCGATAATTTAGTGCACTGTCCCGTTACTTGATTGCTGCATGAAGCTGTGACAAATAATGACACTCTGACTTCATCTGGTATTCTTTGGTTGTTAGCGGCATTTGTAGCAGCGGAGCCGGCCGCTGTGACCGAGCGGTTCTAGGCGCTTCAGTCCGGAACCGCGCGACCGCTGCGGTCGCAGGTTCGAATCCTGCCTCGGGCATGGATGTGTGTGATGTCCTTAGGTTAGTTAGGTTTAAGTAGTTCTACGTGACTTACGATCTCAGATGTTAAGTACCATAGTGCTCAGAGCCATTTGAACGTTTTTTCAACACAGTCAGATAATAATTCTAGGGCCCCGAATTCTTGTACTAGTAAATTAAATTTTCCAGGTATTCTTACTTTAGGTCCCTTACTGCGGTGGTTCACCACATCAAAATTATTACGGTGCGGAACTTACAGCGCTTGAGGCACTAATTAACTTTTACATTTCATTTTTAAGAGTGGGCGCCGCCACACACTGGAAGAAATAGATGGTGGTTAGAATTAAACTTTCGCTACTTTAACCAGTGTAGACGGAAAACAATGTGTGGCAAGGATCCCAGCTTTACAGCAACGATGTTCAGAACGTGCGCTATAGTATTTGCATTGTTAATAGTGTAACGTGAGTTGCCATTAGGCGCTGGTACTGGTACGCCGACGTAGGACCGAAATGCAACCGTGAGTTTGCATTACAGTTTCAGACAATGAAGATGCGTCTGGACAAGGTGGGCACGGCTGTTTGATCAAAACAACAGCAAACAATGCTGCTGCTCCTCGCGAATTTTGACACATTAAAGAAGTACGGAGAGGTCCTTCTTCCCCACGGGGATTGCAGAACATGCTTCGGAAATCCGCATTGACAATCTGGGAACTTCTCCTGGCAGAAAATGGCTCTGAGCACTGCGACTTCTGAGGTCATCAGTCGCCTAGAACTTAGAACTAATTAAACCTAACTAACCTAAGGACATCACACGTATCCATGCCCGAGGCAGGATTCGAACCTGCGACCGTAGCAGTCGTGCGGTTCCGGACTGAGCGCCTAGAACCGGTAGACCACCGCGGCCGGCTCAGGCAGCCGTAGAGCAATGTCTAGTGCGGTTCCAGGCTGTCGCGGATGCAGAAGGTCGTCACGTTGAGCAAAATTTGTAACTTGGAGCGTAAACATGGTACACAATTAACAAATTTTACCCTCTCAGTTGGAAATTGTTTATTTTAATGGTTTACTCATTATTTCTGTCCCGTGTGTTCTTACAAATGTTTCCACGAAGTTACTTTTCCTACGATCCTTTCAAGAAGCAAAAGGTCAATTAAGGTCAAATATGTTGAGTATATCCACTTTGGAAAGTACGAGAACTGACTGTTAAACTGGAAACCACTCTTATGTATACTGTTCAGTCCTTTACGTTATCGCCGGCCGGGGTGGCCGAGCGGTTTTAGGCGCTACAGTCTGGAACCGCGCAACCGCTACGGTCGCAGGTTCGAAGCTTGCCTCGGGCTTGGATGTGTGTGATGTCCTTAGGTTGGTTAGGTTTAGGTAGTTCGAAGTTCTAGGGGACTGATGACCTCAGAAGTTAAGTCCCATATTGCTCAGAGCCATTTGAACCTTTACGTTACCGTTACCGTCACGGCTGTAAAGACAAAATAAGAAAACAACTGGCAAAGAGGCGTAAAGCCATTACTGTTCCCAGGTTTCATCCGTAAATGAAACAGGAGAAGTCTTCAAACAGGAATACCCTTCAATAAAGACAAAGAACTACCACAGCTCGATCATCAAAGAAATTAATTTCAGACGACCAGTTTAAGCGCAACACTTACGCCATCTTCAGGTCTCCTACAAACCAAAACAGTACTTTCACTCCTTGACGCATGTATCGCAGAATGCGTATAATACTAGGAATGAAAGTTAATTTTAATAATGAACTGCCTCCGTTGCACCGTTTACCTACAGCACTCGTAGCTGCCGCATCGAGGTCGCGAAGTGGGGCCGAGGCAGTGCCAGATAAGTTTTACAGTCTGACGATAATTTGCGGATTTGTAGTTTTAGCTTGACGATGTCCACTATGGACAAACGGTAGATACTGTTATTCTAAAGAAGGTTCTAGGAAACGGTGCAACTGAGGCTGTTCATTATTAAAATTAATATTTATACAGTTGCTGACAGGGCCGCAAAATGTTGAAGATATTTAGGAATGAAAGTACTTTACTGGTTTCGACCTCAAGAAGACATAAGTGTTACGCCGAAACTAGTCATTTGAAATAAATTTCTTTGGTTATACGGCTGTGGTGGTTCGTTTTCTTTCTTTATGTCATCGGCCTCTGTCCCACGTCCGCGAGAACGATGGACTTCCACAAAAAGTACTCTTTGTCACACACTGAAATCTAAGACGCCCACTCTAAACGTTGACCCCTCACACTACAGTGACAAATAAGCACGTGACCTCAGAACGAAATTCGCTCGCTCTGGACTGTCAGTCACGCCAGGAGCGCCGCCATCCAAAAAGCACGAGAGAAACGCGAGCGGCTGACATTCGCGCCGCGACAGAAATCGCACAGTAGCAGCGCGCGCTGCGCAGCGCGGCGCTCTGACGTCACGCGGGCAGGCATCTATAATGCAGCGGCCGGCATCGTTAGCCGCGAATCTGTCGCTCACCGCCGCCTGAATCTTTCAGCCGGAGCGCGCCACACCGCGCCGCGACAGCCAGCCAATCTCTGCTCGCGCGGACGCCCGCTCGCCCCCGCTATTGACCGATGCTCCCTGTTGAAATATTACAGCGACGCTGACACCTGACAGCTAGGGTCACATTATTATGACCGTCTCTAGCAGCGTCACGCTCATTCAGTACGTCACAACACATGAACTGGTCTTCGTCACACTTAGCACTCGTCGATCCATCGGCAAAACGGGTCATTTAAACAATTTAAACTTCTGATACAAAAAAAACAACATTATCGGAAAAAGGTAGTTTATGACATACAATGACGGGGAAAAAAATCGCAACACCAAGGAAGAAGTTGTGCGTCACAAACGAAAGTTGGTGGGCGCGTTTCTACATCTGTAACATGACGTCTATTCATATTTCGCACCAATCGGAGGAGAGTGGCGCTAATAGCGCCACCTAGACGACGCGAATCAGGTTTGCTTTAAGCGCACGCTGTGACGATCGTGAGCATTAGTTACCTTTGAGATTGGACGTGGTGAGTTGGTGTCAGTCAAGAATACCTTTAAGGCCACAAAGACGCCTTTATCAACACCTCACTACTGGCACACCAATTCCAGGCACGAGAATATTAAGTTCACCATGGAGATAGAAACGGATGGGATGCTCCCTTTCCTAGATGTTTTCATTAGAAGACGAGCTGACGGCACTTTGGGTCACAGCGTATATAGGAAGAAGACGCACACCGATTTGTACCTACATGCGGATAGTTGCCACCACCCGGCACAAAAGAATGGCGTGCTCAAAACTCTTGCACCATCTCCGACAGGGACAGTTTCCAACAAGAATTGGGCCATGTGAAGACCATGTTACGGAGGAACGGTTACAAGGAAGGGCAAATTCGGAAGGTTCTAGATCCCACACCTGCAGCACCGGCGGAAACTGAGGATGAACCTCAGGAGGCGGCGGCCTTGGCTATTATTCCATTTTGTGTGGCCTTATCCGGAAAAATTGGACGCATTTTACGTAAACACCAAGTGAAAACCATCTTCCGTCCTCCAAGCAAAACCAAGAGCCTTCTTGGTAGTGTCAAGGACAACCTTGGTCTACGTAAATCAGGGGTTTACCAGATACCTTGCCAATGCGGGAGTGTATACATAGGTCAGACCATTCGTACCACTGAGGGCCGATGCCGACAACATCAACGGCACACTGGACTACAACAGCACAGTAAGTCGGCAATCGCTGAGCATTGCCTGTCGGAACTCCACACCATGGATTATGACCAAACCAGTCCTGACACAGACTTCCAAATACTGGGACTGTGTCATCAAAGAAGTCAGAGAGATCAGAGTAAGGGAGCCACAACTAAACCGTGACAGCGGTTACATCCTTAGCAAGGCGTGGGAACCCGCGACCACCCGGATTAAGAAGAAAAAGGATATTTCCCAGAGTGTGCCGACTTCGGGGGAGGAGGGAAGAATAACGAGAGCGGTGTCGGCAGACCCTCCTGAACGAGAAGACCTAGGACGCAGCGCCCAGACGGCGGCAGAACGGACGCTGCACCTGGACCGCGCCGACTCATAGGAAGCGCCTGAGGGAGGAGCGGGAGGAGGATTGTCCTATATATACCTGGCGCCGGCCCACCGCTGGTGAGTACATCTGATGGTGGCAACGTGATCGATTGCTTAAGCACACTCAAACCAGGCTGTTCACCCGAGATTTATTCCGTCAACACCTCACTCAGTTTGACCGAGGTCGTGTAACAGGGCTCCAAGAAGTTGGATGTTCCTTCTGCGATATTGCAGAAACACTTGGGTGGAATGCAGCCATTGTACATGACCGCTAGCAGCGGTGGTCATGAGAATGTACGGTTGCTAGGACTCCGGATGGCCACGTGGCACTACCGAGAGGGAAGACCATTGTGATCGGTGCATGGTTCTGGTGCATCTGCAGCAGCGATTTGAGCAGCAGCTGGCACCACAATGACACAACTAACTATTAGGAGGCCACCTGAAGGCCTGTCTGCGTACCAGACACATTGAGTGGACTTACACCTGGAGTTATGGTATGGTGTGCGATTTCGTATGTCAGCAGGAGCACTCTCATGGTTATCTCACGCACTCTGACTGTAAATCTGTTCACTCTAACTGTTGTGCTGCCATTCAGCAACAGCATGTCAAGGGCTGTTTTCCAACAGGACACCGCTCGCTCTCATACTACTGGTGTAACTCAACATGCTCTAAGAGTGTCAACATGTCGCCTTAGCCTGCTCGATCCCCAGGAATGTCTCCAATCTGGAACATATGGGACATTATCAGGCGACATCTCCTGCGTCATCCACAGACTGACTTAACCGTTCCTGCATTGATCGATCAAGTACAACAGGCAAGCCAAACTGACATTCGGTAACTGTACAACATATGCATGCACATTTGCACCGCAGCATTCAACTTTCTTATTGAAGTACCACCATTTAACATTTGCAATGGTTTATCTCGCGCTTGCATTAATCCGTGATCTTGCAATATTAATTACTTAAATATGTTACCTAGGTAAACGTATTACCGAAATTTCATTACACTACATTAATTACACTGCTGGCCACCGTAAATGCAACACCCTGAAGGAATCATCCGAATCAAGTGAAATTTACACCATGAGTTTGCAGCGATGAGATATGCAACTGATTAGAATTTCAGCGCAGACGTACATCACGTGCGCCTGTGGCGCCACCTCATAGCGCCATTTAAGGCTTGGCGATTTCGACGAGTGTACGTTCGGCACGTGTGTTTACCTTGTGGTTGTTTCACAAGACGATCAGTTATGCCTCGTAGACAACAGCGAACATCTTTTGATCAAGTATCCGAGTTCGACAGAGGAAGGATAGTGGCTTACCGAGATTGTGGATTATCATACAGAGAAATCGCTAGTCGTGTTGAACGAAACCAAACGACTGTAATGCGGACATGTGACCGTTGGATGCAGGAGGGTACGACGGACCGACGTGGTCGATCGCATTCACCTCGGTGCACCACTGCACGTGCTGATAGGCAAATTGTGCGCATGGCAGTGACGGATCGCTCAGTGACATCCCGAACCATAGCACAGCACATTGCGTCTGTAACGCATCATCCAGTGTCTGCGCGTACCATTCGACGCCGTTTACAGCAGAGTGGTCTGTCCGCAAGACGTCCATTGCTTCGTCTACCATTGACGCAGAACCACAGACGTCTCCGTCGCCAATGGTGTGATGACAGACGGATGTGGACGGCAGAATGGAATGACGTTGTCTTTACAGACGAGGCACGCTTCTGTCTGCAGCACCACGATGGTCGGATTCGAGTGTGGAGACACCGTGGAGAGAGGATGCTGGACAGCTGCATTATGCACCGCCACACTGGTCTTGCACCGGGTATTATGGAATGAGGCGGTATTGGATATTACTCTCGCACGCCTCTCATACGCATTGCCGGTACTTTAAATAGCCGGCGCTACATATCCGAGGTGCTGGAGCCAGTTGTCCTTCCTTACCTTCAGGGCTCGGCCACAGCCATATTTCAACAGGATAATGCGCGACCACACGTGGCACGCATTGTCCAAAGGTTCTTCGTCAATAACCAGATTGAATTGCTTCCCTGGCCGGCTCGCTCTCCGGATCTTTCGCCGATAGAAAACATGTGGTCCATGGTTGCTCAACGAGTGACCCAGATTACATCCCCAGCTGCCACACCAGATGATCTTTGGCAACGTGTGGAAGCTGTTTGGGCTGCTGTACCCCAGAAACACATCCAACGTCTCTTTGACTCAATGCCGAGACGTGTGCCAGCGGTAATCTCCAACAATGGCGGCTACTCTGGCTACTGATTCTGGCAGGAACCACATGTCACAGACGTCTGTAAACGTAATCATTTGATACTTGGTCAACATGTTATCTACAAAATAAATTTTGTTGCGCTACCTCTTGTATTTCTTGGTGTTGCATTTACGGTGGCCAGCAGTGTATTTTTTGGTGTTGCGATTTTTTTCCAACATAATATATGTGTGCTTGTTTATGACGTATTTGTTGTGCTTGTTTACACAGAAGCGTATCGTGAAACGAACAATGGAATCAAGGCGTATAATTCATGTAATGTGAAGTCGAAAGAGGAGAACACTGCTTACAGATACGTGGAAGGACCACCTGGAATATTACAAAAGATCAGCGCACAACTGAAATGAACCACGAGCGGATCCAAATGAACATCTACGCTGTTCAAAAGCCACACTGGTTTTCCTATTCCTTCGACGTAATGGCCACTTGAGACTGAAGGTGGAGTAGAACCGGTATTTGGACAAGGAAAGGAAACGAGGCGTGGCCTTCTGATAGCAGACGACCAAATCTCAGCAAAAGTCATTTTACGTAAACGACGAAAATCTGAATCAGGAAGGTCGGCTCTCTATTTATAGCCGAAATATAGGATTGCAAGAATAATCAAAACTAATGGGATTGTCTTTATAGTCTACGCTCGCTGTGCACAATGGTTCCTGATGGAATCAAACTTGCTTTATGTCTTCACAGAGCGCATGCTGTTATTTGGGGACACAACTGTTTGTGTTGCAAAGAGGCACCGACTTCCTCCTCCGACTAATTAGTCATCATGTTCCGGTGAACATAATCTCCGTACACGGGAACACTGCCGGCCGGTGTGGCCTAGCGGTTCTAGGTGCTTCAGTCTGGAGCCGCGCGACCGCTACGGACGCAGGTACGAATCCTGCCCCGGGCATGGATGTGTGTGATGTCCTTAGGTTAGTTAGGTTTAAGTAGTTCTACGTTCTAGAGGACTGATGACCTCAGCAGTTGAGTCCCATAGTGGTCAGAGCCATCTGAACGGAACCACTCTGAAGTCGGTCAAGAGTGGCTCTTAGGTGCGGTGGACCGGCGATTCTTCAGACCACAATGCTGTTCCATCCACCTTGCTGACATCCACCAGTAGTTACTAAATTTTCCGACGTTTGGCGGTGAAATCGCCGAAAAAAGGAACTCCGATACCTAGTCAATCACACAGATGGCGAAAAGGAAAATACGCTACTACGCCGTCGATTTGCTACGTATTCACGCGGTTTCTGAAGCTAGTGTGAAAAATAAGCTGGACGTAAAGTATCCTGAACACTGAGGCTAGTTACGATTACTTAAAAATACACATAGTAATACTCGCGTAATAACAGTGACAAAAAAACTCTTTCTTATTGTGTTTTTTTTTTCTATTCTATTTTCCTATATGCCCTCTCTATCTCACTGTATGTTAGTGTTGGTTTTCTTCTTTAATATTGCTATCAATTTTTTCTATTGTAATTGTACGAGGGCCGTTCAGAAAGTAACCTCCGGTTGATTTAAAAAAATACACCAAGTTAAATAAAAATATTTTAATATATACATCTTACAACTACATCTTTGCACTATTTTTCTACATAGTCTTCATAGCGATTGAGGCACTTATCGTATCTCTTCACAAGCTTTGAAATTCCTTCTGCATAAAAATCACCCGCTTGTGCCTGGAGCCAGCCTGTGACCGCATCTTTGAGCTCTTCGTCGTCATCAAACCGCTGTGACCCGAGCCATTTCTTCAAATGCATGAAGAGGTGATAATCACTTGGCGCCAGGTCTGGGCTGTAAGGTGGATGGTTGATAACGTCCCACTTGCAGGACTCGAGAAGGGCCGTTGTTCTGCGAGCAGAGTGAGGACGGGCGTTATCGTGCAAAAAAACGATACCGGAAGTCAGCATACCACGGCGTTTGTTCTGTATAGCCCGTCGTAACTTTCTTATTGTTTCACAGTACACGTCTTGATTAATGGTCGTACCACGTTCCATGAATTCAACCAACAACACCCCTTTGGCATCCCAAAACACCGTTGCCATCAGTTTTCTGGCAGAAAAATCTTGCGAGGCTTTTCTTGGTTTGGTAGGCGAATTTGAATGTACCCACATCTTTGATTGTTCTTTTGTCTCAGGGTTCACGTACCTAATCCAGGTTTCGTCACCGGTCACGATTCTGTTTAACAATGGTTCTCCTTCGTCCTCATAACGTGACAGAAAGTCTAATGCAGAGGCCATTCTTTGAGTTTTGTGGTGGTCGGTAAGAATTTTGGGCACCCATCGTGCACAGAACTTACGGTAACCCAATCTTGCTGTCACTATCTCGTACAAGAGAGTCTTAGAAATCTGTGGAAAACCAGTAGACAACTCCGACATTGAGAAACGTCGATTTTCACGAACTTTTGCATCAACTGTCTGAACGAGTTCGTCAGTCACCAATGATGGTCTACCACTCCTCTCTTCATCATGAACGTTTTCTCGTCCACTTTTAAATAAACGTACCCATTCACGGACAACTCCTTCACTCATAACTCTTGGTCCGTACACGGCACAAAGCTCACGATGAATAGCTGCTGCAGAATATCCTTTGGCTGTAAAAAACCTTATGACAGCACGCACTTCACATTTGGCGGGGTTTTCTATTGCAGCACACATTTCAAACTGCCACAAAAACTAAACTAGCGCAGGTACGACGTTCACTCGACCACGGCTTGATGCCGACGGACCTGTTGAGTGCGTGAGTGCACAGATGGCGTCGCTACTCCCCCCACAACCCGCACTGTGACCAATCGGAGGTTACTTTCTGAACCGCCCTCGTAGATTATCAGTAGTTATGAAGGGTAAATTAGTAACAACTACATCAAGTAAAGAGCTTTTCTTGGTAGTAACTAATGTAACAACGTAAAAAGGTTTTCTTAGCAGAAACGAGTGTAACATGTCATTCCCAGCTACGACTTGGGATCTTTCTCTCGGCTCCTAGTGACACCAAGAGCTGGCATCTGGCACAATCCAGAATCCGCCTAATGGGTTGCTATACCCTAATCCATCTACACACATCAAAAAAAGTTTTGCATCATACCGGTTCCCAGAACTCCTGAAGATAGACGTTGACTGTGGATATTGTATCACAGACACAGTCCCTTTGACTTATCTGAGATGTCACTAAACCCGCTCACAGACCATGCATGAGGAGCGCCTATTAGACGGAGGGGGTCCGACAGACGATCAGTTCTAGTCATTCCACCAGGAAGGAGGTACACGGCTCGTGTTGTCTGTAGTTCAACCATGCCTAGACGGCCACCACCGCGGTTCGATCGCGTCCGCATTGTTACTATGTTCAAGGCCTAACTCTCAACAAGCGAAGTGTCCAGACGTCTCGGAGTGAACCAAAGCGATGTTGTTCGGACATGGAGGAGATACAGACACACATTAACTGTCGATGACAGGCCTCGCTCAGGCCGCCCAAGGGCTACTACTGCAGTGGATGACCGCTACCTACGGATTATGACTCGGACGAACCCTGACAGCAACGCCACCATGTTGAGTAATGCTTTTCGTGCAGCCACAGGGCGTCGTGTTACAATTCAAACAGTGGGCAATAGGCTGCATGATGCGCAACTTCACTCCCTACGTCCATGGCGAGGTCCATCTTTGCAACCATGACACCATGCAGCGCGGTACAGATGGGCCCGCTCAGGACTGGAATGACGTTCTCTTCACCGATGAGCGTCGCGTATGCCTTCAACCAGACAATCGTCGGAGACGTGTTTGTAGGCAACCCTGTCAGGCTGAACGCTTTAGACATACTGTCTAGCGAGTGCCGTACGCCGACGTACGCCGCTGGTGTTCATGGAAGGCGCCGTATGACTGTACGATACGTGAATCCCATCCTCAGGCCGATAGTGCAACCATAGCGGCAGCATATTGGCGAGGGATTCGTCTTCATGGACGACAATTCGCGCCCCCTCATGCACATCTTGTGAATGACTTCCTTCAGGACAACGACATCGCTCGACTAGAGTGGCCAGCCACACATGAACCCTATAGTACATGCCTAGGATGGATTGAAGAGGGTTGTTTATGGCCGACGTGATGCACCGACCAGTCTGTGGGACTGACGCCGAAACGCCGTCGAGGAGTGGGACAATCTGGCCCAACAATGCCTTGATGAACTAGTGGATAGTATGCCACGACGAATACAGGCATGCGTCAATGCAAGAGGACGTGCTACTGTGTATTAGAGGTACCGGTGTGTACAGCAATCTGAACCACCACCTCTGAAGGTCTCGCTGTATGGTGGTACAACATGCAATGTGTGGCTTTCATGAGCAATAAAAAGGGCGTAAATGATGTTTATGTTGACCTCTATTCCAATTATATGTACGGGTAACGAACCTCTCGGAACCGAAGTTATGCAAAACTTTTTTTATGTGTGTGTATTGAAACTGTGACTCAAAATGGTTCAAATGGCGCTGAGCACGATGGGAGTTAACATCTGATGTCATCAGTCCCTAGAACTTAGAACTACTTAAACCTAACTAACCTAAGGACATCACAAACGTCCATGCCCGAGGCAAGATTCGAACCTGCGACCGTAGCGGTCACGCGGATCCAGACTGAAGCGCCTAGAACCGCTCGGCCACTCTGGCCGGCTTGAGACTGTGGTCGGAGAGTAGTAGGCTGGTTTGTCTTGTGACTTTGCCATCACGGGAGACGTTTCCCGGCATCTGTTGCATGTAAACCTATAAGAAAACCAGATAAGATAAGGCACTTTGCAGAGGAGTGCTTTTAGAGGGGGAAGACAACGACCAATGAGAGAGCCTGCACTCTGCTGCTGAGGTTCATTTGCTGTCAGGTCGTCTTTTTTTTTTTTAAAAAAAAAAAAAAAAGGTTAGGAGTTGCAAGGAACTCACAAAATCAAGAAGTCAGTCAGCTGCCCTCCTGCCTTTAGAAGCCGTGGCCTCGCTCGTTTCCGCATTCCTCCGGAACCCGAGCCGATCTTCCTCGAGATCGGATTTTACCAATTTTTCCGTTCTTCTGTAAATAATTCCTCGTAATATTTTGCAGCTATAACTTATTACACTGAGGGTTCGGCAGTATTCATACTTGTCTATACCTGCCCCCTTCCGAATTGGAATAATTACATTCTTCTTGATATCTGTGGGGTATGTCACCTGTCTCATATACACTACTGGCCATTAAAATTGCAACACCAAGAAGAAATACAGATGATAAACGGGTATTCATTGGACAAATATATTATACCAGAACTGACATGTGATTACATTTTCACACAATTTGGGTGCATAGATCAAGAGGAATCAGTACCCAGAACAACCACCTCTGGCCCTAATAACGGCCTTGATACGCCTCGGCATTGAGTCAAACAGAGCTTGGATGGTGTGTACAGGTACAGCTGCGCAAGCAGCTTCAACACGATACCACAGTTCATCAAGAGTAGTGACTAACGTATTGTGACGAGCCGGTTGCTCGGGCACCATTGGCCACACGTTTTCAATTGGTGAGAGATCTGGAGAATGTGTTGGCCAGGGCAGCAGTCGAACATTTTCTGTATCCAGAAAGGCCCGTACTGGACCTGCAACATGCAGTCGTGCATTATCCTGCTGAAATATAGGGTTTCACAGGGACCGAATGAAGGGTAGAGCCACGAGTCGTAACACATCTGAAATGTAACGTCCACTGTTCAAAGTGCCGTCAATGCGAACAAGAGGTGACCGAGACGTGTAACCGATCGCATCCCATACCATTACGCCAGGTGGACGAATACACGCTTCCAACGTGCGTTCACCGCGATGTCGCCAAACACGGATGTGACCATCAAGATGCTGGAAACAGAACCTGGATTCATCCGAAAAAATGACGTTTTGCCATTCGTGCACCCAGGTTCGTCGTTGAGTACACCATCGCAGCCCCTCCTGTCAGTGATGGAGCGTCAAGGGTAACCCCAACCACGGTCTCCGAGCTGATAGTCCATGCTGCTGCAAACGTCGTCGACTGTTGGTGCGGATGGTTGTTCTCTTGCAAACGTCCGCATCTGTTGACTCAGGGATCGAGAAGTGGCTGCACGATCCGTTACGGCCATGCGTATAAAATGCTTTTCATCTTGACTCCTAGTGATACGAGGTCGTTGGGATCCAGCACGGCGTTCCGTATTACCCTCCTGAACCCACCGATTCCATATTCTGCTAACAGTCATTGGATCTCGATCAACGCGAGCAGCAATGTCGCGATACGATAAACCGCAATCGCGATAGGCTACAATCCGACCTTTATCAATATCGGAAACGTGATGGTACGCATTTCCCCTCCTTACATGAGGCATCACAACAACGTTTCACCAGGCAACGCCGGTCAACTGCTGTTTGTGTATGAGAAATCGGTTGGAATCTTTCCTCATGTCAGCACGCCGTAGGCGTCGCCACCGGCGGCAAACTTGCGTGAATGCTCTGAAACGCTAATCATTTGCATATCACAGCATCTTCTTCCTGTCGATTAAATGTCGCGTCTGTAGCACTTCATCTTCGTGGTGTAGCAATTTTAATGGCCAGTAGTGTACATTCTTCTTGAAATCTAAGGGTATGTCACCTGTCTCATATATCGTGCACGTCCTGCCTGGTTCTTCCACTATTTCAGTATTTCTGAGGTAGTATCGTCTGCTCCAAGTACCTTGTTTCCACTTAGGTTTTATTAACCTAAGAGTAAATACCTCTACCGAAGATGGCAGTAATATGATTGGACTGTGCAGTCATGTTTTTGCTGCGATTCGTGCTCCTTTTTGAAGACGTCGGAGCAGGTCTGGCGTGATGGGCAGAGCCCCCGCTGAAGGGACCCCGGCGCCCAGAGTGGGGCCATATCGCAGGAGAGAGACGCCGCGCCCGGCCAAAGGCGGGGCTTCCTCGCCAAGAGGCAAAGCGCGCCCTGCCGGGTGGCCGGGAACTCCCCCCGTCCCTCTGAACACCGCTCGGCTCCTCCTCGGTATACATTTGCATTAGCGGTAATTAAGTTAGGAAAGAAAGCCGTCCCAGCTCATCCGAAAGCTCTTAGGGCCGGCAGCAGGTAAAAATCTCATTACGGGCCGCTCTCAGACGCGCTAACGCCGCCCCGTCCCTGCTCTGCACGCTTTAATGGCCGGCTACTTGCAGAACGCGACCCGCCTCCTGCATAAGCTACGCCGCTATGCGTACGTACGCCACGCACGGAAACGGACAAGTTGGGAAAACGCCGGCGTGTGCGATCCGAAAGTTTCACCGCGCTAATTCACAAATAAGATGTGCTCACGAGAAAGCTTTGCTGAGGTCGCAAAAAACTTCCCCCGCTCACTGTCTCGCTTCAGCCTTTGTGTTTTCGTGTTTTCTTGTGAGATAACTTAACGCTAGGCGGCACAAATGTATCGGCTCGTTACGTGTCCAACGTCTCAGAATGGATTAGCAACTAAAGGCGGACGCACAAAAAAAGATTGTATGTAGGCTGTTTAGGTTTTTATGTTGGTAACGCCACGAAGCGCTCTGTATGAAAATCACTGGCTGTGCTGTGTGAAGTCTGTGGCTGGTTTGCATTGCTGGAATGTGCTACTGTAGTGTTGGGCTGTTAACAGCGCGCAGCGTTGCGCAGTTGGAGGTGAGCCGCCAGCAGTGGTGGATGTGGGGAGAGAGATGGCGGAGTTTTGAGAGCGGATGGTCTGGACGTGTGTCCATCAGAGACACTAAATTTGTAAAACTGGATGTCATGAACTGATACATATATTATGACTTTTGAACACTATTAAGATAAATACATTGTTCTCTATCAAAATCTTTCATTTGCTAACTATGCCTATCGGTAGTTAGTGACTTCAGTAGTTAGAATCTTTTATTTAGCTGGCAGTATTGGCGCTCGCTGTATTGCAGTAGTTGGAGTAATGAAGATTTTTGTGAGGTAAGTGATTCATGAAAGGTATACGTTACTGTTAGTCAGGGCCATTCTTTTGTAGGGATTATTGAAAGTCAGATTGCGTTGCGCTAAAAATATTGTGTGTCAGTTTAGTGATGATCAGAATAAGTAAAGAGAGAAACGTCTGAGTACGTTCAGTTCTGCTTAGCTGTTTGAAAATCAAATAACGTAAGGGGTTTACCAGCACAGTAATTCAATAATTTTTCTAAGGAGACGTTTCAAGATCAACACCAACAATACATTTGGCGTCTGCCTCGAACTGATGATAACTGATCGTTGTATTTTTCTGGTACTAGATATTATAATGACCTTTACTTGAATAAATTAGCAAAAAAATTAACTCGAATAAAACACATGATCGATAAGAAAATTTCCAGTGCAACTATTACGCAGTGAACGATACATAAGGCAATGGTTCAGCATAATAGACAAAGGGCATAAACCAGTAATATTTAATGTTAATAAGAAACAGCGTACTGAAGGAAGCAAGCTCACCAGACGAACAATGAGACACCTTATCGTGAGGGAGAGGAAAATTTCGCGAAAGAGTTAACGTGAAAAATAACGCGAAATTTGTGGTTTTTAGTGCGATTATTACGAAATATTGTGAACTTTGTCATTCTCTCGCATAAAAAATATACTAAATCTGAGGTCAAGAGTACAGCAATATTTGTAAATCATAGTTACTAAATGGTGGAATTCATTTTGCCTTCATTTTCCTTCAGGCTGAGGTTCATGTATTCCCATAATCTGAAAATTACGATTCATTTCCCACGTAACCAACTGTGAAATGATGTGAAAAATAGCACCAAAAGTATCCAAAAATTAACACCAAAGTTTGAGGCCGGCCGGAGTGGCCGAGCGGTTCTAGCCGCTACAGTCTGGAACCGCTCGACCGCTACGGTCGCAGGTTCGAATCCTCCCTCGGGCATGGACGTGTGTGATGTCCTTCGGTTAGTTAGATTTAAGTAGTTCTAAGTTCTAGGGGACTGATAACCTCGGAAGTTAAGTCCCATAGTGCTCAGAGCCATTGGATCCAAAATTTGGCACAAATTACATCGAATTTGGTAAAAGAATCACTGAATCTGGCAAAAAAGCAAGGCACAATATGGTAAAACAGTAACACCGAATCTGGCCCAAAATAACACGGAAAGTGGGACCAAAAAATAGCCCCGAAATTGGAGAAAATAACCACCTAAGAGGGAAAAAACGTAACACTGTAATGGGAAAAAACAGCGACATTGACAAAAACACCAAATGTGTCAAAAATAGCACATAAAGTAACAAAAAAGTACTCTAAATTGGCAAAAGATAAAATCAAAATAGACAAAAGTAACACCGAAGGTCAAAATAGGCAAAAATAACACCGAACTAGCCAAAAAATAACTCCGAACATGGGCAAAAATAACACCGAACATGGCCAAAAATAGCACCGAATTTGTTGCGGAAATTTAGCAAGGGACACCGTAATTGGAAAAAAAAAGGTCATTCAGAAACAACGAAATTGGCAACAAAATAGTATTGAATTTAGCAAAAGATAGCACCAAAATTGGCTAAAAACCACCCGAAATCGGCAAAAAGGAAAGCCGAATTAGCCAAAATATAACGACGTGTTTGGGCATAAAATGAAACGACTTTTTCCTGTCCCTACCAATCGCACATCGATTGGCCCCCTAAATCTCACTGTTTTAACTCTATAGTAAATGTTTATGGCTATCTGGAACAAAAGGTGAATCGTAGTCATCAACATCTAGTCAGCAATAAGCGACTTCAGCTGTATATGGTATACCTGAAGAACCATGTGGCCCTCTTCCTTGCCGAATTGAAGCCGTTATGAAGGCTAGAGGTGGTGTGCCGCACGATGTCCCTGAGGAGTATGGTTATACTCCACACAGCGACAACATATCCCCTAAAGCAGAGCTGTCGCCAGCTTTCAACTGCGAACAGCAAAGGGCTACCACAACACTGACTGAAGACCACAGATAACTGCCTAACGATGCGGCAACAGTGAAGCGTTGCCACAGAAACATAAACAAAACGGCGTTACATGGTTGGTCTTGGGAGACGAGCGAATTATCCGCGCCAGGTCCACTTTAACCGTCAGGGGTCTTCTCTTGCCCCAGGACTACAGGTGTTTCTCTCCATCAGTTTAAGTACGAGTTGACAGCCCTTAAAACACATAGGCAGCGCTTAACGTTTCTTATTCTCTCTCCAATTAGTGGAAAACTCCCTTGCTATACAATAGGCTATCCCCGCAACGGTGAACATCACATGTCATGCAAGAATGTGCTGCATCAGCAAGCACACGCCACATCTATTGCCTACTGGTGGTCCTCTCGATGTCGTAGCTAGGCGCTTGTTTGAGGTGGAGGTTCATAAGGAATGCTTCGACGAATGTATTACGTTTGAAGGAGGTGAACCATGGTCCGATAGTCGAATTTACTGACAGTAATTGTTTGCCCCTCATTTCTGCCTCCGCTCATCACACCTGATTAACAGGGACATAACAACGCGCAGAGAGACGTTACATTGTTTCGTGGACTGTCCTTGGTAAAGACGTGGGAAAACGACCGAGTAGCTAAAACTACCCCACTTACTTTGGCCGTTTAATACACACAATTTCTAGTCTGTATGCGTTGCTTGGTGGGCAACTGGGTAAGAACCATATCACAAATTCATGGGTCTGACGGTTTATCTATAGTCAGTGTACCATTCATCACTCATTTATCGCTCCCCTGACCCCTGAAAATGATTTGTAAATGTGGAAAATGCACAGCTGCACCATCGTTCGGAGTACACGGTACACTGTATGTCCCTACGTCCCTCTGTTGCGGGCCGCATTGGCCGTGCGCTTCTAGGCTCTTCAATCTGGAACCGCGTGACCGCTACGGTCGCAGGTTCGAATCGTGCCTCGGGCATGGATGTGTGTGATGTCTTTAGGTTAGTTAGGCTTAAGTAGTTCTAAGTTCTACGGGACTGATGACCAGGGATGTTAGGTCCCATAGTGCTCAGAGCCATTTGAACCATTTTGAACCCTCTGGTACTGAGTACATCAGTTTATAAGTTGGTTTTTCCCCACGGAACCAATGCCATGTTCAAATGAACCTTGGAGTTGAAAACACCTTTGTTTTTAAAAGCATGTATTTGTAATTGTTTTAGAAAATACATTCCAGAAGAAGGCACACGTGTTTCTGAAAACAGCATTCGTCGCATCCTGCTTTGGATGTTGCGTTGGTATCAGTTGGGCATAGCATTAAGGGGTGTGAAATGCTGTTACATACTTGTGCTAGTGCGTGCAGATTCCGTCAGCTGTGGAATGCAGTGGACGAAATTATATCTGTTCCCGACCTATATTTTCAACTCTGTATACTGGATGCACAGAGCACTGCACACAGCAGGGGGCAATAACATCAGGAGGAAGTTGTAATGCCAAGTTAACCAACGCGTCCCAACCCGAAATAAACAACGCTACGTCATTTATGTAATAAACTTCGTGTGGTCTAGTTTGATGAGTCTTCTACCACAGAAATCAAAGAACCTACAGTTACGGCAGGACGAAAGTAGTTTCGTCTGGTCACAACACTAACCTTCCTTTTTTATTTTTACTGCGCTTATTTAGAAACATAGAAAAGATAGCCACGGACAGCACAACGGTGTTCTGAGAATACATGAGGATCCCGTCGAAATTTCAGACATGAAATGTGTAGCTGCATGGAAAACAGGAAATAAAAGCAGGGGCAGTACGTTATGAGACGGGGCAGAGCAAAGAAAACGTCGTACGGATGGAAATGAAGCTGAAATATAGGCGGAGTAATGCAGGGAAGTGGATGTCCTCCACGGCGCAGACCTTTGCCAGTACAGCCAGATATATTAGGACGGCCTGGAGCACCTAGAAGGATTGCTGAGTGGGCCGTCTCCCGCTCTTTACAGCCGTTATCGACACGCGGCAGGTCGCCCAGATAGCGAGTCCATTCGTCATACCCAGGGCGCCCTTCTCTTCTCTCTCCTCTCTCTCTCTCTCTCTCTCTCTCTCTCTCTCTTTCTCGCTCTCCCTCCCTCTTCCTCGTTTCGCGAAACCTTCGATGACACATAGTCGATAGAGCTTAAAAGGCATTTTTAATATAAAAATCAATGTTGTACCGACGGCGTGTTGGCCTGACGGAGAGGCTATTTTGCGAGCTTACTTATTCATAACGGAGGCGATCTATCAAGGGGGAGTCAGAAACAAAGTGAGCCGAGAGGCGCCTTGAAGGGCCTTTCATCATGGTGCAGTGCGCGCCCTCTGCGCTACGTGCCCAGGTGCGGGCCGAACTGAATTACGGTGGTGCTCCAGCCGAAGCCGAGTCCCCAGGGAGATCGCAGCGCGCTCTCCAAAATTCCAAACGCGGCGCAATATGTGCGCTGGAACCCCTGTGCCCTTCCATAAACGTTATCGTGAAACGAGAAACATCAATCTACACAGGCGGTTGTGTAGTATGTGCAACGAACTGGGCCATACATCACGGTGGCAGTCACGATGCTAGGAGGGTCAAGGTCACTACAGCACTGGCAGTTAGTGACAATTTCAAATGGTACTAAAAAATTCGAAAAAAATATTCGAGCTCTGTACAAGCGCTACTCACAGTCATCCACACGACACAGATGCAATGCACTCTTCACCCTTCATAACAGGTCGGAGAAAGGCAACTGTAAACCCCCTCCACTAGCACCTGACCATGAGCGGTGGCGCACGGTTCCTGCATCTCCTCCCTCTACGCTCAATCGATAAGTAAGGGACTTTTTATTACTACATATGACGGAGTAATTCCAAAATAAAAATCTTGTCACTGGGTACGAAGAGAAACTAATGCGACAAGAAAGTTTCGAGCAAAATACTTTTTTATTTCAATTTGTGGAAAAAGCGAGAATCACAAGTGTATTCTGGCTGAAAAATTGTGTACAGTCGCGCCATATATATTTGTTCGTGAGATTTTGGGAAATCCAAGTTTGGTCCAGATAAACCACAGGCCTACTGTTCTCCGTAGGTAATAACTAATAAACATACAGCCGTCAGTCTAGCTCTCGAGGCAGCACCATCGCTCCGATCCCTAAGCAGGATGGGTCCATGGCTAAATTTTCTCATCTTCAAACCAAAGTATTTGAGTAGGCGAAGAACGGACGTTTCCGAGCCTTCACACTCAATTTTATGTTATAGTTGGGAACGGACGTTAGAGACCCGTGCGATACTTTCCTCCACTGTATTACTATAACTCAGTCCTGTGGACCAATTCTTTATTAAAATCGACCGTCTGAGCAAGTCTAGGTTCCCGCTGACATGCTTCGGCTGGCGAATTGAAGACAGCACTCACTCTTGTAGCCCATGAAGACGTTATGATTCCGCTAACACGTTGTACCGTCTTTTCTACGCCACATGCTTCTGTCGTCGGTTTTTGTGCTTGGGAAATGTTATCGCTCTGGCTAGCTGCTTCTTCACGAGAAAGTTTATTTTATTACAAATCCAGTCACAGATCACAAATGTTTATCAAACAGGTTCTTAATTACCGTCAACGATGACCATTTCAGACATGAGAAGGTGCTGCATACTACTAATATCGTAATCATTACGTATGCTGATGGCGCAGTCATAATATAGCTTGGCCACTCCGGCCGGCTATAAGCGCCAGGCCAAAGATAGCCAAAGGTGCGAATATCGATACACACCACTGCTGTCACCCGCGGAAAGGGAGGATAACATCATAATCGAGATAACCGTGGGAGACTAAACACAGAATAGCAACCAAGGTTTAATCCAACGCATAGCATCAGCTAGCCACGGCTCAATCTTTTTGCTGCTTTTCGAATTATTTCGAAAATTTTTTGTAACTTTTCCGTAAAATTCTTACCGCGTTCAGAATAAACATGCCTTTTGTTGCACTCGCCTAACGGTCATAATTTTCGAGATATTTAATTTTGAGATGAGGCACTCCTCTGCATACTGTGTACTAACCGAAAGATTCAGAAATGTGACTACTGGACTGGAATATGTACACTGCTAGTAATTCGTACACTGCCACCTGATGGATGCTAACCACTCTTGCCGATTTTCTTGAGTACAACAAAACAGGAATACATTTCAATCGCAATAAATAAAAAAAAACTCCCACGTAAGCGCCACTCTCAAATGTTCACGGCAACAAATGAAATTTATTGGCACGAATTAACCTGCGGCAAGCCCATCACTTTTATCCAACACCACCTCCATCTAGCCAGTGACTCGACGCTCTAGCGGCCTCTCTTTACCGAACAAGAGCACGCTCGATAACCCACAACATTAGCCGAGGAAAACAGCGTCCACGGCTTGCGGGCGACTCCCCAATTTCGGGAGCCCTCAAAACACTCCACGGATTCATTTAATTTTTTAGCATTCTAGCCTATTAGAATCTGGAGCAGAATGTAGGCACATCTCCTGTTCCTGCTTACAATGCTTCTGTAAGATGGTGTCTGCTGACAGGACTTTTAGAACTTTTTCCGCAACAGATGCTGGAAACACTGGTTGTCATAGGGAAAATTACTTTCCCTATAAGCCAGCCAATCCATTTAGGATGACCGCCCGGAGTGGCCAGGCGGTTCTAGGCACTACAGTCTGAAGCCGAGCGAGCGCTACGGTCGCAGGTTCGAATCCTGCCTCGGACATGGATTTGTGTGATGTCCTTAGGTTAGTTAGGTTTAATTAGTTCTAAGTTCTAGGGGACTGATGACCTCAGAAGTTAAATCTCACAGTGCTCAGAGCCATTTGAACCATTTACGAGGATTAGGGAAAGACCGACCTATCAGCTGCCGGCTGAAGAAAACCCCTTGCCCCAGAAACCGATCCTGCCGTAGACAATAGGCGCATGAAGAACCACACAGATGCGGTCCAGAAATTGAGATACTACAGTATTGTGACACGTGGCACATATGTGTTTGCATCATTATTTTCGTGAATCATAATGCCGAAATTTTGGAAGTTACCATTTGGTTTCGCCATCAAGGAAAGAAAGCGAAGGGAAGTTACGGACACCGCATGTATGCAAAGGGTTAATTTTCTTGAACCTGGACAGGAGGGGGAGATTAGTGTTTAACGTCCCGTCGACAGCGAGGTCATTAGAGACGGAGCGCAAGCTCGGGTGAGGGAAGGATGGAGAAGGAAATCGGCCGTGACCTTTCAAAGGAACCATCCCGGCATTTGCCTGAAGCGATTTAGGGAAATAACGAAAAACCTAAATCAGGATAGCCGGAGACGGGATTGAACCGTCGTCCTCCCGAATGCGAGTCCAGTGTGCTAACCACAGCGCCACCTCGCTCGGTGAACCTGGACAGACCTTATATGTTTCCCGTCACCTTCATACTGAAGCCACTTCTAACATTCACAAACATATCTTGTTCGTTTTCCTCGTAGACGATTCCCATGTTTTACAATTTTTTCTATCAGCCCTTAAAGAAAAAAAGTGAGGAAAGCGAATCTGAAATTTTTTTGTCGTGCAGGCCCTGCCTGTTGTACTGGAGCTTCTGAAAATACTCATATCCTTGTTGGTCAAGTGCTAATTGATTGCCACGACCGTAGTATTTGTGTGTGTGTGTGTGTGTGTGTGTGTGTGTGTGTGTGTGTGTATTTTACACACGAAATTTTAAAACTGCTCTTGAGATTTCTAATCTCCGATGCCGTCGTATCCTGAAATGTATCTGTGTCATCTGGAGAGTTAGTCACATATTTTGCTGTCGATCTGTGAGGCATAAGTAGTTCGCACGTTACCGCTCGCCGCCTGCAAATTATACGGTTATACGGGGAAAAACGATGCTTTTATGTTTCTACGTTAACGAGAACACAGTTCACTAAAATTTGCAGTATTATCATTAGCTATATCTGCACAGGAATTTATTGAATGAATAGCAGTAAATGTTTATGCGCTCCGAATTTTGAAAGGAGCCCGTTGTTTTAGCTCTTGTGCGCCTGCGGATAATAAATCGCATTGAGCCTAATATTTCAATTGGAACGGAAAACAAATTGTTGAAGTAAATGCTCCCGGGGTAGCTGCAGTGCTGCTCATTGTTTCGCCGAAATACAGGTAAAGCTGAACACAGCTGGTCCACAAACATTTGTGCTTGCATCGAAATATTTATTTTACTCCATTCGAAACAGTAAACCTCAGGCTTTGTGGTCGATTATATGGAGGCACCACAACCGTAAAACGAGTGAGCATTTATATCGTTAATGGAGTAGTCATCACACTGCTTTCCCTAAGTTAGTATGTGGAAAGTAACTGGGCTCCAAATATGTCTATGGCCAATTTGGTAAACATTCTTGTTGTGCACAGAGATCGTTGTAGGAGTTGATTCAACATCATGGTCGATTGGTTCACGTCACCGTCTGGCCTCTAGTATTCGCCCGTTACGAACTAGCCATGCGGTTTAGATATAGAGATAATTTTTCGTTCTTCACTTACGTCTAGCGGAGGGCGTAAAGTGCTTGCAATGCAGTTTGTTCTGTGGATTTCCAAGAATAATTCGAGCATATACGTAACGTTTTCGTGCTGGGTATACAAAACGGTTAAACATGCCAAACTCTTCTGAGTATCTTCAGCTTACTAAATTGGTCAGACATGATGAGGATTCTAAATACCTGAGCATTACTCACTAATAGGATGCACAATAATCGTGAGCGCGACTTCCTACTCATCTGCGCTATACCTCCCTAGAATTTTGACAAT
The DNA here is from genome assembly GCF_021461385.2 of Schistocerca piceifrons. Classification (NCBI taxonomy): domain Eukaryota; kingdom Metazoa; phylum Arthropoda; class Insecta; order Orthoptera; family Acrididae; genus Schistocerca; species Schistocerca piceifrons. The sequence goes on along the minus strand of NC_060140.1, from coordinate 104,149,983 downwards.
AAATCTACGCTGTCAATTTGCCCTTCGAGCAGCTGACTTTCTCTGTCCGTCCCAGTTTCCTCTGGCTGCCTAATATTATCCCTGATTTAATCGACTCGTGGTTTGGATCCGTGTTAAGCTGTAGGCCCCCCATGACAGAACGAGTAAGCTAGTTCAAAGGCGGACCATGTGTGGTGTAGCACTTGTGGCGTTGAAACCAAGCTTTGTGTTGTGAACAACTTAACGAGTTAATCGTCCTACAAGTGAACATTGTATTTTGTTTATCCACATTTGAAGTACATTATATTCAGTGACTATCTGATTATCATTCCTTGCGTGAGGTTCACAGTCATATAAAAGTTTTAACTGGCATGAAAAGACCTGGCAGTAACGACACTCCATACAGCGTTATTGTTGCATAAATTTTCTGTTACAGTTTATGCAAGGGCGACGCTGTATAGGCTATCATTAGTGTCAGGTTTGCTGTAAGTTGCAAGCTCTGTAGCTGTGGTAAGATCTTTTAATTGTAGCGACTTGTATTCTGCTATCTGATAGCATGTCAAATAAATTACCCGTTCCTTTCCCGGAGTTACGTAGTTGCACTGGAATACAGTACCCTGACTTAACTATTTCTGTGAACTAGAGTAAAATTGTAAGTTGTCAAAGCATTCAGCGAATGTATTCTCTGTAGCATATGTTCTCTAACGATGGAGACAGAATATGGTCTTTGAATAACCAACAGCGTCATTTACTATCGGATGGAAAATATGTCCAGTGTTTGCTGTTATTTGTATGAAGGACACTATAGATTTTATGCGTGCAGTGTTCGCCACTTTTATTACTCACGTTCTCGTTTTCGCCTACCTCATTCACATTCTTTCAGTTATATACACAGCGTATGGAGACGAATCATGCACAACACCATGCTTTCAAATTCAAGCCATACGTATCACCAGCTTATCGAATTAAAATAATCGTTTTTTAGCCAAGTCAGTGGTTTTAGGGTTCCGGTCTTTTGTCTGTTCGACAGTTAAAAAAGCCTGTTTCTCAGGAACGAGTAGATGTATCGAACTTAAATTTATGTCGCATACTAAAATCTACAGTCCCTTGGCGGTGTAAAAAACTTGAGCTTGTAAGTCAGTGTAGTCAAAATATACGGCCATTTGCGTCACGTGTTTTGATACTCGCAAGCTGACTCATCATAACCTATAGGGTAATTTGTGTTGGTCTAGCCGGCCACGGTGGCCGAGCGGTTCTAGGCGCTTCAGTCCGGGACCGCGCGACTGCTACGGTCGCAGCTTCGAATCCTGCCCCGGGCATGGATGTGTGTGATTTCCTTAGGTTAGTTAGGTTTAAGTAGTTCTAAGTTCTAGGGGACTGATGAACTCAGATGTTAAGTCCGATAGTGCTCAGAGCCATTTGAACCATTTTTGTGTTGGTCTAGAAACGCGACATATTTATCATGAAGCAAAGTTTCACAGTAAAATTAAAGAAATCAGAAAATTGTAAATTTGTAATTGTATCACAAGAAAAAAAAATTCTTCTGTCTTTTTTAGCCGGCTTCAGACTTAAAACATTTTCGAAAGTCTTCGAATTTCCGGGACCTATATATTGCCAATATCAAAGTCGCTAACATGCAAGAATCGTCTAGATCCTCGATTCCCGGCATGGTTGAACTGCTATTTATATACAAAATTAAGTTTCTACTGAACCGTCAGAGCGTGAGTCCTTCTTACTCGTGGCCAATCTCTTTTCGCCTACTTTATTAAAAATGTGAGGGGCGCCGGCGGGGCCGGAGTGGCCGAGCGGTTAAAGGCGCTGCAGTCTGGAACCGCACGACCGCTCCGGTCGCAGGTTCGGATCCTGCCTCGGGCATGGATGTGCGTGATGTCCTTAGGTTAGTTAGGTTTAAGTAGTTCTAAGTTCTAGGGGACCTATGACCACAGCAGTTGAGTCCCATAGTGCTCAGAGCCATTTGAACCATTTTGGCGCCGGCGGCTCTTCCACGCCTAGGGGAGGGAATGTAAATAACAGTGAAATGAAAACACCAATGAACCATGTGACCATGACTCGTTGTACATCGATATTTTTGGATTTTGACTCGTGTGGAAGGACGAAATGTAACATGCCTTTCCGAAATGTAACCCGATTTGAGATGACAGTACATCAGAGAAGTACTATAATTTTATGCGTACACTCTGCGGTTGCAATATTTTGCTTGAAAATGATCAAAGACCGAAATTGTAGGCGTGGTTGTCGTCAACAGTAGTCAGAGTTCATTGTTCACGCTGTTCGACTGGTTGTTTATGTGAACTGTATGGAGCGGGAAGCGCGGCAGAAATGAGCTTTATTTCTGGCGAGCATTCCCATGTTAAAAACTCCGTGGTTCTGTCAGTCAAGAACAGTACAATTTGAAACGGCTTTGGTAAACCTGGGATTACAGTGTAGTAGTACCAGCTTTGTTCATCTGCGGAACCCTTTTAAAGGGATACTGAACGTATCGTACGCTCAGTACAAGAAAACTTATTCATATATACAGGGATTTACATAGTTGCAGGATAGTTTTAAAGGATGGGGCAGGTAGTCGGCCCCGTCGTTACATTAGGAGCCGTTTCGACATGTTGTCTGAAGTACTTTGGGGAAACCTTAAGTAATCTGAATCAGGATGACTGGATGGTCATTAGAGCCTCCATGTCACTGAATACAATGCCAGTCTTTAAGAGCAGTATACAATACTGCCTTCTTTATACATTACCTCGAAGAATTTATTTCACAGTGTAAAGCTGTAGCCACCGCTCAAAGTTGGGCTGTCGGTCTCTCTTCGCCCCTAGCCCTTCACTAACGCAGTGTCAGGTACCGGCTGATCAGTCGTCACAGTACGCCACTTCCGTGTGACTCGTTTCGCTTTTTTCCGGGAACTCGTTCTGCTGTACAGATATTTGTGTGTGGCGCTAAAGAACGGTGTTCTGTGCATAGCATAGTTACTAATCCACGTCTTCGTGGTGTATGCAGGGATCGAATGCACTTTCAGAAAACATACTAAATAAATAACGCCTTTAACTTTTTCAACAAACATGCTCATCCACACGTTGCGATATTCCAGTCATCTAGAAAACATTTATTATAAGTCCAATCACAGACCACAGATTAATTTTGCTCAGTGATGACCGTCTTCACACCCGAGTAGATGCAGTGTACTACAAATATCGTATAATTACATATATATATGGTACAGTCGTAAAGCACAATTTTGAGTACTAAAATACTTGTACTGAATATTTAAAACTGTAACTTCTTAATGGAGCTTGTATTTCTGGTATTATGCCTTTGCCATCTATATATGCTGCATCTACTCAGGTCTGAAGATGGTCATCGTTGACGGAAATTACGGGCCTAATTGATACACATTTGTGTTGTGTGACTGGATTTGTAATACAGTGAACTTGCTCATGACGAAGAAGCTAGACGGAGCAATAACGTTGCCCAAGCTTCGAAACCGACGACAGAAGCACGTGGCATCTTAGAAAGAACAGTACAACGTATAAATGTAGGCTTCTGCTACCATTGTCAAAGCCAATAAAATTTTTCTGCGTTTGTGACCGCATTGTCAGTATGTAAAACTACCGACGTTTCGGTCACTGATGCGAGTGACCTCCTTCACGATGCTTTTGTTTACTGCGGAGTGAGAAAACTTTGTTTCTTATATTCCTGCATGACGCTGCTGTTATCTAAATCTGATAGGCTGTAAAGAATGAAGGGGAGGGATGTTAGAAGTTCCCTATTGGTGTTTTTACTATTTCTTTTCATTGCTGGAAACCCGACGCTTTGATTCGTGTTTGTATTATTGCTTGTGATTGGTGGATATCGGCGAATAGAAAACCAGGCGGCAGTTGTTGCCATAGCGTTGTTTTCCTGCTTTCTAGCGCCGGCTGTGACGCGCCATTACTTTTGTGTACCTGCGGTCTCCTTGCGCCTGTGTGTATTGCTTTTCGTGAGCTGTCGTCCCGTAACGCTGTTGGGGCGTCGGAAGTCGGTACCCGTGTTCTCTGTTCATGTTAGCGGGTGGCTAGGCTATTTCTACTGCCTCTCTAATCTCCCTCCTGAAAGTAAGAGGCTATCTCGCCAGCACGCGAGCTTCACCAAAATCAATCTGCCGCACTCATCCTGGTGTTGTGCCACCGCTGCCTTGGTGTGTTGTCTTAGTCGGATATATTATTCATTTTCAGATATCCGTGTGCTGATGAGGCGCCTCGTGTCGCATACATACACTAATCCACATTCGCACCTGATGTCGTAAACTCCAGCAGCATGTAGATTGTCAGCTGCATCTTTCGTTGTACGTAGAACATATTTTATTCTGTTGCTGTTTCGGAAAATCGGCTGGACGCCTGCTCAGCAGAGAATTTTGCCCACCCGTTCAGTGACACATTGAACATACGGTAACAGAGCGATGTTGTGTGCTTCCTTCTGCTCTCTTCTATTGCCTTCATTCTTTGTCTCCATAGTTTTATCTATTAGTTTCATCCCATAACCACTGGTACCAAAAATGGACTTGAGGTTTGGTCGTTCACCCTTTAGATGTTCCTCATTGCCGCGCGGGATTAGCCGAGCGGTCTAAGACGCTGCAGTCACGGACTGTGCGGCTGGTCCCAGACATGCTACATGGGATTCAAAGTGGGAGAACTAGCAAGCCACGCTATACGTGCAGTATCTTCCGTTCCCAAGAAAACATCAACCACCCGTGCTGTATGAGGTCGAGCATTATCGTCCATCAAAACAAAGTCTCGGCTCACAGCACCTCGCAGCAACCGCATATGAGGTCCCAAGACATCGTCACCATACTTAACACCAGTTAAATATTGCCGATTAACCTGTACCATATCATGAAGAGGAGTTGGTGTGGTCAACATAATCCCTGCCCACACAGTTAAGGATCCTCCACGATATCGATCTCTTTCCACATGGTTTGGCTCCCGAAATCGTGTTCCACGTTCCCTCCAGACGTGAATTCGTCGAGAATTTCTCTCCAGACAAAATCGGGACTCATCTGTGAAAAAGAACGTTGGCCAACTGCTCGACCGTCCAGATAGCATGTTGACGGCTTCACTCTAGACGTTCCCTTCTGAAAAGACGCGAGATAGGTGCGGATACAGCAGGTCTCTGACAATGGAGGACACTCTGCAAAAGCCTTCTGTACACCGTTTGCCTCGATACAACACGTCCAGTGGATGCTGCGAGGTCAGATACGAGTTGCCGTGCAGTTCTAAGGCGGTACCGTCGTGCCCTTACACCCAAATAACGGTCCTCTCTTTCTGATGTCACAAGTGGTCAGTCCTGTCCTGGTCTTCGGAATACTGTTTCGGTCTGGAACCGCGTGGCCGCTACGGTAGCAGGTTCGAATCCTGCCTCGGGCATTGATGTGTGTGATGTCCTTAGGTTAGTTAGGCTTAAGTAGTTCTAAGTTCTAGGGGACTGATGACCTCAGAAGTTAAGTCCCATAGAGCTCAGAGCCATTTTTTTGGCGCTTATAGTTTCCGGCTGGGCTGTGTGCGGGCAGTCGGTCTGTTGGCGTGGAGCAGCGAGGAAATCTCAGCGGCGGTAGTTTGACCGGGTCCGCTGGCAGCCTCTATGCGGTGTCGGAGTGTGTAGTGCTGTCCCCATTGCTACGAGGTTCGTGGCTCACCGATACTGGATATGAAAGTTGAGTTTTGACTTATTCTACCAGCAAGTCACGACTGTTTACATTGTGTCGTTTGGAGTTTGTTCTCGGCTGTTGGGATATTCCCGCGAGCAACAACGTGTGTTTTCAAGTTGGCAAATTGTAGCCACCCTTCGGTGGAGTTTAACTTACTGTACTTGGTTATTTGAATTGAAGTGCACCAGCGGAATCTTCTGCCTTGTGGCTGTTAACGTTCCGGTTACCTGCCCTGGCCATTGACGTAAATTCAGGCAGTGTATTTCCAAATTAATCTGTGTTGTTTTTTTTTTACTTTCTTGGCTCTTGTAATGTTTGATCAAATAAAAGGTTGTATGTTCGATTGTAGCTGACAGCCGCTTATTTTGGCCCCTTTCCACAACTTAAACTACCTGCCCTGTCCTGCGGTTTTATCAGGGCATCTCAAAGATGATCAGCTAGTACAGTATCAGCGTGCGTAATTAAACTCGTCCTCTCAACTAACTAATCTTTAACAATCACGTCACAGCCTTTTCGATATGTCCACGACTCGCATTAAGGAGTTCGCGCAAAGGAGTTCGCGCAAACGAGCAATGAAATTTGCCATCACATCCCGTAGTGTCTGAACGGAAATGGATTCATATGCCACACACATCACCAATTCACGCTGGTACACCGTTGTGGGACGGTTCCATTAGTGTCTTTCAAGGAAGTCACAAGGAGTGACATCGGCGAATATGGAGGCCAATCCATCCTTGCACCAGAAAATATGCAACACTCCAATGCAACGACTCTATTGCCTAAGTACTCATGAAGATAACTAAACATCTGTTCGGCGTGTTGTGGTTTGGTCCTATCTTGTATAAACCACTCGGTGCCCGGTCGATCCTCCAACGCTGTTGGCGACAAACTGCTCCAAAATTGCAACGTAACGTTTACTAGTGATCGTTTCTCGCATGAAAAAGGGTCAATAATGCCTTTGCTCCGTACCGTAGACCAAACAGTAACTTTGGGAGAATACAGTAGTTTCGCTTCACACAAGTGGTGATTTTGGGAAGCCCAAAATCAACAGTTTTGTTTATTCACGACTCTATTAACGTGGAAGTGTGCTTCATCTGAAAACAAGACACAGACAACATCAAATCCTTTATTATCAATCTCCGTGAGGATCTAGTTCGCAAAGTTAGCCCTCTGTCGCACAGGCGGTGCACATATGGTCTGACGGCTTTGGATGTTGTATCGAAACATGTGCAGGCTCTGTCTCAGTGTTCTACGCATGTTTGAACGCTTCAGAACAGTCTCTACTGCAATTCTTCGGACAGATCTCCTTGGATTTTGCTGAATAATTCCAGAAACTGTGGCGACATTTCCAAGAGTAACTACATTTGTCTCGGGCAACCATTCGCCACTAGATCATCAGCCACGCTACATGTACGTTGAAATTTGGCGAAAAGCTTCCGAAAGGTTGTCGCAACGCGTACTTTTGGGACATTAAATCGTGTCCAAAAACTGCGTCTTGTTGCCGTGAGACTGTTCTAACCTGTGATATCATTGTTCCAGAAAATCACGTTGTTCAGTGCAATACATATCACTCTCTTCATTCGGTACGCTAATTCCCTTTCATGTTTGGCTGGTGGAACTGACCACTCTGGGCTGCGGCGCATTATTTACAGGAACTACGTATTGCGATTGCAGCCACATCTGTTAACAGCTTTTCGAACTATTTCGAAAATTCTGTAAAACGCGTGTATATCATTTTTACAGCTTTCACAATAAACAAACCGTTTGTTGCACTCGTCTATCGATCTCAGTTTTCGAGACATTTAATTTTGAAACCTGGGACTCCTTCACCGGACACCCTGTATTTGGACTACTGTACAGCATTAATTTATGACTTTGGAGAAGTGAGAAGCTTAATCTTGTCTCGCGGGTGAAAGCAAGACCGGTGGCTCTTACCGTGCATCAGTGCAGTGAATTAAGCCAGGCCCAACAGTAAATGTGTCCAATTACGAGGGCAGTTCAATAAGAAATGCAACACTTTTTTTTCTCGGCCAATTTTGGTTGAAAAAACCGGAAATTTCTTGTGGAATATTTTCAAACATTCCCGCTTCGTCTGGTATAGTTTCATTGACTTCCGACAGGTGGCAGCGCTGTACGGAACTGTTAAAATGGCGTCTGTAACGGATGTGCGTTGCAAACAACGGGCAGTGATCGAGTTTCTTTTGGCGGAAAACCAGGGCATCTCAGATATTCATAGGCGCTTGCAGAATGTCTACGGTGATCTGGCAGTGGACAAAAGCACGGTGAGTCGTTGGGCAAAGCGTGTGTCATCATCGCCGCAAGGTCAAACAAGACTGTCTGATCTCCCGCGTGCGGGCCGGCCGTGCACAGCTGTGACTCCTGCAATGGCGGAGCGTGCGAACACACTCGTTCGAGATGATCGACGGATCACCATCAAACAACTCAGTGCTCAACTTGACATCTCTGTTGGTAGTGCTGTCACAATTGTTCACCAGTTGGGATATTCAAAGGTTTGTTCCCGCTGGGTCCCTCGTTGTCTAACCCAACACCATAAAGAGCAAAGGAGAACCATCTGTGCGGAATTGCTTGCTCGTCATGTGGCTGAGGGTGACAATTTCTTGTCAAAGATTGTTACAGGCGATGAAACATGGGTTCATCACTTCGAACCTGAAACAAAACGGCAATCAATGGAGTGGCGCCACACCCACTCCCCTACCAAGAAAAAGTTTAAAGCCATACCCTCAGCCGGTAAAGTCATGGTTACAGTCTTCTGGGACGCTGAAGGGGTTATTCTGTTCGATGTCCTTCCCCATGGTCAAACGATCAACTCTGAAGTGTATTGTGCTACTCTTCAGAAATTGAAGAAACGACTTCAGCGTGTTCGTAGGCACAAAAATCTGAACGAACTTCTCCTTCTTCATGACAACGCAAGACGTCACACAAGTCTTCGCACCCGAGAGGAGCTCACAAAACTTCTTCCTCATGCACCCTACAGCCCCGATCTCGCACCGTCGGATTTCCATATGTTTGGCCCAATGAAGGACGCAATCCGTGGGAGGCACCACGCGGATGATGAAGAAGTTATTGATGCAGTACGACGTTGGCTCCGACATCGACCAGTGGAATGGTACCGTGCAGGCATACAGGCCCTCATTTCAAGGTGGCGTAAGGCCGTAGCATTGAATGGAGATTACGTTGAAAAATAGTATTGTGTAGCTAAAAGATTGGGGAATAACCTGGTGTATTTAAATGCTGAATAAAACAACCCCTGTTTCAGAAAAAAAATGTGTTGCATTACTTATTGAACTGCCCTCGTATATCTGCGGTGCAGTACACCGCGTTCTTTTTCTCGCACGTTGCACAAAGCCAAGAGTGCGTTGATTGAAGCGGCGGCAGCGACTAGGACTTTGTGCGACGCCGCGAAAGCTCCGAAGCAGGACGAAAGAAACTTAACAATCCTCATAAGAGAATGTTCACTTACATTTCGAAGCCTCAGAAGAAAGAGTTGGTTAATGGTTCTTCTCTGAACTCTACTGGTCTTCGGTCAATCAGTGCAGAACTCAACTTTTCTACAACGAAAGACCCAAATTACTTCCTGCAGTGTTGCCATTTCAACCACACGTTTGCCTTTTGTAATGAAGTAGCCAACTTTTTTCTCGGTCCTTACAGGACAGGCATTTCGAATGCTTCCTGTAATAGGCTGATCTTGGATGCTAACGTTCCCAACTATTAAGTGTTTTAAGTGGTCTACTAACAGAGCTGTTGCCCCTGTGCCCCTGTAAGTATGCACGCTGAAGTCTGAGGTGGATTTCAGCAGCAGACTTTTCTTCTGTAACAAGGAATTCAATGACATCCTGCTGTCGAAACGTAACATCGATATCGGCGGTTATGCAAACAGCCTGTCGTCCCTTTGAAACACTCCCGTTTAAATTCCGTCGATTGCTAATAACCGAATAGCAGCCTACTTTTAATTCTGATGTGGACGTGACCTGAAATGCAAGTGCTAATCAGATTTAGTTGCTTCGGGAGTCGTTGCTGTTCAGAATGCTGCTCCTCAACAATGTTAAACACAACGAAGAGTTGCTTTTTCAATTAAAAAAAAAATCAAGATTTTTGCACTATTTGATCGATATATTCTGTTTGGACACAATTAATTTGACGCAGACACTACTTTCGTCTTACGGTTCTCATTACGATTAATCTCGTCGCAGGTCAATACTTCAGTATATGTCACAATGGTTAATATTCATTACCCTGACTGTGATCCAACCTCTGGTCGGACCGGTTGACGCGAGTGCGACCATTCGACACACTGTAAATTGTTGAACACTTATGAATATTACTTGTCAAGTTTCAGTATAATGTTTTACTGAGGGTAAACACACGGCGGTGTGGGGGACACTCAGCTGATACGACACCACGGCTTACGGCTCCGCCCAGACTACTGTAACATCCATTCGCTTAGCGCTCGAGGCGTTTGACATTTGTTTCTGCCTACCATGGACCTGTGTAAGATAAAATCTGTTTATCTCACAACTTGATATGTTGCTGAGGTAATGATGTCTTAACACAGTGTAATGTCTGTCGATTACGATAATGCAGTCGTATTTATTACATTTTGGTTCAAATGGCTCTGAGCACTATGGGACTTAACTTCTGAGGTCATCAGTCTCCTAGATTTAGAACTAACTAACCTAAGGACATCACACACATCCATGCCCGAGGCAGGATTCGAACCTGTGACCGCTGTGGTCGCGCGGTTTCAGACTGTAGCGCCTAGAACCGCTCGGCCACTCCGGCCGGCTACATTTTGGTATCGATGTCGCTCAGAGCGTTGTTCACAACTTTCAGTATGACCCCTGTAACAGCACCGACGTCAGCTTATGATTTTTCTTCAGCCAACGCGTGGCGTGTGACGTACTCGATGCTTGACTGATCCAAGAACTTATTTTTTTTCTGCGATCTCATCGAAGTTATTAATGGCATATGGCACGCAAATGGGAAAAAAGCTTGGGGAAAGCCTGTGGGGTTCGCGGGCCACACGGAAGAATTTTTATAATTTACAGCCTTCTGCTTTTTGTGGCTTACAACATTTGTCCATTACGCGCCACCTTGGCCGCGCAGATATTTTCGCAGCGTCACGGGCTGTTTCCAGCGAGAGCTTAGCGATAACACGAGCCGCCCATCACGCGTGTGCGCCAGGCATACGTTCCCACGCAGGGGTTGCCGCCCAGCACAGTCACCCTGTCAGTGTCGGGCTGCCAGTGAAAACTACGCACCAAACTGTCAGTAGTTCAAAGACAGTGACAGTTTATTTGCAGATGTCTGGGACAGGAATGCTTCAGAGTATGCGGTCAGGTCGACACTGCGATCAGCAAAGGATGGTTCGACCAACATGCCTCTGCAGCCATCGCAGTCGAGACAAGCTGCAATGGGAGCCGTCGCCTGCAAAGCAGCCAATACGAGCCTGGGTTCCAGTACATGGTCGGCCACAGGAGGCGGCGTTAACGCACCTCACGACCAGAATAAGCGACAACATCCTGGATTACAATACAAACTACTCCGAACTGTCTGATTAAGTGAGGACATTTGATAATGTTGACGATGATCTTTCGTCGGGTAGGGAAGTTAGGTTCAGTTTACCTCACGGTGCTATTCCGAGAGAAGATGGCAAAGCGAATGCACCTTGGCGTGTTTTACGGACTAGAAGACGCATTTTTGTCTCCGAAAAATTGCATCCAAAATTCATGTGTGTGTTATACTCGAAATTAATACAAAAATTAATTACTTTTGAATACATTATGCGAGTATACAGTGATCAATGTGCTACAAATATTTACTACCAAAAACAATCTTGATCACAATTTATTTATTACGGTGACCGGTTTCGACCACTACTGTGATCATCTTCAGACCAATGAGTAGTGATTCTCCAGCAGAAGGAGGTTATTCCTCATTGGTCTGAAGATGATCACACTAGTGGCCGAAACCGGTCACCGTCATAAATAAATTGTGATCAAGACTGTTTTAGATAGTAAATAATATAAAAATGTATAGTGTTTGATTTAAAATTCCCGCCCGTCTTAAAAATGGCCGCGGGTTCTGGCAATATTGGATTAAACTGCCAGCATCCACGCACCGAGGCGACGGACGTGAGTTGCGGGAATTCACAAGCTTGCTGACACTGTCTCCCTCACGCCGCGCCATACCACTGTCTAGACTACGATGCGTTATTGCAGTCTACGGTGACAGTTAACTTGAACTGAAATGGTTTTTGTTAGCGGTAACAGAACAACATTTATGTTAGTAGCTAGTTTCGTAATGATGACGACTATACATTGAAAGTAATAGCATACGCAAAAACCAGCAGCTGAGCGCAATTTCGGCCCTTCACCAACAGAAAAAACCATTCGAGATTGGCGGGCTAGTAAAGAAGAACTAGAAAAAAACATGGAAGACTAATTGTACAAATAGAGGACTGAATGCGAAAGGGCCAAAACTAGAAGATGACGATTTTCAGGGATTTTAAAGGTCAGGTCGGTTTTATAAAAAACGAACTTTTTTTTAGTCCGGCTTTGCAATTTAATAATGAAAATAGTAAAAATGTTATTTAAAAAAATGCTTAAAATTTGAGGTGCGTCTTATAGTCCGTAGCGCCTTATAGACCGTAAAATACGGTAATTCACCCTCAACATAACTTCCACTTTACCACTCAATTATAACAACACTAAACTGCGCAATTAATCTTTACAGTCATCAACATAAAACGGTTAGTCCTGACGGTCCAGAGGCAAAGGGTGTGCCAGGAAACCTAGAGGTCGTGGGATCAAACCTGCCCGGAGCATGGATTTCTCAGTCTGACATTTATTTTGCTGTCCAAATAGCGAAACTCTTCTTCAACTTCTAGCTCACCATTTCCTAATGTAGCTATCCCAGTACCACTTGATTTAATATGACTTCACTTCATTAGCCTTGATTCATTGTTTTACGATCACCTGACAGCCTATTTTTCAACACGCTATCCATTGCGTTCAACTTTATCTTCCAAAACATACGCCGTCTCTGACAGAGTTACTATGCCATCAGCATGCAACGTTTTGATTTCCGATCTCAGACTGTAATTCATTTTCCAAATTTCTGTTTGGTTGCATTTACCGCTTGTTCAGTGTAGAGATTGAATATAATCTGGGACAGGCTACAACCCTGTGTTACATTTTGCTCTAGTAATGCTTCCCTATTAAAACTACAGCCCGATTTCTGCATACGTTGTAGACAACGTTGTCATACCTTTATTCAATTTGCGAAAACTTCCAGAATTCGACAGGACAGACTGTCTGAAACGAAAGAATGAAGGGTTTCTGAGAGGACAAGATAATAAGGCTTTTGCGGTTCATTGTTGGTCAAATTCAGATTTTCTTAAAATAACTGTCTTGTTGTTTGGAAACCAGCAAATAACTTATTTTTCCATCTTCCATCCATTCTTCTGGCAACATGTATCGCTCACATTCTTGTACTATTACGTCTACCTGTCCAGTCTGTCATCTGATTAGTTTGTGCGTTTTCCCGCCTCTCCTACTAGGTCTCAAGATGCAGTAAGTCTACAGTGCTCTCGAGTCACCCACAGAGTTTAAAAACGTTTCTAGAGATGAAATTTCATGTCTTATTCTTACAAATTAATTGCTCTAAACAGAAGATGTTAACAACTGGTTCTGTGCCTTCATTGTTAATCTGTATTATCTTCTTCTCGATGTCTCGAGTATTCATTATTTTAGTGTAATTATAATAGTTTTTCGGTCATACTTTCAAGCGTTCTCTGTCAAGACCTCCATTTTGTTACTGCAGAACGGACAAACAATGTCGCTAATACCATGTCGTAACACAAGACTAGTATATTAACTACACCACTGGCCATTAAAATTGCTACACCACGAAGATGCTGTGATATGCACATGATTAGCTTCTCTGAGCATTCACACAAGGTTGGCGCCGGTGGCGACACCCACAACGTGCTGACATGACGAAAGTTTCCAACCGATTTCTCATACACAAACAGCAGATGACCGGCGTTGCCTGGTGAAACGTTGTTGTGATGTCTCGTGTAAGGAGGAGAAACGCGTACCATGTTTCCGACTTTGATAAAGGTCGGATTGTAGCCTATCGCGATTGCAGTTTATCGTATCGCGACATTGCTGTTAGCGTTGGTCGAGATCCAATGACAGTTAGCAGAATACGTAATCTGTGGGTTCAGGAGGGTAATGCGGAACGCCGTGCTGGATCCCAACGGCCACGTATCACTAACAATCGAGATGACAGGCATCTTATCCGCATGGCTGTAACGGATCCAGTCAACACATGGGAACGTTTGCAAGACAACACCCATCTGCACGAACAGTTTGACGACGTTTGTAGCAGCACGGACTGTCAGCTCGGAGACCATGGCTGCGCTTACCCTTGATGCTACATCACAGACAGGAGCGCCCGCGATGGTGTACTCAACGACGAACCTGGGTGCACGAATGGCAAAACGTCATTTTTTCGGATGAATCCAGGTTCTGTTTACAGTATCATGATGGTCGCATCCGTGTTTGGCGGCATCGCGATGAACGCACATTGGCAGCGTGTATTCGTCATCGCCATACTGGCATATCACCCGGCGTGATGGTATGGGGTGCCATTGGTTACACGTCTCGGTCACCTCTTGTTCGCATTGACGGCACTTTGAACAGTGGATGTTACATTTCAGATATGTTACGACCCGTGGCTCTACCCTTCATTCGGTCCCTGCGAAACCCTACATTTCAGCAGGATAATGCACGACCGCATGTTTCAGGTCCTGTACGGGCCTTTCTGGATACAGAAAATGTTCGATTTCTGCCCTGGCCAGCACATTCTCCAGATCTCTCAACAATTGATAGCGTCTGGTCAATGGTGGCCGAGCAACTGGCTCGTCACAATACGCCAGTCACTAATCTTGATGAAGCTGCATGGGCAGTTGTACCTGTACACGCCATCCAAGCTCCGTTTTACTCAATGCCCAGGCGTATCCAAGCCGTTATTACGACCACAGGTGGTTGTTCTGGGTACTGATTTCTCAGGATCTATTCAGCCAAATTGCGTGAAAATGTAATCACATGTCAGTTCTAGTATAATATATTTGTCCAGTGAATACCCGTTTATTATCTGCATTTCTTCTTGGTGTAGCAATTTGAATGGCCAATAGTGTACAAGAAAATAGAAGAGCGGATCGGAGATGATGAAGAGCGAATACGTTTTTACCTAAACGTTGACGCAAAGTTAGAGGAACTTACTTTAAGAACTAGACCATTAACCACTTCCTGTTGAGGATCTGCTGTATGAGAGTACTTTTCTGAGCCTGGAGGAAAATAACAGCGCGTCTGTCCGTAAAAGTATTTAGTAACGCTATCCTCGAGATAACGAAACACATGCAGTCTTCGACGCCACTATGAAGTAGTAGTTAGCCATCTTCGCTACAGGAAACTACACGCAGTTTTGTAACGTCTCCAACACAGCATCACGCAGTGGTGTTTCGGAATGTCTTCGCCACATAGTGGCATTTCACTTTAGCAAGATCGTTGAGTACAAACTTCACGGCCTGCCTGTGGCGCTGTCCCAGTGGTCCTGCAGGAGCGAACGGGTCGCGGTGGGGCGAGCGACTTGTTGGGCAGTGTGTGGCGGCAGCAAGCGTCGCAGCGGCCGGACAGGCAATCCGGCCTGTCTCGCCGAATCCCTCCGCGTCCCACCGCCCGCATCAGCTCACCGTACCAACCCGATAACAGCTTTCACTGTTACCCCTTTGAATTCATCTTTCGCAGCACCTGTGCGATCAGATCGAGGTTGAAAAATTTCCGTCCTTTTTGCTTACCTATCGCTTCGTGCACCCTGTAACTTTCAGGTTCAAATGGCTCTGACCACTATGGGACTCAACTTCTGAGGTCATCAGTCCCCTAGAACTTAGTACTACTTAAACCTAACTAACCTAAGGACATCACATACATCCATGCTCGAGGCAGGTTCCGGACTGAAGCGCCTAGAACCGCTCGACCACCTCGGCCGGCAACTTTCAGGCTAATACACAACTTCTTAATGATCTTATTAATTACCACGAGAGTATCTTGCTGGAGTATTGCTAACCGATTATCGTCACTTATTCCTTATTTGGCGTGTTTTGCTTTTAAATACGCGTTGAATTTACCAGACCTGAAGAAAATTTGTGCTATATATGTGCAAAAGACGACATAGAATATCAATTCGGAAAACGGGAAAGAAAACAATTAGGTCAGTGTCTAAGTTCGTAGCGGTTATGTTTCGCATGCTGGTATTCCGGTTGCTATGGGTTCATTCATCGACTGTCATTTTTTATTTGTAGTTACTGTTCCTACTTGAACTCACATATTGTCATTTTGTCGTATGGAAATAGTGAGTAGATCTGTGGACTATAAAATGGAATGGCAACCGCTTGTTGGTTTTTGGTGCTGCAATACGTACGTCTCCTAAACGCATCCCGCACGTGCTCTGTGTGTGTGTGGGGGGGGGGGGGGGGGGGAGGGGGGGGTCAGGCCAGTCCATCCCACAAATACCTTCTCGTTCCAAGTGCTCCTCCAAACGACGCAGTTCGATGCGGTCGCACAAAGGAAGTCAGACCCGAATGTACACCTGAAAAGACGCGAATCGGATAAGGAGTAGAGTGTGACAACAGCGTTGACCATTGAATGTAATGTCAGTGCGCCCATGCAACATTATGCCTCCACACATCTTAAAACCTGGGCCAACAGGACGATCATCTCCGACAATGACGTACGTACCCACATACGGAAAGAGGTGGGAACCAGTAATGCACCCTGAAATCCGTTAAATAATTGTAGGACGGTGTTTCGGAGCGAAAAGAATCAAGACAAGACAGCACGCAGTCCCTGGGCCCACGCTGCCGGCTCTACGCATCTTCCTCAATTTCGTACATCGGCTGGAAGGGAAGTGTGCAGCATGTCACAATACAAAATTTTTTTATGTTATATTTTGTTTTTTATTCGAATTCTTTGGCGTTATTTGTGAGTCTATAGTCACTGTGCCTATTATCCCCAATGCTTCCCTTTGTGTGCATGGAAATTAGCGAGATGGGTATATTACCCATGCTAACGGAATGTGGGAATCCCAGTAGCATATCCGTTGTTTCTGCAGTTTGCTCCCACCTCCAGTTCCGTTCGTGGTGGCTCTTCTGTCTTCAGCTATGGCTGTCCTCAGCCAATTGAAAAGTATGAAAGTCACACGACACGAAAGCAGCGCATTTGCTACAGAAATACGAAACTGCCAAGACGCCTAGATAATTTCATACTTTCTGCGATATGATTAGCGCTCTCGCACCTCATTTATGTTTATGTGGACATACTTATACAGTAGACAGTCAAGATGACAAAATGTGTAGGTTTATTAGATTACAAAATACAAACTGTTTCACTGTTTCGAAACAGCGTATCGAAACATTACATTGTACTGTTTCATTTGTTTCGAAACAGTTACGTGTTTCAGTTTGTCCATCTCTACTGCCACACCTTCTTCCTCCCAAACGTTTAATCCAGTTGTGGCGCAAGTCAGTTACACGGAGAAACGCCCAGATCTAAGAGTTTGTGGTGCACATGAACGTACGGCTCATTGCTGAACAACACAGCGCCGTGTAATGGATGAAGGTCGACTCCTGCGCGATACTGTATTTAAAAGTACGCAATACTGTATTTGGTCGACGTTACCATTAAAAAGAACTGACAAAAGTTGAAACGCTTGCGTTTTAAATAAATAATGTCGCTTTTTGTGATTATTGTAGGTTTTGATTTTTTGTTGGTCTTTCCAGATGTTGGAGCTATTTTTGTCGCAGAGTGTGGAAACCGATGGAGCAACGCTACGAGAGATCTGCGTTTCGGTACAAAATACGGGGAGGTGGGCCGTTTCACTGCTAAATACCTTCCAGTGCGGATGCACGGAAAGGTTTGCGCAGTCGGAAACTTCATTACGCAGAGAGAAGACGAGGCGCGCGCCTCAGTGCAAAAGCCCGCGGGACCATGAGCGCGGGAAGTTACATTAGCGGTATTGAATTTCCCTTCATGTATAAGCATATTACTGCGCCAGAACCGTCTCTGTCTGAGAAATGTTTCCAACGCTGTCGGAATTCTGTGTTTCCCGCCACAGAAGAAGGTAAGTATGATTAATGTCTGGCGGTGTTCAAAAGGCCTGTCTTGTACGCCAGTGTTACAAAAGACTTTTTTTCATTTTTTCACACTCCAGTATCCCCTTTGAGTATCAGTAAACAAATTTAAATGTCGATTCCTACATTTCAGTTGAAAACTTTGGCAAAGTCGCTAAATCTTACTCGAAGGAAAACAGGCGCAGTATCATATAATAAGTCGAAAACGCTGTTCGTCAGAATTGTGGATGGCGAAATGTGAAATTCGAATTAGAGCTAAAACATAGCCAGGAAACGCTTTATGTATCTCATGTTCACTCGCCATGAGTTTGTGTTTAAATCAAATCTTGTCATATGCGGCTAAGCTGTAGTGTAAAACACCTAACTCGGCCATAGTTATGCATATTCACGCCGGTCCTAACTTAACAGTGCTGGAGTATTTATACCACAGTAAAGCACAGGTGTTCTCCAACCGAAAGTCTGTTTCAACACCGCGTTGCTTGTGTGTGTTTGTCCTTAGGATGATTTAGGTTAAGTAGTGTGTAAGCTTAGGGACCGATGACCTTAGCAGTTAAGTCCCATAAGATTTCACACACACACATTTATTTATAAATAAATAAAATAAGTAAATAATTAATAAAGATTCACTACATGTGGTCCTACTGGAACTGGTACGACTTTTCCTGCCACCGGTTACGCGACTGGACTAATCCAGCAAGTTATTCGCGGTCCCTCAATTTAATGTAACAATAGTACCAAAAGGCATGGAGAAAAGCGTCCGATTAAAATTCATACCGGAATTTTAGTTCTGAATAACCGGTATTTTTCGCTGTTTGTTTGGACTCAATTATAATAGGTGTTTTCTTTATTTTTTACTAATAACCGAGTAAAAATAGCGATGTATCAATTAGCCATAGTACCAGTGCTAAAATTTATCGTTTTTAAGTAAACTTTTTTTTAAATGAGTAATTTATATTCATAACATTCGTATTGGTTTGAAATATTGCATTATTATAAAAAATGACAACAGCGATCAGTGCTATTTTAAAAGCAATGCCGACAGGAACGAGCAACAAACATACGGCGTAAGAACTGTTACAACACTGCTCAGAAAATAATGTGCCCGCTGCCGTCTGTCGAGGCATAACCCTAGCAATAATACCGCATTTCGCATAACGTGTAGTACCAAGGAGCGGGGGGTGTTGATTTAATGTGTGCCCAGCACCAAAAGATCTAAAAAAAAATTCGTTAAATGTGTTTAAGTTTTATTAACAACATAAGTTTTAAACAGATACTGATCTGTAAGTATGGTAAAGAGCCTAAAAATATCTTTTAGCATAAGATTAGCAACACCAACGCATTTTCCGTAGTGTTAACACCGAGTGGAGCGGTACTTTATGACCACAAAACAAAAACAAAAATCAATAAGAGAATAATGGTGAGATTTTTTTTTAAGAGAATACCATTTATCGGTTTTCGAGAAAACTAGCGAATGGTGGACAAACTAAGTTTTCCTTTATTTGCCTTTCTAGTTTAATATTTTGATTATATGTATCTGGAAACAGAGAATAAAAATTTTTCAAGCTTCTTTCGAATTCTAAGTTTATTCCCCAAGGGTAGGTGCTGGGGCCACTGCTGTTCCTTATTTATGTAAATGATATGCCTTCTAGTATTACAGGTGATTCAAAAATATTTCTGTTTGCTGATGACACCACCTTGGTAGTGAAGGATCTTGTATGTAATATTGAAACATTATCAAATAATGTAGTTCATGATATAAGTTCGTGGCTTGTGGAAAATAATTTGATGCTAAATTACAGTAAGACTCAGTTTTTACAGTTTCTAACCCACAATTCAACAAGAACTGACATTTTAATCAGACAGAATGGGCATGTTATAAGCGAGACGGAACAGTTCAAGTTCCTAGGCGTACGGATAGATAGTAATCTGTTGTGGAAAGCCCATGTTCAGGATCTTGTTCAGAAACTAAATGCCGCTTTATTTACCATTAGAACAGTATCTGAAATAAGTGACATTTCAACACGAAAAGTAGTATACTTCGCACATTTTCATACGCTTATGTCATATGGTATTATTTTTTGGGGTAATTCTTCTGATTCAAAAAGGGTATTTTTGGCTCAAAAACGGGCTGTTCGAGCTATGTATGGTGTAAGTTCGAAAACCTCTTGTCGACCCCTTTTCAATAGTCTGGGAATTTTGACATTGCCCTCACAGTATGTATTTTCTTTAATGTCGTTTGTTGTTAGCAATATTAGCTTATTCCCAAGAGTTAGCAGCTTTCACTCAGTTAATACTAGGCAGAAATCAAATCTGCATGTGGAATGCACTTCCTTGACTCTTGTGCAGAAAGGAGTGCAGTATTCTGCTGCATCCATTTTCAATAAGCTACCACAAGAACTCAAAAATCTTAGCAGTAGCCCAAACACTTTTAAGTCTAAACTGAAGAGTTTCCTCATGGCTCACTCCTTCTATTCTGTCGAGGAGCTCCTGGAAGAGATAAAAAATTAAGCAAATTCCAGTGTTACATTCTTAATTTTCTTTATTTAAACTAACGACTTGTCGCCTGAATATGTTTCTTATATTTCATTTTATCTGTTTCTACAATCGTGTTATAATTTCATGTATTGACTAGTTCCATGACCATGGAGACTTCTCCTAAATGTGGTCCCACGGAACAATAAATAAATAAATAAATAAATTACAGCAAATAATAGAAATAAAAAAAACAGAAAATAGTTATTCCAGAAACCGGTTATTATGAGCGGTTTTAACAAACTGGTGTGAAAAAACCGATATAACAACAACCGATTGTTTCAGCGATAACCGCCATCCCTGGTCCACAGTGCAACTCGGGGTTTCTCACATTAACAAATAATTTCCAGATGTGAAAGACGCGAAAACCGACAAAACAGTAGTAGGGACGACTGGAGATTAAACCCTGGATCTTTGCCTCATCATCTTTTTCTTACATTTGTTAGCAGCAGCTCGCCACACTTTTCTGTCCTCAGCCTTCCTCTAGAGAGCGATATAGGTAGTGCACACAGCTGGTATCCTCCGTGATCCAGTTGATGTATTCCAATAAGTTGCCTTTAATTTACGTCTATGGTCACAATCTTTTTTGTTTAACAGATTACCGGTTTCGGTCTTTAATGAGCATCATCAGATCTGTTTCATAAAAACAAAGTCCTAATGTACTGCAGCCATTAGGACTTTGTTTTTATGAAACAGATATTGTGATGGTCATTGAAGACCGAAACCGGTAATCTGTTAAACAAAAAAGATTGTGACCATAGACGTAAATTAAAGGAAACTTATTACATATACGTGTCACTGTGTTTTTTCGCGACGATGTCGCAGCTTGTGATGTATTCTAGTCTCAGTGTGCCCCCTGTGGTCTTCCCTTCACTGTCCGTTCAATGATAAAAAATCTTTGCAGCAAAAGTAGAAATTCACAGAGATCCAACTCTGAAGTTCCACACTGATCTGCGTAAAAACAGACGCTCCCAGTTTCTTGTTACCGATTATGAACAGAAATCGCTTAAAATAATGAATGCTAAACTTCGCCATCTCAAGTTAAGATACATAAAGATGGAAATCGTGTTCGTACCATTGTGAACAACAAGCCATCACCATGCTATAAACTAAACACGTTTATTAACAATAAACTTAAAACAGTTTACACGTTCGATGCTTATTATGGGGTTAAATACATTTCGGAGCTTGAAAATTTAATCAGCGGTACACATATACCAAATAAGGCGGCATTAGCATCTCCTGATGTAAAAAAACCTTAACAGTAATACCCAGAAAAAAGAAATTATTGGACGTAATCTGTTAACAACCAACAAGACCGTACTACAGAATGTACAGAACTAATAGAATTTTTAGATTTTGATTTTAAATTAGAATTTTTTACCTTCAGTGACAAAATATATTTTTAAAAAGATCATCTTGGAATGGGCAATAGTCTGGCTGCTACTTTATCAGATATTTTTGTAAGCGAATTAGAATGTAAATTTTATGCCAATTTTCTGCAGCTAAAAGTGTTTAGTATAATGGTATGTTGGCGATATTTCATTATTCACAGAGGGTTAACATCAGTGGGGTTAACGCAAGCAATAGGCAGAACGCACCCAAACATAACTTTTACTGCGGAAGTAGAAGAAGGGAATTCCATTAACTGCATTGACCTTACTATTAAGAAAGTCGACACCAAACATACATTTTTGATTTTCAGAAAACCTACATTAGAAAACGCTACTTCCTGTCAGCCTCTTTCGCCACAGTGATTCACTGGGTCTTTCGTTTCGTGGCCGAAAGTGAAATACGTCAAGAACTCAGTATTTTAAAGCAAATTCCGATAGCTAACGTTTTTTCTGTCAGCGATGTCATGCGCCTTTACAATACGTTAAAGGAACGAAAAATGAACAGCGGGCAAACGCACACTTACCGAGGAAACAGGGCTAATAAAGAAAAAATCAAAACCATTCCAATGAAATTTCACGGCAATATTTCCCAGAAAAAAGAAACGATTCAGAAAATCTAATGTTAGATGTGGCTTTCAAGTTAAAAACACACTAAAACTTCGATCAAAATATAAATTGAAAAGTGCGTATGCCAAATTTGATGGCTCTGGAGTATACAGAATTGATTGTAGTAACTGTGCTAAATGTTATATCAGCAAACCCTGCTGCTCTTTTAATGTACGCTTTAAGCTGCATTTATCAGAAACTGATCATGCTATAGAGATTATTGACATGCAAAACGACGAAGCTCTCAACTTGGTGGAAGAGCTTGAAGTTTATGAAGCTTAGAAACAAGGGCCAGCAAGAGCGTTCTATGGGCAAAACGGTTTTGTACCCAATGCCTACTTTGATTTTTTTTTTTTTTTTGATAGGACACGTACTGCGATATCAAGATATCGTCAACATGGTAATGGAAGGAAGTATGTAGGTAAAAGCTGTATGATGTGACAAGTGCTTCATACAGAAAGCAGGTTCAAATTCAACGATGAATAGGTTTGCACAGGATAGAGTAGTGGGCTGCAGCACACTAGTCTTCTGAATGGAGACCTCACAACAACATTATCGTTTACGCTATTTAGAACAATAAACAACGTAAGAGCAAACATCGGTCTCATGCATAGGGCTCCTATAGCAACAATGAAGATAAAAATTGTTCAGTAGTTCACACGGCAGCAGATAACCTTTTGTTAAGTGTATGCTCCACTCATGAAGAGAATGGGAGGAAGGCTTTAACATTAAACAACCTCTAGTGGTTTTCTGAGTGCATAAACATGTTTGGATAACACACATACATAAATACTACAACGGCAAACTTTCCTACATTCGACCATATTTCGCCATCTATGGGGCAAATGAGACTTGCGGTTCGGATGATGTATTATAAACTAAAACCTTTCGTTTCGAAGACAGTGGAATTACAACAAAGAATGCGTCGCGCAATTTCAACAATTCGATGTAATCTACCAGTAATCCTGGAATAACTGCACAGAAATGTGAAAGTCCACAATACACTTACCGGACTTACCTTTGGATTCTGTTCGTTTCCGCACATGGGACAGTCGATTCCATCAGTAATTGTCCACGGCGGACGTTCAAACAGGACATTCCCACTCCAAATTCATATCAGCTTCCACCGTGCATCACGCACGCAAAGCAACAATTTACCGCCAAGTAATTAACATCATACTGTCTCCACATATCCTCGCGTATCGTGCTTTGTCTCGTCTACACAAACGCTGCTCATATTTCGAAGCTACAATTCTGTAGAAAATTGTTGCACCCATAAATTTAACTTTTATGTTGTATGTAAGAACAACCCATTGCAGCTTCTAAAAATTCTTACGTCAATAACAACGAGAAATTCACAGATATAGTTTTAGCACATCCTTCTTTTATTTCGTTGGCAGCGATATTATAACATGCCACCGCGCGAGCCACAGAGGTTGCTTTTCCCTCTACATATTAGACTTGCCGAACATATATTTATCGTTTAGTCTCATCAAACTCTTTTCAACCTCAAACTTATTTCCCCTGTTCCCCTACAGCAAATGGAACGGTAAGGACATATAATAAGGAGCACATTACACCGCTCTGTGTAAAAGCTTACAGGGACCGTGTTTTACTTGACAGTTTGCGCCTTGGGCTGCGTGGCATGATCTATCGAAAAATTCTTTCAAACTTTCCAGGACTGATACGAAAATTAAAAAAAAGCCTTCTCAGTACCAACAGACAAGCAACACTGCGGGAATAACTGCAGGAATCAATGTGAGACGTACGGCGAACGTATGCTTTAGGACAGTGCGGCCAAGTTTCGCGTTAATGGGCTGTGGCAGCAGACGACCAACGCGAGTGCCTTTGCCAAAAGCTTGATATCGCCTGCTGCGCCTCACCTGGGAGCGTGGCCATATCAGTTGGGCCACGGACGACTGGAAAACCGCGGCCTGGTCAGATGAGCCAATATCTGTTGGTGATGGTAGGGTTCCAGTATGGCGCAAATCCCAAAAACCCATGGACCAAAATTATCCACAAGACACTGTGCCAACTATTGGTGGCTAATGTTTGGACTGTCTTTACATGGAATTCACTGGTCCTCTGGTCCTGTTAAACCGATCATTGACTAGAAATGGTTACGCCCGACTACTTGGAGACCACATGCAGCCACTGCTGAAGTTGAATGTTATGGATAACAATGCGCCATGTAAGCGGGTCGTGGCCGAGCGGTTCTAGCTGCTTCAGTTTGGAACCGCGTGACCGCTACGGTCGCAGGTTCGAATCCTGCCTAGGGCATGGACGTGTGTGATGTCCTTTAGGGGACTGATGACCTCAGATGTTAAGTCCCATAGTGCTCAGAGCCATCTGATTCATTTTTTTCGCCAGGCCACAAGTGTTTGCAGCTGCTTCTGAACAATTCGAGCGAAAGATCTGGCCCCCAAGACCGCCCGACTTGAAGCGCGTCAAACATTTATGGGACATAATCGACGGGTGAGTTCGTGCACAAAATCCTGCACCGGCAACACTTTCACAATTATGGACGGCCATAGAAACAGCGTGGCTCAATGTTTCTGCAGGGGACTTCCAACGACTTGTTGAGTCCACGCCACGTCGAGTAGCTGCACTACCACGGGCGAAATGAGGTCCGACACGATATTAGGAGGCATCCCATGACTTTTGTCACGTCAGTGTATGTATTGGCACATAAGAATAGGAATCTCTAGGTTTGTGATGAGGCTTCTGCAAATGTCTGCTCATCAACGTAACATAATTTTCTTACTGCATGCTTCTACAGGGTGGTCCATTGATCGTGACCGGGCCAAATGTTTTAGTTGGACCACTTTTTTCGCTTTGTGACAGGTGGCGCTGCAATAGTCACAAACATATGGCTCACAATTTTAGACGCACAGTTGGTAACAGGTAGGTTCTTTAAAATAAAATAGAGAACGTAGGTACGTTTGAACATTTTATTTCGGTTGTTCCAATGTGATACATGTACCTTTGTGAACTTATCATTTCTGAGAACGCATGATGTTACAGCGTGATAAACTGTAAATACCACATTAATGCAATAAATGCTCAGAACGATGTCCGTCAACCTCAATGCATTTGGCAATACGTGTAACGACATTCCTCTCAACACCGAGTAGTTCGCCTTCCGTAATGTTCGCACATGCATTGACAATGCGCTGACGCATGTTGTCAGGGGTTGTCGGTGGATCACGATAGCAAATATCCTTCAACTTTCCCCACAGAAAGAAATCCGGGGACGTCAGATCTGGCGAAGGTGCGGGCCATGGTATGGTGCTTCGACGACCAATCCACCTGTCATGAAATATGCTATTCAGTACCGCTTCAACCGAACGCGAGCTATGTGCCGGACATCCATCATGTTGGAAGTACATCGCCATTCTGTCATGCAGTGAAACATCTTGTAGTAACATCGGCAGAATATTACGTAGGAAATCAGCATACATCGCACCATTTAGATTGCCATCGATAAAACGGGGGCCAATTATCCTTCCTACCATAATGCCGCAGATGTTCCACTTGTCGCAGCTATCGTGGATTTTCCGTTGCCCAATAGTACGTGTTATGCCGGTTTGCGTTACCGCTGTTGGCGAATGACGCTTCGTCGTTAAATAGAACGCGTGCAAAAAATCTGTCATCGTCCCGTAATTTCTCTTGTGCCCAGTAGCGGAACTGTACACGATGATCAAAGTCGTCGCCATGCAACTCGTGGTGCATAGAAATATAGTACGGGAGTAATCGATGTTGATGTAGGATTCTCAACACCGACGTTTTTGAGATTCCCGATTCTCACGCAGTTTGTCTGCTACTCTCGTGCGGATTAGCCGCGACAGTAGCTAAAACACCTACTTGAGCATCATCATTTGTTGCAGGTCGTGGTTGACGTTTCACATGTGGCTGAACACTTCCTGTTTCCTTAAATAACGTAACTATCCGGCGAAGGGTCCGGACACTTGGATGATGTCGTCCAGCAGCATACACAGCACACGCCCGTTGGGCATTTTGACTACAACAGCCATACATCAACACGATATCGACCTTTTCCGCAATTGGCAAACGGTCCATTTTAACACGGGTAATGTATCATGTAGCAAATACCGTCCGCACTGGCGGAATGTTACGTGATACCACGTACTTATACGTTTGTGACTATTATAGCGCCAACTATCACAAAGCGAAAAAAGTGGTCCAACTAAAATATTCAAATTTCCATACGCACTACACGAATATGTAATAAAAATGGAGGTTCCTATCTAAAAAAAAAAAAAAACGCAGTTGACATCCGTTTGACCTATGGCAGCGCCATCTAGCGGGTCAACCATAGCGCCATTTGGTTTCCCCCTTCCAGCTAGACAAGTTTCGTTCTTTGTAGTTTTTTCGTTTGACGCTTATTTCGTGAGATATTTGGCCCGGTCACGATCAATGGACCACCCTGTATATAACAAATATTTTCCCGGCTTAACTGAATTGTCCCAGAAGGTTATGGCACAAGATGACACTTTACAATGTTAGCGTGCGAGTCTGGAGGTGAACACAACGAGACACATTTGCGAGTGCAAAGCAGACGTACGGCACATTCAGTCCGTCACACGAGTGCTCGGCTGTGTCGGCTGCTGCGGAATCTAGGAGTGTGCTGCCTTCAGCAGCTCGTCCTCCCTGCCGGGACGACGTTATTCCGGCTCTCCAGCCGCCGGCAGGAGCCGAACACGAGACGGGCCTGCTTTGTGGGCGCCGGGGAGAGGACAGGCGGACAGAGGGAGCGAGTGGCCTGCCGGCCGGTGTTGTGTTAGCCGGGCCGGGTCAGTTGGCGCACAGAGAAAACACTTTGCGAGGCGAGAGCGGCCGCGCAATGCGACGCCGGCCTGGAGTGGGCGGAGCCCACACCCTCGCAGGCAACGCCGCGTTCCACGTCGCCCAAGAACCCCCCTGTGACACCCGAGGTCCGCCGCTTCCGCGGGCTCCGTCTGCGCTCTACCAGTCAGCGCCACATAGTCTTCATTCAGAAAAGCAGTTTGCTAACCTGTTGTTGTTGTTGTTGTTGTTGTTGTGGTCTTCAGTCCTGAGACTGGTTTGATGCAGCTCTCCATGCTACTCTATCCTGTGCAAGCTTTTTCATCTCCCAGTACCTACTACAACCTACACCCTTCTGAATCTGCTTAGTGTATTCATCTCTTGGTCTCCACCTACGATTTTTACCCTCCACGCTTCTCTTCTCCCCAATCCTATTCAATACTTCCTCATTAGTTATGTGATCTACCCATCTAATCTTCAGCATTCTTCTGTAGCACCACATTTCGAAGGCTTCTATTCTCTTCTTGTCCAAACTATTTATCGTCCATGTTTCACTTCCATACATGGCTACACTCCATACGAATACTTTCAGAAATGACTTCCTGACACTTAAATCAATACTGGATGTTAACAAATTTCTCTTCTTCAGAAACGCTTTCCTTCCCATTGCCAGCCTACATTTTATATCCTCTCTACTTCGACCATCATCAGTTATTTTGCTCCCCAAATAGCAAAACTCCTTTACTACTTTAAGTGCCTCATTTCCTAATCTAATTCTCTCAGCATCACCCGACTTAATTAGACTACATTCCATTATCCTTGTTTTGCTTTTGTTGATGTTCATCTTATATCCTCCTTTCAAGACACTGTCCATTCCATTCAATTGCTCTTCCAAGTCCTTTGCTGTCTCTGACAGAATTACAATGTCATCGGCGAACCTCAAAGTTTTTATTTATTCTCCATGAATTTTAATACCTACTCCGAATTTTTCTTTTGTTTCCTTTACTGCTTGCTCAATATACAGATTGAACAACATCGGGGACAGGCTACAACCCTGTCTTACTCCCTTCCCAACCACTGCTTCCCTTTCATGTCCCTCGACTCTTATAACTGCCATCTGGTTTCTGTACAAATTGTAAATAGCCTTTCGCTCCCTGTATTTTACCCCTGCCACCTTTAGAATTTGAAAGAGAGTATTCCAGTCAACATTGTCAAAAGCTTTCTCTAAGTCTACAAATGCTAGAAACGTAGGTTTGCCTTTGCAAACCTACCCAGTGTAAACATTAGGACCACGTGCTTCATAGGGATCGGTTAAAACAAATACCGGTATTTCAGTTCTGAATAACCGGTATTTTTCGGTATTTCTCTGATCAACGTTATAACAGCTATTTTCTATTTCTTACTAATAATCGAGTAAAAAAACTGAAATACACTACTGGCCATTAAAATTGCTACACCACGAAGATGACGTATAACAGACACGAAATTTAACCGACAGGAAGAAGATGTTGTGATAGGCAAATGATTAGTTTTTCAGAGCATTCAGGCAAGGTGCTGACATGACGAAAGTTTCCAACCGATTTCTCATACACAAACAGCAGTTGACAGGCGTTGCCTGGTGAAACGTTGTTGTGATGCCTCGTGTAAGGAGGAGAAATGCGTACCATCACGTTTCCGACTTTGATAAAGGTCGGATTGTAAGCTACCGCGATTGCGGTTTATCGTATCGCGACATTGCTGCTCGCGTTGGTCGAGATCGAATGACTGTTAGCAGAATATGGAATCGGTGGGTTCAGGAGGGTAATACGGAACGCCGTGCTGGATCCCAACGGCCTCGTATCACTAGCAGTCTAGATGACAGGCATCTTATCCGCATGGCTGTAACGGATCGTGCAGCCACGTCTCGATCCCCGAGTCAACAGATGGGGACCTTTGCAAGACAACAACCATCTGCACGAACAGTTCGACGACGTCTGCAGCAGCATGGACTATCAGCTCGGAGACCATGGCTGCGGCTACCCTTGACGCTGCAGCACAGACAGGAGCGCCTGCGATGGTGTACTCAACGACGAACCTGGGTGCACGAATGGCAGAACGTCATTTTTTCGGATGAATTCAGGTTCTGTTTAGAGCATCATGATGGTCGCATCCGTGTTTGGTGACATCACGGTGAACGCACATTGGAAGCATGTATTCGTCGTCGCCATACTGGCGTATCACCCGTCGTGATGCTATGGGGCGTCATTCGTTACACGTCTCGGTCACCTCTTGTTCGCATTGACGGCACTTTGAACAGTGGACGTTACACTTCAGATGTGTTACGACCCGTGGCTCTACCCTTCATTCGATCCCTGCGAAACCCTACATTTCAGCAGGATAATGCACGACCACATGTTGCAGGTCCTGTACGGGGTTTTCTGGATACAGAAAATGGCTGGTGCCCTGGCCAGCACATTCTCTAGATCTCTCACCAACTGAAAATGTCTGGTCGATGGTGGCCGAGCAACTGGCTCGTCACAATACGCCAGTCACTGCTCTCGATGAACTGTGGTATCGTGATGAAACTCCACGGGCAGCTGTACCTGTACACGCCATGCAAACTCTGTTTGACTCAATGCCCAGGCGTATCAAGGCCGTTATTATGGCCAGAGGTGGTTGTTCTGGGTACTAATTTCTCAGGATCTATGCACCCAAATTGCGTGAAAATGTAATCACATGTGAGTTCTAGTTTATATCCGTCCAATGAATACCCGTGTATCATCTGCATTTCTTCTTGGTGTAGCAATTTTAATGGCAGTAGTGTATATAGTTACTTGACCGGTGTCAACTTCTGTGGGCGGGCCAATCACGTGCCTCCAGAAACGGGTGCCGAGACGCGCGGCCGTTGGTGGGGGATCCCAGCGCGGCTCTGGTACCGGCGTCGAGTCCTGGTCGCCGTCACCTTCGGAGCGGAGCATTCCTGACGTATCTTCTCAACCGCGTAATCCGCTATCCGGAGGCAAGTGACTGGCCCGTCTGCAGAAGTGGACGTCGGTCAAGTAACTATATAGATATGTGCTGCACAGCAACCCGACACCCCGCTTGTGGATTGTGGGTATGAAAGTCATCGAAACGTTGTGACAAGACGACGGCATCACTGGGCTGATCACGCAAGAAGAGTTCATAAGCAAAACTACTGTCAAATCCTGTAAGTCTAATGTTACATCTACATCTACATTTATACTCAGCAAGCCACCCAACGGTGTGTGGCGGAGGGCACTTTACGTGCCACTGTCATTACCTCCTTTTCCTGTTCCAGTCCGCGGGAAGAACGACTGCCGGAAAGCCTCCGTGCGCGCTCGAATCTCTCTAATTTTACATTCGTGATCTCCTTGGGAGGTATAAGTAGGGTGAAGCAATATATTCGATACCTCATCCAGAAACGCACCCTCTTGAAACCTGGACAGCAAGCTACACCGCGATGTAGAGCGCCTCTCTTGCAGAGTCTGCCACTTGAGTTTGCTAAGCATCTCCGTAACGCTATCACGCTTACCAAATAACCCTGTGACGTAACGCGCCGCTCTTCTTTGGATCTCCTCTATCTCCTCTGTCAACCCGACCTGGTACGGATCCCACACTGATGAGCAATACTCAAGTATAGGTCGAAGACGTTGGTTTTTAGAAGTTCTCTGTATTTTTATAGAAACTGCAATATAAATGTTGGTCTATTCGGTGAACAAGTAATTCTCATCCTTACTGGCGTTAAATTTTCCCTCTGTGGTAAATAAACATGTTAAAAACATTACTTTCTTTGTGCTCAGCAGCTTAGCACACCCAAATCCTAGCTCCCTATTCTTAAACTGTGAGCAGGTCTCGAACCTTGGGACCAGTGGAGCACCGAGGAGTCCCGGGGCGGCGGCCCGGCTGACCGAAGTGGGAACCAAGTGGCGGGGGGCCCCGACGCGGCGCGGCTGGCGTGGGTGCGCCGGGCCGGCGGCGGCACCTGGCCGTAATCCCCGGCAGATAAATCACGCCGCAGGGCACAGATGTAATAACTAAGGGATGAGCGGCCGCAAAATGAAGTTGGCAATAACCGGCGGCGGGCGTGAGATTGAAGGCGCCGGGGCCGAAGGGCAAACAGGCGCGCCGTAGCTCAGAGAGGCGCCTGGGCCGCGCGCTGGCTGGCTGGCTGGCTGGCTGGCTGGCGCGGCGCGGCGCTAATCCCAGCCAGCCTTGCAGTCCGCCCGCGCGACTCCGCACGCTTTGTTCTCTAATTTCGCCGCAACTGCGTTAGGAAAGCGCCCCGGGAGCGTGGGTGCGGCGCCTCCGCTGCGAAGCGCTGACACGGCGACGAGATGAGGGCGGACAAAAAAAAAGAGAGACAGAGGGAGGCAGAGCACACACAACAGCAGTCTGCTTGAGATACGCGGCAAACAAAATTCACTTGCGGCCCGGCCTCGCGACGAGTCGATAGCATCGGGCGCTGCTGTGCCGGCCTCTGCGTAACGAACGCTGCTTTCTATTCCGCGCCGGCGCCGACAGCGGCGGCTATTTCACGGGAAATCGCTTAGGGACGAAAGAGGCGTAGCAACGGAAATGACGCAAAGGCGACGGCACACTGTCGTCGCGTGGCGATGCTTCCTGTGTGGTGATTCTCCGTGCAGACCGTGCGAATAAATGCCTGATCTGGTTGTGGGCGCACTGCTCTGCAGCTGTCGTTTTCCAGTCCGGGGAACCTCCCCATCGCAGGCCCCTCAGATTTAATTATAACTTGGCACAGTGGATAGGCCTTGAAAAACGGAACACAGATCAATCGAGAAAACAGGAAGAAGTTGTTCAAATGGCTCTGAGCACTATGCGACTTAACTTCTGAGGTCATCAGTCGCCTAGAACTTAGAACTAATTAAACCTAACTAACCTAAGGACATCACACACATTCATGCCCGAGGTAGGATTCGAACCTGCGACCGTAGCGGTCGCTCGGCTCCAGACTGTAGAGCCTACAACCGTACGGCCACTCCGGCCGGCGAAGAAGTTGTGTGGAACTACGAAAAAAATAAGCAAAATATACAAACTGAGTACTCCATGCGCAAGATGGGCAACATCAAGGTTAGTGTGAGCTCAGGAGCGCCGTGGTCCCGTGGTTAGCGTGAGCAGCTGCGGAACGAGAGGTCCTTAGTTCAAGTCCTCCCTCGAGTGAAAAGTTTACTTTCTTTATTTTCGCAAAGTTATGATCTGTCCGTTCGTTCACTGACGTCTCTGATCACTGTAATAAGTTTAGTGTCTGTGTTTTGCGACCGCACCGCAAAACCGTGCGATTAGTAGACGAAAGGACGTGTCTCTCCAATGGGAACCGAAAACATTCGATCGCAAGGTCATAGGTCAACCGATTTCTCCACAGGAAAACACGTCTGATATATTCTATACGACACTGGTGACGGCATGTGCGTCACATGACAGGAATATGTTGTCGACCCACCTAACTTGTACACTTGGCGAACGGGTAAAAAGATTCTTCTACCTTGCCCGATTTAGGTTTTCTTGCGGATGTGATAATCACTCCCAAAAAAGAGATGAACAAGTAAGAGTTTGTCACATAAACTGAAAATAAGGATAGTAAACTTTTCAGTCGAGGGAAGACTTCAACCAAGGACCTCTCGTTCCGCAGCTGCTCACGCTAACCACGGGACCACGACACTCCTGAGCACACAATACCCTTGATGTTGCCTATGTTGCCCATGGACTACTCAGTCTGTATATTTTGCTTATTTTTTTCATAGTTCCACACAACTTCTTCCTGTTTTCTCGATTGATCTGTGTTCAGCTTTTCAAGGACTATCCACGGTGCCAACTTAGAACTAAATCTGAGGGGGGGGGGGGGGAGGGGTGATGGGGAGATTCCCTTGTGAGAAGAACAGTCTTGTCCATACCTACAGCACCAGAGGAAAAAGTGGCCTTCATTACGTTTTATTAAACACGTTAGTGGTTCAGAGAGAAGTTCAATACTGCAGCAACAATCTTTTTTTATTATTTACACAATAACAAACGTCTCACACATAGCAAAACGAATTTTAAATCTGACGTAAATTCATAGCTCCCAGACAACTCCTTCTATTCCATGGATGAATTTCTATTTACAAACTGGTCGCCTGTAAAAGCAAAAAATAAAATCTTGTTTCAAATGTACTTGCATCAGTATGAATAAAAATAATTTTTTCATTAGTCTTAACACTAATAGTGTAAAAATATCCTGTGAACTGACTCGCTCCACATCATTTCGATAAAATAATCGTTCAGTTCACCTACGCAACATGTAACCAACCAACTCGTTTTGCACAATCAAAATCGATGGTGATCACCTCTAGCGACAGAGTAATTACAACGGTAAGAGAGAGAGAGAGTGGTACAGTCATATTAGCACATCGAGAGGAACACCAGCACCTTCAGTAAACTGCACGCAAGCGGTCTTTCGGCTGTATATTCTTTTGCAGCGTCAAAAATTTGTTAGCACAACGAGATCCTACAATGTAAGTTAAAACCTGGAGAGATGCTCTTTCCTCTGATATGTGTCTACTGTCCGTATGTTTTCGTGCAAAATTACGCTGTAAACATCTCGTATTCTACTGAACATCCTTTCGGAAAAATAAATTTTTCGTTTTGGTTCAAATGGCTCTGAGCACTATGGGACTCAACTTCTGAGGTCATTAGTCCCCTAAAACTTAGAACTAGTTAAACCTAACTAACCTAAGGACATCACACACATCCATGTCCGAGGCAGGATTCGAACCTGCGACCGTAGCGGTCTCACGGTTCCAGACTGCAGCGCCTAGAAGCGCACGGCCACTTCGGCCGGCCTTTTCGTTTTGGCTCGCCGTTCCCTTATTAGTAACCGCACATGTTAATAGTCACTGCAAGGAGCTGAAGAGGGCAGAAAACTCGTCAACAGAAAAGTAGTAAGATTGAAATACAGCGTGCAGAAAAGGATGTGTCAGGAACTTCTGGGATTTATTCTTGGCATCAAAACATTACAAAACGTTCACGTGAATATGGGTTCGCAAATCCTCCATTAGGGACATACCAAAGAAATTCCCTGTCGTCACTTCTGGTTGAGCAATTTACCTCAAATATGCTTTTTTTACTTGACCCGCCGCGAACGCAAATACGCTGCTTCCTGGACTCGAGTAGGCGCGCCGGCCCCGGATCGAATCCGCCCGGCGGATTACAGCCTGGATAAGGTGTTTAGGCGGTTTTCCACGTCCCAATAGGTGAGTACCGGGTTGGTCCCCACGTCCTGCCTCACTTACACGACTTGCAGACATCTGAACCCGTTCGCAGTACTCCATGGATTACACTAGATGCAGATAGCTGAGGTACACCAATTCCATCCCGCGGGGTTCGGGGTGGTGACAGGAAGGGCATCCGGCCACCCCTTAAATAACCTTACCAAATCCGACCCTAACCTTGCTGACCTTGCGCAACTGCGGGACAAAGGCACAAGCAAAAGAAGAAAAGATGATTTTTTTTACTTGCTTTTTTAAATTTGATCATGCCATTTGCTTTGATTTGCCCGACTGTCATTTGTTGTGTTTTACCATAATTTCTATCGGAACACGTCATACCGATGTATTCAGTGACTGAAATGACTCATACGCTGATGAGCCAAAACATTTTAACCACTCGCTTAATAGCTTGCTGGTCCGTCTTTGGAACGAAATGCATCAATGATTCTGCGTATCAGGAATCCGACAGTTTTTTGGTAGCTTTGTGGAGGTATGTGGCATTAGATGTCTACGCACAGGTCATGCAATTCGTAAAAATAACGCGCCGCTATTTACGTACGCGGTGATGGCACCCGATAGCGACCCAGAGAGGTTCCATAGGATTTACATCAGGCGAATTTGGTAGCCGAGACATAAACGTGAGTTCACTATAACGCTTCTCAAACCACTGCAGTATGGTCTAGGCTCCGAGACACCGACAATTATACTGCTGAAAAATGACATCGCCGTCGGGCGAGACATCAATCATGGACGGATGCAGATGGCTCGCAGCTGTCAGTGTGTTTTGGATTACTACCACAGATCGCACGCATGCCCAAGAGAATGTGTCTCATTGAATAATACTGCTCCTACCTCCGTGGCGCGTTGTACGTTACGAGCCGACGTTCACCTCGATGACGGAGTTTGTGGAGACGACTATCGACCTGTTGTAGCAAAAATGTGAATCACCCGCAGAGCCGACACGTTTCCGTTGATCAATCCCGATGGCCCAATGCCCAATTGAATCGTAACTGACGATGTCGTTGGGTCAACATCTGACCAGGTTGGGGTGGTCTGCTGTGAAGCTCAGTGTTCAACAATTTACGATGTACGGTGCGCTCCGAAACACAGGCGCCGGCATTGTGTTCTTTCAGCAGAGATACCACAGACTACCATCTATCCCACTTTACAGAGCAGACATGCCTCCGAACTGCACGTTCTTTGAAGAGTCGTGAACGTCCGACTATTTAGCGCCTAGCGGTAGTTTCACTGTACTTCTACCTCACGTGAACATTCAACCAGCTTCGCCGTTTTGAGATACTAGTTCACAGGGTTTCTGTGTAATAATAATCTGCCATTTATGAAAGTTACTTATCTCAATGGACTTCCCCATTTGCAGCCCATAGCTTCGCTAGGATGTCTGCTCCGCTTCCATACTTCCGTTACCGCGTCAAGTCCCACAACGCCACCCAGTAGAATCCAAGTTTGCGGTGGGTAGTGGGCATAATGCTCCGACTAATCAGTATATATATATGTCCTAGCAGATGGCAATGAGAACGCAGCAAGTCAATTTTCTACTAGATGTAACCCTCGGAGGCAGTAACCTTGTGCAAGAACATTGGTACGACTCAACGTTTGTGAGAGACAAGCTGGTTTGAGAACAAAGTTGTAGGTAGTGAAAGACCACACGACGTATAAACGCCTAAGCTTGAACAACGGAGTTCTTCGTACTGTGCATCAAACCTCACGAACTAGTACAAAGAGAATTGTGAGAAGCGAGGGCGTAATTGACATGATGATAAGGAACATTCTGCATGAAATTTCCTGGCTGATTAAAACTGCGTGCCGGACCGGGACTCGAAATCGGGACCTTTGCCTTTCGCGGGCGAGTGCTCCACTTACTGAGCAACCCAAGCACGACTCACGCCCCGTCCTCACAGCTTTACTTCTGCCAGTAGGAGACGAGGTACTGGCATTGTGAAAATGGCTATGCCGGACGCACACTGTAATCTTACTAGCAGTGCGCTCCGTCCGGGAAGGACCCATCAACCCGATCCCCTATACCGCCCTCCGTGTCATACACATACACAATGCTGTTGCTATACAGGGTGTTACAAAAACGTACGGCCAAACTTTCAGGAAACATTCCTCACACACAAAGAAAGAAAATATGTTATGTGGACATGTGTCCGGAAACGCTTACTTTCCATGTTAGAGCTCATTTTATTACTTCTCTTCAAATCACATTAATCAGGGAATGGAAACACACAGCAACAGAACGTACCACCGTGACTTCAAACACTTTGTTACAGGAAATGTTCAAAATGTCCTCCGTTAGCGAGGATACATGCATCCACCCTCCGTCGCATGGAATACCTGATGCGCTGATGCAGCCCTGGAGAATGGCGTATTGTGTCACAGCCGTCCACAATACGAGCACGAAGAGTCTCTACATTTGGTTCAAATGGCTCTGAGCACTATGGGACTTAACTTCTGAGGTCATCAGTCCCCTAGACTTAGAACTACTTAAACCTAACTAACCTAAGGACATCACACACATCCATGCCCGAGGCAGGATTCGAACCTGCGACCGTAGCGATCTTGCGGTTCCAGATTGTAGCGCCTAGAACCGAACCGCCACTCCGGCCGGCTCTACATTTGGTACCGGGGTTGCGTAGACAAGAGCTTTCAAATGCCCCCATAAATGAAAGTCAAGAGGGTTGAGGTCAGGAGAGCGTGGACGCCATGGAATTGGCCCGCCTCTACCAATCCATCGGTCACCGAATCTGTTGTTGAGAAGCGTACGAACACTTCGACTGAAATGTGCAGGAGCTCCATTGTGCATGAACCACATGTTGTTTCGTACTTGTAAAGGCACATGTTCTAGCAGCACAGGTAGAGTATCCCGTATGAAATCATGGCTGTGAATAGAGTAAGTACAGTACATACTGACGAAACTAAAATGAGCTCTAATATGGAAAGTAAGCGTTTCCGGACACATGTCCACGTAACATCTTTTCTTTATCTGTGTGTGAGGAATGTTTCCTGAAAGTTTGGCCGTACCTTTTTGTAACACCCTGTATACAGTAATTCTAATAAAAATGATAACAATGAAAGATTTTGTAGCAGGACGTGACGTAGAAGCTCGCACTAGTCGTTGCGGAAGAGTCGGGCAGTGAGGAGCGGCGACGTGAACGGTGAAGTCCTGGTGGTGGGGGCCGGATATTAGCATCCGCCTGTCAAGACGGCCATTACAAATTCAATTCAATTCATTCCGAGTCGATGCGGCGAGGCCGAACAAACAGGCAGGCAGCCGCCTAGAGCCGGCCGGCACCTGTTCGATTTGCCACAGCAGGGACGGCGCGCTACACGTGGATCCCACGCGCCGCCGGGTCATGGCCTGCTGCGCTGCGCTGGGAATTGACCGACGCCGACGCCGCCCCCGCCGCTGCCGCCGCGGCGCCGTGTCGCGCCAATCAGCAGCGGACCCGGCGCGCTCCCCAGGCGGCCGTAACGCCGCCTCGTCACGGCGCTACACGACACACCACTGTGCGCCGACGACTATTAGTCCGAATGTGGTCGCGGCGCGCGCCGCGCCGAGCCGCGCCCGCTGTCTCTTTCACTAAGTCATCGTCCCGGCGCACACGACTCTGCCATCCCTCCCCGTCCAACAAAAAAAAAATGGTTCAAATGGCTCTAAGCA
Source organism: Schistocerca piceifrons (assembly GCF_021461385.2). Taxonomy (NCBI): domain Eukaryota; kingdom Metazoa; phylum Arthropoda; class Insecta; order Orthoptera; family Acrididae; genus Schistocerca; species Schistocerca piceifrons. Next base: position 104,111,816 of record NC_060140.1, on the reverse strand, counting down.
CTATGGGACTTAACATCTGAGGTCATCAGTCCCCTAGACTTAGAACTACTTAAACCTAAGTAACCTAAGGACATCACACATCCATGCCCGAGGCAGGATTCGAACCTGCGACCGTAGCAGCAGCGCGGTTCCGGACTGAAGCGCCTAGAACCGCTCGGCCACAGCGGCCGGCCCCGTCCAACATCCTTGGTACACACGGCGTTCTCCAACTGTCACTAATAACTGGTTTAACGAGCGAGTCAATAGGCGACCGTTTTTATCAAATACACCACGCTTCATAAGTCCATTAAACTAATAAATACATCTAACCTAAATTACTGATAAAATTTCCTCGGGCTTCCAGCCACGTCCACTGGTTTAAAATGCACGAGCTTTCGGCCGAGCTCTCCTCGGCCATTACCAAGTGGTGACTGTCGAATGACTGCTGCTGCCGTCCCTATATAGCCGCGCTGTCTTCAGTGACGTCACTCGTGCTCGTTCCAGCGCCATAATGGTAATGTTTTCATTTGTATCCGTTATAACTATCCGGACTGTTATGCCGTGGTCGGTTGATGAATTCTGTGTCAGTTCCCAACGTTTCGTCCCCGTCTGCGGAGGACATCTTCACGGGGTCTGTAGCACGATGCGTCCAACACACCCACTAGCTCGCTACTGACTGCTGATAAATTCCGTTTCCGCGCGCTCCCGCGCCGAGGCGTGACGTCACGCATTTTGAAAACGTCAATGCAATTGGCCGCTGCCCACTGCCGTCGATCGCCGTTGCCATCAGCCAGTGGTGGACGGGTGGTACACACCTTCTTCGACACCGGCATCGACACACCGTTTAATTTCACGCCCACCTCCTTTTAACTGAAATTATTAGGGTGTTTGGCGATTTAGATTGCCTCCCTGTAGAGCCTTTCGTAATATCCGCTTGTGGCCGCTAGTACTTGCGTCTCCTCGAAACGAGTATGGTGGTTACCTGGCTGGAAACCATGCTCCGCAACAGCGGATCGTTCCGTTTCTCCGCTTCTACAATTGCCCTTGTGCTCTTCCAAACGTTTTGAAACAGTTCTTTTAGTGGTACCCATGTTTTCATTGCACGCTTGCCGCCCGCTTCAACTTTCCGATGGTTGGGTTTCAAGCTCTGCTTAGCTGCAGACCTCCTTCTTCATTGAGGGTGTTGTCAGAAATGTTTAACTAGATCGCTTCTTTTATAACACTGTCCAAAAAACTAGTGGCCGGCGTAATAATGAAAAATTTTTTGAGTATATTGGGTGATCAAAATGTCAGTATAAATTTGAAAACTTAATAAACCACGGAATAATGTAGATAGAGAGGTAAAAATTGGCACACATGCTTGGAATGACATGAGGTTTTATTAGAACAAAAAAAAGAACAAAGTTCACAAAATGTCCGACGGATGGCGCTGGACAGCAAAACTGCTACCGTGACGGGTGAGAGGTACGCCGATATGTTACAGAATCGCATCATCCCCAGCCTGACTGATAAACACCTGCTGGAACGTACGATGTTTATGCAGGATGGCGCTCCACCCCATATTGCTAGACGCAGGAAAGATCTCTTGCGCGCGTCGTTTGGTGATGATCGTGTGCTCAGCCGCCACTTTCGTCATGCTTGGCCTCCCAGGTCCCCAGACCTCAGTCTGCGCGATTGTTGGCTTTGGGGTTACCTGAAGTCGCAAGTGTATCGTGATCGACCGACATCTCTAGGGATGCAGAAAGACAACATCCGACGCCAATGCCTCACCATAACTCCGGACATGGTTTACAGTGCTGTTCACAACATTATTCCTCGACTACAGCTATTTTTGAGGAATGATAGTGGACATATTGAGCATTTCGTGTAAAGAACACCATCTTTGCTTTGTCTTACTTTGTCATGCTAATTATTTCTATTCTGTTCAGGTGAAGCGCCATCTGTCGGACATTTCTTGAGTTTTCAAATTTATACTGACTTTTTGATCACCCGGTATATCGCCGCGAAACTATGCATTTGTATAATCTAAATTAATTTCCATCGAGAAATTTAGGTACGACTGTTGATAAAGTTAATGTCACTGCTCAAATTCCACGCTAATTTCTTCTTCTGAAAGATTACTTAACTCAGTACTTGATAGTCTCTTTGAATGCACGTTGAGTGAAGCGTGCTGCAGCAGAGACGGCAGAGCCAGTGTGGGGCCATTAATCCCGAGGGGGCCACAGGTCTTTCTCAGAAAATGGCACAATTCGATTTTGCAATTACTGAAGTAACATCATTTACCCTCTCACGCGGTAAATTTCCATTGTGTGTCCCGCTCTCCTTGCGGGCGCTTTCCTTTTCTGTCTAACAGTGTATATGAAAATGCCGTGTGGCTAGGGCCACCCGTCGGGCAGACCGTTAGCCTAGTCCTTTTCGAGTTGACGCAACGTCGGCAACTTGCGTGACGATGGGGATGAAATGATGATGATAAGGACAACACAACACCCAGTCCCTGAGAGGAGATAATCTCCAACCCAGTCGGGAATCGAATCCGAGCCGTTAGGTATGGCATTCCGTCGCGCTGACAGCTCAGCTACCAGGGGCGGACAGAGAGTATATGGTGAGTGTGCTCTGATTGGACTACTTCTCATTTGTTTCTTTCTTATCTGACAGACTTGTGATGGTAGCTTAAGCCAAAAGGCGTTAAGTTTTCAATTCATAAAATTAAAAAAGCGATCAAAGATGATATAACTATTTTGTTAATTACATTAACTACAACTTTCTTGAGCCCATATTATCATCAGTGCCGTTTGTTCAGTACGGTGTTCCAAATACAAATCGCAACTATCAGGGATCTTAACACAGATAATGGTAAGCGATTAGGAGACGGTGATGTTCCTGAACGAAACCTACATCCTATTTTGTTACGCTGATGCTAACCACATGAACAGAAGATACTCGTTTGCTTGTCACCTAGCTAAATGTGAAGATAGAATGAGAGCTTTTTATATATAAAAAAAATCGGTAGACTGCTACACCTCGCCAACGAATCAATAGGTTTCACACCTTCACTACGCAAAAACCGAATAACAGAACGCTGTTCTTCCCTGGTGCAAGTCGCAAGAGGGGCGACCATCTTTACACTCATAACGCGACGGTATGTGTGCATCTGCACTATGCTGCCACCCACAGGCTATTCTGCACGCTGTTTGTAGCACGCTTACCAACTTACAGGATAACGGCGCGAAATTTCGATTTGTTATTACAAATTTAGGTTTTCAGTTGACTCACCGTCGTATTTCTTTGTACTCAGGTCTCAACCTTGTTGTTGCGATATTCATAAACAGAGTATATTCGTATATTCAAGGTTTCTCTGAACACTTTTTGTTGATCTTCTTTCAAACTGTGAACGCTGTTTCGTTTTTGAACTTGCCGACAGTTCAATCCATAATTTTAAGGGTGTTCGGAAAGTTCTATTACAAAATTGTTCAAATGGCTCTGAGCACTATAGGACTTAACATCTGCGGACATCAGTCCTCTAGAACTTAGAACTACTTAAACCTGACTAACCTAAGGACATCACACACATCCATGCCCGAGGCAGGATTCGAACCTGCGACCCTAGCGGTCGCGCGGTTCCAGACTGCAGCGCCTAGAAGCGCTCGGCCACACCGGCCGGCAGTTCTATTACAAACTTGTAGGACTTGTAGAGAGAAAGAGTACAGTACATAATATTCTGAACAGGAACCCAAGTCCAGAAACGTATTGTTTCGGTTCTACGACGGTTTCAGTTCAGATGTTTAACTCATCCACTTCTGCTTGGGGAACTGAATTAGACGTGACGCAGCGTACTTATTAGGTAACAATTTGAAAGGAAACATAACGAAACATCCATTATCACTTAAGCACATTTGTTTCTATTAACACTTAAACATTACGTCTTTACAATATTCCAAAACAAGAAACAACCCAGCGTACTGCACGTACAGAACACTACTGATGCATTACGAAAGCTGCTCGATGTGGCGACCACCAACATAGTTACAGTGTAATGTACAGTGCTACACACTCTATATCTCACCTGCTGTCTCTTCAGTTTCTGGCGCAGCTGCCAGAACTTGACAGGAGATGTTTCTGTATCTCTACAGGTGTCTAGTAAATTAAACTTCGCATACATGTGACATCAGGTGACCGTCTGACATACTATAGTACACGTCATTCTGTGTGCCCTACTGCATACCTGAACAAGCAACTCGGAGCCTTTTCTCTTTTCCTCAGCAGACCTGGACGCGTTACACATCAGAATTGAAACCGTCGTATAACGGAACGGTAAATTTCCGGACATGGGTTCCTATTGAAAATGTTACGTATTCACTCACCCCTACAAGTCTTAGAAGTTCGTAACGAGTATTTCCGAACACTCTGTATTGCGTCGGCTCTCTGCCTTTAGCAGGGCGTTACGAATGTTGAAGGGCTTTGGTCTCGGTAACACTCATTGTTATACAGGCCAATACAAAGGAACGAAAGTCTGTAAAGGAGGAGGAATGGAATGGGGCGCAGCGGAAGGGGAAGGTAGCCGTGTTCTTGGCCCTCCGCGGTCCTCATTAACTGAGGCAACAATATCAGTTTCTCCGCCAGCTGAGGGCCTCTTCCTACCACCGTCCGACCGCCACTCCGCACGCGTTCGCTGCCTGCTGCCGTTTCGCTATTTTTTTTTTCCGCGAGCGACTCCTTTCGCGAAAGAATTGTTTTGTCGAGACACTAAAGATTTAACTCTGTTGGCCGATGAAAGAGACGGAACTTGTCCTCCTGACGATAAAGACATGGAGATAGCCGGCGGCGAGGTTTGGAGGCGGAGACAAAAGCCCATTGTGCTGCCACTGGCGGAGCAGGCGGCGGCGGAGTAGAAACGCCACCGTGTCCCACTTGCCAGCCTCACTCCAGCAGGAATGTAAAGATGTTCCTCCTGGACAAGCTCTCCAAAGTAAAAACGAGAAACACAACCAGATGCCACTACCATTAACGGGCGCGGGGAACAATGGCCTTACGTCGTATTGTTGTCGCTGCAGGAGATGAGTCTCCCACACTCAGGCAAACCTCATATAAGAATGCTTACACATTAGTCAATAAAATATCTGAATACGGAGTCCAGTATTTATTTATTTCGAGAGCTGTGTTACGATGCTTGTACGAAATTTGCTTGAGTAGTTAATCTCCTGAAGTATCTTTCATTTCTCATGCTGAATAGTATTTAAAGGCATTGTAGTTGAAGCTGACTGAAAAAACTTTAATACATCTCCCATACACGTCGTTCGGTTGATAAGCTAAACAGAATTTCACAGCACTGTAGTTGAGGCAGTCAGAAATAACAGTAATACATCATCTCCATCCTCGGGCAACACCTCTTTCACTAGTATTCACACACCTCTTTCACTAGTATTCACTAGCACACCAAACCTTCCTAAAAGCATGTACGACACCTACAACCGTGTTCCAGAATTGTGTGTATGGTGTACCAGCATCGTTTCACCGCGCCGGCCGGAGTGGCGAGCGGTTCTAGGCGCTTCAGTCTGGAGCCGCGCGACCGCTGCGGTCGGAGGTTCGAATCCTGCCTCGGGCATGGATGTGTGTGATGTCCTTCGGTTAGTTAGGTTTAAGTAGTTCTAAGTTCTAGGGGACTGATGACCTCAGCAGTTAAGTCCCACAGTGCTCAGAGCCATTTTTCGTTTCACTGCCTTCTTATCCGAACTGCGGATAGCACACGGGAAGAAATGTCAGCACAATTCCATAATAGCAAAAACTTCTGTAATTATATTATCGTCGTTATTACGTGAGATGTATACGGGGGAAAACGAAGTTTCTTAGCTCGTCCAAGAACTTGTACTGATATATTTATTTAAAGGCCCATACTGGGAAGTCTAATTAGTGTTGATTTACTAACTGTAAAATAATAACGCCTGAGCTTCACAGTTGCTGCGCCAACTGCACGAACGTAAATACACTGAACTGCAGTCATCTTATTTGCATTAAGCGTTCTGTTCTGGTCCTCAGCTAATTAATTTCAGTTATGTTAACTGCTCTTTCGTCGCCTCTTGGTAGAACAACATAACTATAAATGAAAAAACAAAAGCGCGTATTTGTTTAAAAAAACGAATCAAAACATTAAATTAAGTATTACTATCGTCAAGACAAAATATGTAACATGTAATCGTAAACGCAGAAGGTATAATGGGAAGAACTTTCACACGACATCTAAGTCAAATTGCCATCTACTGTTTCTTCCATTAAATACACTTTTACTTTTAATTTAAAATACATCCACATCCATCTCTTTTGTTATCATTATGTAAGTTAGCAACAAGTTTAAACAAAAATGTCTATATGCATTTGTTTGCCTTTTTTAATTTATCCTTTTGTAAAATTTTCAACAAAAAAATACTACTAATAAAACTGAATTTGTATGATATAACATGTAAGGTCACACAATGTACGACCTGTTATATAATAACAGGCAGCAGGTCTTTACTTGAGAAATAAATAAATATAATTTCTTTTTAAAATGACATCATACTAGCCGTTGATTGTAAAAATTATTTATTTCACAATATTGCAACTTCAGTCTCAGCGCCATGTTCAAGTAGTACTGCAAAAGATTTTGCTTCAGCACATGTCACGCTTTAAAATCCTCCGACACGTATACATGTCATCGTCAAAAATGAGCCCTTTCACAATGTTACCATCCTTCATATAAATCACTACAAATCAGTGTTCTAACACACAGTTTACAATGACCTTAGTTCACAAGCCATTCTTTGCTAATCTTGCTAAGTAGGCCTACTAATTTTATTTTATTGGGACTCTTAATTTAAATTGTTATATAGGCACTGTTTACGAGATATTGTTAAAGTTATTCCCAGTTTTTGATGAACTTTCACCTTTTTAAATTGTGTTACCGTCCTACTGTCAAAGATGACATCTGCTGTGTGTTAGTGCCTCAATCTATATGAGTAACATCTTTTCGAATGTTGTTTACAAGTATTGTAACTTCTTTGATTACGATAGCCAGTTACAACCTGTAAGCCGAAAAATGGTTAACTAAATGAATAAACCTGTAGCACACACATAATATTGTGCTTTTCATTTATAATTTACATAACAAAAATACCAAAGGATTAATATCTTCTCATCAATATGATTACAATTAAAAAACTTAGTAAGCCTATTATACCGGGTGATTCCGCTACGAGATACCGGTATTGTAATTCTGTTTCCACCTAAATGAAGTGAAAAAAATCACAAAATGGCATATAGTCCCTCGTCATAATTATCTTAATTACAGAGAAATTAGTATGAACTTCGTTTGCTTAAATGGAACCATGGTAATTTCCGTTGGTAGCATCTTAGCGCTGAAACACGTTTCACTCATCAAAATCCATTTAGCAGTGCCAAAGAAATTACAATATTTAGAACTTACGATTAATTGTTTCGGACACTGCTCTTTTATGCGAAGTTCGTGTTGCTCTACGTAACTGTCGCGTCGGGATGACGCAGCTAAGAGAGTCTGCCTAAAAAAGCGGAATAGTGGAGGGAAGTTTAATTTCAAGGTGAAATGAGCACATTCGACTGTATGTGATTAGATCGACACACCAACCGGAAGGTAATGGGCGTAGCATCTAATGAAGACTCACGCGCTAACTACGGGAACAGTTACGCTCTTCTTTCTCGTAAAACCTTGAAAGTAAGGTAAACGTCAAATATTGAATGAATCTGTGGAGCAGGGAACTGAACAATAAAGATGTGGAGCCGGCCGAGGTGTCTGAGCGGTTCTAGGCGCTACAGTCTGGAACCGCGCGACCGCTACGGTCGCAGGTTCGAATCCTGCCTCGGGCATGGATGTGTGTGATGTCCTTAGGTTTGAGTAGTTCTGAGTTCTAGGGGACCGATGAGCTTAGAAGTCCCATAGTGCTCAGAGCCATTTGAACCATTTGAATAAAGACTGTGGACTACCAACTTCGCTCCATCAGTTTTTAATGTCAAGATACACGCACTGCAGTGTCCCAATAACAAGTTTTTGCATAATCCCTGAATTGTCATTCTTGCTGGGCACTGTCTGTCGGGATACCTTCGTGCGTGAAACTCAGCTGTTTTTTTCGCGTTCCCTCAGCGTTCTTAGTAAAGAAGCACTCGTAGTGTCCTTCGGTTTGTGAAAGCCATTTATTTTTTCAAACTGACCAGCGATACAGACAGAACGGATGTTACATTTAGTACTGAGACAGTGCAATACTGTTTCCTCCTTGTCCAAGGTCGCCTATTTCAAATGTTCAAATGTGTGTGAGGGACCAAACTGCAGAGGTCATCGGTCCCTAGACTTACACACTACTTAACGCAACCTACGTTAAGAACAACATACACAGCCATGGCCGAGGGAGGACGAACCTCCGGCGGAAGGGGCCAGAGCCTATTTCCTTACGTGGGTATGAAAATAGGAGCTTCCGCATAATACAGCCTCTGACTGTCAACAGATAATTGTCCGTTGTGGTTGCACCTACGGCACAGCTACCTATATCGCAAGATACAGACAGCCGGCGGCAACGTGCGTGGTTCATGAGACATCTAATTAACTGCGGGAAAGTCTACAATCGACTCACTGACGTGACATACGAGGTTTGTCCGGAAAATACGTATAAAAGTTGAATAATGTCTTTATGTTACAAGTTGCAGTCACCGCCAGGTGGGACTACTGCTGTAATCAATCCCATCAACGCTCAGTTCGAGTCAGAGCACTCTGCGTGAAGTTGGGAGTGTGCGGCAGCTTGTTGACAGTTACCCTTTTTCACCTGCCGTCGGCATGGAGCTCTCTTTGATTGAGGAACAGCGCGTCAACATCAAGTTTCTTGAAAAGCTAGGCAAGAATGGCCGTGAGATTTTTGAGTGTTTGAAACAGGTTTACGGAGACAATTATCTAAAGGAACCAACCGTGAACAAGTGGTTAAAAAGGTTCCGGGATGGCCGAGAAGAAGTGAACGATGAACCTCGCCCAGGACGCTCGTCGACAGCGAGATCCAATGCAAATGTTGAACGAATTCGGGCTTGTGTTCTTAAAGACCGCAGATTGACAGTCAGAATGATTGCTGACGAGCTGTCAATCCCCAAAACAATCGTTCACGAAATCCTGAGACAAAAACTTGAAATGAAGAAATTGTGTGCGAAAATTGTACCGAAGCTCTTGACGCCAGAACAGAAAGCAAAGAGGGTTGAGTGCTGTGAGGATTGGTTGGAAGCTGAAGAACGAGGGGACTTTCTCAACCGAGTCATCACTGGAGACGAGTCCTGGTTTTACGAATTCGATGTGGAGCTCAAATCTCAAAGCAAGAAATGGAAACTAGCAGGAGAACCGAGAACAAAAAAGGCGCGAAAATCATGGTCCAATGTGAGGACAATGTTGATTGTTTTCTTTGATTCTAGGGGCATTGTTCACAAGGAATTTGTCCCTCCCGGCCAGAGAGTGAACGGAAATTTTTACATTGAAGTTCTGCCACGTCTGAGAGCTCGTGTGGCCCGAGTTCGACCAGAGTTGGCAAAAGGGGGCAGGTGGATCCTTCAAAAATGGTTCAAATGGCTCTGAGTACTATGGGACTTAACATCTATGGTCATCAGTCCCCTAGAACTTAGAACTACTTAAACCTAACTATCCTAAGGACATCACACAACACCCAGTCATCACGAGGCAGAGAAAATCCCTGACCCCGCCGGGAATCGAACCCGGGAGCCCAGGAGCCTGGGCGCGGGCGCGGGAAGCGAGAACGCTACCGCACGACCACGAGCTGCGGACGTGGATCCTTCATCACGACAATGCGCCTGCTCACACGTCGCTCGTTGTGCGCGAGTTTATGGCCCGAAGCTCAATCACCGTGACAGACCACCCGCCTTATTCATCCGATTCAGCCCCATGTGACTTCTTCATGTTCCCGAAATGCAAAATGGTGCTTTGGGGGCGGCACTTGGGAGATGTGGAAGCCATCAAGGCGGAAACGACACGACAACTGAACATCACAACTGAAGAGTTTCAGCAATGTTATCAACAGTGGAAACGGCGTTGGCAGAAGTGTATCGCGTCTCAGGGCGAGTACTTTGAAGGAGACTATATTCTAATACCTGAATAAGTGTAAAATAAAGTTATTATTCAACTTTTATGCGTATTTTCCGGACAAACCTCGTATAAGTCCGATCGGCAAAGAGAACGTGGGTACGGGCCCGGGTCGCTGTCAAGTGGCTGGACGGCCTGGGCTACCGCAGCGCTTGTGCCCGTCAGTGCCACTCAGCCCCCTAGATTAAGTGCGCCGCCCTATTTCTTATTCTGTTTACGTTGGCCCCGCTCGTGCATTTATAATGAGCAGCTCTCCGGCCGGCCGGCCGGCGCGGCGTTAAGTGAAAGTGGAATTGTTTGAAGTGAGCCGCTTTCTTGGCGGCCGGCACGCGCTCTTGCCAAAATAAACTCGCCGCCTTTGCTTTTCGCCGGCGCACCTCGGCCCAGCCGGCTCGACTATGAAGCCGTCCGCGGCTGTTAGCATATCCTCGCTCCCATTGTGCGCTGCGGGTTTCATTTCGTATCGCCGCGTGAGCGGGACGAGGCCGGGCCAGCTAGTATGCGCCACCACTGTGCGCTGCAGGTTTCTGTTTAATTTCGTGGCGCCGCGGCTGAATTGTGGGACTGATTTATTTCGGGTTTTCTTGCGTTCGCAGCTCGGAATAATGGAATGAAGCGGAACACAGCGACTCTTCCCCACTCCCCCTAGCCCCCCCCCCCTCCCTCTCTCTCTCTCTCTCTCTCTCTCTCTCTCTCTCTCTCTCTCTCTCTCTCCGAGCAAATACTATTTTTCGCTCGTAAGCCGCCGACTGGCGTACGTTTCGCATCTGCAAGCAGACGAGCTTCCGAAACTGTTGTGGAGTTTGCTTGGCTGCCTGCCGCTTCCTGTATGCAGCTTACGAAATTTAAAGTGCTCCGCTCCGAGCATCGTCCGATCCCGTGGGGTTAGCACGGGAATAATGTGTGCTGCCGCATTCTCAACATGTGCATCCATTCATCCTGTCGCTTGGCCTAAATTCAGTTGAGGTTCATGCGGAAGCGTGCGGGCTACGATTTCTGTCTCTAAGTACACACCTTTTTAGATGGACAATGCTTGCAAACTCCACGCAAAGATTTTATTTTTATTTGAATATCCGTCGGCGCCGAGATCACTGCAAGTCGGACACTAGACTGGGTCAGTCAGAAAATTGGATGATATGGCGCCTTGTCAAGGTCCGTGCGGCTCCCCCCGTCCGAAGTTCGAGTCCTCCCTTGGGCAATGTCTGTGTTGTCCGTAGCGTACGATAGTTTAAATTACATTAAGTAGTGTGTAGGCTTAGGGACCGATGACCTCAGCAGTTTGGTCGCATAAGACCTTACCACAAATTTCCAAAATTTGATATGGTTCGTAGAAAAGACGGCTCCGTGGGTCACAGTGTATTTCGGAAACTGATGTGTTCCTGAGAGCATCAAGCTGTCCTCGCGCATCCCAGCACAGCGGTGTATCACGGAGGGCTCGAGCTAACTTCGATACGGAGAGCTTGTAAGGAGAGCTTAGAAAATTCTGGTCTGTGTTCGTCCATTTCAGAATGGGTACTGCGGTAAGCAGACTCGAAATGCATTTCGACCAACACGTGTCAGACCTCAAGACACGCTGAAAGGAAAGGAAAACTCCACTAGAATGGTTTTCCTACCATATGTTGGTAGTGTGTACTTCATGATCGGCAAGCTCTTCAACCAAAACTCTGGCTCGAGTACAAATGATGTTTTCCGTAAAGGACGACCGTAAATCTAAGGTAACCAAGAACATACGAGACCCGTGTCAGTCTGGTTATTACTGCTCTGATCAGACGTGTTGCAGTTTTCGAAGGAGATTAGCATTCCATGCGCCCACGTTGCTACAAGAGGAATATACAGAAGAGTGGAAAAGAAAATTGAAGATCTGTTAGATGACGTCAGTCTGGCTTTATGAAAGGTAATGGCACGGAGAGGCAGCTCTAACGTTGCGTCTCGTAATGGGAGCAAGACGAGAGAAGGATCAGGATACGTTCATACAATTTGTTGACCTAGAAAAGGCGTCCGACAATGTGAAACTGTGCAATATGCTCGAATTCTCAGAAAAATACTGTTCGGACTTCTGATAAAATCATGATAAAGTTATAAGGAAAAAAGGACAATACAATATGTACAGGAAACAAGAGGTAACAATAAGAATGGAGGACCAAGAACTAAGTTCTCGGATTAGGAAGTGCGTAAGAGAGCGATGTAGCCTTTCGCCCCTACTGTTCAGTTTATATATCGAGGAAGGAATGACGGAAATAAGATAAAGGTTCAAGACTGGGATTAAGACACAGGGTGAAAGGACATCAAATGACAAGACTACAGATTGAGAGTGTGCCGAAGAAAGACAGAAGTAATGACGAGCAGCAGAAATGAAATTACTCATAAACTTAACAACAAATAGGGGTTCACGAAGTAGACGAAGTTAAAGGATTGCTACATTGGAAGTAAAACAACACGTAACGGACTGACATAAAAAGTAGAGTAGCGCCCAGTATCAAACGTAGGCCTCAACTTGCGGAAGAAATTTCTGAGAACGTACGTTTGGAGACAGTATTGTGGTTAGCCACGGACTGTGTAAAGGGTGAACACTGTGGAGACAGACAGAGGAAGGAATACATCCAGCAAATAATTGAGAACGTAGGGTGTAAATGCTTCTCTGAAATGAAGAGGCTGTCATAAAGGAGGAATTCGTGGCGGTCGGCATCAAACCAGTCAGGAGACTGATGACGCGAAAAAGTCGACTTAATTAACAGTGACGGAGGTTTTCAATTCAGGAAAGCATGGGAGTCGACACCCTGGCGGCACCACGGCATCGTCGGCCGCAGACAAACGAATTCAGCGAGATAACATCAATAGGGAGTCGAAGCCAGGACGGCTAAGCCGGGCAACAACCTGTCAGCAGCAGAGTTTTGCCGTGTCGAGCATGCGGCTATCCTCGCCGACAGAGGGCTCTGTGTGACAACGACCCCTGCGATGACAAAGTCCCGCCACTCGGCACCTGAGCTTTTCCAGGGTACCGATGTATAAATTGGCGAGCCGCGACAGACAGCCACAGTTGCACCTGTAAATGACGACTAGCTGCCTTATGGAGGTATTGCGCGGGGTAGACAATACGATCCGGTGCTATGCCAGAGAAAGTTTCAAGCACGTATTACGTTCGGAAAGCCTCAAACAGCATATGGCGAATAAAGGCGGCTGTTTCCTTTTTCAGGCATTCGTCGTACTGGAATCGGGGACTGTGAGCAAAATCTATATCTGCAAGCCTGGAGCCGCGCGGTCTAGGGCACCTTGCCACGGTTCGAGTCGTCCCTCGGGCGTGCGTGTGTGTGTGTGTGTGTGTGTGTGTGTGTGTGTGTGTGTGTGTGTGTGTTTTTTGCCCTTAGCATAAGTTATATTAAGTAGTGTGTAAGCCAAGGGATCGATGACCTCAGCAGTTTGGTCCCATAGGAACGTACCACAAATTTCCAAATTTGAAAGCCTGGACGGGGAACCGAATTCCGCCCCTCACGAATGTGAGGAGTTCCGCATCTTACGAACTGACCCTCCTTCTTCTGTTGGCTAGCATTTAATAAGTGTTCAACATTCTGGAAAAATTTCCGAGGGGATATATTGTCATAAAGAAATAATTTAATGATGTTACAGTGTTCTATTTTTCCTATTTCATGGATATACTCACAACTTGAGTGCAGATCAAACTGACGCTTGAGTTACTTTATTGGGTAACATGCCAAACGTGCTGTCTCTGTGGAAGGCGAAAAACCGTGATCTCGTTCCTACTTTTTCTTAGTTGCTAATGGATTAAAAAAACAAAAAAGCCACGAGCGCCCGCAGCAAATTATCTTGGGAAGGAGGAGGGGAGTAAATTATCATTTTTTTATATAAATGACTTGGTCAGTTTCGAGACGTGTCATGCCACAACAACTACATTTTATAAGTGACACAAAAAAACTTATTAAATCCTTTAGAACTTCTCCCCTCGACAACTATGCCATTAGAGGCGGAGCACAAGCTCTAGAACTGATGGTTACCCACTCAGTTCTAGAAGTGTATGAGAATTCAGTAATGAACAAAAGCTCTGAACTTCAGATTCCAAGGGAAAGGGACAAATGTCCCGTCTATTGCGAACGGGCTATGTGTAGCACAGTGGTTCTTTTTTTCCGTGACAGTAATGCGAGGAGATCAGAGGTAAGCGATAGACATGCAAGAAATCATTTTGAGAAGGAATCACTGACAATGTGATACTGTGGCTAGTGTGTGGGGCATTTCGAACCGTTTTACAAGCCAATTAATTTTGCTGAAAGTATTATTTAAAAAGAGAATAACACGTAAAACACAGGCCAGCTGTCCATGGACATTGTTACGTCTTAACGACGGACAAAAAAATGAGGATCACTCACGTAAAGTGTTGCAAATTAATAGTGTTATTCCTCAAGAATTTTTCTTTACCCACAGTTCAGTACAGAAAATGAAAACAAATACTGAGTGAGCTACAGCCGCCTAACCTGTTAAGTGTGGCAAGTGAACATGGCACAGCCGGCCGCTGTGGCCGAGCGGTTCTAGGCTCTTCAGTCCGGAACCGCGCCGCCGCTACGGTCGCAGGTTCGAATGCTGCCTCGGGTATGGATGTGTGTGGTGTCCTTAGGTTAGTTAGGTTTAAGTAGTTCTAAGTCTAGGGGACTGATGACCTCAGATGTTGTTAAGTCCCATAGTGCTTAGTGCCATTTGAACACGGCACATCTCATCTAAGTACCGCCTCATGAGCTGAATGTGTAAACAAGTCACAGGCAAAGAAAGGATTTTGTGGGTCAGTGAAAATGCTTAGTATACGTTAGCTGAAGCAGACTGGAGTTTTAGTACGTCGATAATAACGAAAATTGTATGAAACGACGCAGAGAGTTGCCTTTTCAGCGAAAGGAAAATGGTCTTACTTCACGCAGCTATTAAACTTTCGGAAATTAAAGAAGTTTCTCGCCTCAGACCATAAATTCCTTGTCAGGAAGACTAATAATCAAATGTCATTTTTAGGTAGGAAAAATACTGTTTTAGGACTGCAAACGTGCAAATCTTAATAACTGAAACTATTTAGTGCAATTAATTCCGTGCTGTATCACATTAACACTGTTGCAATGGCTTTTGTATTAATTTATTCGATACTTCGTTTTGCGAATAACTGCACAAATTTACATTCTAATATTCGACGCCTGGACCACGGAACCTGCTCTTAGTTGTGTTACAATATACGATCCGTTACCACATAATCCTTTCCTAGCATAACAAATATTTTGTCCTCTCAGCTAGCCGTGACACATTGATATTCAGACTTGTGTAATATGAAAGTCTTTCTTTTTAATTTTGATTCGTAAAATACAGAAACAGGAAAACGAAAAAAGTGCAGGCGACAGTGAAAGTCGACATTACATCGCATTTAGAGGATTGTCTTTGTGTGGGTTTCACATAGCGACACATGTACCTTTACGACTTCCATTTAATACACTATTAAAGCAGATAAACGACGCACAACGACGGAACTATCCGAATGGAACGGAAAAAGATAGGTATTTTGTACATGTACAGACAAATAAGTGATTACAATGTAAGAAAAATTGGATGGTTTATCCAAGAGAAAGAGCTTCACATACTGAGCAGGTGAATAACGCGTTGGTACACCCTTGCATTTATTAGGCTCGGAAGTCCTCTTACCAGTAAAATGTGAAAGCGACTCTCGTAGTAATGGATTAGTGCGACTGGAGCAGACGTGCAGGATGCCTCGCAGACGTACGTGTGACTCTTACCGTCAGATCAGTGAGTTTGAAAGAGAGCGCATTGTTGCCATATTGCCATGAGACAATGTGATGCATCCATCTGGGAAATTGCTGCTCGTGTGGCACAAAGCATTTCAGCAGTGCAACGGGTGTGTGCATAATGGTTCACGGAAGGCCGTAGAACAAGACGAGATGGGTCAGGTCGCACCACCCAGAACACCCCTCGAGAAGATGGACACCTACTCAGAATGGCATTACAGGACAGATCTGCGTCCTCCTCGGCTCTGGCACAACACTGGATCATTGTAACACATCGTACACAGTCAGTCGCCGTTTATCACGGCGTGGGTTACGCGCGCGTCGTCCACTCCTCCGCCTACCTTTGACGAATGTGCAGAAACGCGCTAGACGGCAATGATGTGAGGAACGATGACACTGGGGACGGGCATGGCACCAGACTATGTCTTCAGACGAATCGAGTTTCTGTTTGTTTGAAAATGATGACCGCATTTTGGTGCGCCGCAGACAGGGGGAGCGGCGTTACAGTGACAGCATTCGCACAAGACGTACTGCGTGAAGTCAAGGCCTTATGGTGTGGGATGCTAATGGGCACAACCTCAAGTCCAGTTGGCGCAGGTTCGAATCCTGCCTCGGGCATGGATGTGTGTGATGTCCTTAGGTTAGTTAGGTTTAAGTAATTCTAAGTTCTAGGGGACTGATGACCACAGAAGTTAAGTCCCATAGTGCTCAGAGCCATTTGAACCATTTGAACCAGTTGGCGCATGTCAGGGCATTGTGACCAGTGTGAACTACGTGAATGACATCCTACGACCTGTAGCCATTCCCTTTCTGCGCAACACCTTACAGGAGAGACCATTTTTCGGCAAGACAATGCACGACCTCACGTTGCTGCATGGACACATGCCTTCTTGGTGTACAGGATATCACCCTTTTGCCATGGCTCGCCAGATCACCAGACTGGTCGCCAGTCGAAAATGTGTGGGATATGGTGAAATGACGGGTGCAGCGCTGTGAGTCAATGCCTACCAGCACAGGTGAGCAGTGTAATGCAGCATGGACGACTGTACTACAGGACGCCATTCGCGCCTTATACGCGTCGATGCTATCGCGCATGGAACAAGTTATCAGGGCCCATGGCGGAACCTGTGTCTACTAGGCAACAGGACACATACTGAACTGAGGTGACTGAAAACGACAATCATTTCTGCAGAACATACTGTTGCAGCCACATGTAGTAACCATTGCTTCACGCAGTGGACAATGGCGAAACAGAGGCACGCCGGCGACCGAGACGTTGCGAAGTAGGCAAGCACAGATAGCCTTGCTGACGGCAGCAGTCTACCAACAGGCTGACGCAAGGACGCACACAGACCGATCGCCGAGCGAAGCCTGGAGAGTGCTGAGTAAGGGGAGGTGAGGCGAGCACGCTAAGGTACGCTGCAATATACTGCGGGAGTAATAACAAAAAGCTACCACCGAGGGTAAAAAAAACGTCCTCCTGCCGGATATAAATAGTGGAGCGCAGGCAGCAACAGATAGAAGCCATTAGGAAGCAGTTCGGATCTGAGGACGGCCGTGGTCCGTGTCTGAATGTTCAATCTTCGTAGGTGACGATTCCGGAAGTCTGTTCCAGCTCGCAGGAGTCATCCGTTCGCCGCCAGATGTCAACTGCAGCTCTGGAGGTCGGCCTCAGTTCGGTCGGCACCATGGCTGACTAACTATAGCGCCGCCGGGGACTGACGCCCGGACTTCACGGCAACCCGGCCCCACGGCGCGTGGTCCGACCATGACGGGAGCTGCGCACATCGCGACTGACGGCTTCCCAACCGCCGGTGCAGCAGGCGTCGGCAGCTGACCTCACGGCGACGCGGCTCCGTGGGCGTGCCCGTACTGGGGCGCCGAGCGGCGACGAGTTCATCTCTACCACAGGGCATCCTGGCTTCGGCGGAGCACTGGTGGCCTGAAGCTCCAGAGTGCGATCAGCGGCGCGCGTTGCGCGCATTGTCGGAGAATCTACACAGCAGCAGCCAGGCGGAGGGATCCGCAGGGCTGGGCAGCGACGACGAGGGAGAAATTGTAAAGAAAGTTCAATAAATAATGGTAAAACTCCACGCCGTCTCAGTCTTTGGCGCAGCTACTGTGTCTGCTGCTAATAAGTGGTGCAGAAGTCGTAACAATACTAATGTGAATATGAACATCCCATCTCTAACCGTTCAAGGAGTTCTGGTTTTTGAATACGAGTGTATATACAAAATAATATAACTCCTAATCGATCATTCATTGTACTGGCGTTGGTACATTATAATCGTCATGCCCAACAGTTGCTTACCTGGCGGCCATGGCGCGAGTCCGCGGCAATGCTTGCGAACTCGTGTAGCCGCTCTCCTTTCTACGCGCATAGAGTCCGCTTGCACCCGACAACGGACTCACGTGACGAGTTTCCAGTTAAATGGGCAGGGTAGGAGACCGGCAATTCCAGTCTACGAACACAAGGGGATGGCGACTTCGAGGCTGACGTCGTAAGATTCGCTGGCGAGTTCAGAGAGAGTGTACGGAGCTCGTTTCCTACTATGGAACGTCTTGGAGAGATCTCTGAACGTAAGCCCCAAGCCATTTATCATTGGGGAATTTGAGAAAAAAGTGCGTATGAGTATTATTCAAAAATACAAGACTGTAATTTACTATTTACTTTTATGTGTCTTACGCTTTATATGCGTCCACTAGATCTCGGGTGAGTGCTTCACGACTCAAACGTCTTTGATAATGTTTCAATTAACTGTACGTCACAACTTTTCAGTTCACTGCACTTAGGCTTCCTGCTAGGTTAACTGAGGCGTCGGGGAAACTGGAGAGGATAGCACTGAGTGGGATGTTGGGATAGGAATGTAATCGAAATTGCTGCTGTGAAATACTACAAAATATTTAAAAACAAAATACTTGCAGTTAAGTACACAACCCTCTCTTTCCTTAATTCTTTTTAGACCACTGAAGACTGCTAAGGTTATCAAGTGAAACACGTTAACTTAAAAACAATAACATTCACTCGCGAAAGACGATTAGTAGCTATTGTTATCTGCAAGATATATAGCGTTAAAATAGCAGCATAGCAAGAATGGCTGAAAATATTAACAATATGAATAAGTAGTGTAGCAGCATTTTTCTTGCGATAGTGTATTATCTTTATAAACATGTATCTACAAAAAAAGTGTTGTACATATCATTTAAGTCCTTTGTCAGATAATCCTACCTTTAATAATATCATTGTACGTATGAATTAATGAAATGTTTTAATTTTTATCTCATTTTATTATGGTTACTTGTCAATAACCAAGGAGTAAATGGTCTGTGAATGTCACTCTGGCCGGCCGCGGTGGCCAAGCGGTTCTAGGCGCTTCAGTCCGGAACCGCGCGACTGCTACGGTCGCAGGTTCGAATCCTGCCTCGGGCATGGATGTGTGTGATGTCCGTAGGTTAGTTAGGTTTAAGCAGTTCTAAGTTCTAGGGGACTGATGACCTCAGATGTTAAGTCCCATAGTGCTCAGAGCCATTTGAACCAATGTCGCTCTGTTTTGCCTCGTTGTCTATAGTGTGCAGTGGCGGAACGTAACCATCCTGAAAATTTAAAGCTTTAAGATACATAACATCGCACAAACTGTATATCCGTGTGCTTTACTCACATAATTATCCTGTTTGAAACAGCGTATTCATTTTTTGAATACCGGGAAGGTACCATGTTTCATACATACAGTATGCTGAAAATGGGCAAACGAGGACCTACCTTCACAACCTTTCAAGGGGTAGGGCGATTGTGCCTATCCACAAGCTCACGTGATTGAAAACATGGGTCTATCTTCACAGAAGCCACAAAACACTGTATCTCCTGGACGCCAAGTCTGTTACTTCGCTCTAGCGATTTTGTTTTATGTTCTCCAGTCCGTTTTCTCACAGTTACCAAACATGCCATTCTTCTGTATAGCGCAACAAGCTAAAAATTTCCCTCTGAAACAAACTTTCACCTGTCGGATCGGTGAAATGTAAAGAGCCCAGAAACCGATTTCCAGCGCCGTATTAACGCACGAATCACACGGTCTTTGCACCAAGTTCATACGGAGAGCTACACATAACGAGTCTTCTGCAATAGTGGAGCCACCAACCGCTCAAAAACGTACTCAATGAAGAGCTGAAAAGCGAGCGAATCGCTTTGGATTGTACAGTCGAATTCTGCGCTGAACAGAGAAATAATATCCATTGCTCGAGCATATTATCCGCTCAGACGGAGCAAACAAATCTGTGAACAAACAAACATGTGAAACATTTTTCTGTGGTTATGAAAGTGATGTTCTCGAAAAATGCAAAGAACGATTTTTAAAAAGTCAGCGATATTTTGCTATACCACACTCTGGGTGGTTTTTTTTGCACACTTGAGGCGTAATGGGCACTCACTTGTTAGTAGATAAAAATTTTAACACACTGCTTACATCCCTTTCTGGACAGAGTATGTGTGTGTGTGTGTGTGTGTGTGTGTGTGTGTGTGTGTGTGTGTGTGAGTGAGAGAGAGACAGTGAGAGGAAGGAAGGCACCCTTTGACTCTTTTCTTTTGACATTAACACAGTTTCTCTGCATGTTTCTCAAGCACTTTACCCAATCTTTCTGAAGCCGTCTCCGATTAGTATTGTAAGAGAGCAACTCCTCACAAATCACACTGCCTAATGTCCTCTAAATATAGGCGCATCATAACGTCCTGTTAAGCATTTTCGAAGAACATAAATTTTACGAACTAACTGTCCGAAATTTCGCCTCGGTAAATGGCGGAAAGCACCAAATCCCACAGTGTACTTTAAGAACAGCATTCATTCTGTGGTATAATTCAGACTGTGATGCCATACCAAAGTCAGAAATATGCATCGATAACACAGGCATCAGCGACGTCTCACTGCAATCCACTGCGACGAATGGGAGGCACACCTGACGATACGTCACATAGCACCGCAGCGCCACCACACAGGGGTAGATATAGAGCCGAGTATGCAGACCTAAAGCATCGACTGCACACAGAGCGGCGAAGCGCCACGGAACGGTATCAAGAAGGCGCTGACCCGCGCACCAATGGAACGAGCGGGCAGAGCCAAACCTCCAGGAAGCCAAGAGTTCAGCTCCTCTATCAACGCTGATTTAACCAGCCGCCTATCGCTGGTCACCCGGTTCGGTCGCAGTCTTCAAGAGCATCACTACTGAGTAACAGGAAGACAATACTTAGCCAGCGACTTCCGAGTAGTAATACACTGTCAAGTACTTACACATAGGAGACACAACAAGTTAAGTAACAGTTCACTTCTTTGTAGAAATAAAACGTTATACACTGAAGGGCTAAAGAAACTGGCATAGGCATACGTATTCAGACAGACATACACTCCTGGAAATGGAAAAAAGAACACATTGACACCGGTGTGTCAGACCCACCATACTTGCTCCGGACACTGCGAGAGGGCTGTACAAGCAATGATCACACGCACGGCACAGCGGACACACCAGGAACCGCGGTGTTGGCCGTCGAATGGCGCTAGCTGCGCAGCATTTGTGCACCGCCGCCGTCAGTGTCAGCCAGTTTGCCGTGGCATACGGAGCTCCATCACAGTCTTTAACTCTGGTAGCATGCCGCGACAGCGTGGACGTGAACCGTATGTGCAGTTGACGGACTTTGAGCGAGGGCGTATAGTGGGCATGCGGGAGGCCGGGTGGACGTACCGCCGAATTGCTCAACACGTGCGGCGTGAGGTCTCCACAGTACAACGATGTTGTCGCCAGTGGTCGGCGGAAGGTGCACGTGCCCGTCGATCTGGGACCGGACCGCAGCGACGCACGGATGCACGCCAAGACCGTAGGATCCTACGCAGTGCCGTAGGGGACCGCACCGCCACTTCCCAGCACATTAGGGACACTGTTGCTCCTGGGGTATCGGCGAGGACCATTCGCAACCGTCTCCATGAAGCTGGGCTACGGTCCCGCACACCGTTAGGCCGTCTTCCGCTCACGCCCCAACATCGTGCAGCCCGCCTCCAGTGGTGTCGCGACAGGCGTGAATGGAGGGACGAATGGAGACGTGTCGTCTTCAGCGATGAGAGTCGCTTCTGCCTTGGTGCCAATGTTGGTCGTATGCGTGTTTGGCGCCGTGCAGGTGAGCGCCACAATCAGGACTGCATACTACCGAGGCACACAGGGCCAACACCCGGCGTCATGGTGTGGGGAGCGATCTCCTACACTGGCCGTACACCACTGGTGATCGTCGAGGGGACACTGAATAGTGCACGGTACATCCAAACCGTCATCGAACCCATCGTTCTACCATTCCTAGACCGGCAAGGGAACTTGCTGTTCCAACAGGACAATGCACGTTCGCATGTATCCCGTGCCACCCAACGTGCTCTAGAAGGTGTAAGTCAACTACCCTGGCCAGCAAGATCTCCGGATCTGTCCCCCATTGAGCATGTTTGGGACTGGATGAAGCGTCGTCTCACGTGGTCTGCACGTCCAGCACGAACGCTGGTCCAACTGAGGCGCCAGGTGGAAATGGCATGGCAAGCCGTTCCACAGGACTACATCCAGCATCTCTACGATCGTCTCCATGGGAGAATAGCAGCCTGCATTGCTGCGAAAGGTGGATATACACTGCACTAGTGCCGACATTGTGCATGCTCTGTTGCCTGTGTCTGTGTGCCTGTGGTTCTGTCAGTGTGATCATGTGATGTATCTGACCCCAGGAATGTGTCAATAAAGTTTCCCCTTCCTGGGACAATGAATTCACGGTGTTCTTATTTCAATTTCCAGGAGTGTATGTAAACAGGAAGAATACGGCGCTGCGGTCGGCAACGCCTATAAGTGTCTTGCGCATTTGTTAGGTGCTACAATGGCAGGTTATCAAGATTTAAATGAGTTTCAACGTGGTGTAATAGACGGCAGACGAGCGGTGGGACACAGCATCTCCGAGGTAGCGATGACGTGGCAATTTTCCCGTACGACCATTTCACGAGTGTACCGTGATTATCAGGAATCAGATAAAACATCAAATCTCACAATCCGCTACGGCCGGAAAAAGATCCTGCAAGAACGGGAACAATGTGACAGAAGTGCAATCCTGCCGCAAGTTGCTGCAGATTTCATGCTCGGCCATCAGCAAGTGCCAGCGTGCGAACCAGTCAACAAAACATCATAAAAATGGGCTTTCGGAGCGGAAGGCCCACTCGTGTACCCTTGTTGACCGGAGGACACAAAGCTTTACGCCTCGCTTAGGCCAGTCAACGCCGAAATTGGACTGTTGATTACCGGAAACATGTTGCCTGGTCGGACGAGTCTCGTTTCAAATTGTATCGAGAGGATGGACGTGTATGGGTATGCAGACAACCTCCTGAATCCATGGACCCTGCATGTCAGCAGCGGACTGTTCAACCTGGTGGAGGCTCTGTAATGGTGTGCGGCGTGTGCAGTTGGAGTCATATAATACCCCTGACACGTTTAGATGCGACTGTGACAAGTGACACGTACGCAAGCATCCTGTCTGATCATCTGCATCCATTCATATCCGTTGTGAATTCCGACGAACTTGCGCTATTACAGCAGGACAATGCGAGATCCCACACATCCTGAATTGCTACAGAGTGGCTCTCTTCTGAGTTTAAACACTTCCGTTAGCCACCAAATTCCCCAGACATGAACATTATTGAGCATATCTGGGATGTCTTGCAATGTTTTTTGACAGCATTGCAGGATTCGGGGTTTCAGTTCCCTCCAGCCCTACTTCAGACGTTAGTGGAGTCCATGCCACGTCATGTTGCGGCACTTCTGCGTGCTCGCGGGGGCCCTACTCGATATTAGGCAGGTGTACCAGTTTCTGTGGCTCTTCAGTGTATTAATGAACGTGTTACGTAGAGATAATTTTGGATTCCCGCTAACGGCCACTGCAACTTCTCTCTCTCTCTCTCTTTCTCTCCCCTTGTTTGAGTCGGTGTTGACTCTCACAGTAGCCTACACAACATCGACCATCGACTCACTCAGTTCGTGACCTTGATGAAGTAGTCGGCATCATCTAGTTAGGAAAGCAGTCCTATTGAAGTCTCAGACGGAACTGTACTACTGTAAGTGTTGAATTTCTACTATAAGAGAACTACAAGAGAAGTGTCTGTAGTTGTGTGCATCAAGTGATGCTTTACTGTTCAAAGTCAGTGGTAAATATTCGACACACTCCTGTGGCAATGGACTGTATAAAGTTAGGTAAATCTTTTTATCGTTCATTAATACAGTCAATTAATAGATCATATGTTGTAGTTCGGATCAAACATCTCCAAGAGCAATCAAAGAACCCACTATTATGACCAGACGACTGTAGTTTGGTCAGGTCATAACATGTACCATAAAGTCATACCAATTACCATAACTGTGATTATCTGAAGTGCAGTAACTATAAAGTGTTATCACTGGATGATTACTGTTAGCGTCTGCATAGCCTGTCAAACTGTTATTACTCAGCCAGCAGTACTAGTCTCACTGAGCTATTTCCTAAGTCAGCTGGAAACTCGAGCACTTTCTGTTAGTTCAACTGGCCGAGAAAGCCAATGCGATAGCATGAAGTTGGATATAAGTACTGGCTATTGTGATGAATTTCTAAAGTAGTATCTGCAGCTCGTTGTCTAGTGGCTAACGGCATTGCCTCTACATCGCGTGGTTCCGGCGTCGATTCCCGGCAGGATCAGCGATTTTATTCACTGTCTTTGCTGTCCTAATCATTTCAACTCTACTTCATCGACGCGTAAGTCACCGAATTGGCGTCAAACAGAAATACTTGCACCAGACGGCAGAACAGCCTGTTAGGTCTCTGACTAACAATACCATATGATCATTGCATTTCTAAAATAATGTTACCTTTTTAAATCGCAAATATGGGCTGAATGACAGTACATACTGTAAGAAAAGGAACTAAAATACTGAAAGAGCAATGCACTTGTTATGTAAAGAAACCACACACTGCAAGAATTAGTAGTAAGCAAGATTTGCTAGAAGGAGCTACAAGTAGAGGAAGAAAATGCAGGAAAATCAGGTAGAACGATTCAGCATCAGCCTCAATACACGATAATTTACAAGGATACAGACATTGCGTTACTGGTTATGACCCCTGCCGAACGCACCGACACCGAAATAAATGGGTCTTCCCGTGATAAGTGGGCAAGTGTTGCTGTACGAACCTCAGAGGACGACCCTGACCTTAAAGTTGCGATGCAAAGCGTCTTCATCAGAACTATAAGGCTTTACAATATTCTACGGCACAGTAAGTTGTGCGAATTAGTACGCTGGCATGAGAAATGGCAGTGAAACGAAGGCTGCTTGCCTGTCAACGCATGTCTGGTACTGATCGGATGTCAACGATATTTAAGAGGAAACAACACTCTTAAATTGACAGCTGCCAAGCAACATTGAAGATAGTTACATCACATATTAACGACTATTGAGGCGGCAGCTGTAATCATGTGGATAGTACAGAGTGGTAAGGTTTATAGCAATCACTAGGTTAACTGTCAAATACATACATATTCATCTTAATTCTAAATATTACAGTAGTAACGATGAAAGAACGGTGAAGATAATGAATGATACCATCAAGGCAGTAAGCTCTTCACTCCCCAGTACCGGGTGAGCCCGTACAGGCTGCAAACGCTAATACTGCTGTGATGCATCAGTTTCTGTATTTGTTACAAGCACGAAATATAAAAGTTTATTTCTGTTACGACAGGTAGTTAGACTGAAAGAAAAATAAGAATTTTTCAGAAATATCTACCGTTTCATATAAAAGCCTACATTCCGCTTGAGAATGAAAAAATGATTTTGGAAACAGCCGTGGCTGAACCACTGTGATATATTTTCTCCCTGGGGTGCATCTCCTACAAGGTATGCAGGAGAACCGTTGAGCAGTTTAATAGGTTTTATTTATTTCTCGTTCGATCTGCCATATACATTTTACAAACAACAGATAAGATTAATATAAATCACAATAAACGTTTGGAACTTACAATGTGGAAACAAATTATATCAGTTATTACATTACAATTATGTCACGGAATCTACATTATTTCATTAAATGGAACAATAAATTGAAGACAATTAATTACACAGTAACATTAAGATTATGGAGCCATTTCCTGGCATTGTCCGTTAACTTGTGGAGCGACATCAGAGAACCGTCTCTGAAAGCATGAATGTTACAAACCACAAGATGGTCCATTGTATCTCGCCACAGTCACAACACGAATCGTCTGTATAGCCCCATTTGGTTGTTTGCTGTCTGCATCGTCCAACTCCCGTGCGGAACCTGTTTAGAGCCGACCAGTGTTTCCTGTTGAGATTGAAGCCTTCAACCCTTTTGGTTGGGTCGTGGATTAGGTGATGGTTTCCCACGACGCCTCCTCTCCGACCCTGCCATGCACTCTTCCATTCAGCATCGGGACCCTCTGTGCCCAATGTTCTGCTCCAGACGATAGGTTTCCTGGACTTGAGTCTCGTGGGTCCTCCCATGTATGGGTAGCCTCGGGTTTGCTTCAGTTTTTTTCTACTACGTCCTGGGTTGCTTTCTCTCTACGTATGGAAGCAGGAGCGATGTTTGCCAGCACCGGAAGCCACTCAACGGGGGTTGGCCTGAGAGTGCCGGTGACGGTTCTCGGAGTGGCATTCACTTTTTTGGCGTGCGGGCGTCTGCTCCCGACTGGGGCACAGTATTCTGCAGCGCTATTCACCAGTGCCAGTGCAGCAGTTCGTAGAGTGGTAGCATCACATCGCCAAGTGGTGCCTGCCAGTCTGTTGAGCAGGTTATATCTCGTCTTTAGCTTTTGGGCAGTATCAGTTAGGTGTTGTCTGAAAGTCATGCTGCGATCTAGCTTAAAACCGAGATGTTTTGGGAAACTCTCGTGGCTGACAGCTTTACCATTTATAACCAGGCGCAGTTCCCTTCTCGGTTCCTTGTTGTTCAGATGCATGACTGTCCTTACTGTTTTTGTCACATTGATTTTTAGATGCCATGTGTCATAGTATTTTTTCAGTGTAGCTACATCTTCATTTGGTGTTGACTCTAGGTTTTCAAACTAGTTACTTTGCGCTGTAATAGCTAAATCATCTGCGTAGGCAAATTTACGTGAGCGCAGATCAGGCGAGTCTGCTATACAGATGTTGAAGAGCCAGGGAGCCAAGACTGATCCTTGCGGAAGACCATTTTTTAGGGTATGGCACTTGCTGGTTTCACCATTTAATTTGACCCTGAACTTCCTTTCTCTCAGCACGTTGTTCATTAGCTTCAACGTTGTTTTGCAGTTTAATAGGTAAAGGGAGAGGTACTGACACATTGAAGCTGTGAGGTTATCTACGACGCATGCCTCAACAGCTCTGAAAGTAATGGCGACAGTGCAAAGCGAAAGGAAGTTTAAGCTTCGTGTTGAGCATTCGTTACTTCTCTCTTCAATTAAGTATGGGAGCTATTTTACAGAAGAGCAGGAATTATCGTCCGAGTATGCGACGAAATATTGTGTGAGAATAAAAAAACATTTATACCACAGAAAGGAATAGCATAACTTGGCGACCGTGACAGGACTTCGATTCTTCATACTTCCTCCTTCAAACTTCCACTCAACTTCTAGCAAATATTAATTAGAGAATATAATACGGCGTACAAGTGCCGCAGCTGAACTAGTGCAAAACTTAAGTGTAACACAGTGAATCCTTACATCAAATAAAGTGACTCTTCCGTCTGCAAATTTGATGCCCTATGTGATAATTGAAGGTAACCTCGGCGTCAGCGATCTTCCTCTTCAAGAGCAGCATCACTTACTGGCGACAAGATCGCAATACGTCGTTCTAATTATTTATGAATTTGAACGGACTGATTACTGTCGCGGTCAGGAGCGCTGCGATAATATAAGGGCTTCGAGTGACGTCGAGTGATTGACCGAAACCGCCCGCCAATGTAGCGTCGCCATAAAACCGCAGAGCCGTTAAGGGACCTCCCACTGACTCGCAATTAAAGGAGACCCCCACCAACGCGTCCCCCGCGGCGTGATCCCCGCGGGCGTGCCAGTTTATTGCGACCCATTTGCCTCTCAAAGTGGGAGGTTAGCGTCTGCAATCACAGCCAACGCCGGCGCCGACGCCGTGGGCCTCCAGGCGCCGAGTTTCTGCCCAAACTTGGACCAGTGTGTTTTCCCTTTGTGTAGCGCCGGCGCAGGCTCCGTACTGTGCAGCAGAGAGTTTTCTCCCGCTCGCTGAGAACTTGAAACTGACATGTTGCCAAAACGAGAGCCACCACCCCTCTCATCGCTACACAAGAAACGACGACGACGCTAGCAAGAGTCACAAATCACCTGTCGTAATATCTGCGTCTAGTCGCCCCTGGATTCTTGGGGAGGGAAATGAAAGTCATTTATTCGCAGAATGAAGTTCTACTTGTGCACAGGACATTGTACGGGTATTTCCACGAACTTGACAGGCCCAAGCATTTCCGTGTACGTTATAGTGAACTGGGTATTACTTTCATTCTTCACCCTTTATCACTACACAGACGGTTGCAAAAACAGCATCAGACTTCCTCCAAAAGCTGTTGTTTAAGATGTCGCTAATGTCACCCCACGCCTTTGTCTTGTCTACTTAAGTTTGTAAGACAGCAGATCTAGCACACAGGATGACTCACGAGAAGGTCATTTCCTGGTCGCGCCTTTGATCTCCTGCTCTCACTACTGTATACACTGAAAAGAAGGAAGTAATCATACAATGAAGGCTTTCACGACCGGATGGTACTGTTGTTGATAATTCTTCCGGGTTATATGGCCGTGGTCCATGGAATTCTTCTATTCCTAACGTTTCGTCCAATACTACGTTGGACATCCTCAGAGGTATGGCTGGTCCTGCTGAGTCTTGCCGACTGACGAGTCGGGCGTAGGAGAGCGGTCCACATATTCCAGTCCACTTTTCAGATCTCGAAATCTTCTAGAAATTAGAGAGAGCAACATGGCTTATAATTATTGACTTTGCAAAAATGACAATTTTAACCCTGCGCCGACAAAACGAGGATGGCGACCCTTATTTTGACTCATCTGATAGAACAACAATGAAGAGGATTAATTCGGATCTGCCGATAAACATTTCTGAGAAAACCTGCTGAGCAAACGCATCGAGTCACGTGTCCTGCGCGCCGCACATTGCAAAGACAGTGGATTCTGGCCATGCTGATGGTGAGATATTGCACGAGCCCGCGGACACTCCATGGACCATAAGGAAGGTTCATTTCACAAGTTCATCAGTTCGCTATGCTTTTCATTAATAATAGATGTAACGCGAGTGAAAGAGGCCATTTAATACATTGATCTGTTATTTGTACTTCCGCACAGTTACTATACATTAGTTTGAAATACGTACACTCATAAAATTGTACAATTCTGCCGCTCTATCTGTTGGGGGAAACCACTATTTATTGCTATTAACGTTTTTGTTAAATGCAGTTCAGATAATTTGCGCGGCGCTATTACATAAATTAGCGCGTCTGCATCACGCTCTAAAAGCAGTAAATATTGTTTACTACACGTTACTGAATTGCCTATAAGCTATTCAATGCCAAGCATCCAATATTAATGAATATTACTCCTACGCGTCTCCCCCAAGGTACTCTCCATAGCACACAAAGAATAAAATGACGTCATCACGTTTCGCGGTCTCCGCCTGCGTCATCTTTTCTTCTATTGGATAACCTAACTCTCCTCTGCCTAGCGCAGTACTACTTTTTTTGACCCCCCTCGATAACGTCCAGTTTTACTGAAACGTGAAGAATTTCCACGGAACACTTAGTACCCGTAATAGCCAATTCGCTTCACACACTAACAACGGCAGAGACGTGGAAAACCTCATACTAGGTTCGACCACCAATCACAAGAGAGGAAATAAAATCTCTGAAAATGTTGATACCGCTAGGAAGAATCGAGATAATTTTGTATCTAGCTTTGTTATGGACTATGGAAAAAGGGATATGGAGAACGTCTGTACCACCATCTGTTGAAAAGTGTGTGAATCGTGGCGAAACGTAAACCACAGCTTATTACAAGGGCTAAAATGAGGCAGAGTGAAGTGCGCGTTCTACTCAAAATTACGAAGACATCAAAAACCGCGAAGACATTCTTTTCACTATCAGCCAGAACTACACTAAAACGAGATTTTTCTAAAACAGTAAGGGCAATATTTTGAGAAAAATTGGTGTTGGGTGACCATTATTTCTAGAAAACGTCTAAAGAGTACTTTTTCCTTCGACACGATTTGTAAGCGTGCAAGTAGCTTTTCGTGTACAATTGCGCGGAAAGCAACCGCCACTAGCTTCAGAATGAAATACTAGTGTATTTACCACAAAAGTATTAGTAACGTAAAGTTTTCGGTTAAGTCCCCATCTACGTGGGCTCACATTTGAGACATAGCCAACCTTAACAAGGAATATCATACTACTTTCCACTAATATGCAAAACTGCACTCGCCTCTGTAGTGGATTACGGAGGTTGTACAATTCGCCGCTACAGTTCTTCCAGTGTATCAATGGAGATGCTGTACACTTCACTTTCGAGAGGGTTGGAGTGCTTCTTGCCGAATTTCATGATACTAGGTCAACGGGAAGCACCCTACAGGATGTGATAAGTGAGTTTACGAGAGTCAAATTGCGCGACATAAATGACCGCACCTATTGATTGAAGGGACAACAGACGTGACGTAAATTAAAACTAGATACACCAACTAATTGCTGGCCGCAGTGGCCGCTCGGTTCTAGGCGCTGCAGTCCGGAACCGCGGAACTGCTACGGTCGCAGGTTCGAATCCTGCCTCGGGCATGGATGTGTGTGATGTCCTTAGGTTAGTTAGGTTTAAGTAGATCTAAGTTCTAGCGGACTGATGACCTCAGATGTTAAGTCACATAGTGCTCAGAGCCATTTCTGAACCAACTAATTCCTGAGAAGAAGGGCTCCTAACAGTCGGACAGACACACAGCAAATTGAGCCTGTAAAGGTTCCGTTTTCACAGATTGAGACTGGGCGGTCAAAAAATTGCACGTATCAGTGGAGAGAGAATTTCTCGAAGTTTGTGCTCGTAACACGCGCCATCGCGAAGTTGCTCTCGGGGACATGCGTATCAGAACTGGAGAGCAAATTATCCACTCGAATCGCACTGAATTAGTTCACGTCTGCAGATGCCAAGCAAACCAACAGATTTCGGGAGCAGCTGCTGTCGCCCCTTTCCAGGCAATTACTGTCAGTGGCTTCAATGAATTTCGCGCATCTATTGGCGTTGGCTGTGTTGCCAACGGAGCACATACTGAGCAACGTGAGTTTAAAACTTGGAGAGATTCTCTATCCACTGATGTGTGTGTGCTTTCTGTATGTCTCGTAGTTTTCGCACAGTCATCTTCTGGAAACCCGCAGGTAGGCTGTCTGTGAATAATCATATACGAGGGCTATTGGGAAAGTAAGGTCCGATAGGTCGCGAATTAGAAACGGCAGTGAAAATCCGATGAAGATTTGCACAAATGTTCTGGGCAGTGTCTCTAGTATGTATGTCGATCACGTCACGTCGCTCTTTACAGTTCTGAGCCCACAGTGACCAAGTAAAGATGCCTAGAACAGTAGTGTCTCCAGCTAAGTATGGATGCCCGCTGAGAGGTTTCGCCTGATTTCATGCAACCCAACACAACGAACCTGTCTCGCATTTCCTTCTTCATGACAATTCACGGCCGCGCACTGCAGGAGCATGGACGACGCCCCTGCAGTTTTTTGGATGGGAAGTGTTCCATCATCCACTGTACAGTCCGAACTAGGCTCCCTCTGATGTTCATCTCTGCTAACACGAACCGCTGCCTACGAAGACGCCATTTAGGCACAGACGAGCTGCCGCAGAGTGATGGTGGAAGCCACAGGCGGCTGCTTTCTGTGACGAGGGTATTGGAAAGTTGGTACAGCGCTACGGCAAATGTCTAAGTAGGAGCGGCGACTATGGAAGAAAGTACACTACTGCCCATTAAAATTGTTACACCACGAAGATGACGTGCTACAGTCGCGAAATTTAACCGACAGGAAGAAGATAAATGATTAGCTTTCCAAAGCATTCACACAAGGTTGGCGCCGGTTGCGACACCTACAACGTGATGACATGAGGAAAGTTTCGAACCGATTTCTCTTACACAAACAGCAGTTGACCGGCATTGCCTGGTGAAACGTTGATGTGATGACTCGTTTAAGGAGGAGAAATGCGTACCATCACGTTTCCGACATTGATAAAGGTCGGATTGTAGCCTATCGCGATTCCGGTTTATCGTATCGCGACATTGCTGCTCGCGTTGGTCGAGATCCAATGACTGTTAGCAGAATATGGAATCGGTGGGTTCAGGAGGGTAATACGGAACGCCGTGCTGGATCCCAAAGGCCTCGTATCACTAGCAGTCGAGATGACAGGCATCTTATCCGCATGGTTGTAACGGATTGTGCAGCCACGTCTCGATCCCTGAGTCAACAGATGGGGACGTTTGCAAGACAACAACCATCTGCACGAACAGCTCGACGACGTTTGCAGCAGCATGGACTATCAGCTCGGAGACCATGGCTGCGGTTACCCTTGACGCTGCATCATAGACAGCAGCTCCTGCGATGGTATACTCAACGACGAACCTGGGTGCACGAATGGCAAAACGTCATATTTCGGATGAATCCAGGTTCTGTTTACAGCATCATGATGGCATGGCGTCACCCGCCGTGATGATATGGGGTGCCATTGGTTACACGTCTCGGTCACCTCTTGTTCGCATAGACCAGGGCTTAACAACTGGCCGGTTTTGAGCGCGAGTACTCGCGTCTGCTCAGGCACGTGCTCGCGAGCAGGTGCAAGGTCGCGGAGTAGGGAGGGAGGGGAAATGCGCGCGCACGTTTGAATGTGATCTCGCGTTCTTAGCAGATTTAACTAGCCATCTGAATGCTTTGAACATTTCACTACAAGGTAAAGATCTGCTAATTACTCATTTCATAGATCGAATACGAGCTTTTAAAATGAAATTCACTTTGGGTGAGTCAGCTGGAAACAGGAAACCTAGCTCATTTTCCTAAATTATCATCCATGCAAGATGTTCACAAAGACTGTGAACGTTATACACATAGTTTAGTTGATCAGCGCTTTCAAGATCTGACAGCACTAGACAGTGATTCTGATCTGTTCTCTCCATATTCAGCTAATATTTAAGAGATTCGTCCTGAGCTGCAGCAAGAAATTATTGACCTGCAGTGTGACAGACAATACAGAGACAAATTTCAGAACAAGAAAAACATTTTGGAATTTTACACACACTTCCCTAAGGACAGATTTCCCCGTTTGCACAAACTAGCGGCTACAATAATATCAATGTTCGGTCCCACGTATGTTTGTGAACAACTGTTCTCTGCAATGAAATGTAACAAGACGCGCCTGAGAAACGCATTGTCTGATCGAAATTTAAACTGCACGCTGCGCCTAAAATGCACAAGAACAATTGCTCCGAACATAGACGTAAAAGTACAAGATAACCGAGAATCCCACACTTCAGTGACACCTTTTATTGTGTAACAGTTCACAAATTAATGCGAATGTAGAGGCATACACTAAGCTAATAAAATTATGTGGCATGTGTACATTCTCCTTTATTTGTTTCATTTGTCGCAGTAATAATTCGTGAGTGATATCCCTGCAGGTGGCCGCGGATTTACATTGACTGGCGGCAGCTGTTGTGTGCCCCACGTCACTTTCCCCACTCTCCGCTCTGGTCCGGTAGTGGGGGTAGCGTGCTCGCGCTGCTCCGTGCTCGCGCCTTGCTGCTCACAGCTTGCTCCGCGAGCACCTATGTTGTGAAGCCCTGGCATAGACGGCACTTTGAACAGTGGACGTTACATTTCAAATGTGTTACGACCCGTGGCTCTACCCTTCATTCGATCCCTGCGAAACCCTACATTTCAGCAGGATAACGCACGATCGTATGTTGCAGGTCCTGTACGTGCCTTTCTGGATACAGAAAATGTTCGACTGCTGTCCTGGCCAGCGCATTCTCCAGATCTCTCACCAATTGAAAACGTCTGGTAAATGGTGGCCTAGCAACTGGCTCGTGACAATACGCCAGTCACTACTCTTGACGAACTGTGGTATCGTGTTGAAGCTGCATGGGCAGCTGTACCTGTACACGCCATCCAAGCTCTTTTTGACTCAATGCCCAGGCGTATCAAGGCCGTTATTACGGCCAGAGGTGGTTGTTCTGGGTACTGATTTCTCAGGATCTATTAACCCAAATTGCGTGAAAATGTAATCACATGTCAGTTCTAGTATAATATATTTCTCCAATGAATATCCGTTTATCATCTGCATTTCTTCTTGGTGTAGCAATTTTAATGGCCAGTAGTGTATTTGGAACGTGTGGCAAACTACTGCGATTAAAACATTTTCGACTTTTCACTGTGGTTTCCATTTCGCGACGAATCGGGCCTTACTTTCCGAATAGCCATCGTACATAGTACTTTTGAATAGAGTCAATATTCTTGTTTTTGATCAGGACATTGTTGGGAGTTGTCGTTAATAGCTGACCCAGGTGTCGATCTCCGGAACACTGGGCACCTCCGTCCGCCCTTCTTAAGACTGCGGCCGCATACCCTACGGGTTTCGCATTCAGACGACGGCGCCCTTTGCGCTGAGCGACGCTGCGGCAGACGAAGCGGATTCTGGCAGCAGCAGTTGGCACACACTACCCTTGACGCGGGCCCGTTAAATCACCCCGCCGTATCGACACCCTAAACAAACTGCCGCCGCCGCCAAGATACATAACGCGACAGTGGGAGGACCGCCGCCAGCCGGGAAGGGCGCAATTACTAACTGCCGCCGGCGTGATATATTATAAACACTCGCCGACCTATTTCTCTACTCTTATTTTCAATAAAACGCGTGACAAATGCCCCAGGTGGCGCGGCGCGCTCCATCGCCGTTTAGCGTCAGCCCCCGCTGGCTCCTATATACAGTCATGTGTCAAAGCCGGGGGGAAGACGCGGAAGCGATAAAGAGATGAAAAATACCCCTGGGCGGCCGCCTTCTCGGATACAGGCGCCCTCGCGGTCGCGCCGCCACTGCGTAAACTGCAGACCGCCCGCAGGGGGTAGGGGGGGCGGGGGAGCTATAAGCGCCATAATGCGCGGAGAGGCCGCAGCGCAAAGTGAGGCACTTTTTAAAGCTCGCCAATGCCTGCGTTCTTTGGCCATACACTTGCCAATGTTCGTGATGCCTTCAAAACAACACTCTGTATTGGCTGGAAGCTCTGTCCCGAAGTCTGCTATTCTTTTCGCACACAGGTTTATTTTCCTCGCGTTGAAGAACGTTCTTTTGTGTGGCTCTTGTGTGGCTTTTCGCAAGCTGCAGGTAAGAACTCCAATGATTCGGTGTTTTATCTGGAACCTTTATGCAAGTTCTGTGTATGTAAAACGCTCAAAGGCCCATCTGTTTAGACAGGGTGCCTACTCAAACTTGAAAATAAAATTATATAAATTCCCTGAGAATTTCTAGCTTTTCCAGGTAAGTATTACGAACTTCCACAAAGAAATGTATAAGTAACAATTTTATGGTCCTTGTCAACAAGGGAATGGAACTTTAAAGCATAAAAAAAAAATTTCACCAATTGCGATATGGTCTGAGGTGCAGCAATTCATGGACTGTGCGGCTGATCCCGGCGGAGGTTCGAGTCCTCCCTCGGGCATGGGCGTGTGTGTTTGTTCTTAGGATAATTTAGATTAAGTAGTGTGTAAGCTTACTGGCTACTCATCCTGTTGCAATAATGATTGTGTGGACGATGCGGTCTATTCTACACCTTATTTTAGATCTATATGACGATGCTATGCTGATTATATTTATATGTTTTGACGATGCCATTATCGCCTTATCACTTTAGGACATAGTGTAAAAAAGATCTGCGGATGGTCATTATGGACTGAAACCGGTCATCGTCTAAAGAATTCATATTGTGGTCAAAGACTGGAATAAAACACATTTGATTAAAAAAATTTGTAAGAGCTACGAATTCCTATAAAACAGTACAAAGACAATAGGTTTATAATGTTGTGACAGCTGATACAAGCCACTCAAAACAAAAGAAAAATTATTCAACTGAGAGCAATCTATTTAAACTTAAGCAGGCATACAACATAACAGAATTTTCTGCTAAAAATCGAAGAGTTTAATAATTTAAAAAACGAGTATTAGATATTATTTTTTAATGTTTCGTTTATGCAAGCCCCAATGATTTATTGAAACATCAAAGGCCCAACTCGAAACACGCAATACGTGTAGAAATTTGGCACAGGCAGAAAAGTTTAATTTTTCAAGTAATTTCACTATACCAGTAGTCTAACCGAGGTATTTAAACATCGATAGTTCACAAGCAATAATATTCATATGATCAACATTGTCTTGAAGATTAAGTATTGTCTCCTCTCCATGTGGGGTCTAGGAAACCTGCGTACTCGGATCGCTAGACAAACATTTCAAACAAATCGTATTAATGGGGTTTATTACAAAAAGTGAATGACAATACTTAACTTTGCCAATTACACAGATATGTCGCAAGCAAAGGGCGACAAACACAATAACGAATCTTCTTCAGTATAAACAATTCCAAGTCTGAACTACATAAAGTGTACAAGCGAAGTAACGAGAGGTGTCGCTGTTATACAAGTGCCTAATCTTGAGGTTGCTATTCAGCTGGGCCATGACCACTCGGTTGCGGCGCTTATGTCCTTTTCACATACGGGCCGCTGTTGTCGCGTTGTCGTCCTGGAGAGGGGTATGTCAGCTTGCGATTGGCTGACGTCTTATCACAGTCTTCTCTCCACTGTCGTTCTCGATTTGGCGTGCCGGCGCTGACTTTACGTCGTAACAATGAGTGCTTTATAATTTGTGGTTTATAAAGCTACATAAAAAATGCTAGGTTTAAAAGTATAGAATTCCAGACATTTTATGACATTCCAAGAGATTTTCCTCATTTTTTCAGGTAAAATGTAATATCCTGAGAATTATAGGTTTTCCAGCAAAATCACCACCTGTTAGAATTCTGCGTTTAGCCGTAAGCCATCCCCCCCTCCACCCCCTCCCCTTGTAATTGTCTGGGTCACCTGGTACTCTAATCAGGGGCAAAATATCAGTCCCATGAAGCACTACATTATTCACCATGGGCAGCAAGACTCAAGAGTACCATAAAGTCCGAGGCGATGAGTCAATTCTATTAAGTGTAGTTGACATACATGAGCACTTAACACATACACGACTGAAAATTACTATATTTTTTTGAACACGTCACTGAAGCTTTTCTTGTGCTACTCGTGTCTCTAAATTTCTCGCTATCAAAATTTTAGTGTGGGGCTGAGATGATTTCAATCTCTGACGATGATTAATTTTAATACAGCAGCTACAGAGTTTTCCAACTGTACAAAATTAACTATCTGGGTAGTACTTTGCGTAGTCAGATACATTAGGCGTTTCGGCAGGACATCATCGGATCAAAACACAAAGGGGAAAACAATACAGTGTACCACGTCAGAAAAATGGTACGAGCAGACTGAGCTGTTTCAGAATTTGGGGAATCCGTGTTGATTGTCACAGAGATGTTTTTCGTTCTCCAAAATGAGAAAAACTTGTTACTTAATTTTACAACTGATAGACGTCTGTATAAGCATAAAACCTCCTACATTCGTAAGATATGTTGGAGAAAACTAAGTATCCAAATAGAGGAATACGAACAAGACACATAAGAATACGAATTTTAAGTGGATTTGCTCATAAATATGGATGTCGTTTTATCACAAAAGTCACGTTCTCTCACGGCTGGGGGACTTCATTCATGCAGCCAGTAGCGACCGCAGGTTTCCTGTCCGCCTCATTTTTTTTCGTGAAAGAAGGAACGCTGTGGGCATATTGATCGTTTTTACAGCTTTCGTCACGCAAAAATCTGTTAAGGAATGACGATCGAGATGCACGGCAGACGGCAGTTAAGGAGGGCGTAATTGCAAACAGTGTTATCTGGATTCGCGCGCCGCACGTACACGCTCCCGGTAGGGCGGGCACGACACCGCCGCCGCCACCGCTGCCGCTGCCACCGGCCGCGCCTGGACGCTGTTGTGGTCCCCTCTGGCGCCGATAAAGGCCGCTGCACTGGCCAGCGTGCGAAGGGTCACGGCCGGGGCGCCCTGCCACCGCCAGCAGTCAGTTTGAAGGCTCACAGCGCAGGTGCCGCATCGGAACTGGCAACGTCCTGGGGCAGCGTCCCTTTGCACTCCCCCATGCTAACTTCCTCTTACGCAGGGCCGTATTTAGGATCTATAGACGCCTAGGCTGAACCTGTGCTGAAGGCCATACCAGCAGAAACTGTAGTAAGAACGCCCCAGATACAGAGTTCTAGGCGCTACTGTCGGGAACCGCGCGACTGCTACGGTCGCAGGTTAGAATCCTGCCTCGGGCATGGGTGTGTGTGATGTCCTTAGGTAAGTTAGGGTTAAGTAGTTCTAAGTTCTAGGGGACTAATGACCTCAGATGTTAAGTCCCATAGTGCTCAGAGCCATTTGAGCCATTTTTGAACAGATTGTCCCGGGAGGAATGGTTCATTCATAGATACGACATGAACCACCATTCGAAGCAAAACAGTATAGGAAACATGTGTTCTAAAATACATACCTTGACAGCTATAAGCACTTGGTCATCTTCGATAGTGTAAAACACGTCTCTTCTGCTCAGTGGTAGCCAAACTTTTTTGTTCAAGAGCCAATACTGACATGGAAGGCCGACGTCTCGGGTCGCATACCTACCGATCCCATTGCCAACTGGTAACCTACATAAGTTCCGTTAGAACTACTGATAGCCTTGGGAAATCCAGCCGTGACAAAAGTCTTCCATCTGGTGAGCAAGATGTATGGGACAGGCAAAATACACTCAGAATTCAAGAAGAATATGATAATTCCAACCCCAAAGAAAACAGGGTGTTGACAGATGTGAAAATTACCGAACTATCAGTTTAACGCCGGCGACTGCTACGGTCGCAGGTTCGACTCCTGCCTTGGTCATGGATGTCTGTGACGTCCTTAGCTTAGTTAGATTTAAGTAGTTCTAAGTTCTAGGTGACTGATGACCTCAGATGTTCCGATAGTGCTCAGAGCCATTTGAACCACTTATATCAGTTTAACAAGTCACGGCTGCAAAATACTAACACGAATTCTTTGCAGAAGAATGGAAAAACACGTAGAAGAAGATCTCCGGGAAGATCTGTTTGGATTCCGCAGAAATTTAGGAACACGCGAGGCAATATTGAGAAGGGAGTGAGACAGGATTGTTATTCAATCTGTGTATTGAGAGGCACTGAACGGAACTGACGGTGTCTTGAAAGGAGGATATAAGTTAAACATCAACAAAGGCGAAACAAGGATAATGGAACGTGGTCGAATTAAATCATGTGATGCTGAGGAAATCAGATTAGGAAATGAGACAGTTAAAGCAGTAGACGAGTTTTGCTATATGAAAAGCGAAATAACTGATGGTCGAAGTAAAATGGTTCAAATGGCTCTGAGCACCATGGGACTCAACTGCTGAGGTCATTAGTCCCCTAGAACTTAGAACTAGTTAAACCTAACTAACCTAAGGACATCACAAACATCCATGCCCGAGGCAGGATTCGAACCTGCGACCGCACCGGTCTTGCGGTTCCAGACTGCAGCGCCTTTAACCGCACGGCCACTTCGGCCGGCGATGGTCGAAGTAGAGAGGATATAAAATGTAGACTGGCTATGGCAAGGAAAGCTGTTCTGAAGAAGAGAAATTTGTTAACATCGAATATAGAATTAACTGCCAGGAATTTTTCTGACGGTGTTTGGAGTGTAGCCATGTATGACAATGAAACATGGATAGTAAGTAGTTTAGACGAGAAGAGAATACAAGCTTTCGAAACGTGGTGCTACAGAAGAATTTTAAAGATTAGATGGGTAGATCACGTAACTAATGAGGACATACTGAATGGAATTGGGAAGATGAGGAATCTGTGGCACAACTTGACTAGAAGAATGGATCGGTTGGTAGGAGACGTTCTGAGGCATCAAAGGATCACATATTTCGTATTGGAGGGAAGCGTGGAGGGTAAAAATCGTAGAGGGAGACCAGGAGATGAATACACTTAGCAGATTAAGAAGAATGTAGGTTGCAGTAGGTACTGGGAGATGAAGAGGCTCGGGACAAAATAGAGTAGCGCGGGAGCCGCATCAGACCAGTGTCTAGACTGAAGACCACAACAACATCATCAACAACAACAACATAAATAAGTTTTCTGTGATCCCTCAACGACTAGCTGTGGTAACGGTGCGATAAGGTGGTCGCCGGTCTCCAAGCACTGATTGTTGAAAGTCGGAACCTTTCGGAACACTTTGTATCGGCTGCTCTGTTATCCCGATTGCTGCTACCGTCAACGATCCAAAAGTTGTTACACTGTAACTGTCTGGCGATGTGGTGTTAGACAGCGTCTGTGAGCAGATGATTAACTGATTCATAACAGTAACCGTACTTACATTTAAATGTGCTACGCAATATGAGACACGAAGAATAGACGTTTGTGGCCTTTAAGCAAAAGTAATCCTTCCTATATCTCAGATAATTTTCTACTTTGCCCATGTTTTCCGTTCTATCCTTATCGTGTGCACAATCTAACTAAATTACCAATCAAGTATACGAGAACAGTTGAAATTCTTGACGATTAGAGAGCTCCTTTTTTGTTGTACCCCCGATCTCATGAAAACTGTTTTCCGCGTGGTATCGTTACAATCGTGGTTTATGTACACAAGACACAATGTCGCTAGGGGTGCCAGTTTCCTATGTGCAGTATAGGCACGTACGCACACACTAACACCTGGCTCTGAGCACTATGCGACTTAACATCTGTGGTCATCAGTCCCCTAGAACTTAGAACTACTTAAACCTAACTAACCTAAGGACAGCACACACATCCATGCCCGAGGCAGGATTCGAACCTGCGATCGTAGCAGTCGCGCGGTTCCGGACTGAGCGCCTGAACCGCTAGACCACCGCGGCCGGCAGGACAAGGAAGTTAGACTTTAGCAAAAAAGGACGTAGCTGTTGGAATACTTAACTTTAATCCGTAAATGGTGAACATCGCTCTTGACGGTACATGTTTTACAGCATCAATAGTAACTGGTAATGGCGCCTTGCTAGGTCGTAGCAAATGACGTAGCTGAAGGCTATGCTAACTATCGTCTCGGCAAATGAGAGCGTATTTTGTCAGTGAACCATCGCTAGCAAAGTCGGTTGTACAACTGGGTCGAGTGCTAGGAAACCTCTCTAGACCTGCTGTGTGGCGGCGCTCGGTCGGCAATCACTCATAGTGGCGACACGCGGGTCCGACGTATACTAACGGACCGCGGCCGATTTAAAGGCTACCACCGAGCAAGTGTGGTGTCTGGCGGTGACACCACACTGTCCCTTCTCCTTATCAGTGTTTTCCACATATTCCTTTCCTCTCCGATTCTGCGTAGAACCTCCTCATTCCTTACCATATCAGTCCACCTAATTTTCAACATTCGTCTATAGCACCACATCTCAAATGCTTCGTTTCTCTTCTGTTCCGGTTTTCCCACAGTCTATGTTTCACTACCATACAATGCTATACTCCAGACGTACATCCTCAGAAATTTCTTCCTCAAATTAAGGCCGGTATTAGATATTAGTAGACTTCTCTTGGCCAGAAATGCCTTTTTTGCCATAGCGAGTCTGCTTTTGATGTCCAAATGGCTCTGAGCACTATGCGACTTAACTTCAGAGGTCATCAGTCGCCTAGAACTTAGAACTAATTAAACCTAACTAACCTAAGGACATCACACACATCCATGCCCGAGGCAGGATTCGAACCTGCGACCGTAGCGGTCGCTCGGTTCCAGACTGTAGCGCCTAGAACCGCACGGCCACTCCGGCCGGCTTTTGATGTCCTCCTTGCTCCGTCCGTCATTGGTTATTTTACTGCCTAGGTAGCAGAATTCCTTAACTTCATTGACTTCGTGACCATCAATCCTGATGTTAAGTTTCTCGCTGTTCTCATCTGTACTACTTCTCATTACCTTCGTCTTTCTCCGATTTACTCTCAAACCATACTGTGTACTCTTTAGACTGTTCATTCCGTTCAGCACATCATTTAATTCTTCTTCGCTTTCACTCAGGATAGCAATGTCATCAGCGAATCGTATCATTGATATCCTTTCACCTTGTATTTTAATTCCACTCCTGAACCTTTCTTTTATTTCCATCATTGCTTCCTCGATGTACAGATTGAAGAGTAGGGGCGAAACGCTACAGCCTTGTCTTACACCATTTTTAATACGAGCACTTCGTTCTTGATCGTCCACTCTTATTATTCCCTCTAGGTTGTTGTACATATTGTATATGACCCGTCTCTCCCTATAGCTATTTACTACTGACGTCGAATGCGATACCATTTGACTGCAGTTGTCGGTATAATGGATTTCACACTACTGTGGATACACTGTGCGCAACTATTCCAACCGACAATGCTAATTTTCCTGCAAGTACGCACCCCTTTATACTGATTGCCACTACCGTAGATGCAGATGCAAGGAGCGCCTGAGCAGCCGAGCGCCCCGTCGCAGGTCTGGTATGCAGTCCGGCAGACTGGCCCGGAGGTCTCTGCCGACAAAGCCATTCTGGATGGAGGGGAGCTCATTAAGGGCGCGTCCTGGGGAACGCCGCGCTACAATGGCTGGCTACTGTGCGGCTTAACTGGGAGGGGGGCGTTGCCTTCGCCGGCGTGTCCCAGGCACCCACTGTACCGGCTCCAGCCCCCGGCACCGCCTCTCCCAACAGATCGAGGCGCCGCCGGGATAAAAGCTGGAACGACGCCTTATTTACGGGGGACTCTGTGTGATCACCGCTGGCCAGTTTGCTGTCAGACACAACTCTCGTCTCTAGTGTTAATGGAACCGAAGTTACCAATACAGAACATCGAGTGTCGCGAGATTAGTTTCTGAGAAACGAACTTTCGTGTAAACAATTACAGACTTGGATTAAAATTTTAAGTCATTTTCGTCTTCACACAAACCACCCGTCTCTTCTTAGCTCCCTCGACCATTCGCCTCACATACACTTTATAATCTAAAGTTAATTTGAGAAGCCTTCTGTTATTCATCCCTTGTACGTATCTCTTGTGCTGCCTCCATTTATTATGCACTACCGGCAATTAAACTTGCTACACCACAAAGATGACGTGCTACAGACGCCAAATGTAACCGACAGGAAGAAGATGCTGTGACATGCAAATGATTAGTTTTTCAGAGCATTCACACAAGGTTGGTGCCGGTGGCGACACCTACAACGTGCTGACATGACGAAAGTTTCCAACCGATTTATCAAACACAAACAGCAGTTGACCGGCGTTGCCTGGTGAAACGTTGTTGTGATGCCTCATGTAAGGAGGAGAAATGCGTACCATCACGTTTCCGACTTTGATAAAGGTCGGATTTTAGCCTATCGCGATTGTGATTTATCGTATCGGTGGGTTCAGGAGGGTAATATAGAACGCCGTGCTGGATCCCAAAGGCCTCGTATCACCAGCAGTCGAGATGCATCTTATCCGCATGGCTGTAACGGATCGAGCAGCCACGTCTCGATCCCTGAGTCAACAGATGGGGACGTTTGCAAGACAACAACCATCTGCACGAACAGTTCGACGACGTTTGCAGCAGCATGGACTATCAGTCCCGAGATCATTGCTGCGGTTACCTTTGACGCTGCATCACAGACAGGAGCGCCTGCGATGGTGTACTTACGACGAACCTGACTGCACGAATGGCAAAACGTCATTTTTTCTGATGAATCCAGGTTCTGTTTACAGCATCATGATAGTCGCATCCGTGTTTGGCGATATCGCGGTGAACGCACGTTGGAAACGTGTATTCGTCATCGCCATACTGGCGTATCACCCAGCGTGATGGTATGGGGTGCCAGTGGTTACAAGTCTCGGTCACCTCTTGTTCGCATTGACGGCACTTTGAAAAGTGGACGTTGCATTTCAGATGTGTCACGACCCGTGGCTCTACCCTTGATTCGATCC
Organism: Schistocerca piceifrons; assembly: GCF_021461385.2. Taxonomy (NCBI): domain Eukaryota; kingdom Metazoa; phylum Arthropoda; class Insecta; order Orthoptera; family Acrididae; genus Schistocerca; species Schistocerca piceifrons. The sequence goes on along the minus strand of NC_060140.1, from coordinate 104,067,737 downwards.
CTGCGAAACCCTACATTTCAGCAGGGTAATGCACGACCGCATGTTGCAGGTCCTGTACGGGCCTTTCTGGACACAGAAAATGTTCGACTGCTGCCCTGGCCAGCACATTCACCAATTGAAAACGTCTGGTCAATGGTGGCCGAGCAACTGGCTCGTCACAATACGCCAGTCACTACGCTTGATGAACTGTGATATCGTGTTGAAGCTGTATGGGCAGCTGTATTTGTACACGCCATCCAAGCTCTGTTTGACTCAATGCCCAGGCGTATCAAGGCCGTTATTACGGCCAGAGGTGGTTGTTCTGGGTACTGATTTCTCAGGATCCATGCACCCAAACTGCGTGAAAATGTATCACATGTCAGTTCTAGTATCATATATTTGTCCAATGAATACCCGTTTATCATCTGCATTTCTTCTTGGTGTAGCAATTTTCATGGCCAGTAGTGTACGTTTTACCAAGTTTAATTTCGGCTATTATACAGGCTGATTCAAAAGTAAATGCACACACCTCGTGGGTGTAGCGTATGCATCAAAATATCCAGAAGCGCCAATGAAACTGGGATACATATACAAATACAAACTTATCTAAACAGGCAGAATATGGTACTGCGGTGAGCAACGCCTATATAAGACAAGTGTCTGACGCACTTGTTAGATCGCTTACTGCTGCTACAATGGCAGGTTATCAAGATATGAGTCGGCGCACGAGTGATAGGACACAGCATCTCCAAGGTAGCGATGAAGTGGCAATTTTCCCGTACGACCATTTCGCGAGTGTGCCGTGAGAATCAGCAATCCGGAAAAACATCCAATCTCCGACATCGCTGCGGTAGGAAAAAGACCCTGCAAGAGCGGCAACAACGACGACGGAAGAGAATCGTTCAACGTGACAGAAGTGTAACTCTTCCGCAAATTGTTTCAGATTTCAATGCTGAGCCTTCCATAAGTGTCAGCGTGCGAACCATTCAACGAAACATCATCGATATGGGCTTTCGGAGCCGAAGGCTCACTCGTGTACCCTTCATGACTGCATGACACATTGCTTTACGCCTCTTGAGCCCGTCAACAACAACATTGGATTTTTGATGACTGTAAACATGTTGACTGGCCGGACGAGTCTCGTTTCAACTTATATACAGCTGATTATGGAGACAACATCATGGGTCCATGAACCCAGCATGTTCATGAACCCAGCATGTTCACGCTGGTGGAGGCTGTGTAATGGTGTGTAGTGTCTGCCGCTGGAGTGATATGGGACCCTTGATACGTCTAGATACGACCCTGACATCTGACACGTATGTAAGCATCCTATCTGATCACCTGCATCCATTCACGTCCACTGTGCATTCCAACGGACTTGGCCAATTCCAGCAGGACAGAGACACCCTACAGGACCAGAATTGCTACGGAGTAGCACCACGGACATTCTTCTGAATTTAAATATTTTCCCTGGCCAAAAAACTCCCCAGGGACGAACACTCTTGAGTATATATGGGATGCCTTGCAACGTGATGTGCAGAAGAGATATCCACCCGCCCCCCCCCCCCCCCCCCTTGTACTCTTACGGATTTATGGACAGCCCTGCAGGATTCATGGTGTCAATTCCTTCCAGCACTACTTCAGACATTAGTCGAGTCCATGCCACGTCGTGGTGCGGCCTTCTGCGTGCTCGTTTTGACCCTATACGATATTAGGCAGGTGAACATTTTCTTTGACTCTTTAGTGTAAGAGTAAGATGTTACATAAAGTTTTGTCTGAAATTTATATATTTCCGAGCTGTGATGCATAATTTAATTTGAGGTCGGCACTACATCTTAGGAGATTGCAGACTTCAGGCGTGTCGTGTTCGCCTGCACGACGACTGATGACGCTTTGTACACCCCTGATCGGTTGCTTCTGGCACGAAACGCCTTTGTTTACGTGGCTTGGGTGTGGTTCGTTGTACCTGACGTGGTGTAGCGGCACCAGATAGTCGTCGGCAGTTCACTGACGGCAGTCGTTGTGTATGGTACGTTGGCGAACTCAAACGCTGAATGCGTGGTTATGCGTCTCCTTTACGGAGTAGCAGAGGGCAACACCCGAGCAGCATGACGGTGGTGTATGGAAACGTTTCCATACAGGAGACTACCACCAAACCATCAGACTTTCACAGCTGTGGACAGGCGATTAAGGGAATACGGCTTTCGTGATGCGCCACGGTGAGGTCGTGCTCATCTGGATGGAGTGGATGTTCAGAGCAACTTGGAAATGGTAGATGAAGATCCAACAATAAATACCCGCTATAGAAGTGCCACTGTAGGGCTTCCTCAATTAACTGTATGGCGTCTGCATCGGAGACAGCAGTCCCACCCACTTCACCTGCAGAAAATACAGGATCTGATACCTGTGGGCTATCACTGTCGTCAGAATTTCTGTCAGTGGATACTGGAGCACGTTGCTGCCGATTCAATGTTCAGTCGTCGGGTACTGTTTACGGATGACGTAGCGTTAACATTTGTGGCGTATGAGAATCCTCGTATAACTACAATACGAGAATATCAACATCGTTTTACAGTGAACATCTGATGTGGTATAGTGGACAATCAGTTACTCGGAACAGTTTTTGGAACATGAATTGGGTAGTCGACTATTTGGTGTCCCACTCGCTACACGAACTAACATACAGTTTATGCACGACTGTGCCTGTGGATATTTCAATCGGGAGGCAAGCTACTGCTTATCCCGATAAGTGACTTCTCCGGACCTTAAGCCTGGACATTTACCGTTGGAGCAGTCTCAAGGAGCTCGTGTATGGTGTTGCAGTTGAGAATATTCCACAACTACTGCAGCATACCGAATGAGGCCGCGCAGATGTGCAGAATGAGAGAAACGGAGACAGCAACATTGCTGGAGCGGCAAGACGCAGGGCATGTCACTGTCTTCATCTACGTGGACATCATTTTGAACAAGTTCTGGGGCAAATGTACAGTACGTAGTTATGTGGAATTTCGGGTACTTTAGAATAGTTGCTTTGTGAAAAGCATTATTTTTGTGTTGTTTGTGTTGCAGTCGTGATCCCTACTCTATTGCATAACTCTGAAGTAAAGGAATGCCACATAACACTTTGTCTAGCATTTTACTCTTATTTTGATGCATACATTACAGACACGATGTGACTACAGTTACTTCTAAATCACCCTCTAGAGACACACGGGGACAATTCAGCTTCCGCACCGAGTGAAAAAAATGACTCCAAGCACTGTGGGGCTTAACATCTGAGGTCATCAGTCCTCTACACATAAAAGTACTTACACCTAACTAACGTAAGGACATCACACACATCCATGCCCGAGGCAGGATTCGCACCTGCGGCCGTAGCAGCAGCGCGGTTCCGGACTGAAGCGCCTAGAACCGCTAGACCCCAACGGCCAGCTGCGAAAGAGTAGAGCTGCAGCCTCCAATCTATTGCTTCCGTAGGGACGTCGTAGACAAGATTACACTGATAACAACGCTCCGCTCGCTAACGAAACGGGAAGAGACGGTAACTCGTGGGACAGTTGGAATAACCCTGCACCGTGCATGTTTAGCCCCACAGTGCTCAGAGCCATTTGAACCATACTCAGTTGCTGTTGGCGTACTGGTTATTCTTCCTGTTTTACTCTTTCTGTTAACACAAGTCGTTAGTAACATTCTGTTTGCAACGAAAAGTAAGCCAATGATACATGTCGACACTGGGCGTTGCATGAAAGACGTGATGGGCACTATTAGATTACAATGAAATGAACACCATTAGTTGCTTACAGGCGTTGACACACGTCAACGGGGAAAGATGAAAATGTGTGCCCCGACCGGGACTCGAACCCGGGATCTCCTGCTGACATGGCAGACGCTCTATCCATCTGAGCCACCGAGGACACAGAGGATAGCGCGACTGCAGCGATTTATCTCTGGCACGCCTCCCGCCCATTATACTCATTACTCGCGGCGCGTTGCCGATTCCCGTAAGAGTTCGGGCCCTGTTTGTGCATTCGCACAGAAGAAGAAGATGGTCAAGTGGCCGGTGAGCCTTAACTATATATACACTGCTGGCCATCGTAAATGCAACACCAAGAAAGACAAGAGGTAGCACAACAAAATTTATTTTGTAGATAACATGTTGACCAAGTATCAAATGATTACGTTTACAGACGTCTGTGACATGTGGTTCCTGCCAGAATCAGTAGCCAGAGTAGCCGCCATTGTTGGAGATCACCGCTGCCACACGTCTCGGCATTGAGTCAAAGAGACGTTGGATGTGTTCCTGGGGTACAGCAGCCCAAGCAGCTTCCACACGTTGCCAAAGATCATCTGGTGTGGCAGCTGGGGATGTAATCTGGGTCACTCGTTGAGCAACCATGGACCACATGTTTTCTATCGGCGAAAAATCCGGAGAGCGAGCCGGCCAGGGAAGCAATTCAATCTGGTTATTGACGAAGAACCTTTGGACAATGCGTGCCACGTGTGGTCGCGCATTATCCTGTTGAAATATGGCTGTGGCCGAGCCCTGAAGGTAAGGAAGGACAACTGGCTCCGGCACCTCGGATACGTAGCGCCGGCTATTTAAAGTACCGGCAATGCGTACTAGAGGCGTGCGAGAGTAATATCCAATACCGCCTCATTCCATAATACCCGGTGCAAGACCAGTGTGGCGGTGCATAATGCAGCTGTCCAGCATCCTCTCTCCACGGTGTCTCCACACTCGAATCCGACCATCGTGGTGCTGCAGACAGAAGCGTGCCTCGTCAGTAAAGACAACGTCATTCCATTCTGCCGTCCACATCCGTCTGTCATCACACCATTGGCGACGGAGACGTCTGTGGTTCTGCGTCAATGGTAGACGAAGCAAAGGACGTCTTGCGGACAGACCACTCTGCTGTAAACGGCGTCGAATGGTACGCGCAGACACTGGATGATGCGTTACAGACGCAATGTGCTGTGCTATGGTTCTGGATGTCACTGAGCGATCCGTCACTGCCATGCGCACAATTTGCCTATCAGCACGTGCAGTGGTGCACCGAGGTGAATGCGATCGACCACGTCGGTCCGTCGTACCCTCCTGCATCCAACGGTCACATATCCGCATTACAGTTGTTTGGTTTCGTCCAACACGTCTAGCGATTTCTCTGTATGATAATCCACAATCTCGGTAAGCCACTATCCTTCCTCTGTCGAACTCGGATACTTGATCAAAAGATGTTCGCTGTTGTCTACGAGGCATAACTGATCGTCTTGTGAAACAACCACAAGGTAAACACACGTGCCGAACGTACACTCGTCGAAATCGCCAAGCCTTAAATGCCGCTATGAGGTGGCGCCGCAGGAGCGCGTGATGTGCGTCTGCGCTGAAATTCTAATCAGTTGCATATCTAATCGCTGCAAACCCATGGTGTAAATTTCACTTGATTCGGATGCTTCCTTCAGGGTGTTGCATTTACGGTGGCCAGCAGTGCATATACTAAGATGGTATCTGTTCTTTCGGACATGTCCTTAAGAACAGATACCATCTTAGTATATATACTATTAGTTTGCATTGACACGATTCAAACAATCCAAACACGACATTGAGGATACATGCCGAAACATTTTGAAAAATAAATGATTTCGGAAATTTTCGCATGGGATTACAGTAGGCGCAGAAGATGGGCTACACAAGACCCTCACGAGAGCGGTGGGGGGAAGACATACGACCAACCTCTATCACTAACATTGCCAAATCCAGATTAACATGCCGACGCTGATCCCGTGAGGACACGGGATAGGGCAGCAAAAAGGAGAATTAAGGTTCACCCTGTATACAGAGTGCCACGTTTGGCTTTTATGAAGCGCATGTGAAGTATTCTGCACGCCGACATAACATTTGGCAGCAAGTGCGTACCACGCTGCAGGGTATATCGCCTCCTAGGGAATCGCCCAGTAGCAGGATTCGCTTTCGGCTAGAGACGGTTTGCGGCCCGCGGCCCGGCCTACAGCGAAGATGCTCCAGCCGGCTCTGGCTTTGGTTCTCATAAACACAAAGTGGGTCGCGCTGATTCCCGGCGCCGGGGCTGCGGACACGTTCCGCGGCTCCTCAGCCCCTCCAAGCTGAAACCCAGCCGTCGTGGGCGCCTCCTGTGTTTCCCTAAGGCGTCCTACTTACCCTCCGCCGTCTCTCACCTTAGCCCTCTTTCTTCCATTCTGCGTAGCAGCCAATCCAGAAATCAAACGCTATACATTCCTGTACTGTGAACTGACCTAAAGGGGAGGTATAAGACGGAGAATATTAGCACAGCGTCTTTTGAAGATCAGTGTGACCTGTGCGCCTGAGGATACCTCTTACTGTGGCGTATACCGCGCTGTAGGCAACGCCTACACAAGACAATAAGTGTCTGGCGCAGTTGTTAGATCGGTTATTGCTGCTACAATGGCATGTTGTCAAGATTTGCCGGCAGGTGTGGCCGAGCGGTTCTAGGCGCTACAGCCTGGTACCGCGCAACCGCTACGATCGCAGGTTCGAATCCTGCCTCGGGCATGGATGTGTGTGAAGTCCTTAGGTTAGTTAGGTTTAAGAAGGTCTAAGTTCTAGGGGACTGATGACCTCAGCTGTTAAGTCCCATAGTGCTCATAGCCATTTCAACAATTTTTTTTTTGTCAAGGTTTGAGTGAGTTTCAACGTGGTGTTATAGTTGGCGCACGAGCGATAGGATACAGCCTTTCTGACGTAGCGAAGAAGTGGGGATTTCCCTCTACGACCATTTCACGAGTGTACCGTGAATATCTGGAATCCGGCAAAACATTAAATTTGACATCGCTGCGGCCGGGAAAAAAAAAATCCTGCAAGAATGGGACCAACGACGACTAAGGAGAATCAATCAACGAGACGGAAGTGCAACCCTTCTGCAAACTACTGCAGATTTCAAAAAATGGTTCAAATGGCTCTAAGCACTATGGGACTTAACATCTGAGGTCATCAGTCCCCTAGACTTAGAACTACTTAAACCTAACTAACCTAAGGACATCACACACATCCCCGCCGGAGGCAGGATTCGAACCTGCGACCGTAGCAGCAGCGCGGTTCCAGACTGAAGCGGCTAGAACCGCTCGGTCACATCGGCCAGCTTCACATTTCAATGCTGGACCTGCAACAAGTGTCGGCGTGCGAACCATTCAACGAAATATCATCGATATGGGCTTTCGGAGCCGAAAGCCCACTCGTCTACCCTTGATGACTGTACGACACAAAGCTTTACGCCTCGCCTGGGCCCGCCAACACCGACATTGGACTGGAGATGATTGGAAACATGTTGCCTGGTCGGACGTGTCTCGTTTCAAATTGCATCGAGCGGATGGACACTTCCGCTGGCCACCAAATTCCCCAGACATGAAAATTATTGAGCACATCTGGGAAGCCTTGCAACGTGCTGTTCAAAAGAGATCTCCGACCCCTAGTACTCTTACGGATTTATGGACAGCCCTGCTGGATTCATGGTGTCAGTTCCCTCCAGCACTACTTATTAGTCGAGTCCATGTCACGTTCGTGTTGCCGCACTTCAGCATGCTCGCGTGGGACCCTACACGATATTAGGCAGTCGTACCAGTTTCTTTGACTCTTCATTGTATAAACGTACCTTCACGTCCCAGTCCCAGATGGAGCGTGAGAAGGGAGCATACTTCTGTGCTATAGTGATTCAGAGAAACGGCGCTTAAGTCTAAATCAGGGTGGCTCACTTGGTAGTTCAAGTCTCACGTAATCTACATCTGTGACCAGTCTCCTGTAACCTACACCCATAACCTCCTACATCTTATTCGTCAAATTTTATATGCTTATATGCTGAACAGGAGAGGTGCAAATGGAGCTTAAGAACATCAGCAGTTTCTGCTCTGAAAGACTGTTCTTGGAGTTTCCTAAACGATATGTCCGGCTTCTTTCTTCGAGTGTCTGCCAGTAAGATTTTCAATATTTCTGTTACTCTCTCTCTCCAAGGTGAAACAAAGCTGTGACCATTCGATGGGTACGTGTTCGCGTTCTCTCAATATTTGCTGTTAGTTCGACGTGATACAGATCTCATCACTTTAGTAGCATAGAAGTGTTCGGTGAACAAAGTCTTTTAGTGGACAAACTGCAGTTAAAAGGAACCTATCAATGAACTGTAAGGAACCACTTCCCTTTTCTACATTTGAACCTGTGTAATCTTTCTTCCTCATATCTCCGCACACTGCCATTGTGATTCATTAATGTGTTTTGTTATCAAGGCTGTGACTGGTTTACTGGTTTCTTGCGGTTTGCCACCAGTTCCCTTCTTACACTTCCCCTTAACTTACATGTAGGGAAATCTCTGGGGAATGAATAGAGGACTTTAAAAAAAGCAGAACGTTAATATATAAATACGAACAAATTTTTTTATTTTCTTATTTGCAGAAACGTTTGTACTGTTACGTGTTTCCGTTCTGTCTTTTTGTTTTCAGATTTGCTGCTTGGTTCTAGAGATATCTGTATTTTTCGTTTCAAATGTTGTTTGTGCAGGGAAGTGTTAAGTGAAAGTCTTCTTCTGTTTACCTTACTTGTCATGATACTAATAAATAAACAAACCCTTTTATTATGGAGAACACAATCAGTAGTGAAAGCTTCCTCTACACTTCTTCTTGGACTAGTATTCAGCACGTACTGAACAGCCTTCCCCTACCACGAATCGAACGGCTATTTTCGAGACAGGCGCCAAAGGACAAGCGTGCTTTAGCGCCGTCAACTCGAGAGCGACATGTTGTATATGACGCGTGACGCCCGCTCGGCCGTATTCTTACTGGACTAGTGTGTACTGTTCATTTTGGGGTAAAGTGTATTGTAATCAGCAGAGGCCGAACAATAACACGTTTCACAGGATACATGAACGTCTTGTGGAGACCAGCTCTCATGAAAACATTTCACTGTGGAAGACCCAACAGTGTCAGAATAGCTGATTCAGAACATTGAGTACATCGTCAGATTGAGGACAATGATAGCCGCAGTGCCAGGCAAACAACAGCAACTGAGAGTGTGACTCACGTGACAGTGTGGAATGTGTTAGCAGAACAACTCCTTTATCTGGACTATCTTCATAGACTGCAACGTCTTACTGAAACAGATTTTCAGTCCACACAACCTTTTTGTTGTTGGTTACTGGGAATGCGTGACCAGGGCCAACACTTTCTGTATACTGTGTCATTCATTGATGAAGCGAAGTTTACCAGGAATGGAGTGCCGAATTTATTCACGTACGGGCGGATTAGAATCCTTTTGCAGTTTTGGAAACGAGACAACAACGGTTTAGCGCTAATGTATGGGCTGACATAACTGGAAACGGATTAACTGTAACATTTCATTTTCCGTGGAGCACTGACTGGAGGATCATATGATGAAATTTTAATGAAGCTTTTAAATGTTTTGCTGAAAGACATCCCACTACACTTACATCAGAACATGTGGTTATGAACAAGTGGGCGTGTGACCTCACTTCACCCTGCAGACGAGAACAATTTTAAATCAGCTTCTTCGAAATAAATGGGTAGGTCATGAGGCAATAACATCCTTGCCTGCTCGATTTTCTGATCTCAAGCCATTGGACTTTTATTTTCGGGCGCAGACACAGTGTATGTAAGACCTACTGCAAACGTTGACGTTCTTCGCCAGCTAGTTCGAGAAGGATTTCAGCAGATACAGAAGACGCCTGGAATGTGGGAGGGAGTAGGCATATCAATGACATGGCGTTTAGAAGCTTGTGTCAGAACTAATGATAGACATTTTTAGCACTTCTTTTAGCCATTAGAAGACAAAATTTGAAAAGAAAAATGGCTTGTAGAAGCAAGCCGAAAATCTGAAAACAAAAATATAGAAACGAAGCAAACGTGTAACAACAAAAAAGTGTCTGTAACTACGAAAATAAATAAAAATTGTCCATACGAACTTTTTTGATGCTTTGTGAGTCCTCTATCCATTCGCCAGAGCATTCCCGCACATAAGTTAACACCCTGTATACTTTACTCTCTGTCATCCTCTTCACTGCTCCCTGCTGCATATTGTAACATACGTCCTACCATACCGTCCTGACTAGTCAGTGCTTCCCACACATTCCTTTCCTCGCCAATATTGCGGAGAATCTCCGGAAATACAGAAGCGTCCGATCTTACCCGTCGGCTTTGACCCATGACGTCACAAATACCGCGGAAACGACTATAAACAATTCCAATATGGCGGATATAAAAACATCGCATACGTATTGTAAACACTGAAATACACAAGTTTCACAAAAAGCCTAATGACTGTAACGGGACAAGCGTGGGAAATTAGGGGTTTTTGGGTGCGGAGAAACTAAATATACAGAAATGTAGCCACCGACCGCCATTCAAAACCACGCAAAACAACGAAATAAATCAACATCACAAAACTGACCAAATACCAAAAAACACATTCCTATCCATAATCGGACACTTCCCTTAACCTATATAGCTCAACAGAACCTACCGATCACATCCCCCAATAGAAAACTAAGAAACGAAAGCTTCCCTTACACCTACATACATCGGCACTTATGCAGTTTAGCAGGTACGGAAAAAATTTTTCATTTTTTTTCAAAATTTGATCATCATGTGTCGTTATGCGGTGGGGGGAGTCTGCAGTGCCCCCCCATCCCCCCACAGGCTTCATTAGTGTCAAATCAATATTTTCGAATCATAGGCGGCCGCTGCCGCGGCCGCATTCCAAAAAAAAACTCCCAACCTAACCTCAAGTGGGCTATGCTACAGATCAATATGTTCATCAAATTGCTTCATATTACGTATACATGTTCATTAGTGTCAAATCAATATTTTCGAATCATAGGCGGCCGCTGCCGCGGCCGCATTCCAAAAAAAAAAACTCCCAACCTAACCTCAAGTGGGCTACGCTACAGATCAATATGTTCATCAAATTGCTTCATATTACGTATACATGTTCATTAGTGTCAAATCAATATTTTCGAATCATAGGCGGCCGCTGCCGCGGCCGCATTCCAAAAAAAAACTCCCAACCTAACCTCGTATTCAGGGCTACGCTACAGATCAATGTGTAGGTCCCTTACGTCACGGGTCAAAGCCGACGCGTGAGATCGGATGTTTCCAACCTATACCCAATACACAAAACATACATAAATAACCAAAAAAAAAACGGAACTTACCTCAAAAAAGTTCCAGCTCCACAAACTAGATTGGCCACCACAATCACACACAAATGCACACACGCACGCACGCACACACACACACACACACACACACACACACACACACACACACACACACATACAAAAACACACACACACACACACACCAACGAAAAAATACTGAACTAAAATAAAAACCCAACCCACCCAAACGTCAACCCCCTCCCCCACAACTCCAAAATACAACACACAAACACTATACAACAAAATAAACCACCCACCCACCTACCCAGCCCACCCTAACTAACCACTTTCGGTCTATACATTTTACCCACAGCCCTTAAAAAAACCCGAAGAATGCAATAGCCCTCTGGGACACTCTTCCGCCAACAGTACTCATCTAAATGAGACTGAAGGTTGGAAGAGCGCCTCTTCCCCCTCCCAAGAACTGACTTAACCGCTCCCCACATCCCCTCAATTGTGTTAGTGCAAGCCCCAGTATCATAATTCTTAAACTCTAGACTGTGGTTCACTACTAAATGATTAAATCCCCTCTCACCCAACCCCCTATATGAAGAAAACGCATCTGAAACTACTGTGGACCCCGGCTCTACATACTCCTCAATTAACCCCACTAATTCAGGCTTCGACCTCCCCTCCACAACCCTAAAAACACATTCAGTACCCCCACCCCCCTGAACAACAGCCCCCCACACCCAAAGACCAGCCACAGACTTCCCCCTCCCATACTTCCTTTTACCAAACTGCGACTCATCCACCTCCACAAGCACCCCATGCCCACCCAACTTACCCCTGTACTTAATAAATTCGGAACACACCTCACGACAAAAGGAATACCAGTCTAAAACAGTCCTCTCACTCACACCAGTCTCAAACGCGCAAAAACTCTGCCCGCAACTATAACAAAAATAATACGTAATAAGCACAATCTCACGCATGGCCAATCTAGACTTCTCGAACCAGGTACCACGCCTTACAGAACGCCATACGCCATCTTTCCGGCAACACCACATGTATCCGTCCCTGGTCCGAGAGTCCGGAACTTTAACCAATTTCATAGGTTCACGGCACACACCGCACTTCACGACCTCGGCAATTAAGCCAAATAGCTGAAGAAATTTAATCAGCTCTAAAGCTGTCTCCCCCATCATCGCCCTCAACCGAACACTGTTAAGGCGGTCTTTCATATCCATTCCTGAACAAAAAACCACAACCAAATACACTCAATAACAAACTCACCCGACGTACAGCAATGAGCATTAAATTAACCATTAACTCACTAATAGAAATTCCGCTTCAAATCCAACACCTGAGCAACAGAAAACTGACCCCACCACACGAAACAAACGAAACAAACGAAAACCATGAACACACCACCAGAGAGCACGACAAACAAAAACAAGACATCTACAAACACGCCACAATCGCAAATCAAACTCCGCGCCGTAATGACGTCACACACCACAACACACTTACGTCACGGGTCAAAGCCGACGGGTAAGATCGGACGCTTCTGTTGACCCGAATCTCCTCATTTATTATCTTTCCATTTCATTTTAAGTACTCCACCTAGCAGCATACTCTATTCTCTTCTTTCCCAATTTTTGCACAGTCCTTGATTCACCTCCATACAATGGTACACTACACGGCCGGAGTGGCCGTGCGGTTCTAGGCGCTACAGTCTGGAGCGGAGCGACCTCTACGGTCGCAGGTTCCAATCATGTCTCGGGCATGGATGTGTGTGATGTCCTTACGTTACTTAGATTTAATTGGTTCTAAGTTCTAGGCGACTGATGACCTCAGAAGTTAAGTCGCATAGTGCTCAGAGCCATTTGAATCATTTAAGCGGTACACTACAGAGGTACATTCTCAGAAGTTTCTTTCTCAAATTAAGACTTATATTTACACAGGGTGGTCCGAATAAAAATGGCTCAGAAAGTATTTCATGCACCGTTAGACAGGAAAGCGAACTTACTTCATCCTTACCTGGGGCAGATTATGTAAGTTAAGTTGCCTAGCTTAAAGTGCATGGATGGGCCGGTTTTGTTACGCCTACCCTGTAGCAACAGGCTTAATTTGACGAGGAATGCTCCGTTTGTTTGATCTCCTCTGTATGTCTTCCATGTTTGGTCCAGCATGCGTTATTTTGCTTCCATTTGTTTGCACAATCTGCTTATTACGATGGGCGTTCAATAAGTAATGTAACACATTTTTTTCTGAAAGCAAGTTGGTTTTATTTAGGATTTCAATGCACTATAGTAGTTTCCATTCTTTTGGCTACAAAACCCAATTTTTCGGCATAACCTCCGTCCAGTGTGACGCGCGCCACTTCACTAAGAAGGTTTGTATGGCCATATGTTATCACTATGCTGGTCGACGTAAGAGCCAACCTCTTGTATCAATAATCATCCAAACAACCACGAACTGCTTCCCACAGTATGCATCCTTCACTGGGATTAACAGATGGAAGTCAGGGAAGTGCGAGATCCGGGCTGTAGGATGGATGAGGAAGAACAGACCAATGAAGCTGCGATGACAGACGCTTCGACCAACGACTCATCGTGCTTTTGTTCACTGCCAGATCTCTGTGCACATTCTGCAAGCGCCTGTGGATATCTGCGTCGCTCTGGTTTTCCGCCAAAAGAAACTCAATGGCAGCTCTCTGCTTGGAACACACTTCCGTTACTGAGGACATTTTGGAGGCAACATATAGGGCTGCGATCTATCGGAACTTCGCGAAGCGCGAATTGTAGAGTCTTGTACCGTAAGGAAGAGGATGTTGTTATGGGTGGCCGGTATCCACTTTCTACAACATAAAGGCACACTTGGGTTGATACAGTTCTTTTATTTACATGAGTCCATGTGTTTTGGTACAAACTCTTCAGTATTAGTCTTCACATCGGCCGTGGTGGCCGAGTGGTTCTAGGCGCTTCAGTCCGGAACCGCGCTGCTGCTACGGTCGCAGGTTCGAATCCAGCCTCGGGCATGGATGTGTGTAATGTCCTTAGGTTAGTTAGGTTTAAGTAGTTCTAAGTTCTAGGGGACTGATGACCTAAGAAGTTAAGTCCCATAGTGCTGAGAGCCATTTGAACCATTTTATTAGTCTTCTTGTAGACAATATCGGTAACCCTGATGTTACAAGCTTTAGTCTCGCTATAGTCACTAAGCTGGTAACTATGCACTGTCATAGCCTGTCACGAAGTCAGCCCGCTCTGCGATTGAATGACAGACGCAAAACTGAAATGTGTGAGTCAGTGAGGCCCTCCAGTCAGCGGCCTTGGCGTAAATACTTGCTGTCGAGAAGGCGTTGGCGGCATGTTGCTTGTCGGTGTGTCTCTGGCCTCTCTCGTGAGAGGCGCGCTTGATCCAGAGCCTACTATCGATCTTCGCGCTACATCTTTGCCAACCGGTGTGTTGGCGACAGCTTACGCCAGCACAGGAATATTTCAAGATCTCCCACAACAAACTCCGCATTTTGCAACTGAAATTGGCCTTGAAAAAATTTTGCTGCACTACTTATTGAACGCCCTCGTACGCACCAACATGAATTTCTTATTATTTCATGCAGCAATAGTCCCTTATGTTAGCATAAGAATCGTAGCTGTTTCGCCAAGTATTCAATAACTTCCGTGCTTATTGAGTCATTGGAAGAAAGCTGGTAAGATGAAGGTGATGGTGATATTTAGCTGTCTCATTTATCGGCGGTCTGCCAGAGTGACTAGCGCTACTTCATCGCCGGTAACACACGGCTTCTCCTGAGAAGCGACCGCTGCCTGCGGAGGTTCCGGCTGAGGGCTCTCCAGGCAACTGCCGCGCAGATTATCTCCGTTCGTTTCCTCGCTGCGCTCAACTTGGTACCCTGGGGTGGGTTGGAGTGGGCGAGTGGGGGAAAGAGGTTGGAGGGGGGGTGGGAGGGAGAGTTGGGCGTAATCCCGCGCCGGCCCGCCGCCGGTTCCACCGGAAGGCTGCGTCGCCCCTCAGTTGTAATTAATTGCGGAAGAAAGCAGCTCTAATTAGTTGGAGTCATTCCTGCTGCCGCCGCCGCCGCCCTACCAACCCCCCACCCGGCGTCACCTCTTCCCTTCCGGAGCTAGTGAACCGCGGCCCGGGCACCTACGAGCAGCCGAGGCTGCGAGCAGCGCGGTGGTGTTGGTTGTACTGCGTATAAGGATATCAGAGGCGTCCGAGGACCGGAACTCCGCCACATTATGGCCGACAATTGTACCATAAATCCTGTTACGTTGTCATTTATACTCATCAGCAATCGGATGAGAGATAATGTCGGTAACAGAGCGTCCCCGTTACAGCGACGAAAGGAATACTTGAGCATCTCGCACTCAGTCGCCAATAAGAGGCCGTCGGCGTGATACCAGAGTACGATACCAGCTCGCCTGACGGCGACCACATCGCGGCTGTCTGGCGCACAGCGCACGCCCATAACAGGGCTCGTGCGAGCTCTGGGCGTTTTGCGAGACACCCGGCCAAGCGTAAAGAGTGAATGCCACGATACGCCACATCCACCAGAGACAGTCGCTGTGGCTAGAATAGTGGGTCCGGTAAACTGGCGAACAAGTCTAGGTGCGGACGAACGATTTTTCAGTCGGCAGATCACAAATTTTTTACTTTGCGTCTTCTGCTTTGGTAGCTGGTGAAATGGACTCTGCCTGAAACCGAATAAAATAAATGAAAGAAAGTCTTGCGCCTGGTCTGATTGGCCACCCATGTGCCAACCTCTTCTTTTCAGAACAGCTCTTGCACCCCACGTTCTGTTACTTGTTGAATCTCTCCTAATCTCTGCCTTCCCCTACAGTTTTTACCTTCTTCAGCTCCCTCTAGTACCATGGATGTTATTCAGTGATGTGTTAACACATGTCCCACATCAACATGGCCCCGCTTCCTGATAATGTTTATCATATGTTCTTTTCTTCGCCGTTTCTGCAGAAAACCTCTTCATTCCGTATCTTACCAGTCCACCTAACTGTCAACATCTCAAACCCTTCGATTCTCTTATTTTCCGTTTTTCTCACAGTCTGTGAGTCAGTAGCATACAATACTATGCTCCAGAAGTACATTCTCAGAACTTTCTTCCTCAAATTAAGGTCAATATCGGATAGTACAAGATATCTTTCTGCTAGGAGCACCCTCTTTGCCCGTGCTAGACCACTTCTTATATCCTATTTACTTCTTCTGTTTTGCATAACTTGTCTTCGAAGGTAAGACAATTCCTTAACTTCGTCTATTTCGTGGTCCTCAATCTTCAATTTAAGTATATCGCTGATCTCATTTCTGGTAATTCTCATTACTTTCCATACTCTTTCTTGGGTTTTTGTCTCAATCCATATTCTGCACTCACTAGACTGTTCATTCAATTCGACAGAGCCTGTAATTCTTCTTCGCATTCACTGAGGATAGTAATGTTATCATAGAATCTTATCATTGATATCCTTTCACCCAGAATTTCAGTCTCACACCAGGACCTCTCTTTTACTTTACTGCTCCTCTGAAGTACAGCCTGGAGGGTTGGGTTCCTCCTGTTTCTCATACATGTTATATATTTCCCTGTAGCTTAGACCCAGGATTTTGAACACGCACCATTTTACATTGCCAAACACTTTTAATAGGTCCACGATTCGTACGAAAACGTCTTGATTCCTCTCATGTCTTGCCTCCAATATCAAGTGCAACCTCAGACTGGCTGTCTTGGGCTTCCCTGAATCCGAAGTCATCGTCATCTAAGAGATTCCCAGATTTTTCCATTCTCCTGTATATTGTTCTCATGAGCAAATTGCGTGCGTGTGATGCTAAAATGGTTGTGTAATAGTTCTCGGCCTTATCTGCCCTTGCTATCTTTGGGATTCTGTGGAAGACGTTTTACCGATAGTCTGACTGTATATCCTCAAACACAAAGACTCTTCAAACCGAATTTAATAATCGTTTGCCTGCCACTCTCTCAAAAATGGCTCTGAGCACTATGGGACTTAACTTCTCAGGTCATCAGTCGCCTAGAACTTAGAACTACTTAAACCTATCCTAAGGACATCACACACATCCATGCCCGAGGCAGGATTCGAACCTGCGACCGTAGCGGTCGCGCGGTTCCAGACTGATCTCCACCCCCTTACGGATTTACATGCACAGTCATGGTGTCAATTCCCTCCAGCACTACTTCAGACATTAGTCGAGTCCATGACACGCCGTGTTGCGGTACTTATGCGTGTTCGCGGGGGCCCTACACGATATTACTCAAGTTTACCAGTTTCTTTTGCTCATCAGTGCAAATATTGCTTAATTTTGTACTCAACAGGATATTCTTCATAATAATCAAAGGCAAGAGTTTCTTGCTATTATTGATAAATGCGAAAGTTGTTTATGAATAACACAAACACACAGTATGACGAAGTATGTAAGCCATGCTTGATATATTTTTGTTTTGCGTTTTCTAGCGCTGCGTGATAAATCTGTATCGTTTTCTTTATTTTTGATATAACACCCCTCTGTTTCACGTTACAAATCAACAATTTTCGAATAAAATCTGAATCAAACGTTAACAATCTCAATTTTGCTATGAATACTATTTACTTTTAACTACCAGACAGGAGATAACTACGCAGAAAAAATTGTTCTGTATGTTAACTGGCACTTTATACATCCCTACTCAGTTTCTCGACAGCTCACCACTCCCAGTTTCGAGGTGAGCCCAGTGAGACACTCTTCGCATACGTAAAGAAAGCGATCGTTATGAGGTAATGCCCGATAGGTATGCAACACACCTGACGTACAGGTAATGCGTGTACTAGGTGTACGTTTGTGTTACTACTCTAGTGTCCTGCATCGTGACTTTTGGTCAGCTCCTCTCCAACCGACCGCCGCCTCTCCCCCCACCCCTCCATTTCCTCTCCAGGACACCTGCTGAATGGGCAGCACGAGCCTACTCTCAACAGGAAAGGAGAGCCGGCTGCGACCTTGGCAACCCACGCGTCCCGAGGTGGCGACCGCTCGCAGCGCAGCGCGGGCAGCGTACGTTGCTCCGGCAGGCGGCGGCGGCTGTGGGCGGCGGCGCCGCAATTACTGCCGCGGTGGTCGGTAATGAATGCGGGCCGCGACCACGGCCAGGGCCGCCGCGGCCAGACGTTTAAATTAACGCCGGCATTCCCCGCATAACACCGCTGCCGGATTAACATACAATTCGTTACGCCCTGATTGCGAAAACACCGCCGCGGAATTAGGTCCGGCTTTGCCATTTACGGCGAGGTGAGGTGCGGTGCGATATGGCGCGTCCAGCCGAAACGGAGTCTGCCTGCAGTCGTCATAGCCGATCTACAAACCTGCGCGGTGTGGTGCGATGCCACGTAGGGACTTGTCACCGTTCTAACCTTCGTACGAGAACCGTATGCACGAGAATAAAAAATACAATAAACGACTTGCCGCCATCGTGTAAAGGGAAGCGCTGTTTCTGTGAACGCAGAGCCTGACAAGGAAAGTTTACAGCCAACGGATCATCCATTCGGCTTTTCGTTCATACGATTGTAGTACCCGCAATGGCACCTCATAGATTTGTCTAGACTCATGAATTATCCTTACATACTAAACTAAAAATTTGCCTGGATAGGCCCTCGAAGGCCCGACGGTGTCATCTCCAGCCAATAGGCGTCACTGGATGCTGATATGGAGGGGCATTTGGTCAGCATACCACTCTCCCGGCCGTTGTCATCTTTCGTAACCAGAGCCGCTACTTCTCAATCAAGGAGCTCCTCAATTGACTCACCAAACGCTGACACCCAGACCTCCAGTTGTCAGACACGCAGATGGGTACCTAACGTTACGCGTTGATAGAGTATCAGCCAAAACACCGACTTCGTTCGTGCTATTTTCTGTCGTCCGGTAGAACATGCGTAAACGGTAGTTACAACTAAAAATGGTTCAAATGGCTCTGAGCACTATGGGACTTAACTTCTGAGGTCATCAGTCCCCTAGAACTACTTAAACCTAACTAACCTAAGGACATCACACACATCCATGCCCGAGGCAGCATTCGAACCTGCGACCTAGCAGTCGCGCTGTTCCAGACTGTAGCGCCTAGAACCGCTCGGCCACCCCGGCCGGCGGTAGTTACAACTACCACCAAAACTACGAAGCAGAGAAAAAGCGTGTCTTTGAGTGGGTAGAGCCTGAGGTCTTCGTATCAAAGGTCCTGCGTTCAAAACCCACTGATTTCAAATTCTTTTGCTGTTTAGGCGTGAAACATATGGGAGAACATTTTCCTGACGTGTAAAAGTACTTTCGGAGTTTTTAGCAATGTTATATTGGCAGTTAGCTTTCGCCTCGTTAGTTGAAGGTAGCAAACGTATATAGTACATTTGTATAAATAGATATGATGTTCTGTCGGACATGTGCGACAGAACAGACACCACTTGTCATGGAGCAGATAGCTCATTTGTAGTTTCACAGAATAAACAAAAACAATCGGAACTGCAGAGTAAAGAAACAACTGCATCACACGTGCCGAAGTAAAAATGTGTGTGTGAATTCCTAAGGGACGAATCTGCTGACGTCTCTAGATTACACAACTACTTAAACTAACTTATGCTAAAACCGACACACACACCCACGCCCGAGGGAGGACTCGAATCTCCGGCGGGAGGAGCCAAGCAATCCGTGACATAACGCCTTAGACGGGGCGGCCACTCCGCGCGGCCCTAACGAAATATTAATGCGTTAGAGTGAAGAGTCCAGATCGCAAAAATATTTCTTTATTGACCGGTTTCAGCTTATATACAAGGCATCTTCAGAATTTCTTGGCCCCCTATGGTTGGTGCTGACGGCCCCTAGGATTTCTCGTGGTACCACGATCGTACACTCCATGGTACCACAAGAAATTCTAGGGGCCGTCAGCACCAACCATAGGGGGCCAAGAAATTCTGAAGATGGCTTGCATATAAGGTGAAACCGGTCAATAAAGAAATATTTTTGCGATCTCGACTGTTCATTCTAACACAGATATAAATCAGGTCGCTGCTCTCCGTAGACTATGTCGTTAAAATTATTAATACTCTCATGTAACACTTTAACGCATAATACAGTAAAACCATTGGCACAATTGGGATTTGAACCCCAGACTATGGGTACGACAATCTAACGCTCTACAAATTTCGCCACGGAATCTACATTTTTCAGTTACTCACAGTTATACTTTTCCCTTTGCTCCGGGCCGGCCGAAGTGGCCGTGCGGTTAAAGGCGCTGCAGTCTGGAACCGCAAGACCGCTACGGTCGCAGGTTCGAATCCTGCCTCGGGCATGGATGTTTGTGATGTCCTTAGGTTAGTTAGGTTTAACTAGTTCTAAGTTCTAGGGGACTAATGACCTCAGCAGTTGAGTCCCATAGTGCTCAGAGCCATTTGAACCTTTGCTCCGGAGTCCTGGTGTTATTTTTGTTTAACGTTTACGCCTGTTCAGCTGGACGACAGCTCATAGCACGAACTAAATCTGAGTTTTGGTTGATACCCTATCGACATACAACGTTCGATACCGATCTGAGTGACTGACGTCTGGAGGTTTCGGTGTGAGTGCACCCCGCTTGCCAACAGCGCTCGGCAGTTCGGGACAATCACTCATCAAAATCCCAGCCAAGCTCGACAGCGCTTAATTTTGGTGATCTGACAGGAACATGTGCTACTTCCGTGGCAAGGCGACTGGCGAATCTCTTTATACTTACAGCATTTGAAGGTCAGTCCATGACCACCAATATACCAAAGAAGTACGTCGCAATTATTAAAAACACTCGAAAAATCGCTTTTGCAGGTTAGAAGATTTCCGGCCGCTTTTAAGTACAAAACGTTTCGGGATTATTTACACAGTCGTAGGTAGCCGATTGCCACACCTTATCCTAATGTGAAAAGAAATGCCGCAAATTAGCTAAAAAAAAAGGTCACACGACTAACACAACTCCACAAGTAGAACATAAGAGAAGTTAAGAATTCTGGATGCACCTGACAACGCTTCATCATAGGTTACCGAAATAAAAAAATTACAGGGAAAGATACGTTAAGTTTTTAAATAAAACTGCTGTTACGACAAACGCAGAGTGCTGTAATTCGCGCCAAAAATGTACGGGAGAGTAGCCTGCATCGTACAGCCTCCTAATCTGTACCACTACTACAAAATTCGTACCTCTTGTACTGCCCGACAGTGAGGTGAGTGTGAATTATGACCTTCTTGTAGCCATTTTGCCAGCTATGAGCTCTTGTGTGTTGAGCAACAGGTCGTACGAAAA
The DNA here is from genome assembly GCF_021461385.2 of Schistocerca piceifrons. Lineage (NCBI taxonomy): Eukaryota > Metazoa > Arthropoda > Insecta > Orthoptera > Acrididae > Schistocerca > Schistocerca piceifrons. Next base: position 104,046,281 of record NC_060140.1, on the reverse strand, counting down.
GAGCGCTGATTTTGTTGCAGTTTCCATCTAACTTTTTGTGTACGTGACAAAAGGGAATTACTGTTTTAAGATCTGTGACAACGTAATGTTTTATTTATGAGTGTGTACGTGGTGTCGTCCCAAGAACGAAGTGCCATGTCAAAGATGGTACCTCACGACGGAACCACAAGTTAAGGACAGTCGCTGCCAGACGAAGCAGCGAATGAGAGACGCCGACGTAGACACGAAATCAAGAGTTTCCGTACGCCACCGGTGCCAAAAAGTCATCATATTTATTAAGAAAATGCATTTTTCATTTACTGAAATTTCATTTGTTTGGTAAATGTGGGTGCCAAAGAAGACATATACCAGATGAAATGGTTAAGTGTCCGAATATTAATGACGGGCCCTGTATGTAATTGTTCGAGTATGGTAATATCCAAATAGTTACATGCAAGTTTGAAAGTACAGACACTGTTGATGATGCATAACTGCACCAAATATTTCGAAATTAATTAGCTGACTGCAAATTCCTCGGTGTCAGCTGTTTTAGATATAGATATCCTACTCAATAATGCACTACGATACATGGAAATTGGAAATTTGTGGTAAGGTCTTATGGGACCAAACTGCAGAGGTCCCTAAGCCTACACACTACTTAATCTAACGTAAACTTACACTATGGACAACACACACACACACACACACACACACACACACACACACACACACACACACACACACACACACCCATGGCCGAGCGAGGACTCGAACCTCCAACGGGGGGAGCAGCAGGGACCGTGACAAGGAGCCTGAGACCGCGCGGTTACCCCGCGCGGCACGGTATATGGATGTATTAAAAAACTAAAAACCCACCTCTATTGCGTAAAAAGCACCTAGTGCTAAGTGTTAACCCAGGTTTCGGCGTAGATAACTACAGCTTCTTCAGAACAACAATAAAACCCACAAGTGCCTAAGAAGACGTTTGTCAATGATTAAAAGAACACCATAGCTATACATTTATAGGCGAAAAAGAAAACACAAACAGTACATATGTACAAAGTCAAAACCACTACTTAACTTAATGGTGACCAGTGTGAGGCGGAGAGTACACGATTAAGTTAAGTAGTGGTTTTGACTTTGTACATATGTACTGTTTGTGTTGTCCTTTTCTTTCTCGTTTATAAATGTATAGCTATGGTGTTCTTATAATCATTGACAAAGGTCTTCTTAGGCACTTGTGGGTTTTACTGTTGTTCTGAAGAAGGTGTAGTTATCTACGCCGAAACCTGGGTTAACAACGCTAGGTGCTTTTTTCGCAATCGAGGCGGGTTTTTAGTTTTTCAGTATATTAACCAACGATTGCTGACGCGCTGCGATGTTGAAGGTTCGTGTATGGATGTGGCCATTGTGACATATGCAAGTCTGGGAAGGTCAGTGGAGCGTGCATAGACAGCCGAAGTGGTGAAGGCGACCGCTCGGGATACGCGGGAAATGGGGGTTCGAGTACCGGTCTGGCACAAATTTTCTTGTGACACCACAGTGTATTAGATCTAACACCGCTGATGTCAACGAACTCGCAGTCAGCGAATTAATACGCGGGAAATGGGGGTTCGAGTACCGGTCTGGCACAAATTTTCTTGTGACACCACAGTGTATTAGATCTAACACCGCTGATGTCAACGAACTCGCAGTCAGCGAATTAATTTAGAAATATCCAAATTGCTAGACATCTAGAAGTCAAAATAAAACTTGCATAATAAGTGAGATGACGGAGCCGCCGGCGCGGATCCCCTACCCTGCACAGAGGCCTCTTGCATTCCATTGCGATGCGAGGGCCTGCGTGGTGGGTCATCGATTGGGCGAAATGCGACCGCATAGCTGAAATTTACATCCCCGCGCCTCGCGCCGCCCGCAAACGCCACACCGCAGCCCTCTCCACTTCCGAACGCCAGCAAACACCGGGGGGCCGGCCTACCACGCCGACCGTATGTTTCCATTTATTTACCCGCGTAATTCATTTATCTTATTAAATGGTGTAGCGGGGTAATTGTGAAAGGTTGGCGAGCCGCGTAGATTTTATGGAATTAGCGAGGGAGGCGCATTTCTATGCGCGGCGGCACAAAAGCGGCCTGGCTTGCGGACAAAAGGCCGGTCTCGCTGGGTGGCGCGCCGGGGAATTACCGCAGGTGTCCGCCACCGCTGCTTACAGTGCAGCCAACCGCTGCTACACTGACTGTTGGCTGGCGGGGTTTTGACGCCGTCCGCATTACACGCCTTCTGATCAATTACACCTGGCCACCATTGCCGTTCACGCTTACAAGAATAGCGACTTCCGAGAGGTACTGATCCAATGCGAGCACAGGATCATCAACTTATGAATCGCCAACAGATGGAAAGAAAGCTAAGCTACAAGTAATTTCGGGAATTTTTCTTATTTTTTGGCGGTAAAAACCTTATTGGGCCACACGCGTTGAGAATTACTTTTAAAATCTTCAGTGGTCACTGTAACAATTTCGGTTTTGTTTACAAGTCTTTTTAGCGACATCATAAACATTTTCTGCATTGGCAGACTGTGTCGTTGGTTCTTGGTAATATATTCTATGCATTACGAATGAAAACATACAAGACGCTGGTGTAATATTCTGCAATATTTATTATTTATTTCGCAAACAGATTGTCGGCCAATTAGCCTTCATTAGGTACAAAGATAAATGTGCAGTGAAATTTTTGTAGGATCAAAGATTTTAAATCATTGCAGCTACAGAGTATCTCCGTTTCCAATGATGTAAATTCTTAACGTTATATTTAGGAATACACTTTCACTGAAATAATTCCTCTCATTTTATTCCTAAATCTAACATTAACAATTTTCATCTTCGGAAACGGAGACACTCTGTGATGTAGTACTTTAAAATCTTTGATTCTACAAAAGTTTGGCTGCGCAGCATATTTATCTTTGTACCTGATGACGGCATAACGAGCGAAAACAGGTTTGTGAAATAAACAATAAATATTGTAGAATATTACACAATGTCGTAAGTGTTTTCATTCATAACAATTATCTATTTTAATACACTCCTGGAAATTGAAATAAGAACACCGTGAATTCATTGTCCCAGGAAGGGGAAACTTTATTGACACATTCCTGGGGTCAGATACATCACATGATCACACTGACAGAACCACAGGCACTTAGACACAGGCAACAGAGCATGCACAATGTCGGCACTAGTACAGTGTATATCCACCTTTCGCAGCAATGCAGGCTGCTATTCTCCCATGGAGACGATCGTAGAGATGCTGGATGTAGTCCTGTGGAACGGCTTGCCATGCCATTTCCACCTGGCGCCTCAGTTGGACCAGCGTTCGTGCTGGACGTGCAGACCGCGTGAGACGACGCTTCATCCAGTCCCAAACATGCTCAATGGGGGACAGATCCGGAGATCTTGCTGGCCAGGGTAGTTGACTTACACCTTCTAGAGCACGTTGGGTGGCACGGGATACATACGGACGTGCATTGTCCTGTTGGAACAGCAAGTTCCCTTGCCGGTCTAGGAATGGCAGAACGATGGGTTCGATGACGGTTTGGATGTACCGTGCACTATTCAGTGTCCCCTTGACGATCACCAGTGGTGTACGGCCAGTGTAGGAGATCGCTCCCCACACCATGATGCCGGGTGTTGGCCCTGTGTGCCTCGGTACTATGCAGTCCTGATTGTGGCGCTCACCTGCACGGCGCCAAACACGCATACGACCATCATTGGCACCAAGGCAGAAGCGACTCTCATCGCTGAAGACGACACGTCTCCATTCGTCCCTCCATTCACGCCTGTCGCGACACCACTGGAGGCGGGCTGCACGATGTTGGGGCGTGAGCGGAAGACGGCCTAACGGTGTGCGGGACCGTAGCCCAGCTTCATGGAGACGGTTGCGAATGGTCCTCGCCGATACCCCAGGAGCAACAGTGTCCCTAATTTGCTGGGAAGTGGCGGTGCGGTCCCCTACGGCACTGCGTAGGATCCTACGGTCTTGGCGTGCATCCGTGCGTCGCTGCGGTCTGGTCCCAGGTCGACGGGCACGTGCACCTTCCGCCGACCACTGGCGACAACATCGATGTACTGTGGAGACCTCACGCCCCACGTGTTGAGCAATTCGGCGGTACGTCCACCCGGCCTCCCGCATGCCCACTATACGCCCTCGCTCAAAGTCCGTCAACTGCACATACGGTTCACGTCCACGCTGTCGCGGAATGCTACCAGTGTTAAAGACTGCGACGGAGCTCCGTATGCCACGGCAAACTGGCTGACACTGACGGCGGCGGTGCACAAATGCTGCGCAGCTAGCGCCATTCGACGGCCAACACCACGGTTCCTGGTGTGTCCGCTGTGCCGTGCGTGTGATCATTGCTTGTACAGCCCTCTCGCAGTGTCCGGAGCAAGTATGGTGGGTCTGACACACCTGTGTCAATGTGTTCTTTTTTCCATTTCCAGGAGTGTATTATTTTTTTACCTTGTTATTCACGTTCTTTGACTCCTGCCTTATTTTCACGCATTCTTTTACATACATGTGTGTACTGTACTGACACGCAATATTTTCTCGTTCGCATGTGGTGATACCTCGTGTACTCTGTTTTATTGTTGCGAAATTCGACTGTATTTTGTATCGTTTTAGTGGCTGTGGCAGCGTTTGCTATTCTATTTCGTGTGTTATATATTTACATACACCGCACACTGATTAGGGTGTTGTCTTCTTTCGATTGGCTGAGTGCTGCTTACAAGGCAGTGCGAGGAGCGATGTATGGTCGTGGGACATGTGATCAGCACGTCACCAATCCTTCCAGTTGTTATTGCCAGTAGGTGAATCCTGACGTCACCGCTGCTTCTTCAGTCAAGCAGCCTGCCTGTCTCTTGGCCTCACTTGGGCTGAGTGGATCCCGTACTAGACCTCTCTAACTCAAAAAAAAGAGAGAGAGAGAGAGATATGAGTTACCAGGAATCAAAACCGGCTCCTTCCGCATCAAAGACAGCGACGCTAACCGTATATGACTTTGAGTTGTGGAGGTACATACATACGAGGCAGGCATACAATACCCAGCGGAACAGCAGATGTTGCCACAGCCACAAAAATAAAACAAAAGACGGTCGCATTCGGCGCGGTCAAAACAAACTACAACATGTCACTGTGGATATACGAGTACGGCGTGTGTAGGATGACCATAGTCGAGACGATCACTTCGATGTAGGACAGTTGCGGTCTATCAAGCAGGGAAGCAACCTGAAAGTGCGTAACAAAATCGCCTAAAGCTACAGCGCACGCACGCCGCAAGAGATTTTCAATATCCCTTGCTGTATAAGCGTGTACACACTAACCTAACGAAGGCAAACGAACGACAGCCAGTGGATTCGGCCTATCGTTGGTCGCCAAGGCATTTGCGGTCGGCCTGTCATCGTCACCGAAGCAAGAGGTTGGGACCAAGACATTCGGTCATGTGGAATCGTATACGGCTTTGATAACTTGCCGAGGTTTCTCCCATTTTGTTATTATTACGAAGTAGCGTTTTGATAACAGTTTCACCGGCTGGTATTACGAGGGGAGAAGAGGATTTATCAGTCGTCGAATGTGCAGCATTTATTTTGCTGCAAGAAGCTGATCATCATCAGAAAAAGAAGTAGAAGAAAAAACGATACCGTTGGACAACCTCTCTTTCAAACGAAATAAAATGAATGTCTCACCTTAAAACAGTTTTGGAAAATAGGCTATTTCATATTTTTTTCCCAATGAAAGCTACAGATCTCGAATTGTTATTGCATTATGTAGGCCCTAAAAGTACGAAGGATGACACCTCTTTTAGGAGAGCTACACCTGCAGTAAAAAGAGATCCATAAAATTTCAATTTTCTTTTTTTTAACATCGTGCACGTTATTTTCTAACAGCTCACTTATTCCTCTCCAAGCAACTGATCTTTTCAATTTCTTTTTACAGCCGCAGTTCGTAGGGTCTCACACACATTCCAGTTGGGATAAAACTATCAGCTTTAATGCTGTCTCCGCATTCCACTGAATACCCCAGTGTTCTTAGATAGAATAAAAACATGCCCGCTCAACCGACACAGCAAATAGTGAACTAACGAACACCAGATCCAGAGTCCGAATTAGAATGTAGGTGACAAGCCTTTCGCGGGCAAGTGTTCTACCACTCTACTGGCAGAAGTAAAGCTGTGAGGACGGGGCGTGAGTCGTGCTTGGGTAGCTCACTTGGTAGAGCACTTGCCCGCGATAGGCGAAGGTCCCGAGTTCGAGTCTCGGTGCGGCACACAGTTTTAATCTGCCAGGAAGTTTCATATCAGCGCACACTTCGCTGCAGAGTGAAAATCTCATTCTGGAAACGTTAAACTTCTTCTAATCATTGAAAATTAATTTGTTCCATTCTACGTTCTTCCGCAAACTGCAGTCGAGCCTGCTTACGCGCATTGTTCAAAGTTGTCTTAAAGGAGTCGTTTCTGGAATGTCAGATTCGTTTCTTGCGTCGGGATCTGTCTTACACATCTGGGAGTGACTGATAACCGCAAACCAGTCATGATTTCAGAGGAACACAAACTATTGCCTTATGCTTTACGGAGAATCAGACTCGTGTCTGATACTGAGAATTCTCGTGTCTGGCCGTATCTACCGTTTCTACCGTACCGTGCAATCAGACAAAATTATCACTAACACAACTGGAACGTCCTAATTTCTTAGCAGTCTGGCGCTTAAGACAGGCCCATTTCATTGTACGCCGTAATACTTACTTGCTCTTCACCCGATAGTGTCTTTCGACTGCGCTACGACATTAGCAGACACGCCTCCACACCGTAATTGTAGTGAACTATTGACATTTACTACAGGGCGCGGCTTCTAACGGACCTGTCTTTATACCAACTTCGGATCCGTTTTGCTTTGTTGTAACCCGTACTGGAAAAATGCGTGCAGTACCAAATACCTAATAAACGCGTTTCTGCCACAAACAGACGACCCGTGGCTGGCTCGTGTTATGCTTTGCATTAAACCTTGGCTGCTATTCTGTGATTAGTCTCCCGCAGTTATCGCGATTATGCTGTTATCCTCTCTCTCCGCAAGTCGCAGCAGGAGCGTGTATCGATATTCGCACGCTTGTACTATCTTTGTCCTCGCGCTTGTACTTTCCAGCTGTGCCGTCTGCGGGCAGTTGGTCGGTTGGCTTGGAGCAGCGGGGAAGTTTCCGTGGCACGTGTCTGGCCGGCACCGCTGGCGGCGTCCACGCGCGGTCGGTGTGTGAGGTGGCTGTTCCCATTGCTACGAGGTCTGTGGCTCACTCATCCCCGACACGAAAGCTGAGTCTTTACTCAATCTGCCAGCCAGCCCCAACTGTTCACGCTGTGTCGTTTGAATTTCGTTGTGGGCTGTTGGGAGATTCCCGCGAGCAACAACGTGTGTTTTCAAGTTGGCGAAATTCCAGCCGCCCTCCTGTGGAGTTTAACGTGACTTGATTATTTTTTAATTGAAGTGCACCAGCGGAATCTTCTGCCTAGTGGCTGTTAACGTTCCGGTTACCTCCCCTGGGCGTTGACGTAAATTCAGGCAGTGTATTTCCCTCGTCGTGTTGTGGCTGTCCAGCACGGCGTGTAGTTTGACAGCTGAATGTGTAATTCGTTGTCTGCGCCGATACTATCTGCGTTGTGCCACTGAACTCCCTGTTGTGTGCTGGTCGGGTGGAGCGGAAGTCATCCTGTCGCTTGGTCCGTCGACCGTCTGTCGGTTGGGTTGCCGTCGGATTGAGAATTGTTGGGCCGACTGCCTGTCTCACCTAAGCGAGCGTTAGTGTTTGAATTCCAGGCAGACCGTTGGAAACTTCTGGGCGCCGTTTGATGTGCTGCCTTTTCTTATTTGTCCTTGTTGTTTGTTTATGTATGGCTTCTAGCCGATTTTAAATTAAATTTGTTTTGCACTTAAGGCGTGAGATAGTTTGGGCCTTCAGCGTGATTTATTTTTTAAAAAAATAGGAAAGGGCCTTCTGCCTTTTAAAATTCAAATTCTTGTTTTTGAGTATTAAGTGATTGGACTTCAGCCGGTTTTAAATTAAAGTTGTTTTGCCCTTGAGGCTTGAGATTGAATGGCGCATTTAGCTGGGAATTCTCAAATTAATGTTTGGCTTGCTGTGTTTTTAATGTTTTCTTTTCTCTTGTAATGTTTGTCAAATGAATAAAGTAGTATGTTCGAGTGCAACTGACAGCCGCTCATTTTGGCTCCATTCCAGAAATTAAACTATCTGTCCTGTCCTGCGGGTATAGCAGGGGATCTCAATAGACATGTGCCTTTATATTTATTCTCACCAATGTGTAGCGCCATCTTCTTAGTCTGATAGTCGGAATTGCAGTTCGCCAATCATCAGTAGATTGTGGTAGAACAAAGAAAAGTGAGCTGCCAGCGACAGTCGAGATTACCGATACGTCAGAGGGATACGATGGCGGAAACTGCGAGGAAACCAGTAAAGATGCAGAGGAAGAGCTGAAAACATGCATGAAAACAGCCGGGAGAGTTCATGTCAAATTAGGGGGCTGACGCAGGGAAATGAGCGTCGCATCCGCGTCAGCCGGCTCCGGACTCAATGGGCGTGCGGGACATTCGCCGAATTAGACCGCGTCACTCGTCAGCGGCCAATCGCGAGCGACGGCGCGTGCCGTGGGTATTCATTAGGCCGCCCCCGCGTAAAGAGCTTAGCAGGCCGGCGCTGCGCTGTTGGTCTTGGCGATTACTCTGACGTATTATCCCCGCCGTTTTGATTTACTGCGCGCCTAATCGGATAACTGGGCCCGGCCGCACACGCGCGTTTCGATAAATCTAATGACGTCGCGCAGCAGCGACGCCGGCGCGCCGGCGCGGTCCGCGCCCGCCTCTGTCGCAGGCGTTGACGTTCTAGCCTGGTAATTACATCGAGTGTCGCTAAGCCCGCGCGCGGCTCCCGTCTTACGGCCCGTTTATCACTCGCGGCTGCGGCAAGATGCACTGCTGGCTGAGCTTCGTCATCCACACATCACTGGCAGCCCCAGTACGGCCGCCGGCGCCACCGCGCAGAGCCGAGTTTCACATACGGTGCAAATGTCAAAGCCTGTTGCGAGGACCCCGTCAAATGTCACGTTGGTAGCCCTGTTTACGACCTCTGCCGTACACAACAGCGCCGCAGCGTCATTTTTCGCCGAAGAATGGAAGAGGAAGGGCGGTACATCGATACGTACCCTCGCTACAGGCCGCACAGTGGCGTCTTTGGATTAAAATCCAAGAAAATTAAGGTCCCGCGCGAAGAACTGTAGCCTCTCGCCCTATTATACAGGGTGTTACAAAGAAAATATGTTATGTGGACATGTGTCCGGAAACGCTTACTTTCCATGTTAGAGCTCATTTTATTACATCTCTTCAAATCACATTAATCATGGAATGGAAACACACAGCAACAGAACGTACCAGCGTGACTTCAAACACTTGAAATGTTCAAAATGTCCTCCGTTAGCGAGGATACATGCATCCACCCTCAGTCGCATGGAATCCCTGATGCGCTGATGCAGCCCTGGAGAATGGCGTATTGTATCACAGCCGTCCACAATACGAGCACGAAGAGTCTCTACATTTGGTACCGGAGTTGCGTGGACAAGAGCTTTCAAATGCCCCCATAAATGAAATTCAAGAGGGTTGAGGTCAGGAGAGCGTGGAGGCCATGGAATTGGTCCGACTCTACCAATCCACCGGTCACCGAATCTGTTGTTGAGAAGCCGGCCGGAGTGGCCGTGCGGTTATAGGCGCTACAGTCTGGAACCGCGTGACCGCTACGGTCGCAGGTTCGAATCCTGCCTCGGGCATGGATGTGTGTCATGTCCTTAGGTTAGTTAGGTTTAAGTAGTTCTAAGTTCTAGGGGACTGATGACCATAGTAGTTAAGTCCCATAGTGCTCAGAGCCATTTGAACCATTTTTTTTTTTTTTTTTTTTGTTGAGAAGCGTACGAACACTTCGACTGAAATGTGCAGGAGCTCCGTCGTGCATGAACCACATGTTGTGTCGTACTTGTAAAGGCACATGTTCTAGCAACACAGGTAGAGTATCCCGTATGAAATCATGATAACGTGCTCCATTGAGAGTAGGTGGAAGAACATGGGGCCCAATCGAGACATCACCAGCAATGCCTGCCCAAACGTTCACAGAAACTCTGTGTTGATGACGTGATTGCACAATTGCGTGCGGATTCTCGTCAGCCCACACATGTTGATTGTGAAAATTTACCATTTGATCACGTTGGAATGAAGCCTCATCCGTAAAGAGAACATTTGCACTGAAATGAGGATTGACACATTGTTGGATGTACCATTCGCAGAAGTGCACCCGTGGAGGCCAATCAGCTGGTGATAGTGCCTGCACACGCTGTACATGGTACGGAAACAACTGGTTCTCCGGTAGCACTCTCCATACAGTGACGTGGTCAACGTTACCTTGTACAGCAGCAACTTCTCTGACGCTGACATTAGGGCCATCGTCAACTGCACGAAGAATTGCTTCGTCCATTGCAGGTGTCCTCGTCGTTCTAGGCATTCCCCAGTCGCGAGTCATAGGCTGGAATGTTCCGTGTTCCCTAAGACGCCGACCAATTGCTTCGAACGTCTTCCTGTCGGGACACCTTCGTTCTGGAAATCTGTCTCGATACAAACGTAACGCGCCACGGCTATTGCCCCGTGCTAATCCATACATCAAATGGGCATCTGCCAACTCCGCATTTGTAAACATTGCACTGACTGCAAAACCACGTTCGTGATGAACACTAACCTGTTGATGCTTTCCCATCTTTATTTGTGCTTGATGCTAGTACTGTAGAGCAATGAGGCGCACGTCAACACAAGCACCTAAGTCAACATTACCTTTCTTCAATTGGGCCAACTGGCGGTGAATCGAGGAAGTACAGTAAATACTGACGACACTAAAATGAGCTCTAACATGGAAATTACGCGTTTCCGGACACATGTCCACATAACATCTTTTCTTTAGTTGTGTGTGAGGAATGTTTCCTGAAAGTTTGGCCACACCTTTTTGTAACACCCTGTATAATTACGCTGGTGACTTAAGCGATGGAAGATACACTGATGAGCGAAAATATCAGTAATCACGCGCCAGTTGACATCAGTGGTACACAACTACGAGGCGTGTTTTTTAATTAAGTACCGTTATGAAATTTAAAAAAGACGTGCTAAAATATCCCAATAATTTTATTTTTACATGAAAGCCTGTACCTTAATCTACTTTTCTACATAATTTCCATCAATATTGAGGCACTTGTCATACCGTTGTACCAGATTTTGAATACCCTCCTCATAGAAGTCTGCCGCCTGACTTGTTAACCACTGCATCACCACTGTTTTGAAAAAAAAAAAAAAAAATGTTCAAATGTGTGTGAAATCTTATGGGACTTAGCTGCTAAGCTCATCAGTACCTAAGCTTACACACTACTTAACCTAAATGACCCTAAGGACAAACACACACACCCATGCCCAAGGGAGGACTCGAACCTCCGCCGGGACCAGCCGCACAGTCCATGACTGCAGCGGCCTAGACCGCTCGGCTCACTGTTTCGACTTCGTCATCGTCTTGAAGGCGCTGACCGTCCAGGTGTTTCTACAAGTGCGGGAACAGATGGTAGTCACTGCGCGCAAGATCGGGGCTGTACGGAGGATGATCTAGAGTTTCCCATCGAAAAGATGTGATGAGATCTGTGGTCTGATTCGCCACATGCGGACGGGCATTGCCTGGCAGCAAAACGATGCTCTTGCTCAACTTCCATGGACTGTTGTTTTGATTCTGGTGTGACGTAGGCTACCCATGTTTCATCGCCCGTAACAATTTGGATTAAGAAATCATCACCGTCGTTGTGGTGGTACCGCTCAAGGAAAGTCTAAACGTGTGGTTTTGTGCACATGTGTTAACATTTTCAATACTCAACGTGCTCACAATTTTCGGTAAATAGAGTGTTCGGTCACAATGCCATACAAAACACTACGAGAAACATAAGGAAAGTCATCCCGCAAGGAGGAAATCGTAAAGCGTCTGTTTTCTCTCACTTTATTCACTTCCTGCACCAAACTTCCATCAACGACCGAAGGACGCCCACTCCGTTGTTCATCATGCACATTTGTGCGACCATCTTCAAATTATCTCACCCACTTTCTTACCATTACATCACTCATAATGTTTTCTTCGTAAACTGCATAGATCTCACAATGAATATTGATCGCTTTTAGGCCTTTAACACTACGAAATCTTATAACAGCCCGTACTTCACAGTCGGCGGGACTCACGATTATCGGAGGCATCTTAAACACTCAGTACACAACGTAAATAAGGAAGAATCAGACTTTAATGGCGTCTGAGCGTAGATGAAGGTACAGGCTTTCATGTAAAAATAAAATTATTGAGGTATCTTAGCACATCTTTTTTTTAATTTCAAAACGGTACTTAATTAAAAAACGCGCCTCGTACATCTACGTCCCAGGGTACAAAGATGAACTACAGCCTGTCCATTGTCCACCGTGAGATCGAATGCAGTGTGGCGGTGTTGTCGACTCGTGACCCAGTAAGGAAAGTATACAGTGAGGTGGCAAAAGTCATGGCATAGCGGTATGCACATATACAGATGACGACAATATCGCAAGGTACAGTATATAAAAGCGCGGTGCATTACTCATTTGTGCGCAGCTCATTCGTGTGGAAAGGCTTCTAACGTGATTATTGCAGCACGACGAGCTTAACACACTTTGAACGCGGAATGGTAGTTGGAGATGGATACGTGAGACATTCCATTCCGGAAATCTTTAGGAAACTCACAAAATCCAAAGTGTCAAGAGTGTGCCGAGAATATGAAATTCGAGGCTTTACTACTGACCACGAGCAACGCACTGAACTTAACAATCGAGAGCAAAGGCTTTTGCGTATTGTTGTCAGTGTTAACAGACAAGCAACAATAACCGCAGAAATCAAATGTGGGATGTACGACGAACGTATCCGTTAGGACGGTGCGGCGAAATTTGGCTTTAATGGGCTGTGGCAGCAGGCGAGCGACGTGAGTGCCTTTGCTAACAGCACGGCATCGCCTGCAGTCTCTGCCGGGCTCTTGACCAACGTTGGAGCCAAGACGACTGCAAAATCGTGGCCTGGTCTGATGAGTCGGTAAAAGCCTATGGCAGGGTTCCCAGTATGACGCACACACCACGAAGCTATGGACCCAGGTTGTCAACGAGTCACTGTGCAAGCTGGTGATGGCTCCGTAATGGTGTGCGCTGTGTTTACATGGAATGCATTGGGTCGTCTGGTCCAGCTGTAACTATCATTGAATGGAAATGGATATGTTAGGCTAACTGGAGACCACTTGCAGCCATTCACAGACCTCATGTTCCCAAACAACGATGTCATGTCACTGGGCCACAATCGTTCGCGACAGATTTGAAGAACATTCTGGACAATTCGACTGAATGATTTGGCCACGTCCGCAGCTCGTGGTCGTGCGGTAGCGTTCTCGCTTCCCGCGCCCGGGTTCGATTCTCGGCGGGGTCAGGGATTTTCTCTGCCTCGTGATGACTGGGTGTTGTGTGACGTCCTTAGGTTAGTTAGGTTTAAGTAGTTCTAAGTTCTACGGGACTGATGACCATAGATGTTAAGTCCCATAGTGCTCAGAGCCATTTGAACCATTTTTGATTTGGCCACACATCAACATTTACGGGACATAATCGACAGGTCAGTTCGCGCACAAAATCCTGCGCTGGTAACACATTCGCAATTACGGACGGCTACAGAGGTAATATGGTTCAGTATTTCTGCAGGGGAGTTCAGCAATTTGTTGAGTCCATGCGACTTCGATTTCCTGCACTACGCAGGGCAAATGGAGATCCGACAGGGTATTAGGAAATATTCCTTGACTTTTTTCACCTTAGTATATAAGCGGAGCAGAGACGAATGAGGAATCGTTGTACGGAAAATACGGACCGAAGATGAGGAAATCCACTGCCCTCTATCAGAGGACAGGTTGTTATGGACCGACGCCTGGAAACGACTTGCAATCCAGCGGCCGAATTCCCCCAGTTGGGGCCTCCCGGCCATCAATGCCACGCAATACCTTCCCTTTTTTTTTTTTTATTATGCCCCCCCCCCCCCTTTCCTGGCAACGTCAGAGAAAGGAAAAGGTATACCAACTCCACAGCAGTACACTGGGATGTGCAAAGCAACATATGGATTGATATCACCTCTGCCTTTTTATTTATTTATTTTTTTTTCTTTTTCCTTTTTTAAGTACACTGCAAATAAAATTTCTCATAACTCCACACTGTCGCGATCATTCGGCAGTTCCAAGGGTCCTACAAGCAAAAAGTAACACACTCCCCATCCCTTTCCATTCCTCTCTAGCTGTTTGCCAGGCACCGACTGTACATTACATCAAATAATTTTAAATGTGTTATTTATTACAATCTCTGAAGTCTGTGACGCTCATTGGTGAAGGTGAATACGAACCATTGTCCAGTCCCAAGCAAAAAAACAAATTAATAATGATTTTATTAAGCAATGCTTGTCAGATAAAATGAGCGGAGAACGATTGTCACTTCATGAAGTTAGAAGCATCCCAGTTTAAGCATTGAGAAACTCTAGTGGAGGATATTTGTGAAGGAGAGAGACCTAAGAACGCATACGATCAAAACACGCACATTAAGACATTATTTCAACAGCAGTTGGACGACAACAGAAGTTTTCCATATGTTATGTAAAGTAGGGACCTCCAGTAGCCCGTCAGATCACGGACTAAACACGTGATGGAACTATTTGAGACTGCGCCAAGGGATACAAGCCCTAACTTCAACGGAAGCTTTCCAGTGTACGTAAGTGGTAACGTCGAGCGGAAACCTCTAGGAGGAATCAAATCGAGGATCAGCCGCCACTTAAACGGTATACAAGCAAGAGATAAAATGAGAAGAGTCAGTCTGATGGAGGAGTCCGAAAGCAGTTGTACGCCAGTCCGCCGCGCAACATGAGTATGCAGAAGTAATATTCGCAGCGAGAAGTCGGTGATCAGATCTGGAGACAAACACAGCAACAGCAAGATAAGTAATCATTATCTATTCTGGGGAATAGCTCTAAACAGAGACAATCTGTCTTTGTCTCAAGGAACAGCTAGCATTTGTAACTTCGTAATTAACAAGAACGATTTATGGAAGAATAATTGTCTCTTGGAAGCTTAGGCGAGTGGCCTGCTGATAAGAGCCGGCCGGTGTGGCCGTGCGGTTCTAGGCGCTTCAGTCTGGAACCGCGTGACTGCTACGGTCGCAGGTTCGAATCCTGCCTCGGGCATGGATGTGTGTGATGTCCTTAGGTTAGTTAGGTTTAAGTAGTTCTAGGTTCTAGGGGACTGATGACCACAGATGTTAAGTCCCACAGTGCTCGGAGCCATTTGAACTTTTTTTTTTTTTTTTTTTTTTTTGCTGATAAGAGTAAACTGAGTCTGACAAGTAGTACAGAAAGGGGTCAGGAACTGGCACCTCTTTTATAAGTTGTGAAAGAGAATAAAGATATTACTTAAATGAATACTGAATCCTTCAGCATACCCTAAAAGATTACCACTGTATTCAATAACCACTCAGTCTACCTTGGAAAGCATTCTCCCTCTCATCTCCGTCAATAAAGTTGGGCACTCCAACAACCCTCTGATTGTCGTCAACGTTCCGATCGCACTAAAAAACTGTGCTGGGACGCGACGCCATAACACATCACTATAGCAGCGCTTTGGTTACTTGAGAACAGATAGCCGTCCTCTGGTGCAAGACACAACCAACTGAAATGCCGCGCCTCCTTTAGGAGAGCCACGTGGTTGCGTACGCCGAGGAGTCACCGCAATGGAAAGCGAGTAGCCAGATGGGTGGCAGCGGCCTCTCTTAGCGGCTGTGGCGCTGCACGCGTGCCAAGTTGACACCTCTTCCCCTCCCCCTGCCATCCTTCCTTCCTCCCCCGCTTCCTTCCTCCGCTCCTCGGCCTTCGCCTCGCATTTCCGCCGCCACCCTCAGGAAGCCGCTCCAAATCGCCTCGCCCTGTTCGCGTTTCCTCTGCCTTTCACATTCATTCCGATATTTTTTTTTCCCTACCGCCGTTGTACTGAGCCCGGTGCGCTTTTGTTACCGCTGAAATATACAGCTCCGTTTCTTCTTCCTTCTCCTTCTTTTTTTTCGTTATTTTCGCCCCCCTTCCCTACTTTTTAGCGCGCCCTTTCCCCAGAGGTCTAGTAGAGCTGCCGGATTGCGTGGCCACTGCCATACACATACACACGGCCCGCGCGTTTTGCCTCTGCTGTCCCCTGCAGTCTGCTTTTATGTTAAAAAATATGGAATACACTTCGACAAAGAGCACAATGCGCGAGGCGGCGCGCTTCGTATTTCTGAAGTGGTATGCACACAAACAGCCGGGCAGGCATAAATATGAAACGGCACATCGTCAGCTGCGCTTTCCGCGCGGCTGTCGCTGCCGCCCGCTCGCCACGCGCGCGACTTTCTCGTTATATTCTGTTGCGCTCACCTTTTCAAGGCCCGCCGGAGGTTAAATCGTGTCTAACCGCGACGTGACAACCGTAACGCTTTAACACAGACAGCGACACTGCGTACTGGTCTGATGCCGCGTTAAGGCACAAAGGCTGCGCGGTCCGTCTCCCCTCAGCCGTTTGCGTCCTGGCAGGGTCGCCAAATTCCTCTTAGCTTTTCTGCACTTGCTCCTCTCGTGGGGGTACAGTAATTGCCCTTCGTTCCGCTCATCGTCACATTTCGATGTCCTCGGCATGCCGTAATCATCTACTTGTATCTGTTCACACCCAGTCTCTTCCATTGAAAAAGATCAAAATAAGCAGTCTTCCTGCCGTGATACATTACCGCATGCAAGTACGCTATTACCGTAAGTTGTCTATGAAGTTGGATATGGAGGACTGCAAGATGCTACCAGTCTGCACTCATTCTCTGATTGAGAAAAGAAGCCTACTTACCTCATTTCTTCTAAAGCTGTCTCGTTGTCCCCTTGCAATTCTTCAGCTACTTTTGACAGCAGAATTCGGTATCGCTTTTGGGATTGCTACTAGTATACTACAATAATGTATGAAGCCTTAACTTTGGAAATAGGGACTGCATCTTGTTTACTTGCCCAAGTGAAATAAGAAGCCACTTATATCTGCCAATATAACAAAATTAGTGCTACATGAGAAACAGTCGAAATCCATAAATCAATGAAAAGCTCTGCAAGTCAGTTAATGTGAAAGTTTCCTGGGGATAAGGTAATGCCATACTGTAAAACAACTGTCACGAACGTTTTGGGCACAGGTGGGACATTGTTCCTATTAGTTTAGAATTATTCATCCACGGACTAACGAAAAAGTGAAAACCAAATTAGGTAATAAAGTAAAACGTCATGCTTTACGCTGAACTTTTACCACATGATCAACGAACATTTAGTGTGCCATGAAGTGTTTTCCTTTTCTAATTTTGTGGGGCTGTGAGAAAAAGAAGTTTAGAAAATGTTTCCAATTATGTGTCAAGTGCACTTGAACTAACTACATGCTCTTATTATCATACACTCGATGAATATGGTCTGGGTAATTTGCGTTACCTCAGGACATATATACAAAATCTCTAACTTGACTACATCATTTATTTCGTTCAACCTTTAACGTAAGATTATACCCCTTAAAAAGTAATTTTTGACAGCATATGACATTCTTGAATTCGGTCGGTAGTTATGTGGAACACTGAAAATGAAATTTTTGTAGCCCCTGCAAGCCGTTAGACTGCAACCTACAATTGGGTGATCGTTTTAGCCTGTTAGTAATATAGATGTGTGTCGACAGTGTTGGACGTCATCAGTGGAAGATCACAGGCGCATATTATTTCAGCACCCTTCAGCACAATTTAAAGAGGACTAAAACCTACCTCTAAGCTTCCTCACTACTCTTGCACGGAACAACTTACAGTGGCATAGCCGATATTTGGGAAAAATGGAAAACATCGTCGGACTGGGAAGCGAAGGTGAAAGGAATAAACCGTGTCCTTTTCAAAGGAACCTTTCCGGAAAGCTTGCTTCAGGTGGAAACCTTTAAAGGGACAAGATCAGACTGAAGATGACAGAAGACTGTGTTCCCATCAAGTGCCGCCAACATCTTTTGCAGTTCATGTCATTCATAGAACTGTGCTACGTCTCCGGGATACAGTTTGGGTCAGCCTTATACATTTTGCTCGCTGTGTTTTAGTGTACGTAATATTTACTTACTAAGAACTCACAGCCTATACTACAAAGATTGCAACCAGCATGTGATAGCGTCACACACCTTGTGCGCTTTGCGTCTAGCAGTTTCATCTTACACATGTGTTACTGCCTGACATGAGCAACCGCTGTTCTCTCCACAGAACACGCGAGACCACCGCAAGGTAGAGTTGCCTCGTGCTGCGGAGAATGCCTGCCACGTACGGCCCACAGAGGTGGGAGCTACGCCGCGGGCCCCGTGGCTTTTATTCTCATTTTTGCGGGGCGCCACGCCAGACAGCAGAACAATTACATATTATAATCTCCTTAAATGTAAACACAGGGCGCATAATTTGCGCTGGTGTAGCACGTACACCCGGATTAGCGCTCGCAGCAGTCTAAGTGGATCTCATTTCGCCCGGTAACAAACGACAAAAAAGATTAATTTTTCCGCGTTTTGAATGACAAAGGCAGAAACACAAGCCGGGAAAATACTTTAATACCGCACAAATGAACTTGGTGCGGATTGTAAGTGAGTGGCAGCGAATATGAAACACTTGGACGTCATAGAAATGTATACCCATTCATTTAATCGTCCATCCATGATTCAGAAAGATGTTACAGTGACATATTGCTATGCGAAGTGAGGCTATATCTAGGTAGGTTGTTGAAGAGATAGTGTTTCAACGTAGTGCTTCATCTAGTTATCATACAAACACAGTTAAATACGTACATTAACATTGTACGATATATTTTGTGCGGGTGCTGCTCCATAGCTTTTAAGTGTTTGAAAAAGGACGACGTAACCGCCGGAAAGCTGCAATATGGCTTTACAAACTACACTGTCCACTCACATTAATACGACCACCTGTCAAGACCCTGAAAAACCGCCTTTTACACCGCGGAAAATCACTTTATATTCCGTAGAAATGTTGGAACACGTGAGGCAATACTGACTCTACGACTTATCTTAGAAAATAGATGAAGGAAAGGCAAACCTACGTTTCTATCTTTTGTAGACTTAGAGAAAACTTTTGACAATGTTGACTCGAATACTCTCTTTCAAATTCTGAAGGTGGCAGGGGTAAAATACAGGGAGCGAAAGGCTATTTACAATTTTTAAAGAAACCAGATGGCAGTTAAAAGAGTCGAGGGGCATGAAAGGGAAGCAGTGGTTGGGAAGGGAGTGTGACAGGGTTGTAGCCTATCCCCATTTTTATTCAATCTGTATATTGAGCAAGCAGTAAACGAAACAAAAGAAAAATTTGGAGTAGGAATTAAAATCGGTGGAGAAGAAATAAAAACTTTGCTGTTTGCCGATGACATTGTAATTCCGACAGCAAAGGACTTGGAAGAGCACTTGAACGGAATGGACAGTGTCTTGAAAGGAGGATATGAGGTGAATACCAATGAAAGCAAAACGACGATAATGGAATGTAGTCGAATTAAATCAGGTGATGCTGAGGGAATCAGGTCACGAAATGATACACTGAAAGTAGGAGATGAGTTTTGCTATATGGGAAGCAAAGTAACTGATGATGGTCGAATTAGACAGGATATAACATGTAGACTGCCAATGGCAAGGAAAGCGTTTCTGAAGAAGAGAAATTTGTTAACACCGAATATAGAATTAAGTGTCAGGAATTTTTCTGAAAGTATTTGTATGGAGTGTAGCCATGTTTGGCGGTGAAACATGGACAATAAATAGTTTATACAAGAACAGTGGCTTTCGCAAGGTGGTGCTACAGAAGAATTCTAAAGATTAGATGGGTAGATCACACAACTGATGAGGAGGTATTGAATGGAATTGGGGAAAAGAGAAAGACTCAAGAGTCTTGTTGCAACCCTTGTTAACAGTACGAACAGCCCTTAGCGGCTCGCCATCTCACTATTATTCATGACGTCGCCTTTCCGGCTTAGATCTTTTTTAATATGTGACTTGTAAGTACTGCATCTTTTTCCAGTCAGTACAAACTTTAATTTTATTAATGTATTATATACCTAATACACTCCTGGAAATGGAAAAAAGAACACATTGACACCGGTGTGTCAGACCCACCATACTTGCTGCGGACACTGCGAGAGGGCTGTACAAGCAATGATCACACGCACGGCACAGCAGACACACCAGCAACCGCGGTGTTGGCCGTCGAATGGCGCTAGCTGCGCAGCATTTGTGCACCGCCGCCGTCAGTGTCAGCCAGTTTGCAGTGGCATACGGAGCTCCATCGCAGTCTTTAACACTAGTAGCATGCCGCGACAGCGTGGACGTGAACCGTATGTGCAGTTGACGGACTTTGAGCGAGGGCGTATAGTGGGCATGCGGGAGGCCGGGTGGACGTACCGCCGAATTGCTCAACACGTGGGGCGTGAGGTCTCCACAGTACATCGATGTTGTCGCCAGTGGTCGGCGGAAGGTGCACGTGCCCGTCGACCTGGGACCGGACCGCAGCGACGCACGGATGCACGCCAAGACCGTAGGATCCTACGCAGTGCCGTAGGGGACCGCACCGCCACTTCCCAGCAAATTAGGGACACTGTTGCTCCTGGGGTATCGGCGAGGACCATTCGCAACCGTCTCCATGAAGCTGGGCTACGGTCCCGCACACCGTTAGGCCGTCTTCCGCTCACGCCCCAACATCGTGCAGCCCGCCTCCAGTGGTGTCGCGACAGGCGTGAATGGAGGGACGAATGGAGACGTGTCGTCTTTAGCGATGAGAGTCGCTTCTGCCTTGGTGCCAATAATGGTCGTATGCGTGTTTGGCGCCGTGCAGGTGAGCGCCACAATCAGGACTGCATACGACCGAGGCACACAGGGCCAACACCCGGCATCATGGTGTGGGGAGCGATCTCCTACACTGGCCGTACACCACTGGTGATCGTCGAGGGGACACTGAATAGTGCACGGTACATCCAAACCGTCATCGAACCCATCGTTCTACCATTCCTAGACCGGCAAGGGAACTTGCTGTTCCAACAGGACAATGCACGTCCGCATGTATGCCGTGCCACCCAACGTGCTCTAGAAGGTGTAAGTCAACTACCCTGGACAGCAAGATCTCCGGATCTGTCCCCCATTGAGCATGTTTGGGACTGGATGAAGCGTCGTCTCACGCGGTCTGCACGTCCAGCACGAACGCTGGTCCAACTGAGGCGCCAGGTGGAAATGGCATGGCAAGCCGTTCCACAGGACTACATCCAGCATCTCTACGATCGTCTCCATGGGAGAATAGCAGCCTGCATTGCTGCGAAAGGTGGATATACAATGTACTAGTGCCGACATTGTGCATGCTCTGTTGCCTGTGTCTATGTGCCTGTGGTTCTGTCAGTGTGGTCATGTGATGTATCTGACCCCAGGAATGTGTCAATAAAGTTTCCCCTTCCTGGGACAATGAATTCACGGTGTTCTTATTTCAATTTCCAGGAGTGTACGTTTTAGGACAGTTAGTCTAATTCTGAAGACGACGCTAATAGTATCGTCGAAACCTGGTCAATTTTGACTTATATTTGTGACCGAGGGCTTATTTGTTCTAATATAATTATGGAGAAAGTTCTATAAGGCTATGGCTATACCTGCATTGCGCTTTGGATGCAAACACTACATGCTTAAGAAGCGAAATGAAAGGAGAATAGAAGTATGCCAGAAGCAAGGCTCGCTAAAACATTACATGGCGTATCACAATTAATCGCATAAACGCATATAGTTGAATGTCCACGATACTAGAAGCAAAAACGTCTCCGTAAAAATAGGTCCAAACACGAACTGTTTGCGAGATAACTGCGACTTTGTGGTTACCAGTCACCGCTGACTTGATTCCATGTAAACGTCAATCCAAGTTAGGAAACGGTAACGGTAAAAAAAGTTATTAGAGATACTTTGGTAGAAGTCTCCAATGAACACCACAGAAGTTACATGGCTGTACGCATAGTTAAAAGAGATGTTCAAAGTGTCAACCTTGCACCCGGATGAAGGTCTTCACCAGTCGCCACAATGACTTTCGTCGAATCCTTTCAAAATCGCCTGCATCTTTTCGAAAAGCACTGATAAGTCTCTGCCTCAAGTCTTCAACCGAGTTAACCGGAGTTGCGTACACTACATCTTCAAGATGGCCCCAAACAAAGAGACCCATGAGGTTCAGATCAGGTGGACTTGGAGGCCGCGGTACAGGTCATCCTCTCCCAAACCATCTGTGGCCATATCGGCTGTGCTCCATCACGCATGTACCGCGTCCTCTGGCGTTGCTCAAAGCGAACGTCCTCAAGAAACCCTGCAAGATGGTGCCGCAGAAGCCATACATGAAATGCATATCCGCACACTGCTCGTTACAGTAATGTTGCCGGCCGGGGTGGCCGAGCGGTTCTAGGCGCTTCAGTCCAGAACCGCGTGACTGCTACGGTCGCAGGTTCGAATCCTGCCTCGGGCATGGATGTGTGTGATGTCCTTAGGTTAATTAGGTTAAACGTCGTTCTAAGTTCTAGGGGACTGATGAGAGATATTAAGTCCCACAGTGCACAGAGCCATTTGAACCATTTGAACAGTAACGTTCCGTGTTAACACCAACACTCGTACAACACAAATGACGCTCTGTAAACACATGACATAACACGCACTGACTATGTACTTTATTGTCGTATCCATTCTGTTTACAATTTCATGCCTCGTGATTGTAAATAAAGACCACACCATGGACCGGCAAGCTGTATCTACACATAATCAAGTTAGTAATGGCAGGTTACCACAAAGTCGCAATTACGTGACTAACGATTGGCTTGCGGACTTATATTTACTTATTTACTTGCGGACCTATATTTACTAAGACTTTTTTTGCTTCCTAGTATCGTGTACTTTCAACTGTATGCGTTTACGTCATTAATTATGACACAACCTGTATAAACCAAAAGGAAAAAGGTCTTCAGGAATTACAATGAAAAGATGATTTGGCCAATTTTTAAGGAGCCATGAGGCAGAACAGATCAAAAGGCTCAGGCCCTGATGTAGATGATGGCAGTAGTGATGACGATCCTCGCGAATTGTAAGGCTCTCCAAAGAAACTACATGCTGGTAACAATACAGAGGCTTAGAAAAAGATAAAAAAATAAGCTTCGGAAGGTGGTATTTATTAATCTTCATGTGCAGAGTATGAGCTGTGATTATACACGTCGTGAGATCGGAAGAGACCATATATTCGAGTAGTTCGATAGAGTACACAAAAACGTAACAATCGAAGGAAGACGAGAATGAAGAGAGAGCTATAAGATTCTATTCGGTGATCCACAAAGCGGAATTGCCCCAAAGCTTCAAAAATCAGACGTTGGAGAAGTTTAGAGGGCTTCAGGAACTAGAAAAACTGAAAAAAAAGAAATTATTTTTGACAAAGTTTATTGTGCCTTAGAAGTCGACAAAGACTCCACAAAGTCTATTTATTCACAAGTAAGCCAAGACCAACAATTTATCGTTGCCACAAAGAGCGATTCGAATATCTTTTAAAAGATTTTACATTTTACGTTGTGTACTGTATGCTAATCGGTCCGTATTCGCGCAGTCAGCCATAATTATACAAGTGTGATGTAGAAACGTCAAAATGTAATTATAGTGTAACATACAGCTGCAGTGGAAACAGATTTAATGAATGCATTGTTAATATGTAAACAGTGCAGACACTTCTACAATATTCGTATATCCTCATGGCGTCGCAGGAAATACTTCTGTAGTAAGCCAACAAAACCGATTTGTCCACATGTAATATAACAATAATATAGTTACGAGTCCGGACTCGTAACAAAGTTCCACTGGGTTTGTAATTATGAGAGCAGTAATACTTGCCCCAATATTAACTAAGTACAATAAATCCTGACGCCTATTGTAAAACAGTATCACAGTGCGAGCACAGAAACGTGAAACAGAAATACAGTTGTAACTAGTATCAAAGTAAAATTTAACTTGACTGTTTCTTTCACGTACCAGAAGGAAGGAAAGAAACAAGCTACGACAGGGATCTTGTATAAGCTTCTTGATCTCCGTATAACTACTACTGTAACTTACATCCATTTGAAGCTGCTTATTGTCGCCTTGGTATATCGCTCTACTAATCCTCCCCCCCCCCCCCCCCAATCCCCTACACACACACACACACACACACACACACACACACACACACACACACACACACACAAGCGCGCACTTCCATTACCAAACCAATGATTCCTTGATACATCACGATGTGTCCTACCAAACGACATCTTTTCCTGTGCCACAAATCTTTTTTTTTTTCGCCGATTCGATTCAGCACCCCTTCAACAGTTAAACGATCTAGCCATCTGATCTTCAGTATTCTTCTGTTGCACCACATTTCAAAAGCTTCGCTACTCTATTGGTCTGAACCGGGTACTGGCCACATTTCGCTTCATTATGTGGCTAGACTCTAAATATCTTCAGATAAGACATCCTAACAGTTCAATTTATATACCGTGTTAGCAAATTTCTCATTTTGTGCAACGCTTTTTTGGCGATCGTCGGTTATTTCCCTGCACAAGTAACAAAACTGACCTTCCACTTTTAGTGTGGCAGTCCCTAATGTAACTCCCTCGCGATATCTTGATACAATATTTGCCGGCCGAAGTGGCCGTGCGGTTAAAGGCGCTGCAGTCTGGAACCGCAAGACCGCTACGGTCGCAGGTTCGAATCCTGCCTCGGGCATGGATGTTTGTGATGTCCTTAGGTTAGTTAGGTTTAACTAGTTCTAAGTTCTAAGGGACTAATGACCTCAGCAGTTGAGTCCCATAGTGCTCAGAGCCATTTTTGATACAATATTTCTGTTGATGTCCATTGTTTTGTATCCCGCCTGAAGTCGGCGCGTGGGTCTTCTCCCGTAAACTGAAGGGTAGGCCGAATGTAGGGAGTGAGTAGGGACAGGAAAAGGTGAAATGCTTGGTACTGCAATTAGGTTTTACCTCTTTTACATAACTTTGCGTACAGATGAGCACGTAGGTGCGAAGCCGTTCATCCATCAAATCTAACAGCTACTAGTAGTTGGACAAACTATCACTGAAGTAACACAGTCTGTAATTGTTAGCCCCCTATGAAGTAGGAACAATGTTGCTAGGTCGTCTCCTCGGAATCAAATGGGCTGAATCTGGAGCGGCGCTCGTAGAGCTGGACAGCGCCGGCTAGAGGGCGCTGTCGTCGATGTCTGTGTCGTAGTGCCAACCCAAGAACTTGCACCTACCCCGTGGCATCGTAGCTATCGACACGACACATTTCATATCCTCTCCCTTGAACTGATCTTCCAGGTCCTTTGGGCCTCTGACAAAATTACATTGGGAAACCTCACTCTACTCAAAATTCCCATCACATACGTTCTGTTAATAGCGCAATGGACCAAATGCGCAGCTAAGAACGTGTCTTCTCACTTCAGAATGACACTATGGTGGGGAACCTCTGAAAGGGTAAGTTTCGTTCCACGAACAGGGGGGGAAAACTGTACAGTTGGAACGTAGAGGAAACAGAAGAAGGCAAACAGCAAAGGAGAAGAATATGACAAACGTTTAGAACACTGTATGCGAGAGCCACGCGCGCATCACTGCGGAGGTTTACAGTCTTCCCGACCAGGCCGCCGCCGCAGCCGCTACCGGTATCAGATGCCGCTTTAATATATACAAATCGATTTTCGATGGAAAATGACAGCGATGCTAATAATATTGACTGCCTGTGTGGGGCCGCGCGGCAGAGTTGCCGATCTACCCGCCATTCCACCACACGTCTTTCCTCGCCATTTTATTCACAAAGCTTCCGCCATTATGAAAGAGAATACTAATTACGTTTATGACTTGCCTTTTGTGCCACGCGTACAATACTCCCACAAAGTGGAATCTTTTGATAATGGGAACTCTTGTAAGATACTCCGCTGAAACGAATGCGCCAGAGCTCCACAATTCAGAGCACATAATATTCGAAACCAGTAGCTTCTATCCCTGTGGGAGGGTAAATGCTCCAAAGCAATCAAATTAACAACGTTACGGAGAGAATGGACAGCTTAATTTTCTCCTAATGTTTACTACAAAAATATTACCCCGTGAAAGGCTTCAAAATGATACCCGCTTACATTCCTCGCACATAAAACAACCGGGACGGTAAACGAATCGTCGAGGATCATTAATAGAAACTGGAGGAAAATTTTCCACTGTCGTAGTAAGCGCCTTAAACAAAAATGATCTTAAAAATACCGTACGTAATTTTGTAATGTCAGCTACTGCATTTATTTGTAGACCGATAATTACCTCACATATTACGATTTTACCTGTGCAGTTCTCTTGCGTCGCTACTGTTTACGTCACGTTCACAAATAAACGAAAACTCCAGCTTTGTGCCGACGGCTAGAGGTCTGTGCAAGTGTAACCTCGAATATCCACAGTTAAAGTTGCTTTGAGGGTGCCGGCCGCTGTGGCCGAGCGGTTCTAGGCGCTTCAGTCCGGAACCGCGCTGCTGCTACGGTCGCGGGTTCGAATCCTGCCTCGGGCATGGATGTGTGTGATTTGCTTACGTTAGTTAGGTTTAAGCAGTTCTAAGTCTAGGGAACTGATGACCTCAAATGTTAAGACCCATGCTTAGAGCCATTTTTTGCTTTGAGGGTGAAAGCATGCACTGTTGTGGATACCCGTAATAATAACTACTTTTAGGTAAAATGTTAAAGGGCGCTTGTATTATCCAGATTTTAGATAATTTCCATCACATGCAGATACATAATGTTTGGCATAAAATCAGCTAATCTATCAAAATATATTTACACTAGCGCCCTACCCCGGGTTCGCACAGGTAGCTGTTACGTATCTACGACCGAACTACTTGTCTGGCGTATGGTAATAAATTATACACACAACCATTCTTCTGGAAACAGTCCACCTATTAGTGACAACCGTATCAAAATCCCTAAAGAAGTCCCTGATATTAGCCTTCACATGTAGGCAGAAAAACGCGGCGGAGAACTTTTATTTGTAATATGTACAGAAGTAGAGAGCACAACGCTTGCTACACTGAAAAGGGGTGGCACGTTAAAATGATTTAACGTTAGGACGAATTAACGTGAATTTTACAACTGAACTACAGGACTAAAATACGTCAACCAAGGTGTTACGACTACTTATAATATGATTTCATCTGACTTCTTGGAACTGCAAAATCTGTCAAGAAAATTTCGTGAAATCTTTTTGAGTAATTACGACAGAGAGTTGTAACACCTGGGGAACGGCGCAGCACGATGTGTATACACGCATATAGCAGCGAAATGAGTTTTAAGAGGGTTGCAACCATTAAAATTCGCAGATGCGGATAAAAGACTTGCGGTTGCAGATGTACGCTGATGAGTTGAAAGATTATGACGACTGCCCATCGCGCCTGGTGCGTTGCGGTCACGTGACGCGGTAACCAAAGTACGCACGCGAAGCACACGTGGACTGGGGATCAGCCTAGCGAAGATATGGTCTGCAACTGGGTGATCCACTGAGAGAGCGACTTTGTCAAAGGGCAGATTATGATTACGCACAGCCTGTGACCCAGTACCAGCAAACGGCGAAGCTGGTCGAATGTTCACGAGCTACTGTCGTGAGCACGTACGGAAAGGGGTAGGAGGACAGTAAAACTACCACTAGGCGCTAAATGGCTGGAGGTCTACGACTCTTCACAGAATGTGGATTTTGGAGAGTTGTCCGCTCTGTAAAGCAGGATAGCTGGACCACAGAGATTCGACCATCGACCAATGGAAACATACCTGTTCTTAAATCACATTTTTCCTACACTTGGTCGATGGTCGTCTCCACAAACGCCGTCATCGAGGAGAACGGCGACTCTAAACGTGATGGCTGGTAGTAATCGAAAACATCCTGACAGTTGCGAACCAACTGCATCCCTTCATGCTTGACGTCTTACCTGCTTTCAGCAGTATAGCTGTCCGTGCCTCGGAGTCGGAACGGTGCTACAGTGATTTGAGCTGCATTATAGTGAACCCACGTTGATGGCTCGGCACCCCAGTTCGCCTGATGTACCGGGTGATCAAAGAGTCAGTACAAATTTGCAAATTTAATAAACCACGGAATAATGTAGATAGAGAGGTAAAAATTGACATACTTGGAATGACATGGGGTTTTATTAGAACCAACCCATATTGCTAGACGCGTGAAAGATCTCTCGCGCGCGTCGTTTGGTGATGATCGTGTGCTCAGCCGCCACTTGCTTGGCCTCCCAGGTCCCCAGACCTCAGTCCGTGCTTATTGGCTTTGGGGTTACTTGAAGTCGCAAGTGTATCGTGATCGACCGACATCTCTAGGGATGCTGAAAGACAACATCCGACGCCAATGCCTCACCATAACTCCGGACATGCTTTACAGTGCTGTTCACAACATTATTCCTCGACTACAGCTGTTGTTGAGGAATGATGGTGGACATATTGAGCATTTCCTGTAAAGAACATCATCTTTGCTTTGTCTTACTTTGTTATGCTAATTATTGCTATTCTGATCAGATGAAGCGCCATCTGTCGGACTTTTTTTGAACTTTTGTATTTTTGGTTCTAATAAAACCCCATGTAATTCCAAGTATGTGTGTCAATTTGTACCTCTCTACCTACATTATTCCGTGATTTATTCAGTTTTCAAATTTATACTGACTTTTTGATCACCCAGTAAATGCTTTGGAATCCACCTTGGTCGGTACCGGGCGCCATCGACGCGTACGCGAATCAGCGGCCCGTTATTTACGCTAATTACATGTCCTGTGCGAAGACATGTAATGCCACATACCTCCAAAACCTACCCACAAACTGTTGGATCCCTGATAACGCAGAATCAGTGATGTACTTCGTTCCAAAGGCGGACAAACAAGCTGTTAAGCAGGTAGTCATAATGTTTGGTTCATCAGTGTTTCATCTCTCTTGTCTGCGCAGTCCTCAGCTGATGGCTCCATGTCAATTGAGTCGAACACCGTTATGACAACGCTAGAAACATAGGCTCTATGACACCCTCTTAAAATACATTATCTGGTAATACTGGAGTTTCGCAGCGGTGTCTGTAACAGCCGGCACGTACTACGGAATGCAGCAATTTGTTACGTGCGTTTGGCACACTTGCGTTGGTCCGGCTCCAGAAATGCAGACAAGCGGCCGCCCCCCGCTGAGTTTGAGTTGGGCAGCTCGCCTGCACGCACAGTGCGTGCAAGTAGCAGCGGCGCTGGCGGACGGCCGCTGATAAATCGCCAGATTAAGACGGCCCAGGAAGACGGCGCGGCGCACCTGCCGAAGCGCGTCAGCTAATCCGCGCTAATCTACGGCGCCCTCCGTAACGTAACGTAACGTAACGCCCCAACGATGGCGCGCCGCGCCGGCCTTCTCGCCTTACCGGATTAAAGAAATTACTACGCATAATTTAACGCGCACGAATTACTGAACTGCCGCTGCCCCTCCCGGGTCTCCGTTTCGCTGGAAGCTGAGCTGCGGTCGACGTGGTTCGTGGTCAGTGGGGACCTTCGGGGCTACAAGGCGAGCTGACAACGCCGCGAAGTAGCGGCAATAATACAACAATGGAAGCCACGTGCCTGAATGTTTTCGAAGCGTACAGTTTGAGGCATTGAGTTATCGAGAGCTCATGGTGCAAGGTGCTCTAACTGCCTTGATTACCACCACTGCCGCATTCAGTAAATCATTTTGGAACTTTCACGAACTTGACCATGTGAAGATTCATTATGTTTCGAAATGTTGGCGGTGCCTAAAAGTCGGGATATCTGGCGACACGCGTAAGGCTAACGCGGGACGGGTTGCTTTCCACCAGAACTACGGTTCCGTAGGTTTGGAAACTACATAAATGACGTAGTAAATGATATGATAACCGGTAGTACTGGTAAAACTGCTATAGAAAAAAACATAAATTAATGCGTAAATGAGAAAATGGGAGCCGACGAATACTCCAGGTTTGTTTGGCGGTTTGTTTTGGGGAAAAAAAATTACAAAGACATAGATAGCATTCCAGTTAGCCCACAGTGCACAGCGTACTTTACATTCTTACAGGCAATAAACTGAATTTTATAAGTAATAAAAATTAGCTGATCACATAACTTCTGCGCTGTTATATATCCAAAGCAATATTTTTGATGCAAGTGCAGTTTACATGCACAGACATAAAGAAATACATATAATTATTATTGTTGTTTTGTACTCAGTATAACTTCGTTCATCATGATCTAAGTCAACAATTTGCTGTTATTACAGAAACATGCGAAGGTTGTTAATAAATAACAGAAACATTTTTGATGCAATTTTGACGAAGTATTGAAGCGATGTTTGATATACGCGGTGTTACAAAATGAATGTACGGATTTTAAGGCTTTGTAGTACCTATTACATTCACCTTACAACTATAAATAATACACCAAATGAAAGAGAAACACAAACAGTTTTTCTTACAATTATTCAGTGTGAACACCGATCACACATCGAGTCGATAGCCGAGTTGTTCCGAAACCTTGGTCAATGTGACAGGACTAACTGTTGCATTAACACTGTTCCTAAAGTCGGATAGATCAGCTGGTATCGGAGGCACATACACATGATCGCGTCAGATCGTGTGTGAACGTGGAGGTCACGCATAAAATGCTGTGTCAACCGGCCCCTTGCACCCAATCCACCTGTCGGACACAACATCGTTTAACCAGTCGCGTACTGAGTTATGCCAGTTAAGCGGCGCACTCTCATGCTCTCAAATAAAGATGTTTTGTTCAGTTTCTTCTCACTGAGGCACGAAGCTGTAGCACATCACGATAAGAAACATCAGTTACAGCTGATACACCGAAAAAGAAAGGCCCACAAAGTTTCCGCGGGAGCATTTCTTGGGGCTACGCGTGAAAGACTCGCACTCCTTCAACACGTTTGTCAGTTACTCTGTCATTCCATACTCTTCCCATTGCGCACAGGTATGCAAACAAAACTGTTTCAGTTGCTTTTTTATTTGGTGTATTATTTACAATTATAAGTTGACCGTAATAAATGCTACAAAGCCTTAAAAAAGGTATGTTCATTTTGGCACAACCTCTATTTTTGTTTTGCGGTTTTTTATTTTACCTTTTGTTGAGGAAATTGCGTTTTCTAGCGCTGTATGATAAATCTGTTTTCTTTATTTTTACTGCAATATCGATCTGTTTTACGTTACAAATCAACACAGTTCGAATAAAACCTGAATTAAACATCGACAACTGCGTTTTGCTATAAATACTATTTATTCTTAAGTGACAAACAGGAGGATTATGTAGAACAAAAATGTTCCATAGGTTACCCGCCTTACTCAGTTTCTAGAACGTTAACTGCTTCTGGTATTGAGGGGAATGTAGAAAGACACTTGTCACATACATGTTGTTGTTGTCTTCAGTCCTGATACTGGTTTGATGCAGCTCTCCATGCTCCTCTATCCTGTGCAAGATTCATCATCTCCCAGTACTTACTGCAACCTACATCCTTCTCAATCTGCTTAGTGTATTCATCTCTTGGTCTCGCTCTACGATTTTTACCCTCCACGCTGCCCTCCAATACTAAATTGGTGATCTCTTGATGCCTCAGAACATGTCCTACCAACCGATCCCTTCTTCTAGTCAAGTTGTGCCACAAACTTCTCTTCTCCCCAATCCTATTCAATACCTCCTCATTAGTTACGTGATCTACCCACCTTATCTTCAGCATTCTTCTGTAGCACCACATTTCGAAAGCTTCTATTCCCTTCTTGTCTAAACTATTTATCGTCCATGTTTCACTTCCATACATGGCTACACTCCATACAAATACTTTCAGAAACGACTTCCTGACACTTAAATCTATACTCGATGTTAACAAATTTCTCTTCTTCAGAAACGCTTTCCTTGCCATTGCCAGTCTACATTTTATATCCTCTCCACTTTGACCATCGTCAGTTATTTTGCTCCCCAAATAGCAAAACTCCTTTACTACTTTAAGTGTCTCATTTCCTAATCTAATTCCCTCAGCATCACCCGACTTAATTCGACTACATTCCATTATCCTCGTTTTGCTTTTGTTGATGTTCATCTTATATCCTCCTTTCAAGACACTGTCCATTCCGTTCAACTGCTCTTCCAAGTCCTTTGCTGTCTCTGACAGAATTACAATGTCATCGGCGAACCTCAACGTTTTTATTTCTTCTCCATGGATTTTAATACCTACTCCGAATTTTTCTTTTGTTTCCTTTATTGCTTGCACAATAAACAGATTGAATAACATCGGGGACAGGCTACAACCCTGTCTCACTCCCTTCCCAACCACTGCTTCCCTTTCATGCCCCTCGACTCTTATAACTGCCATCTGGTTTCTGTACAAATTGTAAATAGCCTTTCGATCCCTGTATTTTACCCCTGCCACCTTTAGAATTTGAAAGAGAGTATTCCAGCCAACATTGTTAAAAGCTTTTTCTAAGTCTACAAACGCTAGAAATGTAGGTTTGCCGTTCCTTAATCTATTTTCTAAGATAAGTCGTAAGGTCAGTATTGCCTTACGTGATCCAACATTTCCGCGGAATCCAAACTGATCTTCGCCGAGGTCGGCTTCTACCACTTTTTCCATTCGTATGTAAAGAATTCGCGTTAGTATTTTGCAGCTGTGACTTATTAAACTGATAGTTCGGTAATTTTCACATTTTTCAACACCTGCTTTCTTTGAGATTGGAATTATTATATTCTTCTTGAAGTCTGTGGGTATTTCGCCTGTGTCATTCATCTTGCTCACCAGATGGTAGAGTTTTGTCGCATACATGAAGTAAGCGATCTCTGTGACGCCCGACAAGTATGCAACACACTTAACATACACATAACGCTGGTACGACCTTAACTGACAAAGCTACTAGGGGAACTACCGAAGTCTACGGTTACTTAATGGTAGTGTACGGCAGCTTACAGTAGTTTCATAGCTCTACTCACGATATCACTAAAAAATCAGGCTAGCCTGCGAAATGTGGTACATATGGCAGTACTATTCAAGCATGGGCAGCAACCGCATGAAGAATTGCGTCAAACGAAAATTGTTGGCGCTACGGAATCACGCGAATTCTTTACAGACGAATGTAAAAACTGGTAGAAGCCGACATCGGGGAAGATCAGTTTGGATTCCGTAGAAATATTGGAACACGTGAGGCAATACTGCCCCTACGACTTATCTTAGAAGAAAGATTAAGGAAAGGCAAACCCACGTTTCTAGCATTTGTAGACTTAGAGAAAGCTTTTGCCAATGTTGACTGGAATACTCTCTTCCAAATTCTAAAGGTGGCAGGGGTAAAATACAGGGATCGAAAGACTATTTACAATTTGTACAGAAACCAGATGGCAGTTATAAGAGTCGAGGGGCATGAAAGGGAAGCAGTGGTTGGGAAGGGAGTGAGACAGGGTTGTAGCCTCTCCCCAATGTTATTCAATCTGTATATTCAGCAAGCAGTAAAGGAAACAAAAGAAAAACTCATAGGTATTAAAATCCATGGAAAAGAAATAAAAACTTTGAGGTTCGCCGATGACATTGTAATTCTGTCAGATACAGCATAGGACTTGGAAGAGCAGTTGAACGGAATGGACAGTGTCTTGAAAGGAGGTTATATGATGAACATCAACAAAAGCAAACGAGGATAATGGAATGTAGTCGAATTAAGTCGGGTGATGCTGAGGGAATTAGATTAGGAAATGAGACACTTAAAGTAGTGAAGGAGTTTTGCTATTTGGGGAGCAAAATAACAGATGATGGTCGAAGTAGAGAAGATATAAAATGTAGACTGGCAATGGCAAGGAAAGCGTTTCTGAAGAAGAGAAATTTGTTAACATCGAGTATAGATTTAAGCGTCAGGAAGTCGTTTCTGAAAGTATTTGTGTGGAGCGTAGCCATGTATGGAAGTGAAATATGGACGATAAATAGTTCGGACAGGAGGAGAATAGAAGCTTTCCAAATGTGGTGCTACAGAAGAATGCTGAAGATTAGATGGGTAGATCACGTAACTAATGAGGAAGTATTGAATAGGATTGGGGAGAAGAGAAGTTTGTGGCACAACTTGACATGAAGAAGGGACCGGTTGGTAGGACATGTTCTGAGGCATCAAGGGGTCACAAATTTAGCATTGGAGGGCAGCGTGGAGGGTAAAAATCGTAGAGGGAGACCAACAGATGAATACACTAAGTGGTCTAGCGGTTCTAGGCGCTCAGTCCGGAACCGCGCGACTGCTACGGTCGCAGGTTCGAATCCTGCCTCGGGCATGGATGTGTGTGATGTCCTTAAGTTAGTTAGGTTTAAGTAGTTCTAAG
Organism: Schistocerca piceifrons; assembly: GCF_021461385.2. Lineage (NCBI taxonomy): Eukaryota > Metazoa > Arthropoda > Insecta > Orthoptera > Acrididae > Schistocerca > Schistocerca piceifrons. Next base: position 104,011,681 of record NC_060140.1, on the reverse strand, counting down.
TTCTAGGGGACTGATGACCACAGACGTTAAGTCCCATAGTGCTCAGAGCCATTTGAATACACTAAGCAGATTGAGAAGGATGTAGGTTGCAGTAAGTACTGTAAGATGAAGAAACTTGCACAGGATAGGGTAGCATGGAGAGCTGCATCAAACCAGTCTCAGGACTGAAGACCACAAAAAAAAAACCCGGAATCACGAATCTCACGCAGTGATAGTTTGCTAGGAAGGACTAACGTCCGTAGAACTGCACGGACGCCGACTGACTGAGGTGGCCCTGACAGCAGTAGCAGCTGTTCTGCTCGTACGGCCCGTATTGCCCGGCCCCGCCTCGGCAGTCCTAAGTCACCGCAGTCTCGCCACAGTCTGCCGCTTATCGGAGAACGGCGACGGCTGGGGGGCACTTCCAGCAGAAATGGCGGCTGGAGGCTTGGATAGCCGGCCAGCTGGAGGGAGACACTGTGGGCCGACGCTCGTTACACGGCCGATAGCCGCCTCTTATCTGGGCGCACGGCCCGCAGCCGCCACTTGGCAGCTACCTGCGCCTGCGAGCTCTCAACGCGAGTGCCACTGTGTCTTGCGGCTTCTGTACCAAGGCGTCCAGATACGTCACGGTCTACACCGTCGTAACAGTAAAGTCGTCGGCACATGGACCGTGCTTTCGAGCGTCGAGCGTGGCGAGTTTCTAACGTGGTTAAGCACGATAGGGAGTCTTTCCGAACGTCCGCATCAATATCTAGCACGACAGATGTTCTGAATGTGCGTTTGAAGGTTGACCACTGAAACGAAGAACGCCCTCTACGTCATATGCACGCCATCTCTCTTCAGTACAGAGTCCAGAGACGCCATATTGGTTTTCAGTGTAAGCCCATATGTATGTATGCTGTTTCTAAGCATTAGCAAATTGAGGATCTCTCAAAAACCAGTCCCCGTTTCAAAGCAACGGTACACTGAGGACGCATAAGAAACGCAATGTGCTTGGTACAGTTTGTCATAATTACATATCAGTAAATAACACATCTACGATTAAAGTTTTCATGATAAGATGCAACTTCCGGTTGTACGACACTTACGCTCGGTATAGTGCAATGGGCAGAGTCGCAGACTTGGGAAGTATTGGGCGATGTGTTGCAGACTCGTTTCTCGCTGGATAAAAAAATTTTTTTATTAGCCTTCGCGTTTTCTGGTAGGTTCTGATACTCTCTTATTAGTTTAATAAAAGTATATTCTATAATATTTGATGTTATGCAAATATAAGTGCGCTCTTTCTGGGATCCGACTGTTCGGTTGGCTTTATCTACACGACAACTTCTACCAATCGCAGTAAGATACTTTACCCAGCTTTGTATTTCACATATTCTTAAGATTCTGTTGGTGATCATGAACAGTGATCAGGTTAAGAATGACCTTAGGATTTGACTGAAAAGTGAGTATGATGAAATAATTTTTTTCTTACTTGGACAACTATTGTAAATTTGTATCGCGCTATTCGTAAGGAACGTTTATAAGCCGCTTTCCTTATTGACTGGACATGGTACTTTCCTCTTTGCCATATAACATATCAATCGATATTGAAGCTTTTATTCATGTATACCACATACAGAACAATACGTGTAGCATATGGACAAGGGGACTAACGCAGGAATTTTACGACCGTCCATTTCGTAAACAACGTGGTGTGCAGGCCAGATACAGTCGACAACTGCCGCTGGAGAGCGCTGCGATCGTGTATGCCACGTTGAGAAAGCGTATCGTACGCAGAGATCGCATCGCTTTTGAGCGTTGAGCTGAACATTGAACTCGGTATCCTCAACGTTGGCGTTCTGAGTACCCATGTGGTGGAAGCAATCAAGTCCGTAACTGCAAGGTTCACTGTACAAGCAACTACATTTGTAAATTTGTAGTAAGTTCCTATGGGACCGAACTGCTGAGGTCCCTAGGCTTACACACTACTTACAGAGTCAAAAGCACAATGATTGGTTGGGCGAGGCGTCCGTCAGCATAGCTACAAGGTTGTGCAAACCTGTTAGATCACCTGTGTGCCTTCTGCAATTTTGGAACATGTGGACACTCTCATTCGAGGCGACCGACTCAACACAATTAAACACATCACTGCTCAAATGGAACTATCTGTTGAGACTGCTGACGCACTCTTCCACCACTTGCGGTACTGGTATGTACCCGCTGGGTTCCTCGCCGCCTAAAAGAAGGTCCCATCTGTGCGAAGTCGCTTCCGTGATTCGGGGCTGGTCGTAACACATTTTTTCTAAACGTCAGAGGCCATGGAACATTGGTTCATCACTTCGACCCGGAAACAAAACGGCAATCTATGGAGTGGCGCCACACCACATCTCTGAAGAAAAAGTTCAAAGCCGCACCCTCAGCCGGTGAGGTCATGAAGATGGTGTCCTGGGGCTCTGAAGGGGTTATTCTGTTTTATGTCTTCCCTCATGGTGCAAGTACCAACTCTGAAGTGTACTGTGCTACCCTCAGGGAACTGAAGGAAGGACTTGGCGTGTTCGTCGCCACTAAAATGCAAACGCACTTCTGCTTCTCCATGACAACGCAAGGCCTCACACACATCTGTGCACCCGAGAGGATTTCACTGGATTGTTCTTGTGTCTAGGAATCGTGCATAGTCGATCCGCTAGACAATGAAACAACTCGTATTAAAAAGTTTTATTACAACAAGCACTCCGTCTTCAGGCCACGAGTGCACTACCGGGACCATCCGACCGCCGTGTCATCCTCAGTGGAGGATGTGGATGGGAGGGGCGTGGGGTCAACACACCGCTCTCCCGGTCGTTATGATGGTATTCTTGACCGAAGCCGCTACTATTCGGTCGAGTAGCTCCTCAATTGGCACCACGAGGCTGAGTGCACCCCGAAAAATGGCAACAGCGCATAGCGGCCTGGATGGTCACCTAACCAACTGCCGACCACGCCCGACAGCGGTTAACATCGGTGATCTCACGGGAACCGGTGTATCCACTGCGGCAAGGCCGTTGCCTTATAACAACAAGACAAGTACAGATAGTTAACTTCGATCTGAGAATTCTTTTAAGTTTATACATGACCATCCACAAGAGCAATTACACAAACGTGTCGAAAGCAAAGGGTGACATACAAAATAATTGGTCTTCTACAGAATAGACAAACACAAGTAACGCTTCTGGTCCTAGCGGCCGCTTCTAACAAAAGTTTGCCAACTGAACTGCAGCGACTGCTAATCTCTAACTGTGCTACGTAGAGACTGCTAATGAAGAGGCTACAATGCGTCGGCTAACGAAGTGGATAACGTTGAAGTTGCCATCGAAGTGGGCGGCCACCAGTAGGGCGCGGCGCTTATGTCGTCTTCACCTAGGGGCCACTGCTGTCGCGTCGTCGAGGTCGGTCACCGTGCGATTGGCTGATCTCTTCTCACAGCCTTCTCTTCTCTGTCGTATCCGACTGGCGTGCCGGCGTTGACTTTACGCCATAAGAGTTCTTCCTCGTCCACCCAGCAGCTCGGATCTCGCACCTTCCGACTTCAAGCTGTTTGGGCCAATAATGCGGGGAAGCAATGCGTGGAAGATGCGGAGGTTACAGGTGCAGCAAGACGTTGGCTGCGACGTCGACCAGTAGAGTGGTACCAAATGGTTCAAATGGCTCTGAGCACTATGGGACTTAACATCTGAGGTCATCAGTGCCTAGAACTTAGAACTACTTCAACCTAAGGACATCACACACATCCATGCCCGAGGCAGGATTAGAACCTGCGACCGCAGCGGTCCCGCGGTTCCAGACTAAAGCGCCTAGAACCGCTCGGCCACACCGGCCGGCAGAGTGGTACCATACGGGCATAAAGACCCTCCCAGTAAGGTGGTCTAAGGCCGTCGCATTAAACGGAAATTATATTGAAAATGTGGTTTTGTATCCAAAAGAGTGGGGAATAAAATAGTGTATTGGAATCCTGAAAAACTAAAAAAAAAAAAAAAAAAACCAGCCTGCTTTCAGATAAAAAAGTGTTGCATTACTGGCTGAACACCCCCTCCTATAACTGCAGTCTGATTTCTGTACAAGTTGTTGGTACCTTTTTCGCTCTAGGTGTTTTACCCCCGCCATCTTCCCAATTTCAATACGTGTATTCCAGTTATCAATGTGAAAAGCTTTCTGTACATCTGCAAATGGTATAAATGAAGATCTGCCTTCTTTTGATCTGTCTTCTACGATACCTAGGGTCAGTCCAATACCTGACAGAAATATCGTTTATGATGATGCGGCCTGCGCTGTACGGGAAATCGCCACAGTAGACACGTAGTTTGTTTCTGTCCCGAGTACTGAAGCAGCGCTGACAACTGATGGCCACAGTGAAGGTGCGCCCTTGCGGCGGCCGCCACAGACTGTTTGCTGGGAGCGCTGCTCGGCGCTCTTTCGGCCGGCAACGCGACGCGCTGCAGTGGGCGTAATCCCGCGTGACGCAGCGCCGCTGCGCCCTCGCGGCTGCCCATTCCGAACGACGTGCTCGGCCGCAGATACGGCCGTCCGCGGCTAACGGCGGCCCAAACGCCGCCTAACGGCCCTGGAGCGTGTCTTCGGCGGCGCCTACAGCCGTTCGCCGCAGTAACAGCACCGCGGGCACGCCTGTCTTCGTGGATCCCATTCTCCTTTTCTGCTTCTGCGTCCGATCTATTCGACGCCCACTAAGTGAATAGGATGTCCGGTCTGTATGACTTGTTCAATACGAGGCTAATCCCAAAAGTAAGGTCTCCTATTTTTTTTATAAATACATAGACCTGTTTTATGATATTATGATGAAATGAACACCCTTAGCTGCTTACAGGCGCTGACATACGTCAACGGGGACAGATGAAAATGTGTGCCCCGACCGGGACTCGAACCCGGGATCTCCTGCTTACATGGCAGACGCTCTATCCTTTTTTTTTGAGACTCGAACTCGGGACCTTTGCCTTTCGCCGGCAAGTGCTCTACCAACTTCCCCCCCCCCCCAATGTCAGGCTTACCACCTTTGCTGACATACATTTTGTTGTACTACCGCATAAATTGTGTCTACAATGTCCATATCTTGAGAAATAGTGGCTAATTAGAAAATTAATTAATTAAGGAAATGAAGAAAACTGAAAATGCCCAAATGAAAGACAGGAAGACATTGCGGATAGTACAGATACAAAAGAAACATGCTCCTGTAGCAATGAAATGAAATTTGTGTCGGGGGCGACACCTGCTCACGGCCCTACGTTCGATAGAGCAAGAGAGCCGTCTATCGACTCGTTCCCCAGACGTTGGTGTAAGAGTGGGTCGTCTTCTCGAAATTAACTAAGGGTCCGTAAGTGTGATCGATGTCTATCTCGGCTTCTTCGTCTATCTCATCTCTCACCCGTCACACCCCATCTGGCCGGCGGGTCGGTAAATGTAAGTCGCAAGTAATTAGCGAAGTCTTGCCCATATCTCTTATGCTGTTGCAACTTATCGTGTGTCCATCCAGGAGAAAATGCCAAAAATCAATTTTATCCTTTTCCGATTCGTTATACACGTAGCCCACCACCATTCCCCGTACCCACGTCACTGCATTCGTTCTTTGGACCGGAAAATAAGACTCTTGGGGGAAAAAAAGTGTGTCTGACGAAATTGTGTGAGGGGCGGAGCGTAACAGGAACGCCAATATCTGTTGTGCTAAGTGCCACACTGGAGCCGTCCCACTACATGCTAAACGATGTTCATCAGTGTCCACTGTTGCGCAGCCTAAACATAGTGGAGTGTCTGCCAAATGAATCGCGTGCCGCCGTTGATTCGTTGCGAACTTCTTATTTACCACCACATACCATGTTGAGCGTACCGACGTTGGGAGGTAAACGTTCCGTATAACGCGCCATATCTGTCGCCAGTTCTTGTCTGGGTACTTCTTTTCCAGGGTATTCCTGGGGCCCCGGCGCAGTAAGAGTTGGTATACATCTCGCGTCGTCGGTAGTCGTGTTGTTGGGAAGGAATCTCTGACATAGCTAAGCTACAAAAAAAAAAAAAAGACTTGAAATGTGACAGCTTCGGTGAAATATGTCCCACATTGACTGGGGGCAGCGCAGCATTGAAGTGGGCGCTAGTACATAGGCCAACGCACCCGAGATATTGCGAAATTGACCGCGCCATTGTCGGAAAATCGTACTGACGAATAAGGCCCGTGCCTTTTCATATACGTTCACTAGACCAAGTCCACCCTCTCCAGGTGGTAGCGTAAGTGTTGTGTATTGGATCTTAAACAGGTGTCCCACACTCACGTAGGTTCCGAAAGTTGCTTGTATCCGTGATGCCATTGTGCGCGTTAAAGGCAGGACATGCGCGACGTGAGTGAGTCTCGGTGCTAGGTATACGTTAACATAGGTCACCCTCTGAATCATATCCAACGCACTTAATTTTTGTAACATCACCATTGTCCGCATCAGCTTCAATATGCGTCGGTAGTTATCCGCTGCTGTCCGCTGCACATCCGTGTGGAATGTAACACCTAGACATTTTATGCTCTTAACTAACATGAGCGGGCCTTCCTCCCCCGGTTGTAATCCTCGACCGACATTCATGCAGCGCGATTTCTGTAGATTAAGCACACTTCCTGCCGCCATCCCGTATCGCTGTATCCATGCCAACGCCGTAGGTACTTCGTCTCCTGTCCTTGCCACCAGCATCACATCGTCAGCATAAGCGCGGCAATGAAAAGTTACTTGTGGCAACGGCACTCCCTCCAACCGTCTTCGGAGACCATATAGACAAGGTTCCAAAGCCATTGCATGCAAAAATATCGAAAGGGGGCAACCTTGACGAGCTGACCTTGAAATAACAATTTAGTCAGTGCCCCGTCCATTCACAGAGACCTTTGATCGCACGCCGTGTAACAGTCGCATGATCACTAGAATGAATGCCTGTGGGATTCCCAATCTGCCCATCACCGCATGCAAAAAGGTATGATCCACTCTGTCGAACGCATGATCGAAGTCAATAGCGACGAGTGCTCCACGCACTCGGCATGCCGCTGCTAATGCGATGATATCTCGGTAGTCACCGAGCGCCGTATGTACGTTACTCTTACCGCCGAGGCAAGTTTGATCTATGAAGAGTCTATCAGAAATTGAAGACCGTAGGCGGGCCCCAAGGATGAGCGCGAAAATCTTATAGTCGCAGTTCAAGAGAGTGAGTGGTCTATAATCTCCTGGCCTTCTGCCACCGCGTGGTTTGGGTATTGGGATGATGATACCCTCCGTGAATTCGGCAGGTATCTCAGTCTGTGGTAACAGGAGTTCGTTGTACATCTGAATCCAGGTCCGCCCCATGAGGTATGCAAATGCGCGGTAAAATTCAATTGGGAAGCCGTCCTGTACTGGGGACTTGTTCGGAGCCCCCCTGGCAATTGCATCTGTCAGCTCGTCCTCTGTTATCGCTGTGATGAAAGTCTCTGCATCCAGCGGTGGTCCTCCATCTGGCATTTCCGAGATGACATCATGTAGTGTCTCGTGGTTCACTTGTACAGTTTCATATAACTGGCGGAAATAGTCAGTAAACACATGAGCAATATCACGCTGGTTCACAACTTGCTGGCCAGTTTCAGAGATTAGTTCCCTGATCAATGTCCTGCGTCGTCGTTGGCGTTCACGTACTACGTGGTGCATGGAGGGGGTTTCGGCAGTAACTCTGTCCGCCAATCTCGCCCGGACCATTATACCTTCCATTCTTAGTCTGGTCAGCTGTAATAACTTGGCTTTTATCCTGCGCATGGCCGTGTGCCTTTCCGGCGATGGTTGTTGGGTCATCAGCTCCCTCAGGGTTGTAAAATAAAAATCAGCCGTCGTGCGGTTCCACTGCGA